>NC_083096.1:100118265-100798808 GCF_949774975.1 Lagenorhynchus albirostris | reverse complement strand
TTGAGTCTCTATTGTAGGAACCCCAAATTATAACCAAAAAAAAACAAACAGAAAAATAGAAACTGATTCTGCAAGTTAAGGGGTCAACTTTTTGAACTGTTGAAGAACTATATAACCTTTCACCAGAACTAATGAGTAAATACACTAAGGTGACTTAACTAGGATCCGAAATGTTCTTAATGAGTACACGTAGAAGCAAACAACTATGACAGACCCAGACATGCACCACTCAGATCCTCCTTCAGGAAAAGACTTGTGCCCAGCTGCTACAGTGTGGTAGAGCAGACAACTTCTAACTGGTCCCTCCTTCAGATCCCCTTCAGCTTTCAAGCTGAGGTCGGGGTCCTCTTGGGGAGGCCCCAGCCAAGACAGCAAAACTGTGGTACAGGGGCCCAGCCATTTCTATCCAATGCAGGATTTCCCTAGTAGGCCATCTTTGCCCTAGGGCTCTCTGTCGGACTGGTGAAGATTCTTCTCATATCTGTTTCAGGGTCTGACTGCTCCCCTTCCCCAATCCTGCTTCATCCCTATTCGTCCCTATTCCTTCCACAAGTGTTACTCCCCAATAAACCTTTTGCACTTCTAACTCCATCTATGTGTCTGATTCCTGGAGGCCTCAATTCCTTACTTGAATTTTTTTTTTTTTTTTTTTTTTTGCGGTATGCTGGCCTCTCACCGCTGTGGCCTCTCCCGTCGCGGAGCACAGGCTCCGGACGCGCAGGCTCAGAGGCCACGGCTCACGGACCCAGCCGCTCCGCGGCATGTGGGATCTTCCCGGACCGGGGCACGAACCTGCGTCCCCTGCATCGGCAGGCGGACTCCCAACCACTGCGCCACCAGGGAAGCCCCCTTACTTGAATTTTTTTTAATTCTCTTTGTGATAGGGTTAGGGTGTATTCTAAGAAAGTCAAAGAAGAAAAAGAAGCTCACCCAAATGATCCCAGGGTATCTCACTGAGAGAAACTCAAGAAAGCTAAATGGAATCCTAACAAAGCTCTCAAACCCAGCTTTCCTGGAAGGTCCTGGAAACAATCAAGCCTAGTTTACTCAACAACGGACAATATATGCTTCTGGGTAAGAAAGGGTCCAACATCAAGAAGCAGGACTAATTTTTCCTGTGAAAAAGACTGCATTAAGGGACATAGTAGTAGACAATGATTGGGTGTCCTCTGTTCAGATACAGTTCAGAGTCATCACTGGAGAGTTTAGAAACCTACCTTATCTTTTGATTCAGAACCTGTTGGAAAAGTCACTGCTGTGATGTGGGACACTGGAAATGACTGTGCGAAGTCTATAGATAAAGGAGATGATACCTTTGTGTCTGAAAAGCCAGGTCTACCCATCAGGGAAGTATGGCCAGGGGAATCAATGCACATGCTAATCCCTACCCCAGTGCCATATCCCTTGTTGATAAAACAAATTAATAACAACCTCTTTAAAAACATCATGAAGAGGTCATCTGGCAGCTTCCGGCAGGTGTGTTGGGTCTCTAATATTCTATTCTAAAGTCTGCTTTTGCTTTCATATCCATTCTCTTTGCCTGAACTCTTGCATTTCTGGACTTTATCCTTTGCCCACTTCTTTCGGGATAAGACCCCTTTGAGTCCTGACACTTACCTCAATTGGCCTGCAGGTGCCCTGTTTGCATCCATATTTGATCCATGACTTATTGGTCAGTTACAGGCAGTCATTCCTTTCTGCTTCACAACGATTTTCCTTCACCTCTGCCGGATACTTCCATCTCTACTTCCCTTTTATCATCTCTCTCCCCACCCAAATGAAGAATGAAGCAGGCTCCATGTCTGTCTTCATAGGCAAAAAATGCCCTTTGAGAACCATACATTGGCCATAGTTCACAGAAATTAAGACACTTCAAAATCCTCTACATTAAAACATGTTTGAAAATGGCTTATTCTTTTTAGCATTCTTTACACTGAGCCCCCCGAAATACCTTGATCTTTCCTTATATGTGGGGTGTTATTTATTTGTGAATTCAAAGGTTAGTATTGTCCATGATGCAGAAAAAGTGCTGTCCATAGTCTGTTAATGAAGTTATTCAGTGTAACCTGAAAAATCTTATATGTGGAGAAACAGGCTATGAACATGCTTTGCTGATACCACCGGTAGGGGTTCAAAATTGTGGACCAGCTGAGCCAAACTGAAACTCAGCAGGCTCCTCCATCACTGCCCAGAACACACCGAAAAGGCTTCAGTGGGTAATGAAGTGACAGCAGTCACTTGCACTTCTGTGTATGGATTCATTTTAGATAAGGGCAAGTAAGTATTTAAGTGTATAATATGGAGTTTTTATTCTTTGCAGACTTTAGGCAGCTTGTCATTTGTTTTCTTAATGCAAAGCATTAGTGTAAGCAGTGTAACAATTGATATTTTATACATCTGTTGGTCTACTCACTTAGCCTATGTTTTTGAGTGCTAGTGTTAGAAAACAACCAGAAGCACAAAACCTCAGTATCTTTATAATCCCCTATTCGTGTGAATGATTAACCAACACAGGGAGGAGGCTAGTGTAAAACAGCCTTCTGCCCTGGAGCACCCATGATGCTGATACGTTTAAGACGAAGAGTCTAGGGAAGCCATGCTTCTGTCCTGGGAACTTTATGAAATCCAAGCAAGAAGGAATTACTGTTGAGGCAATTTTAAATAACGTAGCAGAGGAAACCTCAATCCCTTGGTAATGAATGGTTTCAGCTAAGGGGAGCTCATCCGTAACAAGATGGTACAGTTCCTTAAGGGATTTCTTCTGCTGCTGCTAGAAGAGCTAGAAAGAAATATCTAGGCCTTTGTTTGTTTTGCCAGCTCAGTAGACTGATTTCCCTCTTTGAGCTGAAAAGGATTTGGAGATAACTAAAAGTGGGGTGACTTTATTGAAAAGTGTTTGCGTGAAAATGTGGGATGGGAAAGATATTAAACATGACCTTTTGTAAGTGTGATATTAACAAACTCTTGACAGATAATTCATGGATGTTAGCTTTTACTCCAAATTTTGAGCAATCTGAACCTAACTTAATCTTTATCAATGTATTTATGCTCATGTGGTTTGCAAGAGTACACATCGTAAGGTGTGTGTGTGTGGGTGGGTGTGTATGTGCATGTGTGTGTAAAAAGAGGATTCTCTATTTTAAAGTCTCTCAGGTGTCAAGAAAAGGAACCATGGCAAGCCTACCCCTGCCCCCAACCCCCATTACTGAGGGCTTATTACAAGTATATATGGAGAAGTAAGAAGGTAAGTGAAATGTTTTTGGCAAAGGAAGAGCCAGTCCTCTGGGGTCTGGGATGCCTGTCACTCATCTTGTAGGACACACAGCAGCTCTGGTGACCCACCAGTGAAATCAGTGACAAAGAGCAGCTCTTACTTTCTTGTTTTTCCTTTAAGAGTTGGTGTCTATTGCTTTTAGGATTAGAAACTCTGTGATACTAATGAATCTGCTCTTACTTTTCAGTATCTCTTTTTCCATTTCTACTTCTACTCACTTTCTCTTTTTTCTATATTGCCTTTTTGGTTCTCCCAATCAGTTTTTCTACAATCCACCAGAGAATCTATATATTTCAAAACCAAACCCACAGAGAAGATCCTCAGATAAAAACAGAATAATATTTTTGTTTTGTTTTTTGGCCGTCCTTCCTATTTCACGCCCTTCCCATTTATTTTGTTAAATTCCCACTGTATGAGGTATCGGTGGAACACAGAAACTATCGCCACTATGGAACACACTGAAAAGAAAATTTTTGTCTCTCTATTCTCTGGCAACCAACAAACTATTGCATGATTCTCGGCATGGCCAACTGATGCTCCAGCCAAAATTTCAGTCTCACAATCAGAAAAGTGGCTGAAGTTTCTTTGTGGTAGTGTGTGGTGCAAAGTCTCTTGACAGTATCCAACAATGGCAGTAGTGGCAGATAACAGCACTGGTACAGGCTGTGCATTATCTGGGCAATTCTTGCTACCCATTCTCTGGATCCATTTGGTTTCTGACCCTTTTCTAAGCCTGTTGTTCCTGCCTTCCCTGATTCTCTAAGACATCTTGTATCCTGCCAATAAATCTTCTTTCCACTTCTGACAGCTAAAATCAGTTTCTGTTGCTTGCAATTAAGAGTGCTAAATGATAGTCAGAGAGCCAGTACCCAGTACAGAGTGACCTTATTGCTTGAGTTATGGCACCACACTCCCTGAAAGGCTGTTGATCTCTCTTTATTTAGACTACAGCTGGTCACTTTCTGCTCAGGGTACAATATCTAGTCCAACGAACTGTGGTCAAAGTCTCCAGGACACATGCTTTTGTGACAGCTTGTACACAAGATATTGCTTTTGGTCACTTCCCTTTAGAAAGGAGCTTTAGGTGTGGCAGGTCCTTAGCTACATGGATTGTGTATAGTAATAAATAAATAAATAAATAACACTTTTTATTTAGCTCCTAATAATTAACCTGAAATGTCCCATGAAATGTGAAAATTACAAAAAAATAAGGTATTTATTTGTCCTCAAATACAGTCAAATTAGGTCACTTAGGGCACTAAAAATTGGTCAAAGTCAATAGAATATATAAATGGCTTTTGAGATTAGTATACGTCATTATTTTTCTATAAATCATTTAGCATTTGAATATGTCATAATAAGCAAGATGTCATATAATTCAAGAGACCCTTGCAGAAAGAAGTAATACATATCACCCAGGTACAGGAAAGCTTGATTTGAAATGTATTAAGAGTAGCTATGAGTTCTTAAAAGATGGATATGTAAACAGAGAATGGTAATATAGCCCATAAGAAAAAATATCCTGAGGCCCTGAAATTAATTTAAAATATGATCTCCCTTTCACTCTGAATACCTGCATGATTACCAATTCAACAAGGCTCTTTCGTTTATCCCAACTCAACTTTACTAAGGTGCCTGCAGCCTACATGGTTGATAAAACAGTTAGGAAGCTTGCATGCGGGGAAAAAACCTTCAAACTGCTTGATACACAAAATCATATTAGTATTAAAAACAGGTGAGTATTTACTTTTGCAATATTCAAGAAATGTAAAGTACCCAAAGAACTGCTAAATTTAGATAGTTTAAAACTTTGCACTTTTTTTTTCCACTTAAAAATAATAAGTGTGGTAACCCTTACTGGGTCATGTAATTAACGTCTAGATGTTGCAGCATATAATTAGGTTTTTAGAATATTGGGCAAAGGCATCCAGCATCAAAAAAGGTTTTACTCATACATTTCCAGTTGCTAATATTCTTAGATTTTAACATGCAACAGTTGAAATCACAAACATGACACAGTTACTTCTTTATCCTTTCTCTGCTAAGTAAGGTATTTGTGGGAATTCAAAAACTATTGAATCTAAACCTTACTGGACATTTGCAATCATCCTGCAGTTAACCACAAAGACTTTATGAATGGTTTCATTTTGGTATAAGAAAAAGACATAAAAACAACCCCAAGCAATTTGCTCTCCTTGAAGTGTGTACAAAGAAAGTGGGAAGTTAGTTGTAGAATGATTACTTTTATTTACTTCTAAAGTGTGTGTGTGTATGTGTGTGTGGCGGGGGGCACTGGAGTCTTGAAAGAGTCACAAAATGGCAGCAACTGGATTAGGGCCTGTGGAGAAACACATGGGTAAGAAATGCATAGGAAGACTCTAGAACATGGGAATGCACTGTGTGATGGGAAATAGAAAGAAAATTCCCAACTATTGCTTATGAAGGGAGCAGAGAGGAGATATGGCTAAATGGTTCAACTAGAGTTTAGAGTCAGCTTCCTACAGATTCTGTGCCTTATCCTTTAGACAATAAGAAAACACGAGAAGCCACATGGTTAAATCCCCGTTTTAGAAATATAATTCCATATATGTCTATGGGTTGAGTAGGATAAGATACAGAGCAAGCAGGGACACCAATCTGAAAGAGAAAAAAGGCCTAGTGCTAGGCAAGAACTTCAAGTGGACTAGAACATCATTTTAAGGATGAATATTAAAAACTTTCAAGATTAGTACAAATTGGAGTTGGGGAATGAAAATCAAAAATAATTCTGTGGTTTGTCATTGTAGGAGAATAGTAATTTCATCAACCAAGTGAGGAAATACTAGAGAAGCAGGTTTGGCAATAAAATGATGAATTTTAGATACATTGAGTTTGAGGTCCCTATAAGACACCTAGCTGAAAGAATCCAGTTGAGAGTTAATAGGAATCTGGATCACAGGATCACTAAATCATAGGTTTATGAGTTGTTAGTATGTAGTTGGTGGTTGAAATCTTGTGAAACCCTTGCTATGTCAGAGAGAGAAGAGAACAATGAGGAAAGATCCAAGGAAGAAGGGAAACTCCAATAAAGAAGATGTAGATGTATTTCTTGATATAAAATACACCAAAGACATCAGGTAGGATGAGGACTGAAATGTAGGCAATAGCTTATACCCCTTAAAGTCACCGGCAATTTATGGCACATATAGCTAAACATAATAGGGATGGAGACATTACAATGGTTAAGTAGTTATATCTATAGATACACACAGCCCAAGAAAACCAAAAATAAATTTAATCTGAACTATCAGAGCTTAGAACTGTGCTTGACATAAAAGGTGTATGCAATGAATATGTTGAGTAATTATTTTATTGTTATCACAATTAGAACTAATGACACAGTGGAAGATCATTTGCTATGTTATGAGGCAATGCATATATGTAAGGGAGACTGTATGACATTTTTAAAGGAATCGGTTACAGTTTAAACAATATCTCTGAATTCTAACAATGTGAAATCCATGACAGTCTGAGATCTAAATAATTAGCTTTGTTAATTAAATATCTTATTGAAATCACAGGCCTAGATAGGACTCAAAGAGGTTATTTAGACCATTCTCAGGCAATATTAAAAATAACATACAACACAGTGATTTACAAGTATTCTCACACATCGTAACTTAATTATCCTTAAATCATTCTATGTCTTGTTTTCTATCAAGTTATCCCCAGTGAGAGATACAGTAGACCCACTTCTCACAACATTTGAAGACAAATTCACACAAATCTCTTTTGCATCTTAATACAAATTAAAATCATATATTTCTGTTTACCTTGAAAGAAAAAAAATAAAAATTGTTTAGTATAATTTATACACTATCCTTGCATTAAATCTTTCTTCAAATGCCATTTTTAAGAAAGTTTTCCATGATTATGAAAGGATGATTTCATAACTATTGTGGAGTAATTTTTTGAATAAATTAATTAAAAAATTATTGACTACGAAAAATTAAAATTACTCATAATAAAACAACCAAACAACAGCACTATTAAAAAGGTTTATTTCCTTCTATTTTCTTGCAGTAAGAATACAGTTTCCTCAAGTTAATTCTTACCATTTTTACAGTTGTATATCCTTTATTTTTTTCATTATATCATGTGCACTTCCTATGTCATTCAACTTCTTTAAAAATACTATTTTGATATCCATAAAATATTTCATCATATAGATATACCCTATTTTACTTAATTATTTCCCAATTTTTGCACTTTGAGATATGTCCAGTTCCCATTATAAATAACACTGAACTAAATCTCTTCTGGTGATTGGTGCTCCTAATTCCCTTGCTTTTGTTCCTAGGTGCTGTGTTTATGGATAAAATATGAATTCTCTTAAAGCAAGCAAACAAAATCAGACATTTAGAATATATAACCCCTTAGAAGAGCTGGATAGTCAATAGACCTGGGCCTGACACTAGTGGAAACTTATGTTGCTATATGTTATCATGGGAGCAATTGGTGAGGGAGACAGAATTGGATTTTTCAGTTGATGCAAAATAGGCGAGAGCCCAACCACAATCAAACAGTCAGCTTTTAGCCTCTCCCCCATCCCCCCGCACCTCCCCACCCCGGCCCTGGACCTAGAGCACACAGGGCTTCCATGTCTCACTCACAGATGGATCTCTCCTCAGTTAGCACATGTACAATTTGGTTCCTCCACAATGTTTAATTTAAGCCAATGCTACTCATAATGGGATTTTCCTGAACCTTATATACCACAGATATCCTTATTAAGAGATAAAATGATAATGCTATTATACTGTGGCTACAGTCATTTCTAAATAATTAAGAAATAGACAATAACCTATGCTGTACATATAAACCATGATATGCAGTCAAAATCAGTCACTACGTAATTTTAGAACAGTCATGTTAGCCCACTTATGTTTAACTACCAGACCAGAATTTGTTAATACGTTTCCTCCATCCAAAATATACTTCCCCATTCATATCACACACATTAGTTCCAACCCTTGAGAGAATTAATTTCTTCATTTATCTTTCCTTAGGATTTTATATATACTTGTATTTGGATTGCTCAATAAAAATGTATTAGACGAATGAATGAATATTATTTGTTATGTAAATGGATAATATGATAAAAAAAAAAAACTTTAAAATGTCAATAGGGCTATACATTCCCAAAGACACATTAGTTAGAAAAGACTAGGACTACATACTACTAAGTGAAAAAAAAAAGGTCAAACTACATTAAATACAGGCATGCTTTTATAAAGCATCCTTATGTAATCTTTTGCTAATTATCTGAGAATCATATATATACTTTTCTTTTCTTTTCTTTTCTTTTTTTTTGCGGTACACAGGCCTCTCATTGTTGTGGCCTCTCCTACTGCGGAGCACAGGCTCCGGACGCACAGGCTCAGCGGCCATGGCTCACGGGCCCAGCTGCTCCGCGGCATGTGGGATCCTCCCGGACCGGGGCACGAACCCGTGTCCCCTGCATCGACAGGTGGACTCTCAACCACTGCGCCACCAGGGAAGCCCCCATATATTTACTTTTATACAACTAAATTTCCTTAAAATTTGCCAAAATTTTACTGTGATTATGTTGCAATCAATCCTTACAGAAAAGAGTTATCATTTATAAATTCTTAGGTTAGTTTTATTACATCAGTTCTTCATAACCAAGAGGCTTTTTAGTTTATATCTTTGTTTTATTCCACATTTAATTAAAGCTAACAATTTGTTTAAAGTGTGATAAATTAAAGAAAATGTTTCCCAACTTGAGTGAGAGACAATTTTTAAACGTTACTTCCTAGATTTTTGGGCAATTTGGTAGGATGAACTTAATAGCCTAAAACAGCTATTTACGAACAAGAGAAAAGAATAGTTGTAAATCTGAATTTTGTTAAAAATTGCACGAATAGGAATGAGCATTAACAAAAATATGTTTTGTAAGATGGAATTGCTACCAATTTGAAGTATGCATAAATTCATTTTTATGGTTATGCCATTAACTTTGAATTATCCATATTGGACTGGTAAGAGACACTTATATTATAAGCAAACTCAAAAGCAAGTATATTTCTCTTTGGGATATAATCACAGTTACAAACGTACACTTTTAACTTTTTTATTTCCAGTATTTAATCCTGGATTAAAGTGATGCTTGGTGAGCACTCTGCTGGTTACTAACAGGTAAGGGTAAGAAATATCTTTGAGTCACCATGCATGAACGGAACACTAAATAAATATCTTACTCTACATTAAAGCAAATATACTATCAGATTATCTTATACCATATTTGTGAGTTTGATCAATATTAAATATTAGCATATTCAAATTTACAAAAGAATATACATACAATGATCTTTTATTTCTATGGTATTTCCCATAACTTCTGCAATACCAAAAGTACACTATGTGTTTCAAGAACACTTGACAATTTATTTAGACTTTCCAAAAATTTCAAATCAGAGCTTTAGTATAAATTTTATTATTAGTTATACATATAAAATCTTAATATACAAAGAACATTTTACATATATTCCTCTCTTCTTAATAGGAAATGGATAAACGGACAACTGTTTGAACATTAAATATCCTATAATTCATCCTGATATAAAAATGAAGACCTGAAAATAAATACTGATTTTCCTGTTTATAAAAGAAATCAGGCTGAGTCCCATGTCAACAAATGAGTTCGCAGCAGCTCTAAAGAAACTGTAAAGACGATCAGTCTATTTTCTTTTTTATTATTTTCTTGTCGTTTATTGTCACAGTTGTTGCTTAACGAAGATGTGAACTTGTGTAACTAAAATCTGCACCACAGGAAACAATAAGGCATCATCAGCCATATGCAACTTATTTGCATAGTAGTGGGCTGTGTGTTGTGTAACCAGTTGTAACCATCTTTTCCTTATTTGGTGATATTCATCATCCATTCATTCAACAAATATATATTCAATTACTATCTTAGCTGCTGGGGTAAATAAGTAAAGTGAATAAGACAAAGTTATGGTTCTCACGGAGTTTTCATTCAACTGGGAAATACAATAAGGAAAAAAGAAATAAATATGTAACACAATTTCAAGTAGGTAATAGAAAATTTAGAGCAGGGTAAGAAGATAAGGAGAGAAAGAGTGACGGGGCTGTGGGTATGGTAAACTGAAGATGGGTTGCTTCGTTTAAACCTGAGGAAGTCACATTTAAGTTTATGTATATTCTATGACCAAAACAAATAATCACTTTGCTTTTATAGTACCTTAAAATTATTTTAATTTCATTTAGTTAATTTTTTTTCTTTGTTCCGAGATTTTGAATTGTTTCAAGTCGGAGACCATTTTTTTTTTCATCATGCAATATCATCCACAGAGGCAAGCATAATACTGATATACAACAGGCACAATAGATGTACTAATCACTGACTAAATACTCATCACTTTAGATAAAACTTTATTAGAACGAGATGTGACTTCAGAGCAAATACTATGTTGATTTTATATGATCACTACCTGTTTCTATTACCTAGTTTTATGTTTAACACAATAACAGGAAACTGAGATGCAGATGTTAGCTAGTAGAATGCTTGTAAAAGTTAGACTAATTCTTAGCTAAGTGATTCACTTATACTAACCTTAATGTACAATTCAAATTCCTTGCAGAACTATACACTGCTATATTTTATATGAGATCACTCACCAGTAGTTAAAACTGCAAATGCTCACACTCATGTTAAAATGAGTTATGGCTAGGTAGTGAGATTTAAGGAGGAAAGGAAGAAAGGTAGGAAGGAAGGAAGGCACATAGGCAGGCAGGCAGGCTAAAGAAGACTAGACCTAAGTAACTGAATTAACTCCTCCAAGGCATCATGGTATTTGGTTTTTGTTACAGATTAAATGATAGTGCCATATATTTAGAATGGTTTAAGAATGATGGCTGGTTTTACTTTTGCAGACACAGATATAGAATAGTATAAGATTAATTGAATGCCTGCTTTTATTAAGACAATAACTTTAAGTTCTACTTAAAGTTACATAATGCTTATGCTAGAGCAGGTGTTCAGAGAAATACAATTCCATAGTACTAAGGGGATATTCTTGGTACTATGTATCTATTATCTAGGAACTTTTACATTAGAAGAAAGAATACCTTATTTCAGCTTTAAGTTTAATATTCCAGGTCCTTTTTATTCCATCTGAGATGCTACTGAGATAATCACTGTTAATTAACCTCTGATTGTGTACCTAGGAACACTGAGAATACACTTGGTGTTTCTGGGCCTTGATACACCCCTCTTGCCTTGCTGTGCTATTTGGCATTCTGAGGTCTCAGCTACCTCCTTAAAATGATGACACATCCTGTCTTTGAGGTCATCAAATATATGAGGTCTTTGAGCCAGTTCTCCTGTTTCTGTTTTACAACTTATATAAATGTGTATATATATATACAACCACATATATTTAGTAAACATATTAATAGTGGAAGTAATATGAAAGTAGGACTAGGGTTAGCATCACTATAGGCAAATTTTTTTTAACATCTTTATTGGAGTATAATTGCTTTACAATAGTGTGTTAGTTTCTGCTGTATAACAAAGTGAATCAGCTATACATATACATCTATCCCCATATCCCATCCCTCTTGCGTCTCCCTCCCACCCTCCCTATCCCACCCTCTAGGTGGTCACAAAGCACCCAGCTGATCTCCCTATGCTATGTGGCTGCTTCAAGAAATGAAATTGAATTATTTGTAGTGAGGTGGATAGACCTAGAGTCTGTCATACAGAGTGAAGTAAGTCAGAAAGAGAAAAACAAATACTGTATGCTAACAATATATATGGAATCTAAAAAAAAAAAAAATTGTTCTGAAGAACCTAGGGGCAGGACAGTGATAAAAACACAGACGTAGAAAATGAAATTGAGGACATGGGGAGGGGGAAGGGTAAGCTGGGATGAAGTGAGAGAGTGGCATGGACATATATACACTACCAAATGTAAAATAGGCAAATTTTTGAAGTAAGAATTCTATCTCTGAAGACCTGACCATTTTGTTTGATTCTCTGTCTTAAAGGCATCTTCATCTACTCCAAGCCACATACCCTGTCTTCACGTTTGAGCATGAATATAATTCAGGATAGTCATCAACAAATGATAGTGGTGATGTATCATATGACAGAGACTAAATATTTACCATTTATTGGGTCCTGGCACACTATAAGCAGTAAAATAAATCACAAGCTCTGGGGAAATAAATTGTTAGTTAGGAGTCAATAAATAAATAAATTCCTTATGATTACTGATGTACACTGAAAAACAGTAAACACAAGAATTAAAACTACTGCTTAATATAGTAAGTCTCTGATATTCATAGACTAAACATTTGAAGTCTCAACTCTTTGTGAATGATCCCATAGAGCATATATTAATATGTAATTTTATATGAAACTTGGAGGATGTTGTGAGCTTGGTCTGAGTGAGTCACTTGGCCAGGAATAAGCCTAACTTTTAAGAGATTTTCTAGCCAGCACCTACGCTGAGGTGCAGGCTTAACTTTTTTTTTTTTTTAATACTTAGAAGTACAAAATAATTTTTGAACATGTCAGAAGACTTTGTGTAGAGTGAATCCCAAAGAAAGCCAATTGTTAATTCTCATGACGGAAATAAGGAAAAAGTGAAACAGTTTTATAAAATTGATGCATCTTAGAAAATAGAAGTTCTGTATAAATTTGGTGGTGACTCAGGCAAAAATTAGTAACCATATGCTCTATATGGGAAACAAGAAAAAGTGATGTTTGAAAACGTTTCGGCCGGTGCTCAATTCAGAATTTATGTTAATAGCATTATAAATGACTTTAGTTCTGTTTCTATAGAATCATTACGGTCTACAGGGACCATTTAAATATTTCAGTTATACTTTACTGCTTTTTATGAGGAAAATTATATATTATAGTGATACTTAGGGATTTCAGAAGGTCTTGGGACCTATCCCTCATTAATATTTAAGTCTCAGCACTTGTCGATTTACTTTTCTGCTATAATTTCCTGTTGATTCTTCAGTAATTGCTAAAATTTGGCTTATTCAGCTTATTATTGAACTCTTTATGAAGATGCAGAGTTTTCTTGAAAGTTTTTGTTAAATTTGACACTACAATGCATGGAAACTTAGGACTTAAGATACCTTAAGAACTGCAACTTCTCCAAATGTATATCCCCAGCTACTGATTCCTGCTGTTTGGTCATTTTTTGGTCCTTTTTTGACTCATTTTTGAAAACGATGGCAGACTTTATGGGATTTCACACACAGTCTGTGGTCATACGTAGTTTATAGTCTAAGAGGGAAGCAAAGCACGTAATCATGCTTTGTATAGGCTGGTATGGGATGCTAGAGGCAGCATGATGGCATAATGAAAAGAATATGGGATTGGACTCAGCTAACCCTCTGTTTTCCTGGATCTGTCACTTACCAGCTATATGACAGGTACCAAGCACATAGCAGGAGGTCAACATACAAGATAAGCAGCACAAACTGCTGCCAAGTTTAGAGAAGGAAAGGGTCATCTGGGGCAGCAGTGGTCAGTAGAGATATTTGACTCTATCCTTGGAGAACAAACAAGCTTGACTGGGCAGATGGTGGAAGGAAATCTGTTCTGTGGCCCAAACACAAACGAAGGTGCTGCAGGGAACAAGAAAGTGGGGTGCATACTGGGGAAAGCAGAGTGTGTAAGTGTTGCAACACGGAGGTTCTGTGGACAGGTGAGGGGAAATCAGATCAAAACTGTAGATTTTGAAAGAAAGACAGGTTGCCTATCTCTGTGATAAGCTTCAGGAGAGGGTACTTCCTTTGTTTTTCATCATGCTTTCCTTGGCAACATGCACAGGAAGCTCTGCTGTCAGCTTTTTGTAGAGGCTGCTTCCTAAATTTAATTAGAAGACGCTTCCTAACACAGAAGCAGAGCCTCCCCTCTTCTTTCCATTATTGCACTTTATCTAATCAAACTCAGCTCCTCAAATTTCCAGTTTAGCTGTTTTCAACACTGCCTGTGCATCAGAATCACTTGTGGAGTTATACACACACACACAGGCCTTGGGCCCAGACTTCTAGACAAATCTAGGGAAGAGGGGTCCATGCACATTTTAAAGAGAGTTTCATTGGTGATTTTAATCTTCAGAAATGATTGGGGGAGAACTTGTAGCTCATATCTTTTCTTTAAAATGCGGGTCAAAGGTAGTCACCTGTTCAGATACAATAGCATGCTTATTTCTCCTTGGGATAACTGTACATTTCTCCTTAAAATAATGGAATATGTCACCTTGTGGATTAATTGTAGAGCTGTCAATACCCAAAGGCCTACTTTATTTACCACAGCTCTATCTGACCCGGTGGGTCCCCACAGTCTTGCATTACCTCCCACTTGGCCAATTCAACAGATAGGACCAAGGATAACTAAATTTCTTACATTTTAAAATAACATACTGGAAAATATACCAGTGCAGTTGCTGCTCTCTTAAAAGTAGTACATATGCCTTTCTGAGGCAAAGACACAACGCAGTGTACTCTTTCTAACATTCTTTATTCTTCCATTCCTCTACCTTCATCCTAGTGACTTGAGGTTACCGAGACCTCCTTTCTCCCTTTACTCCCACGGGCTATTTTCTTTATTCAGTGCCTTATGTCCTGTCTTACATCTCATTCTGTCTCTTTAAGGTAACTGGTTTCATAAATTTAAATCATGAAGTTATAAATAGATTAATGATTTTTCCTTATAAAGAATAGCCACATTTTAAAAGACAACTCCAGAAAACAACAATGTAATAATGTCTCCACCTCACAGAATGACTCAATGATGGTGGATAGTTCAGACACCACGGCACAATAGTAGGAAAGATACATTTGAACAAGTACGCCTTTACAAAGCGTCTCTGGAATTACACCTTGTAGACTATTCTAAGACTGACTAGTAGGTGCACAAGAAGTGTTTTAGAATGAAGAACTATGCCAACATATTTCAATAATGTCAAGAAAAGAGAATTGAACCAGGAGCCAGGAAACCTGAGTTCGAGCTTAGGAACAAGATGAAAATGGACCTGAAAAGGGGGGAAACAAGTGCTTAGAGAGATGGGAAGTGAACCAGAAAAGTACAATTTTTAAAAGAAAGGAAATAATTTCAAGAAGGTATTCTAAATAAGGTCAAATTCTGTGCAAGAGATAAGAAGGTAGACGATTGTGAAAATGTTATTGGTGACATTTCTGATAGTATTTTGACTACAGTGAGAGGAAAGTTAGAAGTTTGGAGTGTATAAATGGTGAAGAAGTGAAGACAGTTTTCTAGATGACTGGAAATGAAGGGATGAAAGAAAAAAAATGGACAGGTGTACTGAGAGGATGATAGGAGTGGAACAGGGTTTATCTCAGGATTTTGTTCATGTATGTATGTAGGAGATGGGGAAGGGGCCAAGGTGAAGGAGGAATGAAAAATATAAATACGGGGAAGAGAGTGAGATATTAAAGAAGTAGATGAGGTTGGGATTAAGCACTTGAGCAGAGGGGTTTGTCTTGGAAAGGAGGAGGGACTCTTATCTGACATTTGGGTTAAAGGAGAATGCTGACTAGAAAGATATGTTTCCAGGAATGTCAGAGCAATGAGGAGGCAGAATTCCTCAGGCCTCTACCAAATATTTCCTGTTGTACTCTTTGTTCCAAGAAAAGTACTCATTGCACCTCGCTGAGACCACCACCCATAGGCCCAACTCTATGGTATAATGTACTTATTCAGTTAGGTCTCCCAGGACAGATCCCTACTGTCTCCCATTGCTCTAAGGCAGAAGACCTCTGAAAGACATATTAGCTGATGGGCTAAACTCCTAGGCTTTTTGCGAAGAAACTACTAAGGCAAGTCTGAATTGAAGAATTATGACTCAACACATTCTTGGGAATTGGTTTCCAGCTAAGAGAGTGCCTCAAATGAAATTAATACAGAGTTGAGTAGGATTCTGAAGGACTATATGGCCAAGAATCTCCAAGTCTGGCAGAATGGCAAGGGATAGCTTAATAGCTAAATACCACTTAACTATATTAACAGTTCTTGCCAATACTGGGCAAGAACTATCTCCCAGCAACAGAACCTGAACCCATGGCAGCCACACTGGCTAAATAAAGAACTTGGTTTACTTCAAAGGAAGTGAGTTACCACTAAATCGGCAAGCAGAAGGTGGGCCCTGCTTAGTTCCATTGACGGCTATATCTTGGTTCCCTTCTTCCACTATTCTAAATGGGTGGCTCCTCCATGACTGTTTACTAAGAACGGCAATTACTGTATTAAAGAATTTTGTAGATGAAGTAGTAGGACATCATGATCCCATTATTTTGACCTGCCATTTTAATCCAAAAGATATTTCGACTGAAATTCTGGGAAAATTAGACTCAGTAGAAAAAAACCCAAACAAAATGACTGTGAAAGTGAAAAACTGTATAACATTAAAACTTTACACTTGATGGCAATATTTAAAACTGTGAAAAACAGATTCTGGGAAGATAGAAAGTTGCCAGAATAACACAACACCTAAAGAAGTTTTGAGCTCCCCAGAGAAGAGAGCAAGTATGAGGCTTCATTAACCTTGGGAAGAGGAGACAAGCAGAAGTCCCACTAGGTCTGAAGTTAACACAGCAGATTTTTTTTTTTTTTTTTTTTTTTTGCCACTGGAGAGGGCTCAGCCAGCACATGCCAGTGATGCTCCAATCTTGCACATCTGTCAATATTTCACATGGTCCTCTGGGAGGCTAAATAATCCTGCTAGGGCTGACAGACTTAGAAGGGTTGGAGGGTGGGGAATAGGTGGAATAAATTGCTCCAACCATTCATATTTTAGGAGGAACTGACCTTTTCCTACTTTCACCTATAGAGTCTTAGGACCTGGTCTTACACCCTTCTCAGAAAAGGGGTTCAGGTATGCCAGTGTGTGATCACTAGAAGACAAAACCTCTGCATCATCCACAACCTTCCACTTGCTCAAGAGAACCTCAAATCCTGGCCTGTTCTTGAGTGACAAAACCTACATTATAGGGAAGTCAAAGGAGAACTACTACCTATTTCATAGACCCTGTAAGTTGTGGGAAGGAGGTCAAGCTGAACCAGTAGCTACTGTTAAAGAACAGCTAATGAATTAGATAGAGAAGAATGTTAATTTACATGTAATGAGTATTCTCAAGGAGCTGCAATTAGAAAATAAAAATAATAATCACTTGAAGTGACAATAATGATTTTCAGAATTCTAAAACCAAACAGAGAAATTGAAAAAGAGTGTAGCCACTGCTGAGAACTGAATTAGTTGTCTGGATGATCAAGTAAAAGGGGGAAGAAAAAGAAAATTAGCAATAAAATAAGAGACTTAGAGGAAGATCTAGGTGACATAATACGCAAAGAGGAGTTTCAGATGGGGAAAAATTGAGCATGGAATAGAAGTGATAATCAAGGAAATAATAGAATAAAAATTCCCTGAGTTGAAGAAAGACTTGTGTCTTTTGAATGAATAGGCTCACCAAGACTCAGACAGGATTAATTTTACGAAAAGCCACACACCTAGACATAATCAGGGGAAATGTCTGACCTCCAATGCTAATGAAAACAATTCTTTCTTCGACCCAGAACAAAAATAGTTTTCTTACAAAGGAAAGATTATCTGACTATGCTATTAAAAGAAAAGGCCTACGATCCAAGAATCTTTATACTAGCCAATATAATACTCAAATGTTAAGGAAAAAGCACAATGGTTTTCAACATTCAGGGATTCAGAAAATATGCCACCCATGTATTGATATCTTATCTGTAGAAAATACTCAAGGAAGTACTCCCAACCTCATAAAAATTCAACCAGAAGCAAATCTTTACTTTCTGAGAAGAGGAAAGAAGAACAATACAATGAAATACTGTTAAGCAACTTGTTTTAATTTATATGATGACAATTCTACAACTAAGATTTAGAATAGAAGTTATGACAGGATTCTTAATAAATATGTATTCTTAAAATTATATGCTTAAAATAAGAGATATATATGTGTGTGTGTGTGTGTGTGTGTGTGTGTATATATATGTCTTAAATAAGTTTAATAAAAACTTGCAACTAAATTTTTTCAGCTACTGAGGAAACCCAGGAATTGTGGAGGGAAGAAAGTAGAGGGAGAAAGGCAGGCTGAAGCCTAACGGTCTCGAAAAACAAGTAGAATGAGGAGGACTTCAGGGGTAAAATGAGCAAGTAGGCTGTTCTAGTAAGGACATCATAATTACTGAACTTGATATACTAATTGAGAAATATTGCTTTACACATCATTGTGAAGAGAATGAAAGTCCATATTAGAGTAACAAATAAATAAATAAATAATAAAACAATGGGGGAAAACTTCAGCAAAGTAAGCAAATAGTAAACACAAAATAATATGAACTATTAAATCAAATAGATCAGTTACCACTATATGTGTGAGTAGGCTGAATTCCTTATCAAAGTAAAAAATATCCAGATTGGGTTTAAAAAATCAAATCAAATACCTAAAATAGAAAACAAAAAGCAAAAAAGAATGTAGGAAGAGCAATTTAGTTTTGAGTGAAAATCTAGACCAAAAGCATTAATGAAGATAAGGAGTCATATTATACAGTGATAACAGACATGATTCCCAAAACTATATGCATAAACTATACAGCAAACAAGATAAGGCATATAACATAACTTTAAGGTATGAGTTTAGCATAAGGCTTACAACCCTAGGAAACAAATAGGAAAATATATAAAAACACAATGATAATTGGAGATTTTAATAGATGTCTTTTAGGTGTTGACTGAAAAATAAGCAAGGATGTAGATAATTTGAATGATACAATTAACAAGCTTGATCTAATAGATAATTGTAGAATTATGTAACAAATCTAGCACATGCATTTTTCTCAGATAGCAATGTGAATACACTGGGAATACAACTGGCCACAAGAAGAACACCTCAGCAGTTTCTCCGCAAACAGTGGTTTTATTCACTGAGTTCTTTGACTAGAAATTAATAAACTTATGCATCAACCACTAATCGATGACCTACCACACTCCTTCATCCATTGCTGACATTGTAGGAGAGTGACAACAAAGCTGAGCTATGGAGAGAAACTGATTCAATAGACAGACAGGGTACTGAGGCGTCAAGTTCTTGTCTCCACTTTTCCCCTGAGTCAGCTGTACTATCATTCCTGTGGTTTGGCTCAAGTCAACATTTCCCTCATTTGGCTTAAGCGTTTATATTTTCATCCAAAAAAAGGGCCAACTAACCAAAGGTTCTCTCTCTCTCTTTCTCTCCACACATACATGCAAACATGTATACTGAACTTATACAAACACCTTCAAGTATGTCATGTTGAATTACAAAGGCCCTAAATGCAGATATCCTCAGATTTATATCCATATGCACAAGGCTTGACAAGTTAGACTTTTCTCATGAACCTTCCTTTTCTGCCCCAGAATAGCATAATTTAAGAAAAAAATAATTTGTTGAGTATATTTAGGAATCCATGGAATTTTCAAGTTTCTAAATTCTTTCACTGAACACAGACTACATCATTAAAAATAAACATTTTGAGTTATTTGGCTTAGAATTTAAAAAGGTGAAATTTACCTTAAAGACTTTTCTGTTTTACCCACAAAGTTAATGGTTCTCATTTCCTTTATCTCAAAGCAGATAAGCATGCTGATCTGATAAGAGCAGCTGGTTTCTTAGTCAGCCACTTCATCACTCTGTGTTTCACTCCTTGATAAAGATTGGCACATCTTTTTCTGTTGTCAGTGTTCTAGTAGTGCTCATAGCAGCTGCAGAACTAAGTCTTTCATAGATGAAGCCTAACTATTCCAGTGGTGGGCTGGAACCAACTCTATATTCAGTGACATCAGGTGTAGCTTGAAATTGGCCATAGTGGGAGCATTTATACCACAGAAACCACAAATGCTACAGATCAGGGGTTCATTTTCCATAGAGCTAGTTTAACAGCACACTACTGATTTTTGTTCCAGGTAGCTGATTTGACAAAGTTTGGAATCTCATGCTCTAGTAGGAAGAAATAAAGTAGAAAAAAGGCCTATCAGAAACTTATTATGTTCTGCTTGAGTAAATGAATTTATTTCTGAGAAGTATAGTTTTTTAAAAAAGTCATGGAGTCCTTACACTAATAATTTTAGGAAATGTTAAGTCTGAAAAATCATCTTATAAAATTATAAGCTTAGAAAAAAATTGTACTTTTGCTTAAGGCAAGTTAAAAACATGATCTTGTCTACTCTCCTCTTTTTAATCTCCTATATTCTTGTAGTAGTGAATCTTTCTAGTTTCTACTTCCAAGAACAACTAATTTAATTTTTCAAAGGATGGTTAGAATGACATTTCGGTGAATAAGAATTTTTCATATTATGCCTTAATAAAACTTGAAGACCTGTTATTATTCTATGGGGAAAAAAAAATTACCAAAGCTTTTCCTTTCTGATAAAGCACTGAAAGATTTTTATTACTTCATACAACTTAATAATGCTAAGCAGAAGTGAACTTATGTTCTTAATGGAATTAATCAATGTCCAGCTGATTATAACCAGTATTAGGTTCAGATTGGGCACAAGTGCTTCTCATGTGTGGGAACATGAACTGAAATCTCTTAATTTTCATCCACAAAATGTCCAGAAAAGTAAGAAAGGTAAAGACAAGGTCAAAACTGAGTGCCGAAAGTTGAACACCAATCAACGTGCAGAAATCTAAGAGGGATTTGTGTTGGGAGTTGAAGTCGTGCTAAGGGGCTTGTCAGGAGGAGGCAGAGCCCTGCTCTAAGGGGCTTGAGTTGTTTTTATTTAGCAGCCTTTGTAATTTGTGCCCTTGCCAGCTCATGAAGGGGCTTATCATTAGCACCCCACCACTCACCATCATCACCACTCTAAGAAGGACAATCAATTTATTTTTATGGCAGAGACCAGTTTTTGAGGTCTGGATGAAGTCTGCTACCCCCTGTATTTGACTTACAGTTTCAGGTATTTAATAAACACTGTTAAAACAAAGAAGTGAAGAAAACCACCTCCAAAAACGACAACAACAAACAAAAAACAACAACAACCAAAGATAACACTAAACAACTTAAAAAAAAGCCTTTTAATGAGAACCAGTGCATTTCCTTAATGTTATAAAGGTCTTCTGATATTCCTGTGTGTGTGTGTGTGTGTGTGTGTGTGTGTGTGTGTGTGTGTGTGTTTAATTGTCTCAGCTATCTTCTATGAACCGAGAAAGACCTTCTCTTGTTCGAATGTGACACATCAGTTAGAAATGTGGCAACTACCATTTACAGTTATTGATTTCCATGTGACATTAAAGGCCCCAAATTCAACCATTATTCTCTTCAATTGTCACAAACAAAGGTTAATAATAGTTGAGCTTGGACTGAAGGAATCAAGTAAAGATTGCCCACTGAAATTAGCACGCTGTTCCTTTCTGAGTCTCAAGTCAGTATGAGGGTCTGTGTTCCACAGATTACATGTATATTATCACCCTTTTAAAATGTGCCTTTCTCCCAAAAGTAATATTCGAAATACAGAAAAGGAAAATGTAGTTTCAAGCTATTTAAAATAATAAATAATTTAAAAATATATTTCTCTTTGCGCAGAGTAAAAACATTTTGTTTTGTTGCTTCTATTGCAGCAAAATAATGTTTTTCATAACTGTAAAAAGTGGTATGTAGCATGATTAAACAATATTTCAATCCCTTAGTTCATGCAGAGGTTACCAGCTGGAGGGGAGAAAGGTTTGATTAAGTTTATGTCTTCCATGAGGAATTTTAAAGGAAAGCATACAACTTCTTTAATATATGAGTGCTGAAGCTACAAATGGCTTTTTCTCATGGGTAGGTATGAAAGAATAAAGTCCTTTTACTATAATAAATAGGCAAAAAATAGCTGGTAAGATATTATAAATCTTCACAAAAGCAATGGCAAATTTTAAAAGTCTACAAGTCTTTACAATTTCAACTTGCTTATATTTATATCATGACTTACTACCTATTTATCCTATTTATGAATGGTAAATAAAGATTCATGTGCTGTGTCCACTGTAAACATTTTTTTAACAAGTACCTTACTTTGAAAAAAATTATTCCAATAATTTTATTATTTATTGATATATTATCATTAAATAGTTATATAGCATTATCAAATTATAATTCTCATTAGATGGAAACTAGTCATTTTTGGACTATTTCATAGACAGGAATTCTAGATCAAGTAAATGAGTTTAGGATAATTTATTGTAGATCATTATTTCTAAAAAAAAATGAGACTCCTCCCAAAAGTTAACCTGTGGTTGTTAGTAATCATTCTAAGGAATTTTGGAAGTGGAACAATATATTTCCAAATAAACCTGGTTTATTCTTTGAATAGAAAAAACATTGGGCCTGACTTAATGTCATGCAATAGCATTTCATAGCTTAATAACAACAGTGGTAGTGAAATTATTTTAACTACAGGATCCTATCCTGTGCACTCAAGCATAATAATATCCATTTAAAACCTGATTGAAATTTTAAAACACCCAAGAATTAACAATTGTTCCTACATAATTGTATAAAAGAAGAAATAAAATTTCCCCCTTCCCAATCCCAGAGTTTCTAACCACTAGGAACATTAGTGTGTATTCTTTTCATTTTTTTACCCTATATTTATATAGGCATATCTGTATATACTTATGTATTATTGTTATTTAACAAAAATTTAATCGTTTGCTTTGTTCTCTCTCTCTCTCTCTATATATATATATATACATATATATGTATACACACACACACATATATATATACACACACACCACATACATTGATATATGTGACATGTTCACTTTTTCCCCCTGATTAAAACATACGGACCTACCTCGTTCTTTTTAATAAAGGGAGAGTATCCTGTTGTATGGATGTGCCAGTCCCTTAAAGATGAACAATTAAGTTGTTTCCAGTTTTTGTGTTTTTACAAATACTGCTGCACTGAACTATTTTCAACATGTTTATGCATGTGCTAAGATTTTTATAGGATAGATTCCTAGAATTGGATTACTGGGCCTAAAAGTTCATGCCCTGAAATTTACTCAGATTCAGCAAAACACTTTCTCAAAGTGTGGTACGATTTACTTCCCCATTAACAAAATGTGAGAGTGACTGCTTCCCCCACATCCACAACAGCACAGAAGGTTATCACTCTTTGCCAATTTAACTGATGAAAAATTTAGTGTCTGTGTTGCTTTAATTTGCATTTCCATGCAGACCTACTGAGTTGGCTATCTTTTCGCGTTTACTGGCCATTTGCAATTCTGCTTCTTTAAATTGACGATCCATTTTTTATTGGGTTGTTTCTCTTCTTCTTAATTGGCTAGAAATCTTTTTTTCTAATGTCCTTTTCTTCCTGCTTATATGGATAAGGCATGCTCACTTAAGAAAATACATATAGGCAAAAACAAGATTAAAGCTGTCCATATTGCTACCCACACAGAGAGGAATATTTTTGGCATATGTTTTGTTAGTAGCATGAATGATGAGATGAAATAATTGTGTCCATTCTGTTATGTCACCTCTTCTATTCACTCAACGACATAGCCTTGGCATTTTTCTATACTTTTAATGTTCATTCACAACTCAAAATTAAAGTTGAATCAAAGCCGAGCTGCTCAATCAGCTTCCTCTCATAACTCATATCCTGTACTGGATCATGATTACTGTGGGAATGCAAGAAAATGCCTTTTAGTTGATAAGTAGAAAACAGCAGGAAGAAAAGTGACAAGAATCTTAATGGCAATTACATACGCAAGCAGACTCTATTCTTCTAAATATTTACATGTATTTTAATCTTCACTACAACTCTATAGGATGAATACTATTATTAATCCATTTTACAGAAGAGGAATTGAATGCAAAGGCAGTTGCTTTATATAGCATATAGTATGCATACAGACTGAATCCAGTAATCCAGTTTTGTGATCTATGCTCTTAGTGACTATGCAACCTGCCTAACGGAAGTACAAAAGCAGCAGTGAAATCATTTGCACTTGGATTGGTGTTTTCTGAATTATTTTTCCCAAGAGTATTTTCCGATTGCAGGGATTTTGAACATAGAGATTTTTTTCATTATTTGTCTTTTTGTTTGTTTTTACTTTTTATTTTATATTGGAGTATAGTTGATTAACAATGTTGTGTTAGTTTCAGTTGTACAACAAAGTGATTCAGTTATGTATCTGCTCTTTTTCAAATTCTTTTCCCAATTAGGTTGTTACATAATACCGAGCAGAGTTCCCTGTGCTATACAGTAGGCCCTTGTTTTCATCCATTTTAAATATAGCAATGTGTACATGTCAATCCCAAACTCCCTAACTCTCCCTCCCCTCCACCCTTCCCTCCCAACCTGTAACTGTAAGTTCGTCTCTAAGTCTGTGAGTCTGTTTCTGTTTTGTAAATAAATTCATTTGTATCATTTTTTTAAGATTCTGCATATAAGTGACATATTTTTCTTTCTGTGTCTGACTTACTTCACTCAGTATGACATTCTGAATAGAATAAATACAAAGGAATATTTATAAAATATATTTTTTACATAAAAATACTTGTGTTTCTCATTTCCTTGCTTTTTAAAAATTAGTTTTACCATATACATTTACATCCCTAAAAAACATATAATTTAATATTAAATAATTTTATATGATTGGGTCGGCCAAAAAGTTGTTCGGGTTTTTTGGTAAGATGTTACAAAATCTCGAATGAACTTTTTGGCCAAGCCATTATATATGTGTGGAATTATATCCTTTCTTACTTATTCTTCTAAACTTTCTTTTTTAGCTCAATATCAAATTCCTAAGATTCATTTACATTTTTGCATGTAGCTGTGTACCAATCTTTTTTATTGCTGTATAGTATTTCACTGTATAACTACATTACAGATTTTTCTATCTTTTTTATTGTGGATGGGTGTCTGGTTGTTTATAGTTTTTATGTTATCTCTTAAGTGACTATTCAATTCTTTTCCCCAATTTTCTACTGAGTTGTCTTTTTCTTGTAAATTTGAAGAAATGCATACATTCTAAATTTTACTCCTCTGTCAATTGTTTGTAGAACAAATGTTTACTCCCAGTTTGTATCTTGCCTTTTCACTCTCCTCATGGTATCTTTTGATATCAATCTTTTCTTTTATGATTTGTGCTTTTTCTGCCTGTTTAAAGAGAGCTTCCAGATCATGAGGTCAATAACACATTCTTCAACATTGTTTTCTAAATGTTTTTAGTAAATGTTTTTGCCTATCACATTTAGGTCTTTAACTACATGTATTTGATTTTTGTGTATTGCTAACAATTGTCCTAGTACCATTTAGTTCTTAGTTCAATATTTTTGCACTGGTTTGCAATTACAGCTCACTTAAATCAAGTTTCCATATATGTTTGGGATTTTTTCATGAATTCTCTATACTGTAACTTTGCTCGAATATCTAAACCTTTGCCAAAACCACTATCCTAAGAGCTATAGCTTTATAAGAATTTTTGATAGTGGTTAAGGCCAACTCAATGTATATTAGGTGCTTAGAACAATGTTTAGAACAGAATAAATGCTATATGAATCTTTGTTATTATTATTATTATTATTGAATGCCTCGGCTATTTTTTTGTCATCCATATAAACCTTAGACTCAGTTGGTCAATTTCAATGAAATAATTTTGCTGGGATTTTGATTGGGTTTGCAATAAACATAAAGATCTACTTGGAAAAAAATGAAAATCTTTCTATAGCAATATCTAATTCCTGAAGATGATATTTTCCATTTTTTACATCTTTTTAAAATGTCTTTCAATAAAAATTTTTAAATTTTCTACAAAATGATTATATATATCTTTTGTTAGATTAAATCTATTTATTTATATTTTTTAATGCAACAATAGTGTACAGTTTAAAAAAATACATTCCTAACTTGGTGTAGCTAGTGTATAAATGAATTGATGTTTGCATATTGATTTTTTCCCTAGAAACTTTCTAAAATCTTTTTTTTTTTTCGGTACGCGGGCCTCTCACTGTTGTGGCTTCTCCCGTTGCGGAGCACAGGCTCCGGACGCGCAGACTCAGCAGCCATGGCTCACGGGCCCAGCCGCTCCGCGGCATGTGGGATCTTCCCGGACCGGGGCACAAACCTGTGTCCGCTGCATCGGCAGGCGGACTCTCAACCACTGCGCCACCAGGGAAGCCCTAAAATCTTTTTAATTCTAATAATTTATCAGTGGATTAGTTTATAATTTCACTATAGATAATCAGAAGATATATATCATCTAATTTTTTAATCATATTTTAAAATTTTTATACTTTTATTTTATTATAAATTGATTTTATAATATAAAATTAATTAGTCTTACTGCATTGACATTTTATATCTAGTACAATGTAGGACAGATATGCAAATAGCAGGTATCCTTGTTTCACTACTGATCTTAAAGAAATGCTTACCATTAAGTTTGCAATATGTATTATTGCAAAAATAATATATATTGCAAGTATTTTGCAAACATGTTAGATCACTTTAAGGAAATTCATTCCTATTCATAGTTTTCTAAGATGGTTCTAAAATTATGAATAGATATTGAATTTTATCAAACATTTTTTCTGTAGCTATTGAGATGATCATATGAATTTTTTCCCTTTTGACTGTTTATGTGATGATTTACCTTAATTAATTTTTTTCTTTTTTGGTTAAACCAACCTTGCTTTATTGAGGTAAGCCCCAAGTGTCATGCTATGTTCACATTTTTTATGCATTGTGGGATTCAACATGTTAATATTTTGTTTGGTATTTTGTATCAATGCTCATGAGTGAGATTAGCCTGCAATTTCTCACACTGCCCTTTCAATATCAAGGTTATGCCTGACTTATAAAATGAGTTGAGAGGGGGGTATTCCTCTTTTTGCTATAGTCTGTAATACTTTAAAATCTTTTCTCCAAACACTTCCCATTTTTTGAAGCTAGTTTTGCAAGGGCTGCTTTTTCCTATGCACAAAAGACCAATCTGACTATAATGTTGGTCAGCCATTCTATAGTTAAAATGAAAATTATGAGTCTTTTTGACTAATTAGGTTTCAAACAGCTTTTGGTTGTACAGTATATCCATGGATGTTAAGACAGTATTGTCACAATTAAGGTTTTTGAAAAAAAATCCTTTCCAAGAGGATGTTTTCCATCAATAAACAGAAGTAAAATTAAATGCCCGATTAACAAACATAATGTCCTCTTTAATAATTCTCAGCACTCTGGTAATTCTGCTAATATTACTGTGCTATCTACAACTCTTTCCTTTTGTTTCATGTTTTGAATAATTCAATTAAAAGTCTGACAAAGCAATAACAAGGGATTAAATGTTGTAGAATTGTAATTCGAAATAAAAACATAAGCTCTTTGGAAGTATTTATTAAAAATTCTACAAAACCTTTTCAAGTATATGAGATCCTTGGATTCTATAAAGTTAACTGCTTAGCCAAGTTATCCTGCTTCGTCTTTTGTACTCAATTCCAGTAAATGAAGAAAATAAAAATATGTAAAGCTGAATGACGTCCTTGCAAAACAGACCACTTAGGAAGGACTCTGAGACTTCTCTATTTGGCCTACATTGAAGGAAGGATGTTGCTTTGCCTTCTTTTCTCCTGTATCGTGAGAAGACTCATCTGTTGTAAGATGATCACTGAACAGCAGGTTTATAATTTTGACCCTTTATCTGGAAACCATTAAGGTACAAGGCAATGAGGAGGATATGAAAAGGAATGTGATATAGACCTGCCGTTAGAAAATATTTACATTAGAAATGGAGGTAGGACAAAAGTCACTTTCATGCATAAACTAATCTCATGTGGTTGGTGGGCAGAAAGGAGCCAAGAAAATATGCTAAGGAGCATATGGATCAAGATGTCAACACCATAGGATTCAAACCTCCCATATAGATAGAGTTCTGCTCTCATCAGATTTAATGATGAAGAAAGAGACAACGAGGAAATCGCTTATTCTTACATCAAGATTAAAAACAAATTAATATAACGTGGCATCACTTTAGAAGAGGAGCTATGGAGTGGTGGTGAAGTGTACAGGCCTATAGTTACACACCCTGACTCTGAGTCCTGGCTTGGCCACGTCTTGGCTGCAGGATTTTGGACAAATTGCTTAACCCTTCTATGTTTCTATTCCTTTATCTGCAAAAATCAGGAACACGGTAACACTAGCTCAGAGGGTTGTTTGAGGATTAAATAATATAATCTATGTAAAATGTTGACACATTTCCTGGCATATAGTAAACTCTCAAAAAAACAAGAGCTATTTGTTGCTAGCAATGTAAGCCAATCCTACAAATTCTTATCAAAAAATTAGTGATGATTCTATGAGAATCAGAAACCATAAGACACATTCAAACAAGAAAAATGCTAAGTAAGCATAAAAAGAAGAAAAATATAATTAAAGAAATAAAAGAAAGTAAACCATGAGAATTTTTTTTTCTTTTTAAATCTTGTGAGATGAAAGTAGTCTCAGACGTGGGACTGCTCCTCTTCAGAGCAGGAGAGAGAGGTAAGAATGACAGGGAAGGGGACCACAAAAGAAAGGGAGTCATGAGGAAATCGAAACGTCCTTTTTTTTTTTTTTTTTTTTTTTTGCAAGCCTCTCACTGTTGTGGCCTCTCCCGTTGCAGAGCACAGGCTCCGGATGCGCAGGCTTAGCGGCCATGGCTCACGGGCCCAGCCGCTCCGCGGCATGTGGAATCTTCCCGGACCGGGGCACGAACCCGCGTCCCCTGCATCGGCAGGTGGACTCTCAACCACTGCGCCACCAGGGAAGCCCGAAACTTCCTTTTTAACAAAGTAAATTAAACTTTATTATAATACTGACTGGGGTATTGGTGGTGAGAAGAAAGAAATTAAATATTCAAGTCATAAGATTTAGCCCAAAATACATTGCTTAAACAGCTTCCTAATCTGAAGTGTACCACTGTATACAAACATTTAAAAAATAATAATATAGCCCTCTAAATTTACCTGCTTTCTCTATTTTTATGTTCACAACTTATACCAGAATGTGTGTTGCCCATGCCAATTTTATATTTACTAATCTACATATAAGACTGGATAACTTCTGTAGGCAACTATTCCATTTGACAAATTTGAGGTGATCTGAAAGTTTGGGTACAGGGGTCAGTCAAATAAACTAACTGATAAGTTAATAGTTTAATTTTGGAGAGTTTTTTTTTTTTTTTTGAAGATGACAGGTTTTATATTAAGACTGACACCAGTCAAGGAAGGCACAGGAAGAAGTGAACTTCAATTATTCATGGTACTATAAGTCATAAAATCAGGAGAAAACATATGATGTAATTTTTTGGATTGTTTTATATGCTGATTTTAAAAATGTTATCATTTAGTCAATGGTTTATATCATAAGTGGAATCCGGTTGATAAAAATGCAATAGGAGATTCAAAAGAGATTGATACTGTAGACTTTTAAAAATTAGGACATCATGTCAAAGGCACACAAAACAGGAGTGATGCCTCGTCAAGGCTGAGCCATTTAGTATCGGGATGAATAAAACTATAGAGGGTGAACTGGGTTCACCTAATACAAAAGTCAGTTTTGTTTAGTGGAATCAGCTACAAAAGCCCTGCTTTTTAGGAGCAAATCTGTGGGAGGTTTCCTGAACTTCTCATCTTCTATCTTGTCACCAAAAATATTTCCCCCATGGCATCCTTTAAGTATGCAAGTGTCCTAGTTACCATATTTGCTTATTTACTTTCAGTTTATTATCTCCCTTTCACTTTTACAACATCTTGATAGCTCTTTATGTATGTTCCTCCCTCTTCTCTTCTCCCAACTAAGGAAGACAATATTAAAAATGGAAGTGTGAAATATATGAGAAAATAATACGAGCATTTTACTTCATCTGGAAGCTGACAGGACAACTGACTTATTCTTTTGGGTGCATAAAATGCACTATATTACAAGTTTGAGAGTTTACTCTGAAGGCCAATTAGTAAAAATAAGAGAAGCTGTTCCAATGGCATTTGTAAAATGATATTAAAGGGACCAGTGTTTCTTTTAAAAATAAAAAGACTGATACAGGAAAAAGTTAAAGGGCAGAATTCAAAGTGGCAAGAAAAGAGAAAAAGAAACCACAAAATGAAGGAAACACTTAACTAGAAATTTGGAGACATGAGGAACAGTGGAGAGATGAAAAATATAAAGAAAATGATTATGGAGATAGAAGAAAATCATTTAAGTGGCAAAAAACAATAAACTAGCTTTTCTGAGCTACTAAAGCAATTCTTATTTAAAATATCAAGTACCAAAAAAATAAAAACAGCAACAACCCTGGAATACAATAAAGTAAAAAAAATAGAGAATGAAAGTATAAAAATACAGTAGAGATAGAAACAGAAAACCAAACGTGATTCAGGAGAAACCAAATTAGAAGATAGTAATTTTACAGAAAGAGAAAATAAACAACCAAATAAAAGCAAACAGAGGGAGAAACATTTAAAAGGAACAAGGAACTAAATGCCGCAAAAGGAAGAGTTTAATTATAGATTTTTATTTAATTACACTAATATTTAATAAGTATACATATTAATACAATTAAATTCACCTACTGCAAATATTACAAAAATCCATAATCATACCAGCTGTGAGGATACTGTTTATGTTTGTCTTTAAATGCAACTCAAAAATGAGACTGAAGAATCTGGCATATTCTCAGATAATCACTGCCAAGGAAATTTGAGCTTTCTAATCCAATTTAGGAAGAAAATCAGAAATTCTTTGTAAATAAATCTAGATAAAGAATAGGAGTGCTAGGTCCAAAAGGATCAAGGAAGAGAAAATGGAGAAGGCAGAATAACAGACAGCAATATGAGGTGTCCACAGAAAGAGGAAAGAAATTGGGGATAAGGGACATGACTAATTAAAGAATGCAAAAATGCAAAACAAAGCTGATGGTATCCAGTATCCTCAACACCTGCACAATTCCTACCACATAATAGTTGCTCAATTAATAACTAATTAATTAATTGAATGAATGGATGTTTCAGCTACCAGACTATCTTTTCAGGCTGTGTTCATCAATAGAAAAACAATGAAGGAAAAGCAAATAGGTAGATTTGCCAGGAATAGTGTCAACATAATTGCCACTTTGGAATAATACACCAACTTTTGGAAAAAGATGAAAACCCTGAATGATACAGAAAATTAGGAACAAAAACATACAGATTCTATGTGAATTGATCTACAGGGAAGAAATAGGTCTGCACTCTTCTCAAAGAACAATTCTTACTGGTTGCTTTGATTGTTTTTTATTGTCATCAGCCTTGGCACTCCTCTTGACGTGTGTGTAGGATTCTTGGAACCAAAACGAATATCACGTACAGTAAAGTGCACCTATCCTGAAGGGAAAATGACAACCACATAACACCATGTAAAAGAATGCCAGCAAAAAGAGAATTTGTTTTTGCGTTATATGAGACAATAAGGCAGAAAGAGAAAGAAAAGTAAAGCAAATGACTGTGTGACAGAAAAGAACAAGGCTCACGACATACAAGACCAAGAAAAGGAGGTGGGGGAGCCCACGAAGGCAGAAACAACGTAACAAAAAGGACAAAACCAGCAGTAGAAAAGAACTGTCAGACACAAAACCCTCAAAACAATAGATACGAAAAAAAGGATCAAGATGACAGGAAAAGAACAGCATGGAATCTAGTAAGAAAAAGAAACAAAAATTTCAAATAATGGATTTTTTAACACCCCCGCTGTTCCACCAGTGCATTGTGTCACAGCCTCACAGAACAGTGCATAATTTATTATGGTCACTCGCTGCCAGGCTGTTCTAAAGGGCAACAGCTATATGAAAATACTCCCTACCGTTGGATGGCTTAATGATCCACCCTTTGTAGAGGGGTAGGGCTGTGGAATGGCCAGCGAGGACAGAACCACTTATGGTCAGGATGGTGCTCTGCATATTTAGTGCTCTCTACCCTGTGAAGAAAGGGCGAATTAACTCTGGGGCACCTCTGTGGGAGTTTTTTCACCCCTCTTCAGCTTCTCCTGAATAATCACCATCTATCAGGAGTAGTTTCTGAATGCTCAATATCACATATTGCCTCCTCTAGGGGAGGGATGATGTTAAATAGAAACAAAAAAAAATGGATTTTTAGAATAAAAACAGTCCTTGAAAATGAACATTCATGGCTGTAAAATTGCCCTGTATTTTAATCACGTCTGGAGATTTAAAAAATAACTGTTAGGGCTTCTTTTTAGAAATGAACTTGGATACAGAAAAAATAAATATGACATAAAAATAAAGATCATTCAAATTATTTTTACCAGTCATTTTCAGGAGCATGGCCTTTTCAGTAGTTTATATAGAAGAGTTTTCATTACTTCCACAAATAGCACTATCTTCAAAGACATGCATCATTAAGATATGTATCCATTTTTATGATTAGTAAAGCCAGGGATTACTTCTTTAAAATCCTTTTTTTAGGGGCACTAGTGCCTGAGGTTGGGAGCAGAGGTTCATGAATCAGATGCCCAGGTTTTGGATCCTGATGCTGCCGTTTACTTGCTATGTGACTCTGCCACATTACTTACACTTTCAATCTCTGGACTCTCCCCTTTGTACAATGGGAATTAATAATAGTACATATGCCATAGAGTTGTGATCAGTATTACATGAGTTAGACCTTGAATCAGAGCCTGGCAGGTGTCAGTGATGGTACCTGCTCTCAAAGTGCGAGGGGACATTCAGGAGGCATTTGTAATCCAGAACTGTCTGCCATTAGGTGGTGGGCATGGAGACAGCAGAAAATAATGTTCTGCTCCAGATCTTCTCAATAAAAATGGCACAAAAAACCACTTTGTATGAAGGCTTAATTCATCCACTCATTCATTCACTCACTCATCAATTCATATCTTTATTAATCTGTCCAAAAAGTATTTACTGAACATAGCATGTGTCAGAATAACATTAATCTTGGGGGTTCAATGTAGAGCAAGTCACTCTAGCCATAGTTCCTTTGTCTGTAATATAGATAATGTTCTATCTTCCACCTCAAAGTTGATTGAGGAGTGGATGTGATTCCATGTATAGAAAGACCTAGCAAATTGCCTAGAATAATACGGGCACTAAGTGAATAAACTCAATTTCTATTGTTCATAAAAACTCTTCATGAATTTATTATCTTGGTGTATATTTATGTATTTATTATACACACACACACACACACACACACACACACACACACACACACACATATATATATATATATATATCATGATAACTTTCTTTGTAGCCACCTCAAAACTATAATTCCTTATTTACTATCTATTGGGAAAACTGTATTTCCCTTTACACTAAATCTATCATTTCTATAGAGAGAGTGAATATTTAATATATATAATACACAAAATTTTATATGTGTAAGTTTTTAATTGTTTAAAATAAGGATGGTTCCATTTAGAGGAAATTTTTTAATAAGAGCTTAGTGATAAGGATTGGAGAAAGTATACTGAAAATATCAGAATCACAGATATCAGTTCACGGTCCAGGATTGGAAAAGTAAAGATCCCCTGATAGTTGGGATTATAAACCATGGATTTGTCTGAGGCTAGGTCATCAGATGGATAAAGAATGCTTATCTGTTGTGGGTAAGAATGAGTCACTCACTACACCATGGAACAAAGAAGAGAAAGCTGGAGAGAGTGTGAATGCTGAAGGCATCATCTGTCTTCCTGGATGCAGACAATCATGAGGTCACCTTCAACCTTGTACCATCAGTTACATAAGCTAATATACCTATCTTAGTTTATAATACCAGAATTCCTCCATCTGCAGAAGACAGAAAGCTAAGAACTATCTTTCCACTTGTTTCTTCCTTAAAACTCATAGCCAATTCATCCTCAATTGCTGTTCAATATACTCCTTACCTTTGGCATATCCATTTCTCTATCTCCACCATCATTTTCTTCATCTAAGCTACAAACCATTGATATTTTTTACTTGAACTACTTTCTGCAAGAGATTTCAGCTGGTCTTCTCAAGTCCATTCTCATGCTCCTCTATTCTATTCTCTCAAAATGAAAATATAATCCTATCATCCCCACCATTGTCACCGTCCCACTCACCAAACACATGCACATGTACACACGCACACGCATATTCAATAAACCCTTTAATAGCTTTCCACTGCTGTTTGGATAAGATCAAAATGCTTAACAAGGCCTGGTTATGGGGTCTTAGACAGCATGACCTATATTTTCCTCTCCAATACCGTCTTGTGCCACACACATCTGCTCTAAGCACCCCATTCTTATTTCTTGCCCTTCAACAGGAGTTATTTCAGCCACAAGGCTTTTGCTCATGTTGTTTCCACTGCCTGTAATGCTCTAACCCACCCCAATCATTTCACTTAGTTAAAAATCCTCTAAATATTTCAGTTATCAGATCGAATATCACTTCCTTAAGTTATCCTTCCTTGACCTTTCAGAGTAGCCCAGAAACTTCATACTACATGCTCTTCAAGTATCCTGGACCACTGCTTCATGGTTACTATGCCAGTCATACTTTACTGTTTGTGGGGTTATTCATCCAATATCTCTCTCCTTTACTAAATGGAAAGCTACATGAGGACAGAGAACATGTCTAATATTGCTCATCATTGTATTCTTAGCATTTCACACAATTCTTGGTACATGGTAGATATTCTAAATATTTGTTGAATGAATGAAAGTAGGGAAATATATGATGATTTGGAGAGTACAAAACAGGGTCTCTAGAATCTATTTCTCCTAGATAAAAAGGCTAGTTTCTAAAAGTTTGAGACCTAGGTGACAGAACATAGAAGGAGAATCAAGAGTGAATGCAGGAAAGAGGAACAGAGAACAGACACTAGAAGTGAAGGGAGCTAACTGTTCCTTCATATACCAAGTTCTCCCATATTAGGCAAAACATAGTCATAGAAAAAACAGGAATGGAATGCCTACTCTGTTGCCATACGGCTTCTTGCATAGTCAAGAAAAGAAAAATGTTGGCAATGGAAAACTGGCAACAGAAATCTCATTTGATAGAGGACTAGAAATTTTACAAGTAAGAGAAAAAAAATCTGCATTGTCTTTTTTTTTTTTTTTTTTTTTTTTTTGCGGTACGCGGGCCTCTCACTGTTGTGGCTTCTCCCGTTGCGGAGCACAGGCTCCTGACGCGCAGGCCTAGCGGCCATGCCTCATGGGCGCAGCCGCTCCGCGGCATGTGGGATATTTCCGGACCGGGGCACGAACCCGTGTCCCCTGCATCGGCAGGCGGACTCTCAACCACTGCGCCACCAGGGAAGCCCTGCATTCTCTTTTTTGATGAGTGATTAACATACATTAAATGTAATTGAATTTGCAGTTACCTTTGATCTATGAGGACTTTTAAAGCTGAATACACCCAGGAACAAAAGATAGGGAGGGAAGAATAAACACCCAACCTATCGTTTCTAGAAAAAATAAATAGCAAGTAATTAGCAAGTAATATGAAGAAAGAACCAAAGATATTTAAGACATCTCAAAGTGGCTAAAATTGACAGTCATGCTTTAAATTGGTATCTCTTTAAACAAAACTTTTTTTTCAGAGTATGTATTAGTTAATCATATTGCTACTTGATAAATTGACTTTATTTTGAAAGGACAAAAACAATGTTAGCTCCAAACGTGACTGTCATTAAGATTTCTGCAGTGTAATCAACGTCAACACAGACTTCATGTTTGTGTAAAATCCGTGATTCCCCTTAAGGACCTCCTCATGTGTTTCAGGGGATGGGGGATGTAACAGTTCCCTGGGAATGTGACTGCCGGACGATGGTAACAAAAGACATAGAAATTTCAATTTTGAATCAGTACTCCTAGGCTGTACAATGCTATGAGTTTGATAAATCTATTTTCTTTGACTTACTTTTCTGGGGGTGGGGAGGGGCAATATTTTCTTCCATAGTCAAATAAACCCATGTGCCTCCTTCCTAACATTGCTCACCTACTCCCAGCTGGAAGCCTTAAACTGATTGTACTTTAAAAGATTACTTCTACCCCAGCGAGAAATGTGTAAAAACTTTCTCTCTGAAGTAGAAGTTGCCTTAATTTTACGGTCTTCTTAAAAGCAGTGCCTCTTATGCCTTCCCTTGATTTGCCTTATTCATTATCCTCTCTCTTGCCTTATTTTGAACTCTGCTGCCTCCGAGTCTGTTAGCTCCTGAGTTCTTATTAGTTTTCTGGTCCAGTCTTGCTTTTTAGCCCAAAATGCAGTGTCCTTTTACTCCTGGGTCTTTTGTCCCTATTAATGCAGGACTCAAGTCCTATTTGCCAGTTCTTTCGAATATTCTAGGCTAGTTGGATCCCGTGACTGGACCCGCCATTCCATTGCCAATATTTCTATCTTAGTAATTTTGGTTTCCAACTTTGTTTCTATTCTGCACTGCTGATACCTATTTATTCTGGTGTGACATTATGGTACACAAACTGTATGATATCACAGACTAAGATCATAGCCTCTCCCCACCTCATTTCCACATCTCTCTCTTTAGGTCAAACATGTTTTTGGTTCATCTTTGTGCTATAGTCAACAGACATATAGAAAACTCTCAAATTCACTGTGATGTGATCATTTGAGAGTGATTTTAAAACAATTTGAAATGCTATTGCTGCTTTATTTCAGGAATATAACATGATGAGTGTAGTAAAAACCACATTAAGTTTGAAAATACATATTTAGATATTTTTCCTGCAACCATTCACCAGGTGGTCCACCTATTTGTACTAAATATATATATATATATAAAATTGTTTTTAACTGACAGACCCATGATTGTTATTCTAGATAAAAACAATGACACTTCCTGATCTAGAACTAGTATCTCAGTTAGATTTAAAGGGTGTTGCTTTCTACTAAAGATTTATTATTTTTAAAAGAAAGGGATCATTTTTATATCATTTTATATCATTATATCAACATTAATAACTAAAATTGAAAAACTCATAGAGAACCAGCTTAAGGCAAAATATTGGCAGTTCTGTAAATGCCTCTTACAGATCTCCTGTAGTTGTCTACTTATCCAAGCACCCATGTCTATGTGAATGTCTGGGAATTAAAATCAAATAAAAAATTAGGCAACATAATATAGTGTAAAGCAAATATTTCTTTTTAATCAGATATACTCTTTCTCATAACCAAGTTGATAATTTATTTTAAAGCACTTCCAAAATTATACCGCCAAAAGGAAAAATAAAAGAAGGCAGGATAGTAAAATGTATTTGGGTAATATCAGATTTCAGTCGCTTTTGCAGAAGCTTATACCATGCACCCATTTCTTGTCTGTCTTCCAGGAATGAGGTTAGTTTACAGTGCAGTGATTTCCAAACCTGTGACATCTCAGGGGCTCAACCCACTGAGGCTAACCTAGCCTAGCCCACGTTTAGCCAGTCAGCTCATAGACCTCAAGAACAACTTCCTAGCCCGAACTTACATTCGTCCATGTTGATTAGAGCAAAGTTAAACACCACATTCAGGACAAAGCAACACTTTGACACCCATGTTTCTGAGAGAGGCTAGAGTCAGAAGGGATGAGAAGAATCAAGAACCTTAAACAGAGGAGGTCTCGTGGGCACATACCTAACCAGTATCAAAAAGAAAATTTAACTCAGCAGTAAGCCTCACCTTAGATTCCCCCAAGAGATGTCAGAGAGGTCACTGTGACTTGAGTTTGTTGTATTTTACCATTGGTGGGGCTCCCACATTTCTTTCTCTAACCTTTAAGATTTCTCATACTCTTGAGTTCCTGCATTTCACCCCTGGGAAATATAGGAAGTGCTATCACTTGTCAGCTGTTTTGGCTTTAAAAGAGGTATCTTTATACTGTCCCCTCCGCAGACATTCAATGGGGACCAGATTGAGGCAAGGCTGTGGTCATTGTTCCCTAGACTTTGTATTGCATATGAGATAGAGGGTCTGTTAGCCCGGCCGCTGGAAAAAGGTTTTATTTCCTAAGGGAAGTGCTAGCACATCTGGGGCAACGTGGTCCTCACATTTAGTTTTGGATTCTCTTCCTGGTGACAGACATCTGCTGTCTGGCAAGGGCAAGAGCAATAATCTGCGTTTTATGAAAAATGTTGGCATGTTTTAACAGAAGCAAACCCTTTCTCTCTTTTTTTAATAAAAATACAGAGTTTATGTAAATTAAATTTGGACACAGAACAGATCATGAGGGAAATATCAAAGTGTTGCTTTAGGTGATCTTAATATAACTCAACAATTATTTAAGATCACTGAACATTTTAAGATTTATCACTTTTAAACTAGTTTGTTTTGCTTAGCTAAATCATCATAAAAAGCAGGACTGTATACGTATTTCCTGACGAGAAAATTAATGTTAAGACTGTTTTAGTTGAATAATCCAGTGTTTGGAAATTCTATGCAGAGAATGTATGTAAATAAATGGAGGGGGCTGTGAGATAGAAAGACATGGCAGGTGATGATGTGACACCGCCATCTTTATTCAGAACTCTGCTTTGCCTGTAAAGCTAGAGTAGTCTTCTCTCCAATTACGTACTATCATTTTGGAATTTTCCATCCAAAGGAATTGTTACCAAGCTAGTTGTGCACTATTTAGCAATCACACCCACAATGAAAGCCAAACCATGGCACCCAAAACACTGAACAATGAGAATCCTCCAAGGACCAGATAAATAACATCTCTGTAGCCTCTTAGAACTATTAGGTAAAGAAATCCAAATTCATTGACAGTGATTCAATCTCTAGGTCACCATAGACTGAAATGAGAGTATGCACCTAGTTTCTACCTTTAACCTGTTCATATATAAAATATTATTTTTCCTTTCTCATGGAAGATTTGTTTGATTGATAAAACATACCCAATTAATGAATTAGATGTCATTTGAAACAGAATTAGACAGGTGATTTTTATTTGAATAATTTCAGTTGAAAAGATACGAATTCCAGGCGGAGGGAATAATAGTATTCAAAAAGGTACAAAGTAAGAAATTTCCAGGGCAATTGACTGACTTATTCAGTTGCCTAGAGATTTGGTTACAACCAAATGACAAAGTAGAAAATACTGGACAGAACACCGGATGGGGGTCAATGACAAGGGCATCACAGGCTCTGAGCCTTGTTAGTTGGTTACCTCAGGCTAAGGTTATTTAGATCACTTCCCAGTCCCCAGTTCCTGTCCTCTAAATAAGGAGGCTGAACTGGGAAATCTTCAAGGTTCCTCTCAGTTCTGAGAGTCTGTGCCACATCACTGACTCAAGGCAAAGAAGGAAACAGCTGGTGTGAAAAGTAACTCAAGAAAAGACTTTAAAAATGTATGCTTTCTGATGGCAAGGACAAAAAATCATGGGGATTATGTAACCAGTATTTTAAAGTCCTGTGGAGCATGTTTCCTCTTGCTCTCCTTTTTTGCTATGTGGAAGATAAAATAGGAAGGTAGGAAGACAAGGCAATTTATCCCATACCCCACGCCGCCCCCACCAACTATTTTTCTTTTGGTAGCTGATGGAGGGTCTAAGAATTAAAGGCACTGTTGGCTGAAGAAGGCAGCCTAGAGAATCTTCAATGTCAGGAACCCAGAGGATTAGCAAAAATGCTGGGAAGGCTTGGTTTCAATACTTAAAGGTTGAACCGGACAGGCACATACTGATCAAATCCATGTTGCGAATGAGCACTTATCCTTGGTCAAATGTTTGCTGCTGTTTACATGTACCAGATACATTGTGAAAGGAGCCTAATTAAGCTCTAGTTCCTCACTGCTGCATGGCAGTGCAGGCCAAGTTTGGCCATATCTTCCTTATCGCAAGAGACCTAAGAAGTCAAATTTTTTTGTCCAGCCGCCTGTTTTTAAAATGTTGGTAATAATTTCAAAAACAAAACAACCACAACAACAGTAGAAAGCTACTCAAGGTCTATTCAGCTTCTGTGTGAACCTAGGTTAGGAAGTTCTACAGGGTGGAAGTAAAAATATTCAGTATAATTCTAAAAGGACAAAAGAGGGATATTCACTTAATGCCCTATGAACACTTAGCATTTCAGAAAAGGAGAAGACCTCAAAGAGGTGCCATTTCATCTGGACTTTAGAGAATTTATTGTAGTTCAAGTACCTTTATAAAGTAATATGCTGCCACAGGAAACTGGTTTACACAGATTGCATGTAGACAACTTTAAATTTGAATGTCAAGACATCAGAGAAGCTTCCTTATTCCCAAGAGACAGAACACCTCCATAGCAGGTTCAGGTTTGTTTGTGACTTAGAGCTTACTTAGTCCTGCACTTAATTTTAAATTAATAATAATAATATTTATGCTAATATTCAAGTACTGATTTATTAGGAACTGTTCTCCGTGCCTTTCCTATATTCAGGCTTACATGCTAATTAAACTCAGGCCCCAGGAGCCACTGACCAGCTTTGTGACCTGGGAAACATGGAAGCTCAGGTGTTTTGTTTCTTATTTTTTAATTTGTTCAATGGGATAAAAACTCATCCTACTTCAGAGGATTGTTAGGAGCAGAAGGAAGAAGACAGAAAAAATTTTCATGTTGTAATATACCTCTGACTCTTTGGAGTATACACAACCCAAACTAGAGCACATTTTCACCTTTACTTGAGCAATAAGTAAAACGTTGACTTTTATGCAGACCAGGGAAAATGTTAATGTTTTTAAAAAGAACAACATGATATGCATTTATTTCTTTAGTTGTTCTTGTTTTACCAATGCTCTTTATGGGTAGATTAAAAAATTACATGTTAGCCTGCTGCCTATAATGTTAGCATTTAAAGAACATTAAAGCTGGAGGGGATTTAGAGATCATCTAGTTCAAATTCCATGATATAGAAATGGAAACTGATGCTTTAGGAGAGTAAGTGGCTTGATCAAGGTGACATAGATGGTTGATGGAAAGAATAAAGAATGAGACTGCCTTTAAACACTTAGAAAGTGTCATGCTAAGTGTTTAAGATTTTATATGAAGTTTCACCATTCAGGGAATATACAATTCAAATTCCCAAGGTCGGCTTGAGATATTATTTATTTCTATAAATTCCATAAATATATATGATGTCTCTGTGCTGTAAAGGTTAGAACCTTTTCTATTCATATATTTCACAATTTTTAGTCAGTTATGGAAACATAAAGAGTTTAAATATATATGTATATGTTTAAATATACACAGCTAATTTAAAAGCACTTAGGTACAAAGGCAGTACTTTTCACTTATTTGATATTTGCAAGAAAATATTTGAGATAAAGGAGAATAAAACAGATGTTTAGAGAGGAAAATGTACTGTATTATGATACCTTGCCTCATCTTGAGCTAAAATCACTATTGTTTCTAGAAACACCAGAAATGTGGACAGTACAAGAGAGTGTTTCCAATGGATAAATATTCTAGCCATGGAATTAAGGTCAGTTTGTTTCATTCATGAAGCAAACATTTATCAGGCTCTGGCGATACACACAGGTCTGTGCTTGGCACAAAGGGAGCTTTCAGCAGATGGGATTCAGGATCACACTGTGATGGGAAAAATGAATTGGAATGGCTCCTCAGTCCCCCTACACCGAGTACAAATTCCCCATCCCACCAACTGGCAAGTGTTTAAAACTATGAACCTTAGGGAGGGAAGAAGAGCCAGTGGGAACAGGAGACAGAGAAAGGAAAAAAGGAAATGAAAGAAAAGATGAATAAGCCCCAGATGTTTTTGTGCCCACTCTAAAAATTCAGAGTTATAGTAAAGATTTTTTTTTTCAATGCACTAATATTCTTCCTTCTTGCTATTTAAAATATTGAACATTCATGTGTCCCGAGGCAGAGTAATCATTTAAATTATGTTGGAGCAAAATGATTAAATTAGCTTTATTTTCCTATTATATAATTTGAGGATATAATTCAAAAGAAAATTTCTAAACTTGGCTAATAGAAAGAATTGGTTATAGTTTTAGAGATTATAACTAACAAGTGAAATGGAAATGGTTCTAAGTTTCCTTCAGTCTAAGATATAATGGTTTTTGGAACACATGTTTTCCATGAGTTCAAATTTTCCATGACTGCAAAATTTTAGCACTTGCATCTTCATTCAGCCAAAGGCTGCGAGAAAATCTGTGTGGCTAAATAACTTTCTGGAGAGGATACACCTAGGATACTTAACAGCTGGGTAAGTTTAGAGGTGTTCCCAGAGCAGAAGTCTACTCTAAAAAATAAACTCAAAGCTGGGCAACATTTTCAAAATAATTGTCATATTTGTGGCAAGGAATATATATTAAAATACATCTTTCTTTTAAAAATTAGTCAATAGATTTAAATTTTCCATAGCTGTTTTAATCCATGTAACTGAAAGATATTTTGGTTCTAAGTTTCAGACACTGGGAAAGGGGTAAAGAGAGAAACTTGACTCCCTCAGGCCCTGCTGCAGGTGTCCTTTTAGGAACCTTCCTCATTTTAAAGAAGTTACACATCTTGACACACTGACAGTTGCCTAATCATATGACTTATAAAAGTTATGATTTAATACAATGGTATTTTTCCTCTACAGGTAATTCTGAGGCTCGTTCTATTACCACACTTCTGGATAATCTGTTGTGAGTGGAACAGAGAATGTACTTGAGCAACATTTGACTAGACCATCCTTTCCTGCTGCCATAAAAGAATGGTTTCTTCCTAAGTCACAAATCTATTCTGAATGTTAATTAAATATTTACAAGGTACTTTAAAATCCTCCCTGAATGCTAATATGAAAAGAGCAACCTATGTTCATTTGAATAAGCAGAAATTTCTGCCCAAGTTAAGGGCCTCTGGCCTCTGAGTTTAATTCAAATAATTCTATGACTTGAAGAAAAAAAGAATTGAAGAATTGAGCACCTACTATGTACAAGGCCCTGTGTCAGATGTGGAAATAAAACTAAACTTTCTAGGACTAGGAAATTTGTCATAAATTACAACATTTTGTATTATTTAATTCACATCATTTCCCTCTGGGTTTAAAAGCTAAATTAGATGCAAAATACTCACCTTTTTAGCATTAAGCTTTTACATTGTTCCTTAACGTATAACACTGTATCTAGTTACACAAAGATGCAATATTTTCTACATATTAACATATATTTCCACATTTTATTCATTAGGTTTTTGAAAGTACTTTAGCATGAAGTTTCCATTTATTGTATCCAAAAATAAAAATAGCATCAAAGTCTTCTTGCAACTCCCAAAACACAGTTAGGGAATAATGATCATATGCTAAAAAATGTAAAATGCAATTTGTGCTGTGCCCCATTTACTACAAAATCACTACGAACAATGCATTTTGTACAGTATATTGCTCCAGGGAAACTGGATCAGCATCAGGAATGAATAAAGAACATTGCATTTGAAATCAGCTAATTCTGCTTCAGCGCTTTTAAAAACTATTTGTTATAATATTACCTCCTGTCAAGCACATAATGTGATATTTTCCTCAATAAACCTAAACAGTTGCTGTAATTTCAACTTCTCTCATTTTCCACTTTTTAAGCACTAAATATTTAAACAATGCAGACCTGGAAGTCTCAAGCCACTCATCTGATCCTCCCATCTTCCTGCCTAAGGTATAGTAACTATCCGTACAGGGCCTGTTCTGTCACACAGACATACATAATGGCAGCTGTTGAGGTCCTTACCTGCCCGCAAGCCAGGCCCATTCCTCTTTCTCCCATGCCATGTGGACACGATAAATTTAACTCCAGGGCATCTGCTCCAGAAGCCTTTAAGATGTGGAAGGAAAATGAAAGTAAAGGCAAAGCTTTATTCGTGTACTGATAGGTTTCACCATTGATAACTCAACATAGGTCACATTTGCCAAATCTCAACTACTCTGCTTTCTGCACCACGGCTACCTTGTGAGGTAAATTCTGACTCTCTCAAATGAGAGTGTGTATGGCAGCGATAATAATAACAACAGCAAATGTTTATTGAGTGCTTATAAGATGACACTCACTGCACTATGTGAGTTATATTTGCTATCTCTGACTCTCATAATCCTTGGACTATTAGGGTACCAATTTTACAGATGAGGAGACTGAAGCTCAAGGGAATTAAATGACAAACCTGGTTATCAAATGTCACAGCAGAGATTTTAACTCAGGTCTGTTTGACAGCACATTGATTCTGCCCTACACAGCTTCTATTTTCATAGAAACAAATCTTACTAATTCTGGATAATTGGTACTGGAGGTAGCAGTGCAAAGAAAAATGTAGTAGGCTAGCTGGAATGATTTGAGTAAAATTTTAAATGTTCCTCTTTTATCAATTAACTTTTATTACTCATTAATACTGCTTTCATATGCTTCAGAGCATTCAAGCATGTTAATTCCCCAAACTGGAACACCATTCATTATGTTCTATGTTGCTTTAAATAAATTTAAAAGTAAAATAAAATTTTGGTAACAGTTCAAATTAAACCAAAGTATAGAAAAATATAAATAGTCTTTCTCTTCTCTCCTTCAATTTCCTACCTCTAAAGTAATCAATGTTAACAATTTAATGTGTAATTTTCTACTTTTTCTATGTATATAAAAAAGTAAAACATACATATAACACATGCATCGGGCTGCTTTTTCTTCTTGGTTTTGCTCTTTATACTTTTCATTTTTTTCTTCCAGTTTCATTGAGATATAACTGACATATAGCACTAAATAAGTTTAAGTGTGCAGCATAATGATTTGACTCACATGCATAACGAAATGATTACCACAAGAAGTGTAGAGAACATCCATTATCTCATATAGATACCAAATAAAAGAAAAAGAAAAACAGCCCTTGTGATGAGAACTCTTAGGGTTTACTCTCTTAACAACTTTACATATGACATACAGCAGTGATAATTATATTAGTCAAGTTGTACGCTACATCCCTAATACTTGTATATCTTATAACCAGAAGTTTATGCCTTTTGACTGCCTTCACCCAACACACCCTGACTCTGATAACCATAAATCTGATCTCTTTTTCTACGAGTTTGTTTGTTTGTTTATTTTTGAAGTATAATTGACCTACAACACTGTGTTAATTCCTAGTGCACAACATAGTGATTCAATATTTCTATACATTTCTATACATTACAAAATGATCACCATGGTAAGTCTAGTCACCATCTGTCACCATATAAAGATATTACACTACTACTGACTATATTTATCATACTGTACATTTCATACCCATGACCCATTTATTTTGTAATTAGAAGTCTGTACCTCTTAATCTCTCTCTCCTATTTCTCTCATGTTTTTTTTTTTTTCTCTCATGTTTTTTAACTGATAATCAATTTTATTGTATTTCTTAAAAGTCCATGCTAAGAAACATGAAGTACAGATAATTTTGTCTTACTTTAATAATTAAACGGGAATCTTTCTTATTTAACTCATTAATTCATTAGTATACAAATGGGTCTTAAAAATGAAAAAAAATATTTCATGCTAAGCATTCTTATAGTAATTGGAGAAACACAGAATTTTTGAGAAGTCTTCTGTAAAAACTCTAAGAACAAATAGAACGCTTTTTAATTTGAGGAATGGAGGATAAACTAAACAATTCTTTTACCTAACTTCTGGAACTCTTCCAATGCCACAATTTCCTTTTAAGTAAGGTAAACCAGAAGCTTGAATCAGTTCCCATAATATTATAACATGTCTATAGCATCACACAAAGACTTAAAGAAAACTTCATTATTTTCTAGGTGTACCAAACCTTTCTTTAGGCCAACAGAGTCTCTTCAAGTCTCTCTTTTCTTCCTAATCAATCAAGATTTTAGCCTATTTTTTCCTGTTTCATGAATTTTAAATAGGACCTCAACAAACATAAAAAATTCTAGTTAGTTCTTTCTTGGTTGACGTCTTATCCACCTTTATTCATTAGTGAGTCTGCTTTTTCTTCTGTACATTTGTGAAAATTCATTTGCTCATTCAGCCTATTTTCTAACATGGTTTTATTATGGTTTTTGCTTCTTTCATTCAATTTTAAAATGCTTCATGTTATTTGAAAATTACCATGAATCATGCTACATTTTTTCCTGCTGGTTTGGTGGTAAGCTTGGACAAAGCACAAACTGCTAAACTCTTGAACTCTAATTCTAGAGCTGCTAAGGAATTTGGGCAAGTCAGTTAACTTTCTTTGTTTCCATCTATTTTAGTGTAAACCGGAGATAATATGACTTATCTCAAAACCATGTCATGTGGGAATTTCCAGCTTAATTAAAACATAGTACGTTGTAATTATATACAATACTGCGCTTTTCTTATTATTTCTTAGTTATTTCAAATACTTCTTTTAGACTTCTTTATTTCTTTTAGACTGCTAGTTGAATTGCAGCAATTAATAGTAGATCAATTCAACAACATTTTGGAATAAGTTTTAGGTACCATTCGTATACATATTTACATTATACACATTTCCTAAATTGTAAGTGCAAGTTTACAATTAGCTATCATAGTAGACAATAATAGCTAACATTTACTGAGTACTTACAATACGTCAGACATTTTACTAGGCTCTTTGTAATGGGATATACCATTATCCCCATTTTGCAAGTGATAAAACCAAAATACAAAGAGTTCAAGTGACTCACTTTTTGTTCTATAGCTTGTAAATGAGAGCAGGGTCTTGAACCCAAGCATTCTGAGTCCAGAGCCTGTATTCTTAGTCACTATCATAACTGATTAGAAATCACTTATTCCATGGCTGGAGTTGTTTCAGTGTGTTAACAAAACATGACAACTCGACATCCTTAAAGCTTCTAAACTTTAAATAAATATTAAAATCTTGTAAAACCACTTATCCAATTTAAAGTCTGTTCAGTGTCTAATTGTTAAAAATGTCCCCAGTGTTATACACGTATACAAACACTGACTCACCAAACACACCTGGAAAGACCTTTGAAATGAGCATCTAGGCTTCAAAAACAGATAGTCCTGCTCAAGGTAACACCAAGAGATGGGGAATATTCAATTGGCCTCTGCTTGAATATTTCTGTCATAGGGTACACCACCTTAAAATGTAGTTAATTCTATTTCCAAGCAACTATATGCATTCAAAAAGCCTTAATTGCTGAATTCGCATGAAATGTTAAATTCACTGAAACTGGGCATGCATTCTTACTCTTGTTAGTCACAAGCTTTTTAGTTTAGTCACTTAGCCCAGAGTTTATTCTGCCTCACCTAAATGATTATACAATAACGTAATCTAGTGAAGGCAGTGACAGAAAATTTGCTGTTTCTAATTTCATATATTATCTATCACCCATCTGTCGGCATGAAGTAGAATATGTTAATAGTGTGGACTATGGAGCCAGAGTTCATGGGTTTGAATCCCACTTTTACCACATCCTAGCTGTGTGAGTTTGGGCATATTATTTAACAACTTTTGGCCTCAGTTTCCTCACTTCTAAAAGGTGGAAAACAATGAAAGTAACTCGTAAGGTTGCTTTTAATCAAAGTGAATGACTTAGAAAAGTGCCTGGACTACATTAAATACTATGTGAGTGTAAACAATTGCTATCTATCTACCTGTCTCTTAGTCCATCCATCCATCCATCCAATTAGAATCTCCAACTTGCCCTTCCTCAGCTTTGATCTGAAAAAAATTTAGAGTAGCTATCCATACTTCAGGGGGAAAAAAGAAAGCTATTCTAAGGAATCCTCAGAGTAGTGGTAGTAGTGTGATTTCTAAAATTTTATGAATCATTTTATAAAAACTCTCAGAGAAACTAGGGAAGCAAAACCACAAACCCTTGTATAATATATACAGCAAAATCGGGTACACAGCTCTTTCCCTTCTCCTTTCCTTACCTCTCCCTTCCTTCCCGATCAATGTAGTTATAAAGTCATTGGTTGGGGTAGAGCAAGGTAGGTGACTAGGAAGATCTAAGGAAGAGCCATGAGGGTCCAGTGTGGGATGTCAGAGCCCAAGCACAGTGAGAAGGACAGACATGTGGAGGGTGGCTTGGTGTCGTGCATCAGAGTCCTAGTGGGAAGGGAAATCTTCCATGGATCAGGGGAACAGGCAAAGGACAACAGAGCCCAAGCAGAGTGGAGAGGCATGAAGCTACACTTTTTGGATTCTCTCTTAATTTCTTCTGTTAAAAGAATACACGAGGTCCACTGCCAACTTTCTAAGTAGCAACAGTGCCAACTAGTCTCAACTATCCAAAACTGGGGACACAAGTTTTCTGGGATCTTAAACCACTTTGAAGTGGACGTGGCACAGGTAAACACTGAACTGGCTTGGGACCCACTGGGCACAAAGTCTGTGACTATCTCTTGTCTCCAACTAGGTGTCTATCTTCCCTGATTCCATTCTGTCCTGCTTACTGTTAGTGTTCAGGGACTTATATCCAACTGGTCCTACATATTTCTGTAATGCGCCTCTCTTTTTACCTCAGTCTATTTGAGATTTCCTAACTTCAACATCTATTTAATTTTATGAAATACTGCTAGCCCAGACCCAGGTCAAAAATGACAAGAACCTGGCTTCAAGGTGGTTTACTTGGACTCTCTGCTAGGAATAGTGTGGCCACCTGGTTTGACATCTATGCCTCTCAGCTGGGCCTTCCTTGCCTCACCCTACCAGTTACAGCCAGACCCTTGGCAATCCCTCATCAAGTCCCTGACTTAAAATCTTCAACTTTGGATCTTAATCACCTCGAGTTCATTGGTGCCCAATAAAGTGCACTCTTCCCATTTATTGTATAATTGCTTCCTTTTTGTTCGTCACATGCCAGTATGCCAGCTCTGTGCCTCTATTTTGCTTCACTCAACAAATATCTGAGGACTATCCGTTGGCTGACAAAGCTATATGTTTGGAAATGGGAATTAAACAGTGAACCAGATGGGGGTCTCTACCCCCCTGCCAGAGTTTGCTTTGTCATAAGGAAGATAGGTTACAGGGCTGATGACACCACTGTTTATCACCATTTTATTAAATTCTGCAGAAAAAAGGTACAAGCAAAGGTAGACCCAGATTTGGTGGAGCCTGAAGTTTGTACGATTTGGGGAAACTTCTTTAAAAATGAAAAGTAATTTTAAAATGACAAAGAGAAAATTAGTACAGGCACTTGGAAGTAGCTTGTACAAGTCAGAGCTCTGAAACTTAACCTTCATTAGCTTTATGGTAAACCAGTTTTTGAGGACAGGATCTTAGAAGGAGTAGGACAGGGGGTTAACCTACTGGTTAGGGAGCTCAGAGTGGAGGAAGAGGGAATATTCCAGGCCAGGGGAACAGCAAAGGCTCTGAGGTGTAAATGTATTGGAGGAGTGAAAGAAGGCCATCGGGGACTGGAATGTAAAGAACATATCCAAGGTGACACTGGGGAAGTGTCAAGGTACCATACCATGTAGGTCAAGTCAGGAGTTTTGCATCTTAAGAAAGGTAGTGGGAAGACTGTGGATTGATTGAGGGAGAGATTAGTGGGGCATCCTGAGATAAACTTAGATTAGGATGGTAGCATTGTTTATTGAGCCACACCTAATTTATATGTCTCCTCAAATCTGATGGCCCTCATTGCCACTCAAGCTTTTACCACTAGCTTAAAAAGTGCTATCCTACATCACCCATCATTGCCAGCTCTCACAGCTCCCTCAGGATGAGAGCGGGGCTCTGTCACAGCCTCCACTGTACCTGTCAAAGTGGGAGCTCCAGGAGGGCCAGTGCCCTCAATATGCTGTGGGATTTGACTTCCCTAGCAGCTACCTAAAGGGGGCAGGACACATAACACAAAAGTGCAGAAGAAAGTAAACTGTTGTAGTGTAAAATTTTACCAATGAGAGACAGGAGACAGGAAGGAACCGGTAGATAGCTCCCTCCCCCTTCTTCTCCTGTAAACTGCTGCGAGGTAGGACAATTCCATACAGCCCTCCCGGTCCCACACGACTAAGCGATTGGCTCCATCTCCTTGGGAAGTGGCAGCCAGCTCTGGAATGCACCATGCTCTCTCTGCTTTCCCTTCCTCCTATTGCCTTTCCCCGCCCTCACTCTTACTGCTCTGGAATTGAATCCTTCAATGAAGCATCTTCACATTAATTTTGACTCAGGTTCTGTTTTCTAAGTTAACACGCATTAAGAAAGAAATGGGTTCAAAAATCTATTCAAATGAGTTCAAGATCTATTCAAGACCTACTATTGTGTATGGTTCAATTTGGTATACACATTTAAACTGTGAATATCTACACAGCTGAGGCTCTACCTTATTCACCTTTGTTTTGGCTGGCCAGGGACTCTGCACATAGTAGGTGCTTCATGGATCTTCCTTGCATGGAATTGGAATAGGTTATCAATGTCCCAGAAAAGTAGGATAGTGTGTGATCAGATAACTGAACCAAAAAAAATTGAGCAGAGCCTAACCATGCTACTGATTTGACACCAAGCTGTAAAAACTTTTCCAGAGGCTGCTTCTGTTTTATGGTGTTCATGAGACAAGACAAATGAAAACCAGGTTGAGGAATGCATAAAAGAAGACATTAAAAGTGTGGGTATTCTAGGGTTAGAGTGAAAAGGAAGGTTTGGTTCAACATGGTTCTATTTCCAAGAATATGCATGTGACAAAAAAGATATACTGTATGTGCATTAACTTTTAAAAACAGCATTTAGTAGAATTTACTATATTTTAAGAATGTACTAGGTTCTTTATTTTTTTAACCACCCACGTGGTCTTAAATGTTTATTCAAAATAGTGAAATAAAATGGTATCCTCTGGTGAAACAACTAATAATGATCCCTTCTTGTGCAAATTTTCATTCTGATACAGAGTTTCTGTCTCTATTTTTTCATGTTCTTATGCAACTGGATCTGCTCTGCTGTTACACATGTGCATTTCTGTTTTCAGATATAACAGTAAAGAGCAGATTTCCTCAATTCCCTACTGCGTAATTCAAGAATTAATCTACTCTAAGGAGAGGAAATGCATGAATTTAAAGTATACCCATCACCACATTAAGTGATTTGCCGAACTTAAAAGCAGTGGCTCGCTACAACAGCTGGTGTGTTATCTCAGATTTCTTACCCCTCATTATCACCACCCCGAAAGAAATGTACATTCTAAGTGGTATAGTAACTTTGGCTTGAACACTCTGTTTTTGTTGATTTGTTTTAATGTGGGCTCTTCCATTGTAAGAAAATCTGTTTTAATCTGTTTTGAAGTATGTGTTCATAGAAACAAAACCAAATACTGACTCTACAAAGCTTTACTGGGTGTCCCCCATATAAGCTGTGATGGAATCATGCTGCCTATTGCTGCCCTCCAGGGGGATGTGAAGACCTGGGGATAGTTCCTTCATGTGCTATACCCTGAGTTGGTCCATATTTTAAGATTAGAGGGAAGTGTTTTTTTTTTAATTGACACCATCTATGGATTGAACTTCTTGATATGTATATTGCTTTCCTGTGGAGAGATCCCACAGACTGTTTTGACTGAATGGAAGGCATATCTTTTTCTTTTTTTAATGTTTTCCTTTTTTTTTCCTCCTTACTTCCCCTTTTACTTTTATTGATTGATTGATTGCTATAAGAACCTAGATATCAAATTGTAGCTTTAAACTACAATTTAAGAAATAGGTATAGAATGTGAGAAATATGAAAAATATCTTTAAGTTGGTTACATGTATAAAGGCTTTTGACTTTTCAAAACTAAAATTTGCTTATTTAAAAATTAATGCTCATTATTGAAGAAAATTCTTTAAGTATTTTATTCTACAGAAGGCAGAGAAGCTAGTAGCGTGATAAAGCCATTCATCATAGTCAAGCTTTAAATTGGCAAAACTTATGCCAAACATGGGCTCTGTGGAAGATTTCATGGTCAATTAGGCAAATACATGTATGAAATGGACCCAGCTACAAAGATCATAAAGCCAATTACTGATCATGTTAATTTCACCCCCCTAAGTCCCAGAAATAATTTTTGTCCTCGCAGGTTTAAGATATCCAAATAAAATATACAATCAATATTTCTGAACACTATAGAAAGCTTTATAACATTTTATAATGTAGAGTCCTTAGTTCATAAGTATTGTTAGATTTAGTCTTCTATATTTCTGAGAGGTTTTCAAGAAACCCCAGCTCAAGCTGTCTACAGTATTTTTCATGACAACATGATGGACATAAGTATACAATTTTAGGTATGTATTTTTCCACTTGAAATACAAATTTGAGGCACATGGTTAGTTGTTTGCATTTGTGCAAGCTTCAATTTATATTATAGAAAACCTGCTGACTAGTGTTCCACTCAGGAGCATTCTGTCCTACCATTTTATGCATGTCTGTATTCAAACTAGAATAGTATTAAATGAACCTTTTATATTTTAAATATTCAAGAGTTTTATATTCAAAATTTCTTTTCTCGCTGTCAAACTAGTTTGCCTAAAGGCAAGGTAAGATCAAGTTAGACTCTCAAAGGTAGAATTAAATTTTATCATGGCATCCATCATAATATACAGTTTGCTTAATATGCAAATAAAGAGCATATGGATTCAAAGAATAAAGGATTTTTAGGCAGTGTGTGAAATCCAAGGGACCACTTTTATAGAATAGATTCCTTTTAAATTTACATTTCCATCATTTTAATGAAAACATAGGGTAAACAAATTATAATAGAAATGTTTTAAGTTACTATTTTCCATTCAATTCTACTTCTCCTGGGTTATTTTTCATGACAGCTCTTTATTTAAAACTAATAAAAATAGAAGAGAAGAAATAAAATAAATATACTAGAAAGAAATCATTACCTCAGCCTTTCTGGAGAGTTCCATCCAGTCATTTTTGTTGTAACTGCACATAATGCTAGCAATCACAATCTTTAAAAAGAGAAAGGAAAGAATATTAGATCAAATAGTTATGCCTTTGTACACAAGGGTATATGATATATATATATATATATGTTTATAATGATAAACTATATTATAAAAATTAGTTTTCCATCTGTTGAAAGAAATCATTAAAAAAACAGCAGGGCGTTATAGTGAAGCAAAGGATGAGATCTGGGGCTTCAGACTTATGTTAGAGACTTTCTCATTTACTCTCTTTGAATACTTGAGCAAGTTACTTAACTTTTCTGATCCTCAGCATTCACATTTTTAAAATGGAGAAAATAATACTGACCTTGCCAACCTCAAAGAGTGATAGTTGGAATTACATGGATTTGTGTATGTGAAAGCGTTGTTTAAATTATACAATGACACGGAAATATTTATTAATATAATTACTGGTATAGCTAAAAGGTTTCAAGGTATGGAAAGGAAGTAAATTAGTGTCTTCTTCAATCATATCTTATTATAGTATGGATAATAACACCTTACATATCATATTCAGAGTGAATTATAGTTTTAAAGTTTGTTAAATGTTGATTATTTAACTATAGTCTTACAGTAACCTTATAATGGAGGCTACATAGAGTAGTATTTACTAGTATCTGCTCTGAAGCCAGAATGTCTAGATCAGAGCTCAGACTCTACCACTAACTGTGTGGCCCTGGGCAAGATATTTAGTTTTCTCACTGGTTAAATATGGATAATAGTACCTTCCTACTTAGAAAAGTGATCATTGAATTGCTAAGATTTTATGGCTCTAATGATGTGCTAGGTAATGTTTTAATGGATTTTACTTTATTAACTTACTTAATCATTCTCAACATTACTCTCCCCATTTTACAGGTGAAGATGCTGAGGCACTGATATGTAAAGGTCACAGCCAGGACTCAGACCCAGAAATCTGACTGACAGTCTGTGCTTTTAACCACTAGGTTTTGCTGGACTAATGTAAATATTCAATATATGTCAGTAATTCTTTTTATTATTACCATTTAAAGACTATGAGATTGTGACACAAAGAGTTTGTGCCAAGCCTAAAGTCAGAGTCCAGTGGAAGAGTCCACTAAAAGCCACTGGGCTCTCACCACATACAGGTTTTTAATGTATGTCTAAAAAACAAAACAAAACAAAGATGTGCTGTACAAGTCAGATGAATGCTTTTAATATTAAGAGAAAGACAGAAAATATGTTGGAGAGAGTTCTGAATACCAGAGCTCGAAATACTGAACAAGTCTGTCCTTAAGATTGGGTCAATTTTTTCTCTCCTGATAGACTGTAATCTCCATGGGTGCCTGGACTGCTCTGCATCCTGCATCATTTTATCTACAATAACCAGCATGATGTTTGGCACATCGTAAAACTGAGTGAATAAATGTACGAGGGCACTAAAGGTTTAGGAACACAGAGGTGCTTTTGCAGCTCATCCTTTTAAAACTAAGCAGAAATGAACATGAGTTAGAGAAGGGAAAAAAAAAACAATTGGTGAAAACTGTTGGCAAATAATTATTATACGAGTCAGAGTGAAGAGTGAGCAGGGCAGTTGCGAGGGCTGGTCTTGGCAATAGAAAAAAGGGTCAGACGTCAAAATACATAGAACTCGTGAACTAGAAGGAGCAATTAAGAAAGAAGAATCAGGGGCTTCCCTGGTGGCGCAGTGGCTGAGAGTCCGCCTGCCGATGCACAGGACACGGGTTCGTGCCCCGATCCAGGAAGATCCCACATGCTGCGGAGCTGCTGGGCCCGTGAGCCATCGCCGCTGAGCTTGCGCGTCCGGAGCTTGTGCTCCGCAACGGGAGAGGCCACAGCAGTGAGAGGCCCGTGTACCGCAAAAAAAAAAAAAAAAAAAGAAAGCAAGCCACTTCCAGGGAAGGAAGGTTTACTAGCACTGACAACTGGATATGATAGATGCTCTCAACTAGTGACTAAGATGGTTCCTCTTTACTAAGTGGCGAGTTTCTTGTTTTTTTTTTTTTTTCTTAAAGAAGATGTTGCGGGTAGGAGTTTATTTATTTTTGCTATGTTGCGTCTTCATTTCTGTGAGAGGGCTTTCTCTAGTTGTGGCAAGCGGGGGCCACTCCATCGCGGTGCGCCGGCCTCTCACTGTCGCGGCCTCTCTTGTTGCGGAGCACAGGCTCCAGACGCGCAGGCTCAGCGGCCATGGCTCACGGGCCTAGTTGCTCCGCGGCAGGTGGGATCCTCCCAGACCAGGGCTCAGACCCGTGTCCCCTGCATTAGCAGGCAGACTCTCAACCACTGCACCACCAGGGAAGCCCTAAATGCCGAGTTTTATTTTGATAAAGCTGTTTTTGCTTCAAATATATATTGATTGTGCCTGGATTGGTTAAAATCGTCACTTGCCTTATAAGGCCTGGGGATCACAGGAGCTACACTTGAGCTCGATGGAGAGAAATAAGTATCACCCAGAGAATTTTCCTGAACTTTGAGAACACTGGTACCATCAAATGCCTAGGAACGCAGTGACTAGATATGATTTGGGGCACACTGTCATTGGGGAAGCGTGACCACAGGTGGGAGAGATACATTACGTTGAACAGATACAAGTTATATTTGTATGCTCTGAGCAGCCGAGCACTACCCTGTTCTTCCCTCATCATCTAAAAACAGACTTTATCTTCTTGCCCAAAAAGCTGGGAAAATATCCCCAACAGGGTTAATCACAGTGATCAACTACTCTGGTCTCATTAAAGTCCTTCAATGGAGCTGGGGAGTTAAAGGCTTTTTTCCTCTTTGGTCCCTGAACTGGAATGAAGGATGTTCAGAGTAGCTGGTAATCACTGACTGCTTACCTAACCAACCCAACCCTCCCACTCCTACCCAAGGCTAGCTGCACTAGGTAAAAACAAAGCAGAGACAGAGGAAGGTAGAGATGCAAGATGGAGAGATGTTTCTGCCACTTCTAAGTCAGGTGTACCACTAATATGCCTGTACAAGTGAACCAATAAATACCACTTTGGGCTTAAGAAAACCCAAGTTATATTCTATTTTCTATCACTGACAGTCTTGGCAATTACTACATGCAAAACTAGAATTGTCACTTTTAAAATAACTTCCTAAGCATTTTTTTTCTGTCAAGTAAATTTAAGGGAAAAATAACTTTATACACTATTTTTAAATGCTAAATTATCTAAGAAGTCTAAAAATCTTTATCTAAAACCAAGGGATAGTTTGTGAAATTATATGGTAACATTCTATTTCAGAGGAATATGATGACTCCAAATCATTTTATTTTTTATTAAGACATATTAGGATTTTTCGAAAAGTCAGGCTAAAAGACATTAACACTAAAAGAACACTGGACAGAATTTAATCTTTCTTTGATGATTAGAAAGCCCTTCAGTGTTTTGCTGTGCTTGGTTTGTAATCAAACAAAGGAAGACAGGTTACTTTTTTCCTATGGAAAAAAAAAGAATTGATGTGTATTTTACATTGTGAAACATCATGAAATGTTACTAGAAATGAATACCCAATGAAACATTTTTAAAACCAAGGAACATTTCCCTATCTTTCATTTAATTTATGCCATTTCTAAGTGCTCCATTTTTCATGGCTAAATTTTAAAACATTATTGGATGAGTCTATACATAACTATATCCTACACAGTCTAGTGAGAGATTCAAACAATGTCAGTTAATCAATTAATATGGAAGCTGAGCATCTGCTGTGGTAGCACTGGATGACATGCAGAGGAGTTTAAGATATTGATTCAGAGTCTTTGTTTATCAACATTTAACCAGTATCTTTTGAGACCTTCTATGCGCCAGTAACTGTAACTCAAAAGTGATGAGCAAAAGAGGAAAAGTCCCTACCTTCCTGCAGCTTACATGTTTAGGGAGGGGAAAAAGTCATTTAAAAAATACATTATTAGGACTATTTCCAGGTCAAGATTAAGGAAAAATAGAGGAGAGCAAGATGGAGAATCACAGGGGTGCACAGAGCCTCATTAGTTGATGGTCAGTAAAGGGCTCTCTGAGTTGAGAAATAAAAGATAAGAAGGCACCTCACACAGAAGAATGGATTGGGACCTGAGTGAAAAGTGGCATTCCAGGTAGTGGAAACGGCATGTGCAAAGACTCTGAAGTAGGAGTAAGCCTGATATACTTAAAAAGAGAAGCCCTTTGTAGATGGTATTCCATGACAGGGCAAGAAGAGTGTAAGAGGAGATGAGAGAAGCAGGCAGTAGCCATATCTCTGGGAGCTGAAACCTGTGGGAGTTTGGATTTATTGTAGGTACAATGGGAGACCACTGAAAGGTTTAAAGGAGGGTGATAAAATGATCCGATTTACATTTTCAAAAGATGCTTCTGGCTACTTTACAGGGAACGGAATGAGGGGCTGTAGGGTAAAAGCAAAGAGTCCAGTTGAGTTGAAATAATGTGGCTTGCATAATATTCATGGAGATACCAAGAAGTGGAACTCTGAGCTAAGACCAACAAGGCAGATCAATGGTTAGACTCAGGAGGTGAGAGGAGAGATAAAATTAAGGATGATCCCTAGATTACTGGCTTGAGCCACTGAGTGGAGCATAGACACTTCACCAAGATGGAACAAAGCATAGTGCAGTAACAAGTGGGGGACTGTTAAGAGGTTCAATTTTTAATATATTACATATAAAATGACTAGCAAGCATCCCATTAGTGATAACATCAAGTGTGCCACTGGACACATGAGTCTAGAATTCACTGAAGAGGTTAGGGATGAAAGTGAACACTGTAGAGACTTCAACATATAATGGTATTTAAATCTACCTAGCTCAGTGACTTCTAAACAGAATAGAATAAAATAGAGAAAATGAAAGAGATGAAGATTAACCCAGAGCCACATGAAAATGCTAAGAGAGGGAAGTGTTCCAAAAAGTAAGGAGCAATCAACGGGGATGAATGCTTCTGACAGCTGGTGTAAGAAAACAGAGAAGTGTTCACAGGATTTGGCAGTACAGATGCCACTGGTAAGCTTTACAAGAAGGGTGGCGGTGAAACAGGGAAGACAGAAGTCAGACTGGAGTAGATGGAATGAACAGAATATGAAGGAGTGAGAGAATTGATACACAAAGCTCTGTAACAGTTTTTGTGGGCTAGCTCAAAGAGCAATGAGGCAGCAGATGAAGGGCTGTGGGAGGTCTAGTGAGATATATATTTTTTTAAATGGACTATATTTGAGTATGTTTTTATGCCGATGGAAATGATGTGGAAAAGAGGAAGAAGCTGTTGAAAAGGCAAGAGGTGATGATGAATCTATAATAATTTATGAATCAAATTTTGGGTGTTGTTTCTCCCTGAAAAATATTTCAAAGGTTAAAAACGACAGGACACTTACTCTGCAACAAGGAAAAGTAGTGTTAAATGGCTTCAACTGTCATCCTTCCAAACTTTTAAATTAAAGAATCACGATTCATAGTCAAATTATTTTTTTTATAATTCATTTCCTTATGGAATAAATAAAATGATTTTATTAAGTATTTATTTTTTCAATCTGAATGACAGTAAAGTCTGCACATCAGAAATTAAGGTGAAGAGCAACATAAAATTTCCAAGTAGTTACAAGCAGGCCGTCTTGTCAAATTCCCAAATACTTACAGTCTATGCCTAGAACACAGGTTGGAAACACTGATTTGGTATTCTGTAATCATACTGTGAACTATATTGGAAATTCAGTCAACAATTCAGCTTCAAGACAACCTAAATTTTTTAGTACGGAAAAACTGCAAAGTGACAAAGGTGAACAATTGTAAATTACAAGTGGCCAAGTTAGGTTTTGTCAAACAATTTAACAAAATCATTGCTAACACTACTGGGATTATATTATATTGAGGAGGAAAAATAGCATGGGACATGTGATTTTCAAAGACATTTAAAACTAAGAAAATATGTTTACTAAATATTAACTAATTGTACAACATTCAAATTGTAAATGTTCTTTATACCACTGTACAAATATACTAAAGTGAGATTGGTACAATTTTCCTGAAATGTACACATTGAGAGTAGAACATTAAAAGTAAAACTCATAAGCTCTTCAAATTTTATATGGTTACTGCTAATTTAATGGTTGCAAATGAGAATAGTACTCTTAAAGCTGTCTTCTATATTATTTTAAAATTTATCATTTTCTTTGCTTATTTTGGGACCCACAACTACCTTGCTTACACAACTATTCCTAATACAGAAAAGTCATGTTCAAAGTTATAAAATATGCACATAGTGTCCATAGAAAATCGAGATGTTTTCCACTAGAACAAGAAATTAAAAACCACTGTAGACTATTCAGGAACTACAGTAACTGCTTTTTTCCTCTCCTTTTCATCACTTCTTACTAGGTTTTTATGTAGTTTCCGTCCCCACTGTATTTAGCAACTGATCTACCCTAGGTCACCAGTAACCTTGGCAAAATTATTAGATACTTTTCAGCCCAAATCTATACTGGAACTCTTTCCAGCACTGAGACGGTTAACCACCTCCACTTCCTGACACCCTCCTCTGTGTGAGCTTTGGAGATACCTCCTTCTACCCCTATTTTTCCTATTTTTGCTATTCCTTCTCAGGCTCTCCTGCCTTTAGCCACCTTTCCACGTTGATGTCCCCAGGTTCTACTCATGGTCCTCTTTTAACGTAGACATCATGTTCACAATGAATTCAGAGAATACCTATATGCAGAAAATTCACAAAGTAAACACCTCCAACCTGTGTCTTTCTCTTGAGTGCAAGAACAGCATATTCAACTATCTTTGAGCACCTATGTTCAACTTGCCCCAAATCAAACTTAAATTTCTCCACCCTGAATTTGCATTTTCCCCACATCGAATTTGCTTATACTCTACCCTTTTGTCCCAAGTTAGAAAACTAGGAGGAGATTGTCTTTCTTCATTTCTCCCTCATTGCCTACATCCAATTACTTACTAAATACTCTCTAGTCCACTGCTTCTCAGACTTGGCTGAGCACTGAAATCACCTAGAGAGTTAAAAACATAACCCCAAGATCTGTATGTAGTTAGGCCCAGTCATCAGTGTTTTGTCAGGATCTCCAGATAGTTCTAACATGCAGAATAGTCTGAGAAGTATTGCTCTAGTTTACTCATCAAATATCTCTTCTAGGTGCTCCTGACTCTTCATCATGACTGTCTTAGTTAAGACCTTCACCACTGCTCCCCTGGATTACTGAAGTACCTTCCTTATTAGTCTCCCCATCTCTGATATCAGCCTCCCCATCTCTGATATCAGCCTACGTCATCTGCCAGATCTGTCTAAGAGACAAACCTGATCATATCACACTTCTGCTTCAAATCCAAATTCATGCTATACAAGACCACAATGGGACATTTGCTCCAACCACACTGAATTACTTTGCTTCCTTTTTTTTTTTTTTGCAGTACGCGGGTCTCTCACTGTTGTGGCCTCTCCCGTTGCGGAGCACAGGCTCCGGACGCACAGGCTCAGCGGCCATGGCTCACGGGCCCAGCCGCTCCGCGGCGTGTGGGGTCTTCTTGGACAGGGGCACGAACCCGTGTCCCCTGCATCGGCAGGCGGACTCTCAACCACTGCGCCACCAGGGAAGCCCTATTTTGCTTCCTGAATGTAACATCTATTCTGCATTCTCTTGACCATATGTCTACTCCTTTCGTCTGAATGAATAAGGAATGGTCCCTGTGCTCATATGGTATAATAAAGGAGACTTATGTAAATTGATACAAAAATAATTATAGTGTATGAACCAGAATACAGTGAGAGCAGAAAGGAAAGAGTGATTATCTGTATCTGTGTGAATCAGGGAAGTCCTCAGAGTAAAGGAACTCTTATTCGACTATGAAATCATCCATGGGTATTTATTGGAAACTGATTAGAAATGAGAAGGCCAAGAGTACTCCAGTTGTAGTAAGCAACAGAAACAAAGGCACAGGGTGCTGTGTTTAAGGAATATGCTCTGCTTAAGGAATATCAAGCAGTTCAATTTAGCTTTGGGGGAAATGAATGGCTACACTTTGAGGGCATGGAGCTGGATGCATAGGTTGAAACCAGATTTATTCAGGCAAGGGGTTAAAACAATGGTTTCTAATCCGCTGAGCATTTGGCCTTGAATTTTAGATTATTTTGTCTAGTAAATTCCTGCTCCTCTTTTGCCCATTACCTTTCCCAGGAAGGCTTACCTGTTCACCCTTCCTCTCCTGTGTCTTCTGAGATCCCATAGCACCCTTTGCATGTCTTTATCATAATATTTACTATATTGTACTAAATTGTGGTTTGTATGTCTTTCAAAAGATGACCGAAGTTTTTGGGGATAGGGCCCAGTTTTTCATCTCTATATCTCTAGAATCTAGTATTGTACCTTATATTTAATTAGGATTCAAAAATGTTTGCCTCAAAGGAATAATGAAATAGGTAGCTGAGAAAAGAAACTGCAAGTAACACACACTGCAAGTAATCCAAGCAGTTAAATAATGTATTGCATTACATTTACAATATCTAAATGTAAGTAAATTTCTACATTCTACAGAAAGAATGAGAAGGACAGGTAGGTGGTGCAAGGTAAGAAGTTCAAGAACCTCTCACATTTTATAAAGTATATTTTATATCAATGAATAAGAATCCATTATATTTGTTTATAGATTTACACTTAATACACATTTTCACATACATTATCTCATTTATTCCACATAATAATTTTGAACTTAGAAAACCTTGTATTGAGAATAATGAGCACAGATAATTTACTTTACCAGCATAAAGTAAATCAATAGCACAGGCAGGGATTAAGCTCAGGTCTGTTGACTCCAAGTTCCTCTTGACTACATCAAGACTATACCATATTGATTTCCTATCCTTTCAGTTTACATTAGAGATTCTAGCTGATTTTGTGTCCTCAACCCTCTTGTGGTAGTCTATTTGAAAGAAAGTGTTCCCCTCCCTGTATCCATACCCCCCTGCAAAGTAACTGTGCAGCTACTCTGATAAAGTGGGGGATTTATTTACCTGCTTTTTGAATGTGGGCTTTGTGACTTGTTTTAATCCATAGAATATCACAGAAGTGATGCTGTGCCAGTGTCAAACCACAGCTTGAAGAGGTCTTATCCTCTTCTGTTTACTCTCTTGAAATCCTGCCTAGCCATGTGATCAAGCTAGTACAGCCTGCTGAAGGATCAGAGACCACATGGAACAGGGATGAACCATCCAGCTGAGGCCACTTGGGACCAGCCAGCACATAGCCCACTTGGAAGTTGACTATAGACGGAGTAAGACCAGCTGAGACCAGAAGAACCACACAGCTTAACTCAGCCCAAATCGCTAACATGCATGCAGAATTGTGAACTAAATTCATAGTTGCTTCAATCAACTAAGTTTGGGGTGTTTTGTTATGTAGCCAAAGCTAACTGATACCACTTTTATTAAGTTTAACAAGAACAACAAGAACTAGCACTTGCTCTGTACTTGCATGTGTCAAGCACTATGTTAAGCATTTCACGTGTATTATCTCCAATCATGATAAAGTGGAAATTGTCAGCCCCAATTTACAGATAGGAAAGAAAAAAAACTTATTTAAAGAGGTTAAGTACTCAGGACTGTACAGCTAACAAGAGTAAATATAAAGCTTAAACTCTCTACCTATAATATTTTTTCTCTGACTCATTTCTCTTTGCTCCTTAAACACACATTTATAGAAAACTATGTGGGTTTATTTTTACACATGATGCATTTCATTCAATGTGTGTCAATTTTTATTACTTTTATTTTCAGAGACCAACCTTATTTCTGTGTTCTTGCTCAATGTATTATTTCACTGTGACTCCATAAGTACCATCTAAGCTAGATAGGCAGACTGAACTGCCTAGGAATCATGAAGTCAAAGGGAAGATCAAGTGAGAAGGACCCAATGAAATGATCGCTGTTTCCTAACCACCTAAACATGTTAAGGAATGAAAACAGGGTAGTGTTGGCTCTTTATAATTTGGTCCCAAATCAGCTTACTGCCCCTTATCTTGACACACCAAACTGAATACACTATATATACTGGCCACCAGACTTTTCTTGGCTTCCATTCTTTTCCCTGTGCTGTTCCTTCTTCTTATAGCCCACCCTACTCCTCTGACAGTATATCTCCTATTCATTCTTCAAGTTCTAACACAGAGCTAACTTCTACCACACTGCCCTCAATGATCTCAGAGACAGAATTACTGTTTTTACTAGGTATTTGAGTGTAATGCATCTACCTCTATTTCAGTTTCTATCACACTATATCACAGATGTATGTTTATTTATACCATTGTCTTCCCTTACTCCACTCAATGGGAAAACATGCTAATTTTTATTCACCTTCATTTTCTTATCATTTGGTTCAGCATTGAATAGCACCTAATGTGAACTTAACAACTGTCTGTAGAAGGAAAGATGGCCTTTTGTTTTTATTAATTTAAAAAACTTTTCTAGTTCATCCCTATAAAGATTACAGTACTTGCTGCATCAGTGGAGAAAAAGTACACATATGAAACTACCAAGACTACCGTATATTTTCATACCTATAAGTCATTTACTGTCTTCATAGCATGATTTTGGCACTGGCTTTAATCTATGATGTCTAACTGGATTTAGGTTGTTCTATCACTATTGACCCTTCACTGAGGTTGCAGTAAGTCAGCTGAAGTCATAAAATTTGAATTCACTGTACACAAAAATGGTGTCACCTAATAAAACCTGTCAATGAGATTTGATTTTTCTTCTGCTTAAAAGGTCATGATATGTTGCCTGTATTGATGTGGTTCATTCAGGGACACAGCCTTTCAAAGGCACATAAAGGAGTTGGTTTGAAATATGTTATAAAGTATCTGTATTCCAATTTTAAACTTTTTCAATTTAGAAACTATAACAAATATTCATTTAATGAAATGCCTTCATAAATTAATAAGGTTAATAAATACAGTATTAAAATGTGATATAGGAATTTGAGGTTTAAAAACAGGTTAAAAATAAAGTATTATTAAAAAAAAACCTCTCAAGATAATTACATGGAATAATGCGCTACCTTAAATAGTCTGGGCACTTCTTCCAATACTATACATATAACACATGGGTGTTATAAAGATTATTGAAACATTTTCTGTAAAGATTTTAAATCCCAAATGAAAATTTTATGTAAATACTGTTATTGTAATTATTTTATGAGATGTAGCTCTTTTGCTCTCATTAACTATGGTTGCACGTTTAATGCATATTCAATTAGATAATCCTGTTGTGTAAGTTAGTGGTATCGTGTCTTAAGTTCTGGATGGTAAGCTTCTGGAGGACGTTGGCTGTGTCTTCCATCTCAGCCTATGTCCCTTGTGGGCTGGGATTGCCTGTTCTGTTTACTAGTGTACCTGACACACATTAGGAACTCACAAAATATTTGTTGAGTGTAGAAGTAAATAAAAGAATAGCTGAAATGCAATAAATGTTTGTTAAATGCAATGTTTTTAAGAAGTCAGGGACTTCTAAAAACAAACAACTAACTCTTTCCCAACTATATGCTATTACCTCACAGAAATTCTATAGGAAGCCTTAAATCCAGTTCACTGTGGAACATGCTGCCCACCCTTGGGAGACTCTGATTCTGTTCTGGGGACTTCTTCAAACTTACATATTCTCCCCTAGACATCCACAGGCACTCTCCCACACTTCCTTCCATTCTCTGCTCAAATGTCATTGCCTCAGTGACACTTTACTTAAGACTGCAAACCATCCCCTCCCAGCTCTGTTTTCTTTCCCATGGCACTTTCTATTATATCATTTTATTTAATATAGTTAATGTCTTTCTTGCCTCGGTGCGAATGTAAGCTCCACTAAAGTAAGAATCTTTGTTTTGGATACAGAACAGTGCTAGCATATATAGTGATGCCCCTTACTTGTGAAATTAATAATCAAATACTAACATGTCATTTAAATGTCTTTTTGCATCAGCTACCTGATCTATAAAATGGGAATAACTTGGCTTCCCACACTTTCTTCATAGGGATTATTCTGAGAATAACATGGTTTTATATATTTGACATTAAATACTTTTCAATGAAATTCAATGATTTTTATGACTAAGAGAATAATGCCATATTCAGATTTGCCATTTTCTACAATTTAGTTAGAGTGCAAACAATGACATTTTGAAATAGTGCACCACTTTGGTTTTAAACATCCACTGATAAGACTTTTAAAAATATGTCGTTGGAAAGGGTAGAAAGCATCATCTGTATGTGCTCCTTTGATCTTTTGGTAGGTGTCACTTTGTGGGTATATTTGTACATTAATGCAGTTTAAAAAAAAAGAGGCAGATCCACAGGATCAAACTTTATAGATCGATTCACATTTTATAGATATTTTAAAATTATTTTTAGATTTCACTGAAATATTAGGAAATTCACTAATATCTAGGACACCTTTTATTAAATTATGTGTCTTGGCTTAAATTGTTTTATCAGAATTGAGATTAAATTTTTTTTCCTACTCAGAAAAAATTCTAAGACCTTTGACCCCAGACATGTATGATTCCCTATTTGGAAGACCCAAAGAGGGCCAATACTGCAAACAAGTAGCACGTTAAGGATAGAGGAGTGTGCTGCAATGAGGAAAGTCTGGAGAGTAGGGGAGGCGTTAGCAGCCATGCCCTTTTCCTGAGAGGTCTGAAGAACACACACTTTAGACCATAAAGCTGGAAGCTTTTCTCCTCACCCATGCTCTGCATGAGACACGTGTATTTCCATTGCTCCTGTCCTTCCCCTATGCACTTCTGTAAGTAGTCATTCATCACCTTTCTCCCCGTGAAACCACCTGCTTCAGTGCCCACCTTGAGACAGGCACAGAGAAGGCGCTGAGGGAAAACTAGATGGCTGAATAAACTAATGATCTTGTGCACTCTCTTTTTACACAAATAATGCCATCTTCACTTTTTTTCCCTGCTTTCCTTCTCCTCTTCATCACATCCCATCCCCACCACAGTTTCCCTCACCTCACCAGACCTTTCTGAACAGGAAGCTATTTCCATGTGGGGACTCATGTGCTTCCACCTCCTCCATCTGGAGGAGCCGCATCTGCCAACAATGGGCACCTTGGTAAACTGCAGTAGAAACAAACCCTCTAACACGCTGCACTTTTCAGGATAATGATTAATGATACTTAACTAATAAAACATTCATTGTATCATTGAATTTTGATCAATGATTCCCTGCCTTAATGTGCTGTTCATACTTGGGAATCAACCAAAGATATTTCCACGTTTTGTAAACATCTTAGGGTTTCATCTATATTTCAAATTTCAGTTCAAAATGTTCCTTCTCAGAAGCTTGGTGTAGTGATTTACAACAGAAATAATGACAGGATCTTTTTCAAAGTGATTGGAACCTTTCCGGTATAAACTTTACACAGCATAATGAATGTGTTGGCATTTTGAACTTATGTGCATACTATAAAAATAAAACAGAGTGTACAACAAAGTCCCTGTTAAATTCACATTACCTGTGAAATGAAGATACCAAAAGGCAGAGTAGCCTAATTAAAATCAAGAAATGCTATTCAAGCCATACTTATATACCTCTAAGATAATACATATGCACTAATATTTACAATGCATGAAAAAGGTATACATCTCATTAAGCACACGGGAAAAAATCCCCAAATTTCTTTGCTTTAGTGAGTTATTTCATAAAATATTTCTAATATCAATATTAGCTATTTCAACTGCTGAGGTAAAGTCACATTTGTCAATAATCAATGTATTAGCACTTCTAATCCAAAGCAAACTCTGAAGGACCTTTCCAGAGTTTAAAATTTGATGTTTTTTCACAATAATATATTTAAAGCTTAAAAATTAAAAAGTTTTTCTCTTAAATGTTCTTTTTGCTCATACTTTCCAGCTTGCTCACGATTGCACAGATGTGATATAAATGCTGTTTTTAAGAAACAGCAATGAAGTGTTTGTTTTGTAATCTTTTCTCTCCCATATCCCACATATAATTACATGATCTTTGAAACATTCAAACCAAATAAAAGTAGCCTTTCTAAAGTAATTTTATGGCTGGAATTTGTAGTCCTCTATATTAAAGGTAGATTATACATATTCCCTAGTATATAAGATTTGCCAATTTGAAAGTTTATTTAAAAAATAAATTTATAAGCATACACATGTCTTAGGAACTACTGTATAAATGTATACACAATTAAGAGTTGGGAAAAAGGCATAAGACTGAAATTTTGGGTCATCAAATGTTTTGTTTTGATAATTACTATATATTTTCAAAGAGCATTATAAAAACTATAGCACTGATTATTTTAATTACTTAGAATATGGCAGAGAACAGCCTCCATAATAATTTGATTAAAAAAAACCAAATTCCTGTTTAGACCTTTTGAATTATTTACAACTACCTCCAATTGTTCTATCAGTTAACGAAGGAATAGTGAGGTGTCCTTACCTGCCCCACCACACAAGTCATCACAGTAGAATACCATAAAAGCACGTGATGAGGATTTTAGTCTCAGATGCAGCCCATGTCCCCACATGTCTCATAAATTCTTCTAATGCATTTTCAAATGCATGATCATGAATGCCTATTCAGTGAAAAAGTTTACCATATGCTACATTTTTCAACAACCAAGAACAAAGAGCAAATGGTTCCTGGCCTTGTATATGGAACAAAAAGCATAAAAGCAAAACAAAAACCTCTTACATTTTTACTAAATAAAGGAATGAATGCAGAATTGTAAAGACTGAGTGGAAGCTTCTTTGGGCACCATGCTGTTCTTTTCTTGAGACAAAAGTGTTCAATGAGAGACAGATAGGAAGGAAAGGAGGTACAAATGTAGACCTCATGTGTCACCCAATCCATCTTCTGCTTAGTAAAAACTGTTTGCTACAGTATAATATTCAATGCTTCCTTCAGTATACTTTAAGTAACATGAATTTTTATTATTTCTTTAGGAAGAATTCACAATATAGTAAGTAGGAAGTTACTGTCAAGAGTTTTTTTTTTTCCTTTCCCGCTTCAAGATACTCTTGGGTATGCCTCTTGAATCAGGCTAAGCAATCCCTTTCCTCTTTTAATATGTTCTAATGACTTGGAGTATTATTTCTCAGTAGATATTAATCAGTCAAGCCAGAGATATTTACTGCATTGGCTAAATGTATAATATATTCCCCCAAATTATTTATGTAAATAGTATATACATATGTATGCTTAGAAATCATATATATATTATATGCATACATATACACATACACTTCCCCTTAATCAACCACCCCAATAACTCTACAATGATCCAGCCACCTATGAGCCTGAATTACTCAGCCAAACACACACACACACACACACACACACACACACACACACACACACACACAAATTCTATAAATTGAAAGGAAAAATACTTAACTTTACATTTTTGTCCTATCTAGGCAAAGTCCTTCTTTTTGAATTGTGACTTATTACAATTAGTCTTTTTATCAACTGGTTACCAGCCTTGGTTGAGTGCACAAGCAATTTCTGGTAAAGGACTCATTTTATCAAAATACCTTAACCAATAAGCTATAGGTTCTGAGAACCTCATTATATGGGATATTATCTCTATCATATACTTTGGTCTTAAGAGCTGCCAGAAAAAATTCACTCAAAGCAAATTAGTGGCTACATTTCATGTATTAAAGGACATGTATAGTTTTGGTCTGGTGTCAGTTTCATGGTGTCATTTTACTGATGTGCATCAGAAGGGACCCATGGCGGAAAATTAACTTGGGCTTTTTAACTGGCAGAGCAAGATGCTCATCTTCTAAAAATACTTATGCCTTAATGGTGTTTTTTTTTCTTATATAGAATTACTCTGCCCCACTCCATTTCTTACTGCCTTCTTATTTATTTGCAGAAGAGCTATCACTCCACTGAATATGCTGTATCTATAAAATTGCTAAGAATCAAGTCTCTCTAGGTGCAAAGTATTTTAGTGCACAACCTGTATCTTACTATGCATGCTAACAGCAAGCAGTATTGAAGCATTTTTATTGCCTGACTTGACCTTTGGTCTGGTTTAAAGTGTCAGCCTCTTCCTCTGTTCATTTCATCTTGAATAAATTTGTCAATGAACATATTTTTTAATATCTTTATTGGAGTATAATCGCTTTACATTGTTATGTTAGTTGCTGCTGTATAACAAAGTGAAGCAGCTATATGTATACATATATCCCCATATCCCCTCCCTCTTGTGTCTCCCTCCCACACTCCCTATCCCACCCCTCTAGGTGGTCACAGAGCACAAGCTGATCTCCCTGTGCTATGCAGCTGCTTTCCACTAGCTATCTAATTTACATTTGGTAGTGTATATATGTCCATGCCACTCTCTCACTTCGCCCCAGCTTACCCTTCCCCCTCCCCGTGTCCTCAAGTCTATTCTCTACGTCTGCATCTTTATTCCTGTCCTGCCCCTAGGTTCTTCAGAACCGTTTTTTTTTTTTTTTAGATTCCATATACATGTGTTAGCATATGGTATTTGTATCTCTTTCTGACTTACATCACTCTCTATGACATAAATCACAGCAAGATCTTTTTTGACCCACTCCTAGAGAAATGGAAATAAAAAGAAAAATTAAAAAATGGGACGTTATGAAACTTAAAAGCTTTTGCACAGCAAAGGAAACCATAAACCAGATGAAAAGACAACCTCCAGAATGGGAGACAATATTTGCAAAGGAAGTAACTGACAAAGGATTAATCTACAAAATATACAAGCAGCTCATGTAGATTTCTAGTAGATTTCTGGTAGCATCTTTAGGATTCTCTATGTATAGTATCATGTCATCTGCAAACAGTGATAGTTTTACTTCTTCTTTTCTGATTTGGATTCCTTTTTTTTCTTTTTCTTCTCTGATTGCTGTGGCTGACTTCCAAAACTATGTTGAATAATAGTGGTGAGAGTGGGCAACCTTGTCTTGTTCCTGATCTTAGTGGAAATGTTTTCAGTTTTCACCATTGAGAATGATGCTGGCTGTGGGTTTGTCTTATATGCCCTTTATTATGTCGAGGTAAGTTCCTTGTATACCTACTTTCTGGAGGGTTTTCGTCAAAAATCGGTGTTAAATTTTATCGAAAGCTTTTTCTGCATCTATTGAGATGATCATATGGTTTTTCTCCTTCAATTTGTTAATATGGTGTATCACACTGATTGATTTACATATGTTGAAGAATCCTTGCATTCCTCATATAAACCCCACTTGATCTTGGTGTATGATCCTTTTAATGTGCTGTTGGATTCTGTTTCCTGGTATTTTGTTGAGGATTTTTGCATCTATGTTCATCAGTGATATTGGCCTGTAGTTTTCTTTTTTTGTGACATCTTTGTCTGGTTTTGGTATCAGGGTGATGGTGGCCTCGTAGAATGAGTTTGGGAGTGTTCCTCCCTCTGCTACATTTGGAAGAGTTTGAGAAGAATAGGTGTTAACTCTTCTCTAAATGTTGATAGAATTTGTCTTTGAAGCCATCTGATCCAGGACATTTCTTTGTTGGAAGATTTTTAATCACAATTTTAATTTCAGTGCTTGTGATTTGTCTGTTTATATTTTCGATTTCTTTCTGGTTCAGTCTCAGAAGGTTGAGCTTTTCAAAGAATTTGTTCATTTCTCCCAGGTTGTCCATTTTATTGGCATATAGTTGCTTGTAGTAATCTCTCATGATCCTTTGTATTTCCGCAGTGTCAGTTGTTACTTCTCCTTTTTCATTTTTAATTCTATTGATTTGAGTCTTCTCCCTTTTTTTCTTGATGAGTCTGGCTAATGGTTTATCAATTTTGTTTATCTTCTCAAAGAACCAGCTTTTAGTTTTATTGATCTCTGCTATCATTTCCTTCATTTCTTTTTCATTGATTTCTGATAAGATCTTTATGATTTCTTTCCTTCTGCTAACTTTGGTGATTTTTTGCAATTGTTTCTCTAATTGCTCTAGGTGTAAGCTTAGGTTGCTTATTTGAGATGTTTCTTGTTTCTTGAGGTAGGATTGTATTGCTATAAACTTCCCTCTTAGAACAGCTTTTGCTACATCCCATAGGTTTTGGGTCATCGTTTATTCATTGTCATTTGTTTCTAGGTAGTTTTTGATTTCCTCTTTGATTTCTTCAGTGATCTCTTGGTTCTTTAGTAGTGTATTGTTTAGCATCCAATGTGTTTGTATTTTTTTACAGATTTTTTCATGTAACTGATATCTAGTCTCATAGCATTGTGGTCAGAAAAGATACTTGATATGATTTCAATTTTCTTAAATTTACCAAGGCTTGATTTGTGACCCAAGATATGATTTATCCTGGAGAATGTTCCATGAGCGTTTGAGAAGAAAGCGTATTCTGTTCTTTTGGATGGAGTGTCCTATAAATATCAATTAAGTCCATCTTGTTTAATGTATCATTTAAAGCTTGTGTTTCCTTATTTATTTTCATTTTGGATGACTTGTCCATTGGTGAAAGTGGAGTGTTAAAGTCCCCTACTATGATTGTGTTACTGTCCATTTCTCCTTTTACGGCTGTTAGTATTTGCCTTATGTATTGAGGTGCTTCTATGTTGGGTGCATAAATATTTACAATTGTTGTATTTTCTTCTTGGATTGATCCCTTGATCATTATGTAGTGTCCTTCCTTGTCTCTTTCAGTAGTCTTTATTTTAAAGTCTATTTTGTCTGATATGAGAATTGCTATTCCAGCTTTCTTTTGATTTCCATTTGCATGGGATATCTTTTTCCATCCCCTCACTTTCAGTCTGTATGTGTCCCTAGGTCTGAAGTGAGTCTCTTTGTAGACAGCATATATACGGGTCTTGTTTTTGTATCCATTCAGCCAGTCTATGTATTTTGGTTGGAGCATTTGATCCATTTACATTTATGGTAGTTATTGATATGTATGTTCCTATTACCATTTTCCCAATTGTTTGTGGTTTGTTATTGTAGGTCTTTTCTTTCTCTTGTGTTTTCTGCTTAGAGAAGTTCCTTTAGCATTTGTCATAAAGCTGGCTTGGTTGTGCTGAATTCTCTTAGCTTCTGCTTGTCTGTAAAGGTTTTAATTTCTCCATTGAATCTAAATGAGATCCTTTCTGGGTAGAGTAATCTTGGTTGTAGATTTTTCCCTTTCATCACCTTAAATAGGTCCTGCCACTGCCTTCTGGCTTGCAGAGTTTTTGCTGAAAAATTAGCTTATGGGGATGCCCTTGTATGTTATTTGTTGTTTTTCCCTTGCTGCTTTTTTTTTTCCTTGCTGCTTTTAATATTTTTTCTTTGTATTTAATTTTTGATAGTTTGATTAATATGTGTCTTGGCATGTTTGTCTTTGGATTTATCCTGTATGGGACTCTCTGTGCTTCCTGGACTTGATTAACTATTTCCTTTCCCATATTAGGGAAGTTTTCAACTATAATTTCTTCAAATATTTTCTCAGTCCCTTTTTTTTTTCTCTTCTTCTTCTGGGACGCCTATAATATGAATGTTGGTGCATTTAATGTTGTCGCAGAGGTCTCTGAGACTCTCCTCAATTCTTTTCATTCTTTTTTCTTTATTCTGCTCTGCAGTAGTTATTTCCACTATTTTATCTTCCAGGTCACTTATCCGTTCTTCTGCCATTCGCAGTTATTCTGCCATTGATTCCTTCTAGAGAATTTTCAATTTCATTTATTGTGCTGTTCATCATTGTTTGTTTGCTCTTCAGTTCTTCTAGATCCTTGTTAAATGTTCCCTGTATTTTCTCCATTCTATTTCCAAGATTTTGGATCATCTTTACTATTATTAGTCTGAACTCTTTTTCAGGTAGGCTGCCTATTTCCTCTTCATTTGTTTGGTCTGGTGGGTTTTTACCTTGCTCCTTCATCTGCTGTGTATTTCTCTGTCTTCTCAATTTGCTTAACTTATTGTGTTTGGTGTCTCCTTTTCATAGGCTGCAGGTTCGTATTTCCTGTTGATTTTGGCTTCTGCCCCCAGTGGGTAAGATTGGTTCAGTGGGTTGTGTAGGCTTCCTGGTGAAGGGGACTGGTGCCTGTGTTCTGGTGGATGAGGCTGGATCATGTCTTGCTGGTGGGCATGGCTGTGTCCAGTGGTGTGTTTTGCGATGTCTGTGACCTTAGTATGATTTTAGGCAGCCTCTCTGCTAATGGGTGGGGTTGTGTTCCTGTCTTGCTAGTTGTTTGGCACAGGGCATCCAGTACTGTGGCTTGCTGTTTGTTGAGTGGAGCTGGGCCTTAGCATTGAGATGGAGATCTCTGGGAGAGCTTTCACTGTTTGATATTATGTGGGGCCAGGAGCTCTGTGGTGGACCTATGTCCTGAACTTGGCTCTCCCACCTCAGAATCTCAGCTCTGACACCCAGCCAGAGCACCAAGACCCTGTCAGCTACTCAGCTCAGAAGAAAAGGAAGAAAAAAGAATGAAAGAAATAAAATAAAATAAAGTTATTAAAATAAAATATATGTATTATTAAAAATAAAAAAAATTAAGTAATTTAAAAAATGAAAGAAAGAAGAGAGCAACCAAACCAAATCCACCAATGATAACAAGCACTAAAAACTATACTAAAAATATAAAACAACAACAAAAAAAGAGACAGAACCCTAGGACAAATGGTAAAAGCAAAGCTATACAGACAAAGTCACACAAAGAAGCATACACATACACACTCACAAAAAGAGAAAAAGGAAAAAAATATATATATAAATAAATAGGAACAGAGCAACCAAATCAATAAACAAATCTACCAATGATAATAAGCTTTAAATAGTAAACTAAAATAAACATAAAACTAGAAAAAAAATAGATTCAGAAAGCAAGCCTGAAGTCTACAGTTGCTCCCAAAGTCCACCGTCTCAATTTTGGGATGATTCGTTGTCTATTCAGGTATTCCACTTATGCAGGCTACATCAAGTTGATTGTGGAGATTTAATCTGCTGCTCCTGAGGCTGCTGGGAGAGATTCCCCTTTCTCTTCTTTGTTCTCACAGCTCCCGGGGTTCAGCTTTGGTTTTGGCCCCGCCTCTGCATGTAGGTCGCCCTCTGGCATCTGTTCTTCAACCAGACAGGAGGGGGTTAAAGGACCAGCTGATTAGGGGGCTCTGGCTCACTCAGGCCATGGGTGGGAGGGGTATGGAATGCAGGGTGAGCCTGCAGAGGCAGAGGCCAGTGTGACGTTGGAACAGCCTGAGGTGCACCATGTGTTCTCCTGGGGAAGTTGTCCCTGGATCATTGGACCCTGGCAGTGTTGGGCTGCACAGGATCCCAGGCGAGGAGGTGTGGATAGTGACCTGTGCTTGCACACAGGCTTCTTGGTGGCTGCAGCAGCAGCCTTAGCATTCCATGCCCATCTCTGGTGTCCGCGTTGGTAGCCGCGGCTCCCACCCGTCTCTGGAGGTTGTTTAGGCGGTGCTCTGAATCCCCTCTCCTCGCACACCTGAAAATAATGGTCTCTTGCCTCTTAGGCAGGTCCAGACCTTTTCCCGGATTCCCTCCCGGCTAGCTGTGGCGCACTAGCCCCCTTCAGGCTGTGTTCACGCAGCCTACCCCAGTCCTCTCCCTGGGATCTGACCTCTGAAGCCCGAGCCTCATCTCCCAGCCCCCATTCACCTCAACGGGTGATCAGAAAAGCCTCTCAGGCTGGTGAGTGCTGGTCAGCACTGATCCTCTGTGCGGGAATCTCTCAGCTTTGCCCTCTGCACTCCTGTGGCTGCGCTTTCCTCCGTGGCTCTGAAGCTTCCTTCTGGCCCATCCCTCGTATCCGCCAGTGAAGGGGCTTCCTAGTGTGTGGAAACTTTTCCTCCTTCACAGCCCCCTCCCAGAGGTGCAGGTCCCATCCCTATTCTTTTGTATCTGCTTTTCCTTTTGCCCTACCCAGGTACGTGGAGAGTTTCTTGCCTTTTGGGAAGTCTGAGGTCTTCTGCCAGCATTCAGTAGGCGTTCTGTAGGTGTTATTACACATGCAGATGTATTTCTGATGTATTTGTGGGGAGGAAGGTGATCTCCATGTCTTACTCCTCCTCCATCTTGAAGGTTCCTTATAGCTTTGAAAGGATTTCAAACTGTGTCATTCCATCTACCTATAAGGTCTAAATTCACATGAATTAGACTCTCACTCATTAGACTGTCACTCTCACTCATCACTCATGTAATGCGGTACAGAAACATCTTGTCTTGTCAATGGTTCATGTAGAGCTATAATTTGGAATATGCTAAAGAAATGTATCTAGTGACTGTTCATGGTGCTAGATCCTTCCAGAATCTTTGACTGAGTAAATACTTAACTCTCTGATTTGCCATATCCATAAGTATTAAATTTTGGACCTCCCTCATTTAACTTTAAAGACACTATTTTGTTTTAGTTTCTAGATATACAGCAACATTTTCCCATCAGAAATGGATCCTAGAATACTTTGAAACAACTGGCATAGAACTTATCTCAACGTATGTCTTGTGGTAATTAGCAGTTGCCAAAACGTCACATTATTCTTGGTGAAATAGAAAAACTTCTATCTGGAAATCATTAGAGGTCCATGATCTATAAAGCTATTTGCAAACCCAACACAAATTTAAACAAATGTGAAAGTGTTGCTCCATTCATCACTCGGATGGAATTAATCCAGACCTTCTGGGATATCCTTAACTGAGAGGTGGTCACTGAATCCCCCCTTTAATTAGGCCCTGGCTTCATTTCAAAACCAAAAGATTTCTTATTGACTCATATTTTCCTACAATTGGTTCTCAACATTCAACCTCTAATATAATATAGCCACTAAAGATTAATTAATTAATTTTACATTTTCTAAGGTGTGTTCTGAAAGATCTTTGACTCCTGTCTCCCCTGCTTGTTAGCTGTTTGATCACTGACAGGAAACATACTTCCCTAAACTCTACAAGGGAGGTCACATGACATAGTGAAAAGAGCTTGGACTTCCACATTTATTAGCTGTGGAGCTTAGGTAAATTTCATAGTTCCTTGGGTAAGTCAGTAATTTCTGTGAGACTCAACTTCCTTATCTGTAACATGGGGTTAATAATAGCTGCCTTAGTGAATTCTTGAGCTACTGTTTAAAAAGCATTTCTATTTATTTGTCTATTTCTATATCCGTCTCTGTCGCTTTCTCTAATCGTATCTCCATCTCTACTTCTACACCTGTATTTCTAAATGATAAACACAAAACACCCCAAAAGTATTAGCTAGCTCCTTTGACTCTGTAATTATCTAAAATTAGCACATATTTCTTATAGACAAATATTAAATCCAATATGTAAATTTCAATTTCAACAAATAACACATTACAATACATGCCTTTAAGCAGGAGAATTGCATTAAATGAACGGTTGAAGGAAGTACACGAAATACATTTCTTTTAAACAAAACTACATATAGTAAGAAGAATATTCTTTAAATAGACATAGTCTGTTGCCTGGTAAACCTGATTTTGATTTTATTTTACTGTGTGTTTTCACTTCAATTTTTTTCAACATTGAAATACAAATATGTTTCTTATTAAAAACTACCTAGAACATCAAATCCCATGCAGTAAGAGTGTTAACCATTGTAAACCCTGTCATGTCTCTGAGAAGCAAAGGAATTATCTTGTTATCAATTTAATAATGGAACATTGAAGTAAATGATGCCATCCACTGACACCAGTAACACTGTCTCTCTGGGGAAATTCATGTCTGTGAGAACTGTCAATCCAGATGGATACGGACATATTAAACATACTTCTTTCAATCCATAAATCTACCCTTTCTGGGATGCCTTAATAACAAGATTCCTTATTTTGATAAAGACAAGCTATGCAGAATATCTTGACATTACTGATCTATAATCCTTTTATTTAAAAAAAAATTTTGTGGAAGGGGTTAGTAAATAATTTAACAAATTTTCTTCTTCCTTTGTTTGCTTTAACATAACCTGCATGTAAAATATTATTCTGAGGTTTTAGGTGAATGAAGTATTAATAATTACATAGAGATGTAAAAAGCAGATATAAGGTATTGAGATTCAGCTATTTGCTTTAGCAAGCTCTCTGCAAAACACAGTTTACCTCTGCTGTTTTGCATTAAAATTGCTTCTAGTTCTAATTCAGATGTATATAAGATGATTCTTTATATTAATGTGTCATACATTTTCCCATGAGAATATATGACAAGAAAAGTAAAAATCATAAGTATAAATATATCAATCAAATATACAGTACTAGAAAAGAATGAAAATCTTCTCGGTACAAAAATACATTATAAGAAGAAGCAGAAAGCAAGAAATCAGTTCAGTTGCATTATAAAATTACTGAGATGTTTTGGTATCTTAGATTGCTGGTGCATATTAAATTGCATTAATGGACACAGGTTTTAGCCAAAACCTAGAAGTAATGACATCCTCAATGCCTAAAAACTGTGGAAGGAAGAACACATATTGATAAGGGGAAAAGAAGTTCAAGATGGAAGTAAGGATTCTAGAAAAGGTTCTTGAAATTTCCAACTGATTTTGAACTATTACTCCCACCGTCCCCACCCCAGACGATTATATTCCAGGGTGAAGAGAGGGCTAACTTGCCATGAGATCATTCAATGTGCTCCTGTCCAAATGCCTTGTGGGCAACCCAACTAGATATCTTAACAGGCACGAGAAATACTATGTACCCAAAACCAAACCCACCATTTCCCACCCCAGATCTGTGTCTCTTGCTACATTCCATCTTTAGTGAATGGAGCCATCAAATACACAGTTATGTAAATGAGAACTGAGAATCATTCTACAATACTTCATTTCTTTATGCAATAAGTCCTACACTTGCTACTTGAATAGTCACTATCTCTGGCAATTCCAACTGTTACACCCTCTAAAATTCATCACCTCTTCCATGTCCACTGCGCTTGTCCAGGTTGTTCCCATTTATTACCTATGTCAGGTCCTTCTATAGACCTGGTACCTAACAGCTACATAAGATATATTATGGCTTTAATTCTTACAACAATTTTATGACATAGGCACAAATATTCCCATTTTAAAGATTTTTTTAAATTAAAAATAATTTGTATTAAAGTTTAGATAATTGCAACAGTTTAGAAAAATGCAAAACGAAGAATAAAAACCTACCTCTAACTCTATTCTGTACCTCTAGGCCCTTTTTCCACAAATGTGAACACTATTAATGTTACTTATTTATTTAAAAACATACATTTTCACACCAAAGAGATCACATTATGCACATGGTTCTGCAACTTGAACTTCAATTCCAAAATTATCTTTGATATTTATTAAATCAGCCTCTATGTATTTTTTCCAATTTTTTAAAAACCATTAAACAATACCACAAAAACTACTTTTGTACACATATGTTGGAGATTATATCCACTGAGTAAAATCTTAATGAAGAGATTTCTGGGTCAAAGAGCACATGCATTCAAAATTTTATTGCTATGGTCAAATTCTTCTGCAGAAACTGTGTACTAATCCCACTATCAGCATATGAAATGCCTATTTTCCCATATTCTATTATATTAATCAGAATCCTGGCAGGAAACAGATGGCACACTCAATTTAGGTAATTTGAGTAAAGATTAATAAAAGGGCTATTTACAAAGGGGTAGCCTTGTGGAGGAAAACCACAAGGGAAAGTGGAGGATAACAAAGGAGCCAGTAGGGAGCCATTACCATCCCAAGACCTGAAGGCTGGTGAAGAGGGAGGGCCATCAGACAGGAGCTGAGATTTAGTGGCATTCACAGCCGCCTCACAGTGACTCTTCAGGGAGGGAGTTTCCAACCTTTCCACAGTCTCTCTGGTCCTCCTGACTGAGCCCAACTGGAAGCCAGAGGACAAGATGGCCCATTGATGCAGGTCAGCCTTCCAGATCCAGATATGGTGTGAAAGGGGAGAGTGGATCTGAACACACACTGAAGATGTTGACTGGACCTTATAATTTTCCAGAGTTGAAAGTTAAAAAGGGTTTGTGCATAATATTGAAGCATGTGGGTATTTCTATTCTGTCATGTTGCTTTCTGAACTATTGAATACTCCTTTGTGAAGTGGTTTTGGTGTCTCTACTCTTGTTCTTTTTCCAACAAGTTTCGGTAGAGCTACTCAGGGATCTTTCCAACATGTAAGCGGGATCATGCCATTTCTCTGCATAAAATCTCTCTGTAGTTCTCCACTTTTCAGGGATAAAGTTCAAACTCCTAGGCAAGAATAAATGGCTTTCATAATTGGGCCCCTGTGGTCTGGGGTCATCTCTCTAGCCATCGTGCCTGCTACCAAAAAACTGCCTGTTGGTATTCAGCTCTCAACCACTGCTGAGCCATTTGCAGTTCCCAGTTGTGAACCATTTTCTCACACCTGTGTGTGACTATATTATTTGGTCAGCAAAGCCAGCTCCTCCTTTGTACACATGGTCAACTCCTATTAATTCTTCAAGATGCCACTCCAGAGTCCCTACCTCTGGAAGGCTCTTCCCAACCAACTCTCTTTTGGCAAAGTTAGACACTCAGTACTCTCAACCTCTGTGTGACATTGTGCATTTCTCCCTTGCACACAGTTTTCTGAACCTGTTTACTTGCTTATCCTCCCCTTTAGATTGTGAACAACTTGAGAGCAGGGCTTGTTGCTTGCTCATTTTTTCATCTTCCTCTTTGGTATAGAGCAGAGACTCTGATGTCTGATGAGTGTGAGTCCTGGGGCCTTCACTAATTTGCTGTATGCACTTGGTAAAGTCTTTTCATTTCTCCAAGTTCCTTAGCTTATAAAATGGACGTAATCTTAGCACCTCACTCTTACGATTGTTGTGAGAGTTAAAAGAGTTTTAAGTTTGCCAAACCTTTAGCACTATGTCTGGTATAGAAGCCCTCAATAAACTGTTAGTCATTAATCTTGTTTGCTCCAGAATGTTTACGTATCATATCAAACCACCAAGGATTCCATTTCCAAGAGGTTCACAGCGACTATTTGCATGAAGAAACACTACCTTTCCCTAGAGTAATGTGAAAATGTTTGAGGCCTGACATTAAAACTCCTGAGGGCATCAAATTTAAGATTTCTGGACAAACAAAAGAAACAAGTGTTTGCTCAAATCTCTGGGTAACTAGAGAAATACAAGGATAGACTTGTTTTGTCAGTTATTGTTCATTGTGTAATCCATAGCATACAAGAGTGTCTAACACATAACGGGGGATAATAATACTTAGTGGAAGAATGTATATGTCTTAGGTTGGGGGGGACACCAACTGCTTATCGATATGAACCACTGTTGTGGCCTAAAGTGCCACACAAGCCCATTGTCAGTGACTGGGAAATTATTGCAACTCCTCAGGAGGGTGGAAACACCATTCAAAAAGCATGACAACAATGTAGGGTCTTAAAAACTGTTATCTCTGGTGGGAAATTCTCCCTCAGCTTTGAAGACCTGATGGCAGAATCAATAGGAAGAATATTTCCAAGAGCAGAAGCAGGAAGAATTTCTGTAAGAGGTGAGGTTCTAAACTAGTAAGACATGTAAAGTACTGAGGACAGGAGCAAGGAGACAGAGCATAGAAGCAATGGGGATTGGAGTTCTGTGTTAATACTGAGTGCTCCTTCTGAGTCAAATGCTCCTGAAATTCTGATTCATTCTTACTCCTTGTTTTATCTTTGGGAAAAGGGAGAGAAATAGAATTCTCCTCACCATTAATTCTAAGTGATATTATGAATAAACTAAAAAAATAAATCCGATTTTTAAATTATAATTTACAATATTAAGAAAAGTACCACTATTTGGATACAGTTTAGAAAATGCACATTTTAAACAAATAATACATTCATTAGGGAGAGTTTTACAATTAGACGGAAGAAGGCTTTCACATTTTGATTATTTAGTCCTTATCAAGGCACGATGAAAGTGACTGGATAGAGGGCAAATGACAAGGGCAAATGATATTAAATGAGGGGATTAAGGTCACATTTGCAGACTTCCTCTGATAACATGTCCACTGATGAGTAGGGATTGTGGTAGGCTGACCTAGGAGTCAGGACAAAGGCAAATAGCCAAGCCTTTGTCCTTTGTTTTTTGAAGTTAATTATCTATATGTTGGTAAATCCAGACCTAGGAGACCATGAAATCAGCAAACTAAAGGCGGGGTAAAGCACAATAAACTTTTCTCATCACGGTCTAAGACAACCCACTTCCTACTTGCATGGTGTTGTTAGGTCAGCGGCGTTGCCTCAGATCCTGCAGGTCAGGAGAGAGTCTTAGCACATGACAGGGTGGTAGGCTCTGGTGCTTCATTCACTGAGCACCTACTGTTTGCCAGGAGTTGTGCTAGGTTCTAGGTATACAATAGTCAAGAAAACAGATGTGATATCAGCGTACATACCTCAAGATTACAGTCTAGTGAGGAACAGAAGTACTCAAAGAACATAAAATGGTGTATGCCTACAAACTGTGATGAGTGCTGCAAGTAGGTTGTTATGGTATCCAAACAAACACATACATACATAAAATGATGGGCACTTGACACAGGTAATCCTTTCAGGTAATGTCTACCCATAGAAGTGACTTGCAATTGAAAATCTGACAGATGAGTGGAATTTGGGGGGTGAAAAATGGCCAAATTCAACTAAGCGGACTATCATGTATCAAGACCCAGATGCAGTGAGAACTAGCCATGTTTAAAAACATAAAAGAAGACTAGTATTGCTGGATGGTACCGACAAGAGGGAACGGAATAAGATGTTGTCAGGGAAGCAAATAGTAACCATAGTAAAATGTTGGTTCCAGCAAAAGAAACCATACTGTGATGATCTTACGAGGAATTAGCTGGAAAACTCTCTAGCTCTCCCATGCTGCCCATATGCCTATTTTTTTCAGCCTGAGGGTGGAGTTGAACATCACTGAATTCTTGATTTCATTCAAGTCTGCAGGTAACCACACATCCATACTGTAAGTTCTTTTTCTGTCTGGTGAGTCATCTGGCCTAGGGGGAGGAGTATGATTATGGCTAAGTGGGGTAGGTGAAAGGAAAGCAGCAACTTCTTTTGTTCCTTTTCTTTCAGACCTGATTTTATCCTGAAGAAGAGAATACAAAATGACATTGCATCCCTCCTGCTGGGGAGAGTGCAGAATTGGTCATGGGCAATTGTGAGCACTGAGCTGACATAGTACCCTGGTGACCCGAATGAGTTAATGTATTGTCCAGAAGCTCTAATTTACAACCAGGAAGAATTTGGGGTATTGAGAGGCAGATTGAATAGGTCCATTTTGGCCCATTGTGATTTCAGTGACAGGTCCAGTTTGCTCTAGTCTAAACTGACTCACCAAATCATGCATTCAGACAATTAAATTACCAACCCTTTGACATACTGTAGGATTCCTGCAATGTGACACAGCCCTGTCACTTCAGGTTCCAGCTTAATGTGCCCTTTACTTTCCAGTCCTTTCCTCTTTTCAGGCACTTTGCACTGAAAATCTTCTTTGACATTGATTTTAAAAAAAGATAGGCACAGTGTCGTTTATCTTTCTATTAACCTACGAATACAAAATCTTGCCTATAATCTTGTAATAAAACCAGATATATAACCAGAAATATAGCTAGCCATCTTGATTCTAAGATTTGTACCTTTTTAATTAACCAGCACTATGTCATATCTGTTTGTCTTTTCTTGTGGAACTTTCTTAGTATATATCAATAATAACTATTACATTTATTTTTATCTACTGATGATAAAAGATAATTCCAATAAAATACATAATCAAAGAGGATTTAAAAAATACACTTCCAGAGTGGTTCATGAAACTAATAAAAATGATATCTGGGAAACATTTAATACTTTTTCAATCAAAATACCAGTGGGAAAGTAGTCCCTATAATAATGGGTGTTCAGTGGTTACATGGGGACACTCCAGAACTTTTGCTAGGGTGGTTTATTCAGAAACAGTCACGGGGCTGCTGGATGGAAACAAGATGGAAATGAGTCTTTCATCACACAAGTAGAAAAGACAACTGAAAGTAGAGTGGTAGTCAGAATACTATTGGCAAAGAAAACACAGACACATGGCTCAGATAAGAACGAGAAGAAAGAGAAACACCACGTGGAAACTGACCTGCTATACTGTGAAAGAAAGATTCCTTGGCCCCAGGGGTTAAACTATATCACCAGAACTATAGAAAGGAGGAAATGAACATTGATTATGATACTATGTATCATTTATTTTTTGTTATGCAAATACTTATAGTGAAATTCTCCATAACACTCATTACTGAGTTTGGGCTCAGTAATTCTTCCAGGATCCTTCTGTCACCTTCATAAGATCAATTTGAAAGAGCCTTCCTCTTCTCCAGACACTGATATTAGTATATGACCTAGTGGGCCCTTGAGTATTATATTTGAAATTCTTGTGCCCACAGTGAATAAAACCCTCTTCCAAATGTTGTTTTAGTGAAGATTAAATTTTTCTTAGATTTTTCTAAAATATAAAAACCAAGCAATTAAGAGTTCTTAGATTGGCCATTCCCAGCATCCCACATTATCTTTATTCTAATATGTTCCAAATGCATCAAGTAACCAATTCAGTTTTTCAGATTTAAAATTTTCCTTGTATTAAAAAACATATAAATTAAAAAAACTGAACCATGTTTATTGAATATAGATTACATAGATAACAAGTCTGTCTTAAAAATTTTAGGGCATACGGTGACTATACTTAGGGTAGTGTATTATAAAAAACTGATAAAATTAATTTGAAATCCCTAGACTATAAATATGTATATGTTTGGCATACATAGTTAATTCTTTTATTAAATGTATATTAAAATCAGCAGGATAATTAGATGTTACCAAAATATTTCAACTCAAGAAAAACAAAGAAAACTATTTAGTTTGCTCTTTACAACAATACAATACAATAGATTATTAAGCTGATATCTTTAATAAACTGATGATTTGTACGTTTTGGTAGAACACAATTAGGCAAATCAAGATATTTCAGTATGACAGCAACAATTTCAAAGTAAGGGTAGAATTATCATATTGTCTTATTAATTATTAGGAATATTTTATTACTAAAAATAAAACTATAAAGATATCAGAAGAAAGGGGGAATTGGAGATTTCTACTCTCCTTCTATGACTACAACTTCTTGAAAACTCTAATCTCCTATCATGATCCAGTTCTTTGTTACTCCAGAGGAAAATTTAGAAGGGACATTTTGTAGAAACAGATGTCTGATTAGTAAGGTTTCACACATGATTATGCTCTTAGATTATAGATAAACTTTAATGGAGATAAAAGTATATTTGACATTTTACAAAACAGCCTTCATCCAAACATGCTATGGCTTCAAGCCAATCCTCCAACTCTGGTCAAATCCTTCTGTATTCGATTCTAAAAACATTCTTACTTGAACCTTTGGCAGCATTCTTTTAATTATTCCCCTTTTCACAACTTTCATTCCTTACTTGCATTACAACTGTACACTTTCATAAATATTATATCTATTGGCTTCAGCTAACTGAAAAAGAAAACCCATGTCTTCTTTACAGCTATAAGGTAGATGTCACTATTTAGGCCATTTCGACTACTTAGGAGTTTGTTTTATATGATGTTCCTGCAAATTCCTATAGCATTAGAGATTTCAGATTCAGAGTTGGCAGAAGAGCTTCATTATTTATGCAGCATTTAATATATGAATTAAGTTGTTTTGATCCTGCACTATTTCATGTTTGATCCTCAAATACATTCCTTTAGAAAATTTCTATCAACAACCACTGACTTGCAATACTCTGAGGCAAAAGGAAAGACATATTAGCCAAGGCTTTGCCCTTTGTTTTTTGAAGTTAATTATCTATATGTTGGTAAATCCAGTCAAAATATAAGCTTTCTGATATTGGAAATCTTGAGAATTAGACAAAAATGACTTTCTCGATTTTTTTTCCTGGTTATTATCTCAAGAGCCAACATAAACATATTCCTATTTGTGCTTGGTCAAATGACTGACATTTTTGTGTGTCCAAAGATCTATACCTTCATCACATATAAGCTATAATACAAAACTCCTGTTTGTCTATTCTAGGAAATTACTAAGAAAACATAACCCCAATCCTTCACTCTACACTAGGTACCAAAATAATTTCACAGCTGATTTAAAACTCTTACCCTCATCTTCATGCCCCAAGTGCAATGTGACCTGTCTAGCCAGGAAACTAACAGAGCATTCTCTCCCTTCCTCTTTCTGCCGTGTGTTCCCCAGCTCCCAGCAGTGGTCTGTTCCCATAGTTAACCTCACAGACAAGATAAAGCTTTCTTGCCCAATGAAGCAAGAAGAAAAAAAATTCTCTCTGAAAATGTGCCTCCATCTCAATTTTTTTTCCCAGGAATAGATATTAATCCTGCCCCTTTGCCCACTCAGCCAATAGTCAAAAAACCTCTGAATATAAAAATTCTCAGTAATTTTCTATGTTGCTCCCATCAAACTAGTTCATTACATATGACTAAAATGGAGTAGGGAATAGAAAATAATATGTATTCACCTCTGGAATGATCTCTTATCTTTTCTGAGCATGAGATCCCACTGGCTTCTCTTATGTGCAATTCAAAGATGCCTAAAAAATGACTAAGTATTTATGGTTCAGTTAAAATGTAAAAGCTCTTTCTTCTGTTATTCAATATCCACCGCAACAAATACTACTGCAATGTAGGTTATATGGTACAATAAGATTTCTCAGCCTCAGTGAGAGATCTTTTTAATCAAATCATTGTCAGACATGTAGTATCTTTAAGGCGGTGATAGCATCACTCCATCTCTTTGTTTATGGATGAGACTGTGATTTGGCCAAGTCATATAGCTGCCAACAGAGCTGCAAAAGATTGTAGTTCTTGCAGACTGGGCCCAGCATTTATTCATTTATTCCCTACACTCCATGATTGTTTCCCAAACTCATCCTCCTCTCCCCACTCCCCCCACCACCACCAAGCTGCAGACTCCCTAATCTCAGTTTCAATCAGTTGCTTGAAATTATTTTGGAAAGAAAAGTAGTTCTTCAAATTCTAAACCTGAAAAGGAAAAACAGTTCAAAAAGTTAATAGCCAACAAATATTTATTTGAGTGATTACCATGTGCCAGGCACTGTAGAACAAAATTAATAAGGTGGAATCAGTAGAGGTAGAAAAGCAGCAGGTTTTGTTCACACAAGGAAGTTTCAAGAGTTTGAGCTCATTACTTAAAATAACAAGGGGATCATGTGATAGGAGACAGTTAAGACAGAAAACCAATCAACCAGCCAAGGAGCTACAATAAAAACTAAAAGCTAAACAACAACAAAATCTACCTGAGGTCCTTAAAAAACACTTGATAACATCACTTACACAAATAAGTGATTCATATAATTTGAAAATGAACACGTTCAAAATGCATCAAGTCCTTAAGTTTTTCTGAGTGTGTTTAGATGTTTTTAAGTCTGTTTATGTGAGTACCAGTAAGAAAGATTTCTTTCCAAAGTGCTCATATGGTTATGATTAAATTGCAGTATTAATTTGGATTGAGAAAATGGTTTACTTTGCTAAACAGAATATTTGGTAAATAGAGTATTAAAATTTTAAAACATTTAGAAAATTTTACCAGGATGCAAATGACATCAGAATATCAGTTCAGGAAAACTTAGTAAAATAGTGAGCATTTTTAGAAGTGGACATTAGACATAAATTTGGATTTTGGTATAATTAATACAAACTATTATGCCACCTTTGTAACTATACAGAGAAATGTTAAATGTTTAGCTCAGACTATTAATGGTATAATATGATATAGATCTTGGTAAATTTGAGTTAATGTGGACTACAATTTGTGCTATGTATGTGACTGTAAAGATTGGTATGCTTTATAACTTGTTTTATTTCACATAATTTGATTTTATATTTCACTTAACTTGTATCATTTTTAAATTTCAGTAAATCAATAATATATTGGTGAAAATATTTTATATAAGAAATAAATTCAGCATAACTTTGTCTGCCTTAAACCTAAATACAAAGAAATATCTGTCATTGTGGTCTGCAATTTCTTCCTTTTTCTTTTTTTTTCCTTGTCTTTCCTTTTCCTTCTTTCTTTTTGTTTTGTTTTGCTTTGCTTTCTGGTCAGGAGGAATGATTAAGTAGATATTGTTATAGGTAAGTGTTGCATATTGGTGAGACTGAAAGCTTTGAAGTTCAATTCCTGGCTTTGCTACTTTCTAGTACTTTTATCTTAGGTAATTTACTTATTTTTTTAGGATTAGTATGCACATTTGTAAAGTGAGGAAGATACTTTCTGTTTAAAATTGTGATGTGCATTAGTGATAAAGTAGGTATTACTCAGCATAGCAACTGGCACAATAATGGGCAATTATTACTAATTAATTTAGTCATCATTAATTACCATACCCTGACTAATAGATACTGACAACATATAAGTCTAAAGGATGTGCACCTGGGTTTTAATAGTATTCTCTTGGGTGTGTTTTATTTGGGGGTGGGGGGAAGGGAAGGTTAGCAATAACCAAAAAACATGTATTTAGGGAAAGAGGCATGAGGTGCTTAAGAAATGTGGACAAACTGAACACCATTTTGCATGACTTGGGTACCAATATCTCTAAACTTCATTTTTCTCCTTAGTAAACAGATTGAGCCAGATGATGCTTGCTAATTAGTGATTCAAAGATTCTGGCATTCAAGGACCCTGTGACTTAACAATTCAGTTACATTTATTGAGAATGATAAAGAATGGCAACTCCAATTTTTTTTCTACCATCATCAGATTTCTAAGATTAGAAGGCTGTTTCAGTGATGATTGGAAGTAAATCTTAATATAAATCAGAACATCACAGGAGATGCATAGAAGTTCCTTAGTTAGAACTATGAGAAAGGAATATTACCCTTGGAAAATTCAAGTGTGTGATTTGATATAGCCTATCTAATCAATCACTGATTGACTTAGATTTGGTCACCTGTTTGTTAGACTCGGCCAACATGGCCTAGGGGACATGGATTTTTAAGTAAGAATAATAATTTAGGGCTTCCCTGGTGGCGCAGTGGTTAAAAGTCCACCTGCCGATGCAGGGGACGCAGGTTCGTGCCCTGGTCCGGGAAGATCCCACATGCCGCGGAGCGGCTGGGCCTGTGAGCCATGGCTGCTGAGCCTGTGCGTCCGGAGCCTGTGCTCCGCAACAGGAGAGGCCACAACAGTGAGAGGCCCACGTACCGCAAAAAAAAAAAAAAAAAAAAAAAAGAATAATAATTTAAACTAAGTATTTTGACAGTTCCCTTTTCTTTAAAAACAAACAAACAAGCAAACAAACAAAAAAACCTTTCATGGCATGAGTCCTTTAATTATATGGCTGATTTTCTATAAATTATTGAAAAATTTAAGAAATGCCCACTTCCACATGAAATTAAATAACATATCATGATGTATATGACAGAGAAGCAATTGAACTTGGCTGGGCATGGGCCTTGGCCCTAGGAATACCAAGAGACCACTATCTGGAGGGAAGAACAGAGACTACATGCAAATAATTACAAGATAGAGCTATATATGCATTGATAGAAGTATGATTATCCTTCTCCCATATCTAGTTCCTCTTATAAAAATTCTGGTTTACATCTGTACACCTTTCTGTATCTGTAAAATATGCCTATGTGAATCAATTCTTTTGAGAATGTAGAAGTGGAGCCTAGAGGCTGGGGGTTAGAAAGAACAAAGAAAGAGAAATAGTACATAGCAGAACAGGCTTAGGAGTTTTTGTCAGACAATCTTTGGCAAGACACTATAAAATAGGGCCTAGAACTAACCCTTAGAAAAATTCATTTATTCTTTTTTCTTGAGATATATTAATTGAGTCCCACTATGCACAAGCTACTGTTCTAGAAGGTCGAGATTCAGGAACAAATGAGGAAAAATAAAAAAGGTCCCTACCCTTATGAAATTCACACTCTAGAGAAGAAATAAGTTTTATGAGAAAAGGGGCAAATATATTATTGAATATATACTGAAATATACTGTCTAGTTGAATATTATATTTTAAAATAGTTTCTGACACTTAGTATATATTCAATAAATATTGGTAGAATAATAAAAGGGAACAATTTTGATAGTAATGAGTACTATTGGAGTTTGTGATAGGGGACTGCTCTCCACATGACAGTCAAGGAAAGCCACTGTAAGATGGTATTATTCGAATAGACAACTTGTGCTAGAATCTCTCATTTCTTTATAAGATTCAATTACATGAATGTTAGAGGATTTGATATTGTCCCACAGATCTCAGACACTATGACATATTTCTTCTTTGTTTTCTCAGTTTGGGTAATTTCTTTTACTCTGTCTTCAACTTCACTGATTCTTCTCTCTGCTATATCCAGTCTCCCTCAAGCCTATACTATGAATTCTTCATTTCTGAAATAGTATCCTTTATATATTTCTATTTGGATCTTTTTAATATTTTACAACCCTCTGATAAAATTCTACCATCTTTTCATGAATGTTTTTCCACTAGACCTTTTTTTTTTTTTCACATTTATCATGTTAATTCTAGAGTCTTTATCTGATAATTCCAATTCTATCTCTGGATATGCTTCTACAAACAACTTGCGAGAAAACTCTCTTGACCTGGGTCACATTTTTTTTTTTTCCCTCAAACCTTATAACTTTTCATTGTATGTCTGATAGTTTGTGTAAAAGAACAGTAGAGACTTAAATAAATAAAAAATATCTCAGAAAAGGGTGTACCCCTCCTTATGAGGCTGCTAATGTAGGAGACTGAGTTGATCAAATCGGTAGTTAAGCTGAGTCTGGGCTTTGTGTTGATTTTACTAGATCTAGTTCTCCACTGGTTTCAAATGTTTGAGTGTTGGATTAGAAATTTCTCTTCAGTAGGACTTGGAAACCGAGCCCCAGAAAGACTCCAGTCTCTTTATTATGATTAGTCCAGCCACCAACTTTCCAAACCATGGGATGTCTCTTGCTGCCTGCAGACCAGCTGCTAGCTTTTTGTGTCGTCAGGGAGTTCATTTTGCTCTCTCCTTCCACATTGGCCTTCCGTGCTTCAGAACATCTTTCTGCTGAGCATGCCTTCCTCAAGCCTTCAAAAGGGCTACTGCAATACAACTGGTGAAGGCTTAGAATGCCTCGGAGAATTTCTCTCAGGGCTCTTTCCCCACCCCAGGCTTCAGTAGGCCTCTGCCTTGTAATTGGAGAAGGTCCTGATTCCCTTCAGGATGATCTCTCTGAGCTCTGCTGCCTCAGCCCCACATCTGGTAGGCAGCTCAATGAAATAACATGGGAAAGAGTTGGTTGCTAATGGCTGACAAGTTCTCTGCCTGGGCTCCTTGAGGTTCTCACGCATCATACCACTCCAAACACATCCATTAAACATTCTTTAAATCTTTACTGGTTTTTCTGTTGTGATTTCCTTCCCTTCCCACCATTCTTCCAGGGAGCAAAACAGTCAAGAGTCTCTTCTCTCCCAAAAAGAGCTTATCACTTTCTGGAATTTATTTCTTTTGGGTTAATCTGCATGGGTTTAAAAAAAAAGTCCAATTTTGCTGATTATCTGACTTACTCTGTTTTTTAGGGTGGGAGTGTAATCTCTTCTGGCTTTCTATCTCCTAACTAGAAGCAGAAGTCCTGCCTGAAATTCAAAGACACAATCTAATCATATTGTATCTATCCTAGCTGAGTTTGAACTGAGAAGGTCTTGGAAGGTGTTAAGCAGACGTAAGGCAAAACCTCTGAGTCGTAAAACATGATACAAAAACTTATTGAATAGTAAGTAGGAAAGTATGTTAAATGTAAAGTATTTGAGGTGTAATTATAGTCTGGGTAACAACAAAAATTATTGTTATATGTCATTTTCACATTGATTTCTAATCTGTTTTCTAATAATTCATCTAAAAACTTATTGCATACATAAGTTTTCCAGTCTATAAATATGTTCATTTTCTATATTGACACCTCCCCCCCAACCTTGCAACCCAAGAGCCATAACTAAACTTACAATTTAAACTAAATCAACCACAAAACAGTTACTGATCATTTTAATATTAGGGATTTTAAAGGACACATTATGAAAAAATTAAAATGCAAAAAGAAGCACAAAGTTAAATTATTTATTATGGAAAGATTAGTTAATCTAGTTACTTCTCTAAATTTTTCATGAATAAAATATTACACAAAATTTCCTTTTGGGTGATCAGTATATAGATCAGAAACTCCCCAAAGAAGCTGTATTAATGGTTAACTCATTCTTTATTAATACTCTAGGCATTTTAACAACATGCAAAGTGAAGTATCTACCTCAAAAATGACTTTAATGATAAGTTATTTCTTTGCTTCATGTACATAATGGATAATTAGCTTAGGAAAAATCTCAAAGGGAGAAAAAATAGCCAACTGTGAAATTCACAAATACTTTCCTTGGACTGGGTGCAAATGCTATTCAGGCCAATACCAGGGATGCATAAATTCTCTCTATCTTATTTACAATCCAGTTTTGATTAGTTAGGAGCTCATTTTCCAGTTTGTGAATTATCTAGGTCTTTGCTTCTTCTCTTCCCTCTGGCTGATTACCTTTCCCATTTCTCTGCTCTTTAGCACCTCCACCAGAAGGGGAGGAAAATCCAGGTGAAAAGAAAAAGTGAATCATACATGGACATTTTTAAGTATTCTGAAGCTTGACTTTAAAAAATACTTTTTTTTCTATTGTGAGTGTTTGTACATCAGACCTCTGTCATCAATTTGAAATTTTACCACTAACAGTCTGAGAAATATCCTTGGGAAATTACCTTCATCTGGATATCAGATTCTAATACAAAATGGGGATGATATTCATGTATTCCTTACAAGGTTATTTGAATTCATAAAATCTCTTTGTCAAATTCTTGCTTCTTTTCCTTCTGTTAAGATTCAGGGCTTGCCTTGGGAAATGGCTCCTTGCCAAAAAATGTGTTTTTTTTTTTTTTTCTTCCTTCCTTCTTTTTTTAAAATCTCTCTTCTCTTAACACGGTTATGAAATGCACTCTTGGTAGAAAAGTAGAAGCTACTGGCAAAAATATCATATCTTTACTGTTGTATTTCATTCGTAATTCCATAATTCTTCTCTACCTGTTATTAAAATGATAATCACAAGCTACCAGTATTAATGGACCTCATTTTAATGTATATTTTCATGACTTTGATTCTTAAAATGAAGACACATCCCATAGAGTGAAATTTTAAGTAAATTAGAGGGTTCATTTTACACATGTTTGTTCTACTAAAGTTTGCCTCATTTGTGATATTTTAAGGATGAAGTACTAAATTTGCCTAGTGATTAAATTAGAAGTCCAGTGCCTCCATGACCATTCTCCTTTTAGATTGTTTACAATTAATTAGTTCATATTTGTGCATCACAGATATAGTTTTAAATTCTGATTAAATTGAATCAATTACCCAAACATAAATAATGGTTGAAATAGAAAGACAGTTATTAAAGAGCAGTCTACAGACTTTTAAAATAGTACTAAGTATTTATTTTTTTGAAAATTGTCTTAAAGAATAAAGAGAATAATTTTAAGTAAATACCTTAGAAGACCTAAGGGGAAAAATATGAAATTTGCTCCTTGTGAAAAATAAATCTCTGGAATATTCCCTGTACAGTACAGTGTAAAATAATAAAATGCCCAGTGGCAAAAAAAAAAAAAAAGTAAAATAGAATAAGTAGTTTGTAACAAAGTTAATGCAACACACATAACTATAGTATCTTATGTTAAATAACAGCCTCTATTTAACAATCTCCAACTTTTAGCCTCTCATAAAATGTTGGTGATTTTAAAAAAAATAATAAATTAAATGGGCCCTTCAAGATTTAAAAAAAAAAAAAAAAAGATACCGTTAGGGACTTGAGGGGTCAGGGGCAGTAAGAGGTTTTACTTTATCCTTTCTCTCTCCTAGTTTTCCTAATACTTTAAGAGAAGAATGCATTAGAGCTGATTTCTCCACAAAAACAGAACACTGACTGATGTGAAATATTACCAAATTGATATTAAGTAAATGAGTCCACTGAGCAAACCTCTTCAGCGGTTTGAGTATGGGCTTTGTTTTTAGTTTATGACATGGTCTGGTTATGTAGCAAACATATATAGATAAATTGTATCCATTGCCTCTCTCATGAGCTAGTATATAACCAAGAAAGAGTCTAAATTCAATGCAACATCGCCATCCCCAGGGTCTCTTTCAACATGGTTCAGTGTGTTGGATGCTATACTTCCAAACTGAGGAGACAATATTGTTACCCAAAAGGCAGCCTGACACATTACAAAGTGGAGGAGAATTTGAGAAAAAGTATGTTGCAGGCAGTTAATGCTTGTATATATAAAGTGACTAAAAGCTTTGAAGGATTTTCTTAAGATTTTTCCTTTACTGAATGAGATAAAGCCCTAGCATTTTAATCTCCCACAAAGCAGAAGCTTAAAAAAAACACCCAACATTTCTTTTCTTTCTTAACACTGCATAACATCATTTTTAACCTCACGTTAATTCCCGTGTCTCCATATCAAAGTGAATACAATCAAAACACTAGAAAATTTCACGCAAGGTAATAATTGACTGGTGGCTTGGGCAATGGGTAGGGATTGAACAGCCGGGTGACAGCAGTTTAGCCATTTAATCCAATCTGGGATTAATTCCCAGGGCACATCCCATGAAAAGTGCTTTTATAATTTTAAATGTTACCTATTGAATATGTTAAAACAGATTTATTGAAATATAATTCTCTATATACTATAAATTATATAAAGTATAACATATAAGAATTGCACGTATTTAAAGCTTACAATTTTATATACTTTGAAACTATCATCACAATCAAGATAATGAATATGTCTATCATGCCCCCAAATTTCCTTGCGACGCTTTATAATCCCTCCCTCCAACTCCTCCCCTGTCTATGAGGCAACCATTAATCTATTTTACATCCCTATAGATTAGTTAACAGTTTCTACAGTTTTATCATAAAATATGTATTTTTTGAGGGGGAGAGGGGCTGGCTTTTTTTTTCTCAGCATAATTTTTGAGATTAATCCATGTTATATGTATCAAATAGTTCATTCTTCTTACTACTAAGTAGTATTTTATTGTATACATACACCATAATTTGTTGATCTATTCAGCTGGACATTTGAATCATTCAGTTTTTTGCTATTACAAATAAAGCTGCTGTGAACTGTCCTGTACAAGTCTTTGTATGGACATATGTTTTGGTGTTTCTTGGGCAAATAGCCAAAAGTGGATTATCTGGGTCATATGGTAGGTGTATGTTTAACTTTTTAAGAAACTACCAAACTACTTTCAAAAGTGGTTTCACCACTAGCAATGTATGAGAGCTCTTGTAGTTCCATATCCTTGCTAACATCTGATATGATCAGTCTTACAAATTTTAGACATTCTAATAGATGTATATCTCACTGTGGCTTTAATTTGGATTTCTATAATGACTAATGATGTTGATCACCTTTTCTTGTGCTTATTTGTCATTCATGATCTTCTTTGGTGAAGTGTCTCTTTACATGTTTTGCTCAAAGTGGGAAGGGTTGTTTGCTTTCTTATTATGGGGTTTTGAAAGTCCTTTAAACATTTTGGATATAAGTCTTTTACCAGATACATGATTTGCAAATATTTTTCTTAGTCTGTAGTTTGTATTTTCATTTTCTTAACAACAGGTTTGAAGACCGAAGTTTTAATTTGGAAGAAATCACATCTATCATCTTTTTCTTTCAAAGACTCTACTTTCGGTATGCATCTAAGAAATATTCAGTATTTCTCTAACCTAAGATAACAGAGTCTTTCTCCCTTTTTTTTTTTAAAGGAGTTTTATAGTTTTAGGTTTGTCATTTGGGTCTATGAATATTTTGAGTTAATTTTTATATGTCATGTCAGACATGAGTCATTTATTTTATTTTTATTTTTTGCATATGGATACCCAATTTTACCAGCATCATATGTTGAAAAGACTAAATGCTGTCCATTGAATTTCCTTTTAGCATCTTTGTCAAAAATCATTTGTTCATATAAATAATTTGTAGGTTGTTTTCTGGACTTGTTATTCTGCTCCATTAATCTATTTGTCTATCTATCTTTACGCCAATGCCACACTATCCTAATTACTGTAGTTTTAAAATAAGTCTTGAAATCGGAAAGTTTTAGATTTCCAACTTGGTTCTTTTTAAATTATTTTGGCTACTGTAAGTTCTTTATACTTCCATATGAATTTCAGAATCAACTGGTTAAATTCTGCAAAAAAATCATGCTAATATTTTTATTGTAATTTCATTTTACCTTTAAATCAATGAGGTTACTTGACATCTTAACAATAGTGACTCTTCTGATCACTGAACATGATATAGACTCCCATTTACTTAATTCTTTAATTTCTATTGTAATATATTGTAGTTTTCAGTGTTCACATCTTTCACATCTTATGCCAAATTTATCCCTATTTCATTTTTTGCTATACTGATATATTTATAAGATATACTTATTTCAGTATCCAATTGTTAATTGCTAGTATATAAAAAGTACAAATGATTTTTAAATGTTGATCTTGTATCTTCAATCTTGCTAAACTCATTTATTATTTAAAGTTGTATTTTGGTAGGCCAAGGCTAGGTTGAGTCGTTAGGCATTTGCCTGGAGTGCAGAATTTAACGGAGTGCAAGAAAAGTTAGTAATAAAGATAAACAGTATTTTAATGCAACTCTTTAAAAAATCAAATCTGAAAACAGTAACTTGTAACCTAGCTGCCTGCTTTTGTAAGTGGTTTTTATTGGTATATTCAGTCAGATTTTCTACATAAATAATCATGTCATCTGTTAATAAAGGTAGTTTTACTTCTTCCTTTGCAATGTGCATATCTTTTATTTGTCTTCTCTTATTAAACAGTACAGGAACTCTAGCACAATGTATACTAGAAATGGCAAAAGCAAATATCATTATTTTATTTCCCTTAGGAAGAAAGTATTAAGTCTTTTACCATTAACTAGGATGTTAGCTCTAGGATTTTTTTAAAATGCATTTTAGAGGGCTAAGAAATTACTCTAATATTCTTAGTTTGCTGAAATTACTTAAAAGTTAGGAAAGGATTTTTGAATTTCTTCGAATGTTTTTTCCTGTTTGTGTTGTTGTTATTATTTAGTTTGCAACTTATGTGAATTATATTATTTTCAAATGTTAAACCTACCAGAATTCCTGGAATAAACCTCATTTGTTCATGAGGTATTATATTCTTTATATATTGTTGGTTAATATTTGTAAATTTGTTTAGAACTTTTGCATCTACGTTAATGAGGAACACTGGTCCATAGTTTTCTTTTCTTGTCCTGCCTTTATCTGGTTGTGATATCAAAGTGTGGCATTACAGATTTAGTTACTAAGTAGTTCCTCTGTTTTTCTTTTCTGAAAAAGTAGGTGTAGAATTGGCATTATTCTTTCCTAAATGATTGGTAAAACTCACTCATGAAGCCATCTGGGCTTGTAGTTTTCTTCATGGAAATGTTTTAAACCAGTAATTCAGTTTCTTTAACGTTATCCATTGCTTCTTGAATACACTTTGAAAATTTGTGTCTTTAAAAGGGATTTGTCCAGTTCACCTAAGTTGATTATCTGCATAAAATTGTTCATAATATTCTGTAATTTTCTGTTTATATCTGTAAAATCTGCAGTGGTGTTACTTCTCTCATTCCCTATATTGGTAAGTTATGTTTCTTTTCCCTTTTTTTTCCTGATCAGTCTGGCTAAAGTTTTATCAATTTTATTTGTCTTCTTAAAGAATCAGCTTTACATTCCTTGACATTTTCAATTATTTTTCTGTTATTTATTTCATCAATTTCCTCCTCTAATCTTCATTATATCCTTTACGTTATTTATTTTGGGTTTAATTTTCTCTTTTTCTAGTTTTTAAAGGTGGAAGTTGTAGTCATTCATTTGAGATCTTTCTTCATTTCTGATACATGTATTTGATACCACAGATTTTCCCTCAAGTAATGCTTGTATGGTATATCACAAATTTTAATATTTTGTATTTTAATTTTCATGCCATTCAAAATAATTTTTAATTTTGCTTGTGATTTCCTCTTTTAACCAAGGGTTATTGAAGTATATTATTTATTTTCTAAATATCTGGAGATTTTCCAAATACATTCCTGTTTTGATTACAAATGTAATTCTGTTGGGGGCAGAGTATATACCTTGGATGATTTAATTTTTTTTTAATTGCTGAGACTTCTTCTATGGCTCAGAATATGGCCTATTGTAGTAAATATTATGCATGTACTTGAAATGACTGTGTATTCTGTTGCCTTTGGATGGCGTGTCCAATAAACGTCAATTAGATAAGTTGATAGCATTTTTCAAATCCTCAACAGCCTCATTCCATTGTTTTATTAATTACTGACAGGTAGGTATGGAAATCTCCAATTATAATTTTGAGTTTTCCCATTGCTCCTTGCAGCTCTATCAGTCTTTTATTCAGGTTTCTTGAGCTCTGTTATTAAGTCATAAAACATTTAGGATTGTCATCAACTCTGGATGAATTTTTTTCATCATTATAAGTTGATCTTTTTTTGCCCTTGATAATATTCTTTGCTTTTATAACTACTTTGCTATCAGTATTATGAGATTGTATTTGAATAGAATTACCATTGTATATCTCCTTCCATTGCTTCAATATTCTCCTATTTGTGTCTTCATATTTTAAATTGTTTTTTCTTGTAGGCAGCATACAGTTGAATCTTGCTTTTTTTTAACCAAATATGAAAATCTCTGCCTTTTAATTGAGATGTTTAGACCAATTACATTTAATTTGACTATTGATACAGTTAGGTTTAATTTTACTTTCTTTTGGTGTGAGTACTTTGTTTAATTCTATCTTACACCTTTATTTTTCATGTTTTATCTGTAACTAAGTCACATTATTTTAGTGGTTGTATAGAGCTTAGAGCATATATCTTTAAGTTATCACAGTCTACCTTCAAGGGATATAAAACTTCATAAGGTTTTAGAAGCTTACAGTAGTATACTTCCATTTCTTCCTCACAACTTTTGCACTATTGTTGTCATATATTTTACCTTCATGTATGCTATAAACTCCCCACACTATCTTATAATATGTTTTTGTTTAAACAACCAATTACCTTCTAAAGTGAATAAATAATTTAAAAAATTATTTACCCATGTAGTTACAAATCTTGGTGCTCTTTACTCCTATGTGTAGATCCATATTTCAACCTGGCATCATTTTCCTTCAACATAAACAATTTCTTTTAACATTTCCTGTAGTGCAGATTCCTAGTGATGAATTCTTTCCATCGTTTTGTGATTGAAAAAGTACTTATTTCACTGTATTCTGAAAGATATGTTACTGAATTTTGAAATCTAGGTTAACAGTTTTTGTTTGCTTGTTTTTTAAATCTTTCAGCACTTTAAAGATGACCTCTAACTTGCACTGTTTCTGATGACAAATCAGAGCAGTAACCCTTATGTTAGGTTCCTCTGTATGGAACATGCTTTTTGTCCCTGATTGCTTTGAAGTTTTCCTCTTTATCAATGGTTTAATTAATTTGATTAGTATGTATTACCTTGGTGTAATTTTATTCATGTTTCTTGTGCTTGGAGTTCATCAAGTTTCTTGTTTATTATTTTTATTTGTTTGCTTTTGTTTTGTTTGCATAGTGGGAGGCTTATAGTTTTAAGAAAAACTGGGAAAGTTTGGTCTGTTATTTCTTCAAATTTCAGGAATTCCAGTACATATTAGGCCACTTGAAGTTTTCCCCAGCTCACAAATGGTATGTTTACTTTCTTCTCTCTCTCTCTCTCAACCTCTGTGTGTATGTGTGTGTGTGTGTGTTTGTGTGTGTGTTTCACTTTGGATAGTTTTTATTGCTGTATCTTCAAATTTAATAATTATTTCTTCTTCAGTGCCAATATGCTGATAATAACTTCCAGTGTGTTTTCCATCCTTTTTGTTGTAGTTTTCATGCTTGGAATTTTGATTTAGGTCTTTTATCTATCTTCCATGGCTTAACTTAGCCTTTTGAATATATGGAATAACAGTTTTAATGTACTTGCCTGTTAATTTTAACATCATATCAGTTTTAACTGATTGATTTTTTTTATTATTTTGGGGCTATTTTCCTATTTCTTTACATACTAGGTAATTTTTAATTGGATGCCGGACATTGAACTTTATCTTGTTTGGTACTAGATATTTTGTATTCCTATAAATATTCTTGAGCTTTTTTATGAGTTGCAGTTAAATTACTTGGACATATTTTTATCCTTTCAGGTCTGGTCTTTAAGGTTTGTTGGGCATAACCAAATTTGTGCTTGGCCTATGGCTAATTGTGAATCATTTTGGATTTATTTTGATTTTTGTACATTAGACAGATCTTTTTAAAAAGAAATAATAAAGTAATGCCGCTAGATAATTGTCCTGGATTTTAGCAAAAAAGCGAGGCTGGGAAATATCTATGTCCTCTGGAATAAACGAACAATATTACAAAATCATTACTTAAGCTGCGGTGTAAAAAAGAGAAGAGCTTCCTGGAGGATATACTAAGCTTCCCTTCAATACCTGATCCAGCAGTTTTCTAATTTACTTAAAATAAATCAGCATGGGAATATGTAGACATTTACAGAAACAGGGACATTATAAGCTTAAATAATTCCAGATGGAGCAAAGAAGGAATGCCTCCAGTTGCAGAGACTCTTACGTTTCTGTTGGTGAATACCCTTTTTGGGATACGAGGAGAGAAGAGCTAAGGTGCTGTTTGTGCTTTGTAAGCTCTGTGATCAGAAAGCAAAAGTAATGAACTTACACTGATCATTGCTTCCTGACAATACATTTATTGTAGTTCCATTTGTTACGAATTTATCTGAACAGACTGAATGGGTAACACAATCCCCTATTTCTAATTAGCTGGACTTAATTATACATACTTCAAAGAAAAGGAAGACCACTTCTGCTGAGCCGGACTTTGTGGCACCTGTAAGAAGATTGTGCAGGAGTAATGGGGTGACGAATGTCCACTGAATAAGTAGGGAGCATCCTCCTGCTTGGAGGATACCTAGATCTGACTCAGTCCCTCGAATTCCCTATTTTCAAATACAGAACTTAAAATGAGGCCAGGTAACAATTCAAGCCAAGGTCCACATTGAGTCACTGGCATTGTTTTCTATAGACACCTACATCCCTGCAAAGCAAAAAGAGCTGAGCTATAAAGTGTTCTTCACTGGAACTAATGACAAGATAATGATTGACTGATGACAGAACTTTCTTTGTCAAATGAAAAGATTTGTTTTGTTTTGTTTTTTCTTTTGACAGTCTGCAGTTGAGAAAGCTCAATCTAATTGGCCCATCTGAGTGGGTTGACAAGGGAGGATTGTAACATGTATGTTCTTAATTTCTCAGGTTCTTTATGGTCAAATAGAACACCTCTTCATGGTGTAATGGAAAGATTTCCAGTCCCAAAGCATTTACTTACTAACTGTGTCATCTGGACAGTTAATGCAGTGTCTCTAAATGTCAGTTCCCTCATCTGTAAAAAGGGGAAAATCTCTGTTTCACAGATACATAAAACCCTTAGCACATATAAACAGCTCCCAGTAAATAGTTCCGGTATAGGAGTTTTATAAATATTTAATGATGTATGCCAAAGTTCATGAGTGATATTGATGGTATATATAGTGGAATCAATTGAGGAACTTTATAAAAAATATAAACACACTCACATACACATATACATATCTATACACATACATACACACACACAGATCTATATTCACTGTATCCATGCCAGAATTCTAAACTGATTCAACTAGTATAGGGCCTAACCATAAATATCATTTTTGAAGCTCTCTAGGAGATTCTAATATGCAACCAGAATTGAGAAACACTGGACACAGGTTCTTAATCTGAGGTCCTTAGAACCCTTGATAGAAAACAGAAAATTCATGAACTTGGATGGAAAAAAAAATTAGGTCTTTATTTTCACTAGTCTCTCACTGAAATTTAGCACTTCCTCCATCATGAAGCAACAAACCAGTGTGCTTTGCACCAACAGAAACCAGAGAAAATCACATAGAGATGTAGAGTTGCTGCAGCTATCTCAGGGTATCAGTTGGAGTCACCATTATATCAAGACAGCAGTAGGTAGTAGATCTGCCATTAGATTGTATTTTTAGTGCCTTACTAAAGAGTAACATATTTTACTACATCATATTTTTTAAAATATTTCAAGAATTTTATTTTAATATAACGGGAATCCTTTATTACCTTATGAATTTTGTTTTATGCATTGAAAAACAGTATTCTAAAAGAGGCTTTTAGGCTTCACCAGGGTGCTTATGGAGGCCATGGCACACACACAAGGTTAAGAACTCTGTATTTAGAGGCTACTGGTCAGGAAAGCATCTTCAGAATGCTGACGGACAGCAACTTCTTTGGAGTCATTTTGAACATAATGTGTGCAATGCCGATCTCTCAGTAATAAACTGAGAATGGGTTTCAGTAGAAATGAGGTGTCTTATAATAGAAGTATATTTACATACCAATTGTTCTTCCCTTATTAATTTCTCTAACAAAGCCATCATTCCCTTTTCTATCTTCACCAGCTGATTCACTGATGAATCCCTATCTTTTGCCTAACTCTCACTTTAGCTGCCACAAATGATAGAAAATGCCAGTCTCTGCTTGCTAATTCAGTGCATTCAGACAAAATGCAGCATGCATTTCTTGCTAAAAATTTTTTGCAAGCCTAAAGTATATGATGTCTAAGGTTTTTGCAGTGAGAATTAAAGGATTCACTTAAAATTGATTTCTGTACGCCCTAATTACACAATACATTTCATAATAAGCATTGCAAAATCTCAGCTTAGGAAAGAAAAGAAAAAAACTCTTAGTAATAAATTGTCACTACAATGATCAGTGTGCCAAGTTTAATTCACAGGTAAATAAAAGGAAACCTTGAAAGCCAAGCAGAAATCTGGTATAAGTATAGGCTTTGGTATAATTCTGTGACAGTTAAGAAACAAGCCCTTACAATATATTTCAGGGGGGTCTTAATGTCTTTATATTCAACATGTTCTTCCAGCTGTCTCCTCTAGTTCATGGTCAACTGGTGCCTACTTTCTCTGGAAAGAAAGATACTGGCTGCTGATGTTAGCTGAACTATATGCCCCCCCCATCCCCGCACAATTCCTTTTTCAGAAAAGTTAGCCCTTGCTTAGAAGTTGCCATAATAGGTTGAATTATCTGATCCCTGTCATTAAAGGTGGCAGCCACGCGCTCGAGAATGATGTAGGAAAACTCCAGTGAGAGTGATAATTAAACGTGGAAAATGAAGGGTCACCTTCTTTCATTCAGCTCATTGGGTTTGGCATCAGAGTAATTCCAAAACAGTGGGGGACATTCTACTCTCAGCATGGCAATATCTAGGTGCACACATATTATTTCTATGGGTTCAAATGGGAATGCCATTTTAATTGTATTTAAAATGTTATCTTTGATATGGGGAGTAAAAATGTTAGAAATTAATTCTAAGAATATAGAAAAAGAATAATGAATATAATCTAAATGGTGAAAGAATTAGAAACAAGAAAAGCTGCATTGTTTTCTCAGAAGAAAAAGTGTTATAGGAGAAGAAAATTATTTCCAGGGAAATTGAAAAGAACATTTAAATGTGTTCAAGTCTTTCTGCTTGACTGTAGGATCACAAAGCAAGGGTTTTGTCTCAACTTTCTTGTCTACTTACTGTCATTTCTTGGAGGCCATTATTATAACATCTTACTCCTCCTCAAGAGAGGGTAGAAAGTATCAGGTGAGCTTAAGACAAGTTATTGGTAGGTGTTATTTTCCAGAAAAAGGGATTTTTTTCAGATACATTGGCTCATCTAAATACTATTGAAAGAATATTTCATACTGTTCTTATTTTGCATTAATATAAGTAACACTGAGCCTTTAAGGGACTGAACTGATATTGCAATATAAGCAGGTGCACTAGTGAACACTATTACTAGACAGGAGCATGGATGCTAAAATCAAATTTCAAGTTCAAATTCTGGCTTCACCATATAATAGCTGTGAACCTTGGGCATACATGCTTCTTAACTCTGTGTGCCTCAGTTCCTCATCTGTGAAATGGGGAAAATAATACTACCTATCTTATAAAGTTGTTGAAAAATTAAATGAGTGTTAAAATACGTAAAGCATTTATAACCATACCTAGCACAGAGTGAATACTATGTAAGTGCTCACACTTATTACCATTTATTATTATTTTATTGCATGTTCAGTACCTAGCATAGTATTATTTAACACTATAGATTGTTTAAAAATATATTAATAATTATTTCTATGGTTGACCACTTTTTGTCCTTGTCATTCTGAGAAAAGCTTCCCAAAACATGTGGATTCTTTTAAACACAAATAGTCCAACAAAATTGTTACTAGAGTTGATTATATAATGTGCAAACAGATAGTTGCAACATCAAGCTCAGGAAGTGAAAAATTCCTGAGCAGAAGCTATAGATTTCAGATGGCCTTTATAGTTCCCTTCACATCTGAAGGGTTGAATTGAGGAAGATAAATTGTATCTTCTGTGATTATATTTTGTTTCAAGATAAGAGAGAATTTTGAAACAATTAGAGCCTTCTAAAACAGAAAAAGAAACTTGATGAGCTAGGTGATAGTGTGATAGCTAAAGTTCCTTCGTAAAATTTCCTGATTTATCAGTTTGTGGGCAAACATCCACAAATTTCATTAGATTTTAAAATATTTATTATTAGAATACTTGAAGTATTCTCATTTGTCCTTGAAATATTTTCTACAATGCAAACATACATCGCCCCAAACTTCAACCTCAATTCTCCACCAGCTCAGTGAGAGAGAGAGAAATGTGTGTGTGTGCATGTGTGTGTACGGTGAAGGGGGCTGGAGGGAGGAGGAGGAGAATGAATGAATGACATTAAAGACAACACTAACCAATTATTGAAGAGAAAATACTATCTGTGGACTAAAAAAATATAGGCAGTATATAAAATCCAGAAAAAATGAAATATCATACATAAGCCTGATATTACTGTAATATCTGTGTATAGTACTTTAGAAGAAAAAAACATTTTATAAAGGATAGTTGACTCATTCAGAATAAAGGTGTTTGGTGAATTATTTCCCACTGAAAAAATCTAAACTATACAAGAAATTCTGCTTCTGCCTCAGCTTTATATTTAAAATGATTTACAGTCTGCAATTTCTTCCTAAGGTCATCACCTTCATAAATACTAGCCACATACAGTGAAAACCAACTCAATACAATGAGTACTTCATTTCTCTTCCTCCTGCTTATGTAGATACTTCTTCCATCTACATGGCACCCATTTATAATAAAGCCTCACATTGTGCAGCTTTTTATGAGTTCTTGAGCATTTCTTTCTTTTTCATCTTTCTATGCATCAGCAAAGCAACTGGCAGATTCTTTAATAAAATATATTATACACATTAATATTTATAAGCCTATGAATTGGATGTTTAAATAAACATTCACCAACTTATGCCAATTCTTTTGTTTTAGACGTTAAATCACACTTACATTGTCTGGAAAGTCAGCTTTTAGTTCAGTGACACTTTGACACCAATATGCAGCTGTTTTTTCACTGATGAGCTCAATATTCAGGAAGGAGCTTTGTCCAGGGCCATACATGGGGCCGGAGGTGGTCCCCCGGATGATTCTGGGTGAAACATTTGTCACTATGTCCTGTTGAAAGAATAAAGATATTGGGTCTCCTTTCTACAAAGGAAAAACTGTTATCTTCATTCTATGCTCATTTCCATATGACAGTATTCTACTAAGTCCTGCCTCACATTTTTAATATATTTTAAATTACAGTTGAACATAAACTACTTTCAAATGAAAAAGTAAAATAAAATATTTGTTATCTTTATTTAAATTACTTCGTATAATTGTAAGGTTAGCATAGTGGAAAAATATGTAAATTCATTTACACTGGTTTTGGGCATACACACTTTAATTTGTCTGCAATTAAATATTAAATAAAAATGCGAGGGCTTCCCTGGTGGCGCAGTGGTTGAGAGTCCGCCTGCTGATGCAGGGGACACGGGTTCGTGCCCCGGTCCGGGAACATCCCACATGCCGCGGAGCGGCTAGGACCGTGAGCCATGGCCGCTGAGCCTGCACGTCCGGAGCCTGTGCTCCGCAACGGGAGAGGCCACAACAGTGAGAGGCCCAGGTACCGCAAAAAAAAAAAAAAAAAAAAAAAAAAAAATGCGATAAGTAAAATGTAAGAAAATCATTTCAGTCTATTTAATCTAAGCATCTCCAATGAGATTTTAACTCAAATAAGAGTTAATGTTTGTAATGAAAAAGATTTTTTTTTCTAAAAAGTAATTTCAATATAAATCAGCTAAGGAGTACATATTAGCATTATTGGCTCATCAAACTTTAACACAGATTCTAACAAACTAACTAGGTTGACTTACCTATATGATTCTAACCATAAATTCACATTCAATGAAAACTAATTTTTCCTAAGACTGAAATGAGGATATCAATAACTTCCTGATAACTATAAACAGTAAACAGTCAAATTAACTTGCTTGTTAAGTGTAATTAACGATCCATACTGCTTCTAAAGCTGTATTAACAAAGAAGAGTAACATTCTTACATTGCTAAAAACTAAAAAGAAACAAAGACAAAAAAAATGTTTCTTTAGCCAGCTTCCAATTAAAATTAATTTTGAGTAAAGGTCATTTAGTTAAGGAGCTATCAGAATTATTCCTTTAAGTACCCCTCCTCACCATCTTGTCACTTTTAGTGAGATAACATGAACCCCCATTAGTATATAGCAATTAAGGTCAATTTACATATTTTAATTAAGAACCACCCCATATAAAACAATTAGCGTAATAGGCATACTAACTGGATTTCATAACATTTGGACGTTTTTCCAACTAGATAGACAGGAAACCTTAATTAGCATTAATTAGTGCTGATCTGCATATGTTTGATAAGGCATACCCTTGCCACAAAAGATTATTTATTCCTGAATCTGCCAAATGCTACAGTTGCAGAGGATAAAAGGACTTTTCTTCACATTGCATGTTAATTTCTGGCAATTTACATTCACTTTTACATACGAATTAGTATATTATAAAATAAATGTTATAAATGTTACAATAAGCCACCTTAAATATGTACATTTTTACTTATAGGAATCCTGCCAGTTAATGTTTTACTATTTAAGCCATTCTAATTTTATTGTAATCGTAGGAATACCACCAGCCTTACTTTGATTTGCTATTGTGAAACCATGTTACACGATCTTAATGGGTAAAATGACAAGTAGAGTCACCCCAGGAAGCTCAAGCCTAGTGGGTCCAATTTCTATCTTGGCAAATGCTTAAATGTGTGCTCTGCGCACCTGCTGGTGGCTTCTGTGCAGCTCAGCCAGGTAGGTACTCTAATGCTGTCATGGTCTGAGAAAACAATTCTAGAAATGTTTCATTCAAATTAGGCTGATTTTCTCTTAGGTTTCAATTTTCAAGAGACATACATTTAAGCCTTGAGTTCCTCCTTTCCTCTGCTATCCCCTCTACTCTAAATTTTCTTCACCTAGATAAGTCCAGTCTAGGTCACAGTCTGTGCTCTGCACAGGAGAATTGGACCAAGGAGGTGAAGAGAGTCCATATTCAGTTTACCAAGTCATGCGCCCTGGCAATGGGTAGTTCCACAAATGAAAAGGCACCTGTTTTAAATGACCATTTTGTAATTTATTGACTTGTGTTGAGGAGGAAGAAAACTTTCCCCCACCCTTCTAGGTTCTTCAGGCTGGTCTAAGAACTAAATTGACATGAGATAAACAGGAGAAATGGAATTTAACTTCATATGTACAGGAATCCTACATACATGAGAGGGTCAGAGTCCCCACATACATGAGAGGTTCCGAGACAGAAAGGTTAAATGAAGTATAAATGCCATCCTGAGCTAAGGAAAGAGATAGGGATCTGGGGCTTCCAAGAACAGAAAGGTCATTATAGGACAATAAGAAGAAGAGTAGATGTTTGGTAACTAGATGTTTGCCCTGTTGAATAGATGGAGACACTTAGGTAAATAACTCTTTTCTGGGAAAAATCCCAAATTTAAATTCTTCTAGGTACTTAAAGGAGGGGCAGTAGTTTCTCTTGAACCTGCAGGAGCTTGACTGCCTTTATCTCAAAGTAACCTTCATGCCAAAGTGACACATTTTGGGGATGCTAATTCTGAACCCCTACGATTGGAAGTGGCACTTCCTGCTTATTCAACAAAACTGACTCGTGTGTTAGACTCCCTGCTGCTGCCCATTCTTCAGGTCTTAGCTTAGACTTCAGTCTATTTAGGAATCTTTTCTGATCTCTCCAGCACCATCAAGTCTTAAGCTGCTCTGACTCACACCATCATAACAATAACAATGGTACCAAGAGTACCATTCCTGGGGCTTCCCTGGTGGCGCAGTGGTTGAGAGTCCGCCTGCCGATGCAGGGGACACAGGTTCGTGCCCCGGTCCGGGAAGATCCCACATGCCACGGAGCAGCTGGCCCCGTGAGCCATGGCCGCTGAGCCTGCGTGTCCGGAGCCTGTGCTCCGCAACGGGAGAGGCCACAACAGTGAGAGGCCTGAGTACCGCAAAAAAAAAAAAAAAGAGTACCATTCCCCATTTGGTACTCTTTACACTCTGTATCGTTGATTGTCTAGTAGAGTGTAAACTTTTGAAGATGAGGAACTATATCTTGTTTACTATTACATGTCCATCTTCTAGCCTGGCCTTTAGTAAGTGCTCATATAATGCATTTTTCTTTCTTTCTTTTTTTTTCAATTGAAGTACAGTTGATTTACAATGTTGTGTTAGTTTTGGGTGTAGAGCTAAGTGATTCAGATATATACATATACATATATATATATATACATATACATATATACATATATATACACACATATACATATATATGTATATATACTTTTCCAGATTCTTTTCCATCACAGGTTATTGCAAGAGACTGAATATACTTCCCTGGGCTATACAGTAGGTCCTTGTTGTTTCAAATAATGTTTATGAAGGAACCTAAACTAGAACCCTAGGCACTAGAATAGGTCTTGTCCTGAGGCAGGAACTATAAGGTATTTGTTGCTGGCCTCATTCTGTTGCTGAACAAACAAATGAGTTTGGGCTTATAGTCAAACTTTAGGAACTCGTTCTTTGCTTAAATCCTTTCCTACCAGACCATTCACTTGCTTCCCCTGATCCCTCAGGGACACCTTCTTTGAATACAGTCCCCCACCCCACACTATGGCTAGATCCCGATACCAGCATGCAGTGATGCAGATTGCCCATTACTCCACTTCTCCCCATCCTAGCCTACTGTAGATCTTTGATGACAGAAAGCATATTTGAACTTGATCACCCTGTAGCTTCTAAGACCTTTCTGACTGTTGACCTTAAGTTGCTGGATTTATCTGATCTCTAGGATCCAAATAGAATGGCCCCATTCAGATATAAACCAACTCTTATGCTTTTCCAGTTCAAGTGGATAAGAATTCCTAACCTGGTCGATGGCCACCTAGAGGACTTCTTGGGTTAAGAGATTTCTTAGGTTAAAGTCCTGATAAGATGATTTCTTCCTATCAGGACCTTAACCAACTATAGTTGCCTCTTATATCTGTGCCCTAGGCTGTGCCCATATCTTCATAGAATGTGTAGATATCTTTTTAATATCATAAAACAAAAAAGATGAGTGGAAGAATCACAGCTATACTGAATAAGGAAAATCTCAATAGTCCAGGAATTTTAAGCCATATGCTATTTTACAGTATTCCTCCTAATAACAATTCGGCCAAGAACTCACAACAGCCAAAAGGGTCAATAAGATGACAACATTTAATTGGAGGACAGTCAAGTCAATGCTTCTTTCTTCAAATGTTTCCCCTCAGTGATACCTTAAAACCTCAAATTCTTCCACTAGAGATTTTGTGTACTGTGAGTTAAATTTATTGTTAATGTTGGGATTGTTTTATTTCCTCTTCTATAATCCAATGTTAAACTGTAAATATACTTTGGGAGGATTATCAATGATTTCTTTAACCAAGATCCAACAGGAAGTACAAGGCAAATCAAAAGGAAGTTTTATCTACTGTATGACAGGGACTGTTTACTCATTTATGTTGATTTATGACAGGTAGCGCCTCTCTATACAGGTCAGTTTTCTCTCTCCTTAAGCAAAGAAAAAGATCCTTAATAATGGCCCAGATTACAGCCACCTATTGTGTATAACTTGTCAACTATCCATGAGTAAATTGTTACCATCACAGCAATTAAAAAGTTCAGCATATTCCAAATTCAACTAAAGTGCCAAAATTCCAATATGGTCATCCAGTGATAAATCAATAATATAAATTTTATTCTAGGTTTTGTTTCCCAAATTCAGTCATATTTACCACTACTTTGTCAAAAACCTTCTCCACTGACTTGAGACTTAGACTTTTTAAATTAAGTGAAAGATGAATGAAAACTTGGATATAACAAATTATCCTTGGTTATCTGATTAAAGTTAGAGCTTCAATAATTGGGCAATAACTTACTAAAGCATTTGACCTGGGAATACTAGAATCTGAGTATGATTTTACAAGATGATATTTTGCTTTAATATTTAACAGCTAAATCATATTAGCATTGCTTTAGGGAGTTAATGTAACAAAATAAACATATTCAAGAATAGTTAGAACAGATAAGAGTTTATTCTCTATAACAAAGAAGATGAATCACCATAGTTCTAGTGTTCAGTACATTAGCAATATTCAGACATTTTAAAAAATTGATGTTTATTTATAAGAAATCATTAGGTGATATCACTGCTTCATGTGATTCTGTAATTACCATTATAAAATGGAGTGCTAGTGACCTCTTAACATTTGAAGTGATGATAGTGATTTTTCAGCACTAGTAAAGAGACTGAAATGGTAAATAGGCTGATTATATTTGTTTGTTTAAGTTCATTTACTTGACCTCTCTTATCCTAAAAAAAAAAAAAACCATGCTGTTTCCATGGTTACTGCTGGAGTAAGATAGTCACAATGGGCTCAATGAATAGGAAAAGGAAACTTTGCAGAGATGACTTGGTAAGAAACTAGGAAAAGAATTGGGGTCTAAAAATGGTAGCTGAAAATGAAAAATAAAATTTGCACAGTGAACCACAGCTACTATACTACAACAGATGAATTTTAAAAATATGTTGTTGAGTGAAAAAGAGCAAGATGTAAAAAAATAAAGAATATGATACCTAAAACATATTTCTGTGATGAAATTAAAAATAAGTAAGAGAATAATTTAAAACAATTACTTTTGTTACTTTTTGGAGTAGATAGATGCTGGGGGAGAAACTGGAGATGAGGGGCAACAAAGGCTTTCTAAAAGTATTAGTGATATGCAGTTTCAAAGAACCTTTATTCCTGAACTGTAGAAACACATGGTAGAATGAGAAATCTGTTTAACGAGCTTTGTGCTAGCATAGTGAATACTATTATAAGCTATCGCTAAAGGTTTGTTGGTTTACCTGAAAACCTGTAACTTAAATCTTAGGGATATTTGTTCCTTTTTAATTTCCAAGATTCTGCTGTGAATTGGTTGTTTTTTATCCAAAATTCTTTTAATTATTTGGTTTTAATAACTAGAATTTCAAAAATGTAATGCACTGCAGGAAAGATCGTCCTCTAAAATATATCATATTCTATATAAGTGGGATTTAAGTATTCATTATTCCATAGAAGAGTAGACTCACTTTACAGATAAATCTAACAACAAATATCCTGTTACATAATATGATTCCATCATTATAAATCTGGCATACTGTTACCCTGGTAATAGCAAAAAGTAAAATAAAATTCAACAGTGGCCCAGTTTCTAGTGCAACTCCACTGTTATGAAAGAACCCTCTAACATTTTATTTTCTTCATGAACTAAGTATATTAATATTTGATTACTCCATAAAATAAATTTTATAAGGGTCAGAATAATTTCCACTTGGTTGTTTTGGAGGGGTGACATGGGTAGGATGAGAATCTTTTCTTAATACATCAATTTTCCATCTTAGTATCTTATACAATGATAGTGCTCAAAAACCTAAATTAGGGCTTCCCTGGTGGCGCAGTGGTTGAGAGTCTGCCTGCCGATGCAGGGGACACGGGTTCGTGCCCTGGTCCGGGAGGATCCCACACGCCGCGGAGCGGCTGGGCCCGTGAGCCATGGCTGCTGAGCCTACGCGTCCAGAGCCTGTGCTCCGCAACGGGAAAGGCCACAACAGTGAAAGGCCCGCATACCGCAAAAAAAAACAAAAAAACAAAACCTAAATTAGTGACAAAATTTACCCATTTGTCATCAGGAACTTTAAAGCTGTCTATCCACATGAAAATCACAGTAAATAAGATTACCAACGTTATCCTACAAATACAAAATAATTTATCAGAGAAACAGTGGTGTTGAAAATGCAGAAACAATAGTAATTTAGATTTGTATAGCACAGATCTTCCACATAGATCATGTATTTGATCTTCACAACTCTGTCATCATGCAGTTAATGCTACAACCAGGTCTTAGAGAAATTAAAGTGACTTGTCCACTGTTGCACAGCTCTAGTGAGCATTAGAGACGAGACTAGAATCTAGATGTATTTATGTGATATGAGTAATAAAATTATTAGTGATTTCACATTTGATGTATATGACAATAATTAGTACTAATTTTAGTTGCAAGAAAAATAAATCAACTTGAACAACTTAACTTTTAAAAGTGGGATGTGGCATATGAGCTTTAAGGAAAAGAAATGTATTACATAATGCCAGAATGTTAGGAATGTTTCTCTGTCTCTTTTCTCTGCTTCTATTTGCATATCTCTTCATTCTTTTCTCTTTCTACAGAGGGCTTCCTCTGTCTCAGTTCTTATGATAGAACACAGGCCTGTTGACAGGTCCCAAGTTACAAGATGTATAGTGTCTCCCCAAAACCTGTAATCTCTCAGGCCCACCAACCCCTGTGGCAGAGACTCTGACATGCTTAACTTGGGTTTGATAGTCACTGTTTGTCTAATTAACTGTATCTAGCAGGGTAGAATTAAGCAGGATTCACACAGATGCTCATGTAAACAAAGATGTAGTAACTGAGAGCTGAACAAGTAGTCTTTTTAAACAAGTCTTCTACCTAGGACTAGTCTATGCAGGTTCACCTTAGAAAGAAGAAATTACGATATGGGCATTCATAAAGTGTCATTAACTTGGAAAATGGCTGCAAAAAGACAAAATTATTATCATTTAGTGAAATTAAACTTTCCATAGTCTTGAATCAACCTTGATAATCCATTTCTTATTCCTGTGGCCCCAAACTTTGCAAGATCAAAGTCCTAAGAACCCTTTGAAACCTTCTCATGTTTTAGAACACATTGGGAATTCTGTATTTCCAGTGTGCTGGTGTGCTGACGACTGTCAACACAAATGGCCTGGGGTGCACTTAATCTCAATCTTGGGCTGGACAGAACCGACCAATGGCTACCCTATGTAAGAAAGGGAAGACAGTGGAGGGAGCAAGAGGAAAATCAAACAAACAACAGCACATTGTGCAGTAGAATAATTAGGGAAACGATTTAGAACCTGATTAGGCTTAAAAAGGAAATGATGAACAGAAACTAAATAGACTGAATGTCTATGTCAAGGAAGGAATTTTACTCACATGCTCTTAGTGCACACCTGGGGCCAACTGTCTTCCTCCTCCTGGATAGTGTCAGACATCTAGAAGATATGGTTTCTCACAATGCACAAATATGGAGATTTAATTTTTGAATTTTATTCGTGTCTGACTGGTAAAATTCTGGGTCACAGATTTGTAGCCTTTTGTCTTTCCTCTTCCTCCTTTTCAAGGAGTTTATAACTTTGCACACAGGACACTAAAAAGTAATTTGATTTGCTCTTTGACTTTTTCATCTATCAAAATGGCTTCACTATATCACAGAGAGGTTGTAGGATATTACATGACATAATAGAGCACATGGCTGACGTGATATTTGATAAATATTTATTCATTCATCAATTCACCAACTTTAGAGACAAAGTAGAAGTGAAAGTTCAGGCAACTGTGCATGGGCTGAAGCTGGGAACTCGACAGGAAATTAGGATGGGAAGATTGCATAGAGTTAGGTCAAATTAGAGAGTCTTGAATGACTGTTTTAAAGAGTTCAAACTTCTTTCTGCAGGCTTTGAGAATCCATTGTGTTCTGTCTCTTATTCAAGTTATTAATACCAATAGCTCACAGCAGCTGTGCATTCACAGAGATAAGTCTTACAAGAAACAGATGAAGAGCTTTTTCAGTGCTGATATCAGATGGATTAGAACGTGATTAATCAGCAGACAGACTGATTAAATTATTGGGTTCACTGTTCAGATAAGAGGTTTTGGATATACTCTGCCAAACTGTAATTAACTTAGAAATTTCTGCTGGCCTGCTCATAAGATGATCATGTGATATGCTTTGAGGAAATCTTTTAGGGCCCAAAACAGCAGCTGTGAAGGTATAAGCATGAGTCAGTTCTAATAATTATTAAACATCTTCAAGTATCAGGGGAGGATTTTCATTGAAAATGATAAATGTTAAAAAAAAAAACTTTACTTTTTATAAAACTTGTATAAATGCTGTGGTCTTACTTGAGAAGCCACTGTAAATGAAATGGCTATTATTTAGGGAAGGGGACATCTAAAAGAATCAGACAGGAATTCTCCATCTTTGCATTATGATTAATAAGATATTGAGAGAAAGCCCTCACAATATAGTTCATTTAAAAATACCTGACAGGATATGAAAAAGCAAAAGCAAAAGATGCACAACTGTACCTGTGTCAAAATAAGGAAATTTCTCAGAGATCAGAAATGACAACCAAGCAGAGATCCACAAGGCAAACCAGTTGTAGAGTGCTATTTACCCTCAAGGTTTCTGCCAGTCCCAGGTGGCCTACAGCCTGAGTTCTAATGGCTTAGAAACATCTGAGAGAGCCACATAGTCAGGGCACAAGCACGGTGGTCGTGTGACAAGAAGCCTCCAAAAAGTTATGCTCTCATTTTCTGAGCTAAAGAACAGCTACAGAGTAATGATGCGGTATGTGTCCATTTGAGCCTAAATACTGGATGAGAAAAAAAAAAATCTCTCTCCTAAGAATACAAACTTGTGCGGGTCCCAAAACCACAAGTTGAAAATTTGGTTTAAAAATGGCTCTTGGGGCTTCCCTGGTGGCGCAGTGGTTGAGAGTCCGCCTGCCGATGCAGGGGACACAGGATCGTGTCCCCGTCCGGGACGATTCCACATGCCGCGGAACGGTTGGGCCCGTGAGCCATGGCCACTGAGCCTGCGCATCCGGAGCCTGTGCTCCGCAACGGGAGAGGCCACAACAGTGAGAGGCCCGAGTACCGGAAAAAAAAAAAAAAAAGGCTCTTGGCCATAGTGTCTTCAGATAATTAATAGAAGCAGTGTCAAAATCTCTCTGGAGGAAATTTTACCCCAGGGATGTGAGTTCACAATAGATTTCTACTAATCAAATGAGGGGAAAAAAGGCATCATAAATGAAAGTCAGTAGGAAGAAAAAGCTATAAAATCAAATCTACAAAACAAAGCAAAATAAAAATCCCCCACAGATACTGAGATTTTCAAATATGGAGTGTAAAAGTTTAGTACGTTTGAAAAATAAAAGAGAGGCTTGAATGTATAATCAAAGAATAAGAAATTCAAAACTTACCATAAAAATTTTAAATATAAAAAAAGAATTTCTAGAAAAAAAAGTAATAATTGGGAAAAAAAAGAATCTTAATAGTTGGGGGTAAATAAGAGATTAGACATAGATGAAGAGAAGTAGTCAATCTGATGATATATCTGGGAAAATTACCTGAAAGGTAGCACAGACAAATGAGATGGAGGTAAAGAGACATGAAACACAGATTGAGAATTAAAGGAGAAACCTAACTGGAGTTCACAAGAAGATAATGGGGACAATCAGAAGAGAAAGTATTTCAATATATATTGTCAGAGATTTAATAGAATTAATGAAAGATGTCAGTCTTCAGATCCAGGGACACCAAAAAACTCAAGGAAAACACATCAGATCAATGGAAAAGAATAGAGAGCCCAGAAATAAACCCACACCTACATGGTCAATTAATCTACAACAAAGAAGGCAAGAATATACAATGGGGAAAAGACAGTCCCTTCAATAAATGATGTTGGGAAAGCTGGACAACTACATGCAAAATAGTGACACTAGACTTATTATCTTATACCATACAAAAAATAGACTCAAAATGGATTAAAGACTTAAATAAGATCTGAAACCATTAAACTTCTAGAAGAAAACATACGCAGTAAGCTCTTTGACACTGGTCTTAGCAATATTTTTCTGGATCTGTCTCCTCAGGGAAAGGCAACAAAAGTAAAAATAAACAAATGGGACTACATCAAACTAAAAAGTTTTGCACAGTGAAAGAAACCATCAAGAAAACAAAAAGCAGTCTACTGAATGGGAGAAGACATTTGCAAATGACCCATCCAATAAGAGATTAATATCCAAAATACATAAAGAACTCATACAATTCAATTACAAAAAACAAACCTGATTAAAAAACGGGCAGAGGATTTGAATAGACACTTTCCAAAGAAGGTGTATGGATGGCCAACAGACACATGAAAAGATGCTCAACATCACTAATCATCAGAGAAATGCAAATCAAAACCACAATGGCATATCACCCCATACCTGTCAGAATGACTATTATCAAAAAGACAATAATAACAAGCATTGTTGAAGATGTGAAGAAAAGGAAACGCTCATGCACTGCTGGTGGGAATGTAGATTGGTACAACCACAAAACAATATATAAGTTCCTCATAAAATTAAAAATAGAACTATCATATGACCCAGCAATTTCTGGATATTTAACCAAAGAAAACAAAAACGCTAATTCAAAAAGATATATGTAGCCCACTGTTCACTGCAGCTTTATTTGCAATAGCAAAGTTATGGAAGCAACCTAAGTATCCACTGATGGAGGAATAGATAAAGAAGACATGACATGTATATACAATGAAATATTACTCAGCCATAAAAAAGAATGAATTTGCCATTTGCAACAAGATGGATGCACCTAGAGGGCACTATACTAAGTGAAATGTCATACAGAGAAAGAGAAATACTGCATGATTTCACTTACTTGTCAAATCTAAAAAACAACAAACAACACAAAAGAAACAGACTCACAGATACAGAGAACAGACTGGTGGTTGCCAGAGGCAAGGGGTATAGGGAGATGGGCAAAATAGGGGAAGGGGATTAAGAGGTACAAATTTTCAGTCATAAAATAGATAAGACACAGATATGTAATGTACAGCATAGGGGATACAGTCAATAATATAATTTTGTATGGTGACATATGGTAACTAGATTTATCACGATGATCATTCCATAATGTATAAAAATATTGAATCAGTACATGGTACACCTGTAACTAATATAATATTGTAAGTCAATTTTACTTCATAAATAAATAAATAAAATTAGTACCTTGTAGTAAATAAAGCACTAAAAGCAAAGAGAAGACTTAAAAAGGAACCAAAGTTAAAAAGACTACATACAAGGAAAAGCAGATTGATAGTGAACTTCTTGACAGTGCCAGTGGAAGTCAAAAGAGAGTAATCTATTTTCTATAAAGAAGAAATGTTGACTGAGAATAACTGTATGCCTTCAAAATTATAACTCAAAAATGAGGATAGGGACTTCCCTGGTGGCACAGTGGTTAAGAATCCACCTGCCAATGCAGGCGACATGGTTCGATCCCTGTTCGGGAAGATCCCACATGCCGTGGAGCAACTAAGCCCGTGCATCACAACTACTGAGCCTGCACTCTAGAGCCCATGAGCCACAACTACTGAGCCCGCGCACCACAACTGCTGAAGACCATGTGCCCCAGAGCCCATGTGCCACAACTACTGAGCTCATGTGCCACAACTACTGAGCTCATGTGCCACAACTACTGAAGCCCACACACTCTAGGGCCCACATGCCACAACTACTGGGCCCGCATGCTGCAACTACTGAAGCCTGCGTGCCTAGAGCCCGTGATCTGCAACAAGAGAAGCCACCACAATGAGGATCCCAAATTAAAAATAAATCAATCAATAAATAAAACATAAAAAAAAGAATGAGGATATAATAAAGACATTTTCAAATAAAAGGAATGATGAGCAAATAGTATATGGCAGTGACAATGAATGAACTAATGCTAATTCAACTAAAATAAATGCGAAAAACAGAAGATTAAACAATAAGTGAAAAGCATAACAATATAAACTGTGTGGTCATACTTATATAAAGTATTAAAACAGGCAAAACTAAATATACTATTTAGGGATTCATATGTGGCAAAACATAAACAAAAGTAAGAAAGTGATTATTCCAAAATCTAAGTTACTACCTCTAGAGGAAAGAGAAAGGAATGCAACTGAGGAGGGGTGCATAGAGTCAAAGGTACAGAAATGTCTTATATTCTACATCTTAACTTGTGATATGAGAAATAATAAACTCATTTTACTATTACTTAAACTATATATCTAAATTACACATACTTTTTTGGTATGCATGCTATGTTTCATGGTTTTAAAAAAAGTAAAACAAAAAAATATATCAAGCAGGAAAAAGAAAAACTGATAGGATGCAGACCTCATGGTGGAAGTATTCTAGAGTAAGCCAACTAAACTCTAAGATTGGCGTGTTCTTCCTCAACCTTAACACCTCTGTTGATATAGAGCCCTGTGTATTTTAGAGAATACTGGTTCTAGTGTCCCTCTAAGAAAATAATGAGGTTGTATGACATGATTCCTACCATCAGTTTCAGCCACCACTGATTAGGATAGCAAAACGTCATTTATCCTAAAACTATAAAACATTCAACATGCAAATCTTTCAGATTAGAAATGTTACTCTCTGAACATTTTCCATCCATGACACAAATTTATGATTTTGGGACAATCTCAAACTCATATTAAAACCACATGCTGTGGCTATCTTAGGGAATCCTCCCCAGCAATATTCTACTGACTAAAATAAGAAGACGCAATATGAGGGAGAAAAAAAGTTTATTTCTGCCAAGAATCTGTGAAACCAATCAGCTAACAAAAAATCATTCATCTGAGCAAATATACAAAGTCAAACTCCCCTAAATGTAAGTTAAGCAGCCATGAGATTTAATAATTGAAATAATAAAGTTTAAAGTCTATTTTTTCATAATTCTAACACCCCAACTCAATAACATTCTTTCATATATTAGGCCGTAAAGATGCTTGCATTATAATTACAAAACACAATTTAAAAAAATGTATTATGTCCTACAGCACTTAGCCTTGACAAACAATTACTGGATATCACATTCAATTGAATACAAAAAGCAATCTTTATCACAGGTTAAAATTAGCCTTGGAACAATAAATGCTTTCACAGCTATTATAAACTCCAAACTGCTTTGTACCAGTCTCTTCTGAGGAAATGCAAACAAGTAAACTGAAGGACATTTGAAAAACTTCCTGTGTCCTCTAGTTTTTTCAAGTTGTTGTTTTTTTTTTAGTTTCATAAGTAATAATCATTCATGTTACACTTAAAAGGTGGTCGATACGGCTTCATAGGGAAAGGCTTTACAAATTAGAATAAAATAAAACAAGAACAAATAACCAAGCAAACAAAGAAACTGAGAATTCTGAAATTCAGAATGTGTTATTCATAGTAGCATTCTATTTTAATTATCAGGACCACTTTTTAGTCATTATTGTAAAAAAGAAAATTGAATGGCAAAGTCTTTGCTTTGATGGGTTTCAGGGACATGCTACCCCAAAATATGGCACGTTGGCGTATTTAACACCTTAAGCTGAAGAAATTGTTTAAAATGGCAGAAGCAGAAAGGTCACGCTGACCTCACTCCTCTCACCCTTTTCTCCTGAAACATATTATACAGCTTTCATGTGAAAAGTACCCTTCCTGTACCTGGAGGAGGGAGACATTCTTATACCAGAGATGGGGAATTGGGGGCCAAGAAATCTGTACAAACAAACCTTGTTAAACTCACCCATAACTTCTTAGTTATTTCTTCACCACTTACTACCCCCTAGTCCAAACTGCTTTGTCTTGTCCATTCTTCACAAATTTATTGTTTCTTTGTCTAAAACGTATTAAATCTTCCTGCTCTGGCCACTTCTTTGGGTCTTCATTCTCTTGTGAAGTATTCTGTGTACATGTAAAAACTCAACAAAATGTGTATGCTTTTCGTCTCTTAATCTGTCTTTGTCAGTTTAACTTTCAGAACCCAGCCAGGGACCCAGCCAGGGACCCTACAAGGGTCCAGGAAAACTTTTTCTTCCCCTAGAAATGGCTTTGTCAGTTGGTTCAAACCTAGTATTCTGAGATAATATACTTTCTTGTCCACTCATCCTTCAGAAGACAGCATGAAATGTAGAATTTCACCATTTAAATTACTTAATGAATTACTTTAATCATAATAGTTATTAATTCTGAAAATGGTATAATCAAAATCATAACAGCAAAGTGGTGGGCAGATGCAAATGCTGGATATAACCACAAAATATTCTTACAGGTTGACCTAAAAATAAACTGATTCCTGGTAGAGATGTTATAATCAAAATCTTCCATCACTGACTAAAATACTAATTTGAGAGTCTACCACTAGCTTGCTGAAGTAGCCTTAGAGATCATTAGATGGTTAGAAGGAACAATCCAGTGCTCAGTTTTCCTTTGGGCTGTAATCATATTCTGACTTTAAGTATATTCAAAATTAATTAAATAACTATAATAATAACAATGAATATATTTTAAGTAGCAATTAATTCAGTCACTTAAATGCTTGTCCAGGTGCCAAGACTGGTAAAAGCCCCTCCAAACGATACCTCATATTTGTATAGTGCTCTACAATATCTTCGGTGCTTTCACATATACAATAAAATTTAATGCTCTTAAATGTCCTATGAAATGAAACATTTCCCAAGGGTGCTTGCTGGGATATTTGGGTATGGATGGGAAGTTCTTTGACCATACCACCTTGGGAAAACATCAAAGTTATAGCTCCTCTGGGTGATTAACAATGCACCCTAAGCATATGAAAGGCCATAAGACATCCAGTACTAAACCTATCTGTCAACCTTTCCATAATCCATTATCTCACAAACCCACAGGACTCTGAAACTTTTTCTCACATATTGCCAATTAATACCCTGCACACTTTAATATTTTATAGAAAACAGATTATGATATACATATATGGCAGTGGTCTTTAAAATTTTTTATCTTATACATATCAATAAGAGCAAACATTTGACCAGTCATCTCCAAATAAATAATTTGCAAAAATAAAATATTTTCCTACTTTCTTACTATATCCCAATGCTTTAGGGATGTTTGAACTCACAGTGGACAGGAGGGCACTGAAAAATATCTCTCTGGAGTACAGAAAGAAGAAAAATCTGTCCAGAGAGAAAGCTTAAAATCTTACAAAGGACAGGAAGATTGTCCAGAGCAGAGGTCGGTAAACTTCTATTGTAAAGAGCCAGGTAATAAATATTTCAGGCTTTGCGGGCAATGTGATCTCTGTCACAACTACTCAATTCTGCCATTGTCATATGAAAGCAGTCATAGACAAAATGTAATGACAAAGCAATCTGTGTTCCGATGAAAATATATTTATGGACACTGAATTTCATTTCTTGCTGCTACTTACATACATTTCATATAATTTTCACTACTTACAATATTATTCTTCCTTTGATTTTTTTTCCCCCAAACATTTAAAAATGTAAAAATCATTCTCAGTTCATGGGCTGTATAAAAACAGGCAGAAGGCCAGATTTGGCCGGTGGGCCATAGTTTCCAGACCCCTTGTCCTAAGTGTAAAGGGTCAGATTAAAGAGCAAAGCAAAGGATGGGGATGAGGGAAAGCACCATTTTGATTTTCCTACAAAGCTTTACAGGGTGAAACACAAATAATTAGATAAAGATGATCCTGTTTCTTAAGGTTTAGTAGGCTTAAGACATTTAAGCTGCTTGACAGTGAGCAGCAATACGAAATACAGCTGGTCAATATATAACTGATTCCAAAATATAAATGTATAGAGGAATACTTGCCAAAATATTTTTTTAAATGGTCACTTTGACAAGTTTTCAGGAAACTCCAAGATTAGTCAGAGCTGGCTCCATGGTCCTTATGGCCCTCTGTGGAGAGTCAGCACCAATGTTTACTAGTTGGACTTGTCCTTGCAAAAATGATACAAAGGAACGGCCTTTTAATATATCAACCTCATTAGGAACAAAATGCACTGCTAACATCTGTAATGTTTCATAGCACTACATATAATTATTTTCAGATTTAGGTGAGGGTTACACAAACATCATAGATCTCCAGAAGCCTTTTATCTGATATATGTAAACATAATAAAACCTCACGGTTCTGATTACCAAAGGCTAAAGAATGAGTAATTTATACACTGCAGGCCTACAGATGTACAATTTGTGTGATAAAATAGCCCTAAGGGGAAGTTCCAATCGCAAAGACAAAGGACACAAATAAAATGCCACTATTTCCTCACAAACTTTTTTGGCTGTGGTTGATTTTTTAAAAAATAGTAGTAGTATTTCTGATTTTCCGGTAGAAAAAGTAAAACAGTAGTTACAGGCAACACAGTTTAATACTAGTTATAAACAAGAGAATGTTGAATTTCATTCATTAACATATTGATAAATTTCTGCTTCTATAACAAAATTAAGTTCTACTAACAGTTCACAACTTAGACTGTAGATACTAACCACAGCACCATATAATGATCTTATAATTGGATTGCAATGTCTTGGATCAATTTTGTAATGGGAGTAATTTCAAAATAATCTTATTTCTTTTTTGAAATGGTTACAAATCTAATATATAGACAAATGTGGAAGATCCCAAGTACCTGAACCACAGCAAGTAAGGTATCTGATTGTTCCCTTAGATAAGATGAAGGATATGAGTTAGGAAAAAAAAAAAAAAAACAAACTTAAATAATTGCTTATTCACATGGAAAAGGATTTCTAATATTGAACAAAAGGGCTCCACTTTCAGCCAAGTCATGTTCATCATTTTTATAAATAACTGACGGTAGCCACATAAAGACCTGAATACAGATATAGAGAGATCATATTTATTAAATGTGCCGATGGTATTGAGGGGAATTAGAAGAAATTACTCCAATGGACTAAGAGACCAGATTAAGAGACATAGGTCAATACTGATTACCATAAACCTACTGCACCCATTCCCCTGGCATTTTCAGAGACTTTTTTTTTTTTTTAATACAAAGAGGCAGTATGGTGTATTGGTTAAAAATAATAAAGTCAAACTACCTAGTTCACATCCTAATTCTTTCATCATACTAGCTGTGGCACCTAGACAAGTTACAACCTCTTTCTACTTCATTTTCCTCATTGGTAACATGAAGACAGTTAAAGATAACATTTCAAAAAGTTATCTTGGATAAGGTAAAACAAGGTACATGTAAAGTACTTGGAACAGTATGTGATAAAATATAAACATTTATTATAGTTCAATGGTCTTCTGTGCATTAACATTCTTTACCCTCCCTCTAGTTCCAATATATATGATATAATATTGATGTCAACCTTATTTTGGTGAATTGATACTGGATATTGGGGAGGTTGTGCATCGCTCAGAGTAGTACACCTGCACAAAGATACTGGGAGAACTCTGGTCTTCAGGAGGGCTTCTGCTAATTTACTGAAGCTGCACATGTTAGCTGACACAATTGGATCCACAAAAGGATTATAAAATTTCTGAATTAGTTCTCCTGATAACATGCCACACTGCTTGTCCTGGTAAAGAGAAAGAATTTAAGCTGGAGATTGTGAGTGCTACAATGTGGCAAAGATCTAGGTCATACATACCCCCTTTTTTTTTTTAACATCTTTATTGGAGTATAATTGCTTTACAATGGTGTGTTAGTTTCTGTTTTATAACAAAGTGAATTAGCTATACATATACATATATCCCCATATCTCCTCCACCTTGCGTCTCCCTCCCACCCTCCCTATCCCACCCCCTAGGTGGTCACAAAGCACCGAGTTGATCTCCCTGTGCTATGCGGCTGCTTCCCACTAGCTATCTATTTTACATTTGGTAGTGTATATATGTCCATGTCACTCTCTCACTTCATCCCAGCTTACCCTTCCCACTCCCTGTGTCCTCAAGTCCATTCTCTACATCTGCATCTTTATTCCTGCCCTGCCCCTAGGTTCTTCAGGACCTTTTTTTTAGATTCCATATATATGTGTTAGCATACAGTATTTGTTTCTCTCTTTCTGACTTACTTCACTCTGTATGACAGACTCTAGGTCCATCCACCTCACTACAAATAACTCAATTTTGTTTCTTTTTATGGCTGAGTAATAGTCCACTATATATACTTGCCTTTTACACATCCTTTCTCTCTCAGTGTATGGTGGAGATTTTCAGAGTCTATGTAGACTGTAGTGTCATTTCTCTTATGGCTATGTGTATTTTTGTGTTTTCTTTTTTAAAAAAACTTTGTACAAAGCTTGAGATGCCTACTTCACTTCTGCAAATGTGTATAATGAGATCAATAAAGTTTCCCCAACAGTCTCAAATTACATTGCCTCTACCTTCAATATGTTTTAAGGGAGATCATAAAGACTAAGGTAGACAGTCCCAAGACAGGACAAAAAAAATAAAAAAGCTAGAGTCAGAAAGGGAGACCAATATATTGGATACAGAATCAAATTCCAAAGAGATGTTGATGGGCCGGAATGATAGACTTAATTTAGCAAAACAGCATGTAATGAGTAATTATATTTTGGATCTAACACTCCAAATACACAAGTACAAGACAGAAAAGGCATAGTTCATCAATGGAAAAAAAATAAAATACTATGCTGCTTTTATTTCAACATGGCTATAAAGAAAAAGGAGGCTACACACAAAAAAGTAGTGAATATATTAACAGTAAATTTGTATTAGAAAAAGGGATGTGACTGTCCCACTCTTTTCAGAGATGTTCGGAGTACTGCTTCCAGTTTGGGGCAACTGAACACTTTCATTAAAAAATAATAACAACAAAAATTGGTTAAGAGACTTAAAATGATATCATATGAGGAGTAATTCAAAGAAGTAAGTACGTTTAGCTTAGATAAGGTAAAACAAGAGATATATAAAAGTTTTGATCATTTATCTGAAGGACAGTTATATAAAGGAGGTTTAGACTTTTTCTCAAATTACCTTAAGAAAGAATAACTTGCACAATAATTAGAAACTATTCAAAAGCATTTCAACTATGCTTTCTAATGTCCAAAGCTGTTTAAGGAGGCAATTATTTGTCTCTAGAGAGTTCCTCTTAACTGAAGTATTTGAGAATAATGTAGTAGACACCTACTAGATTATCTACCCAGCACTTCTTTTCTGAGAACTGTCTTTTCTCTCCTTCATCCACCTGGTTGTGGGAGCCCTATACACAACTTTAGATTGATTTGGGGGCAAGCATTTTAAAGAGAGTCCAGACATGGTTGCAATTTTTAATTACATTTTTTCCTTAGGCGAACTGATTTCTTGTCTTTGGGATCCTGTAGGACATCCCATTATATACTTCTCACTTAGACTTAAGTTGCTGCAACCAAAACAAAACTAACATACCTATTGGTATGAATACTAATTGATACTAATTGATAACGATGGAACAGGCAGATGACAGCAAATAAACCCGCAAATCCCCTTCCAGCTAATATTTTGCATTTTTGTGGTTAACTATTTTCAATAAACATCCATTTTTAAGGGTGAGATTTAGAAGTTTTATCACAAACCCCAACATTTACGCAAATCTTGTTAGCTCACATAGCCTTAAAAAGAGAAGAAAATAGGATAAAATGTTCCCTAAATCATTAAAATACTGAATTTTTGAGAAATAATTCCCCATTTTCCCTCTCCCCCCAGTCCCTGGCAACCACCATTCTATACTCTGCTTCTATGAGTTAACTATTTTAGATAACTCACATAAGTGGAATCATGCAGTATTTGTCCTCCTGTGACTGGTTTATTTCACTTATCGTAATGTCCTCTAGGTTCATCTATGTTGTTACAAATGGCAGAATTTTCTTCTTTTTCAAGGCCAATATTTCATTGCATGTATATACTACATTTTCTTTATCCATTCATCTGTCAATGGACATATGGATTGTTTTCATATCTTGACTATTGTGGATAATGTTGCAATGAACGTGTGGGGCACAGATATCCCTTTGCGATCCTGATTTCAACTGTTTTGCGTATATATCCAGAAATGGGATTGTTGGACGTTATAGTAGTTCTGTTTTTAATATTTTGAGGAAGCTCCATACTGTTTTCACAGCAACTATACAGTTCCACATTCCTACCCAACAGTGTATAAGGGTTCCATTTTTTTCCACAACCTCACCAACAGTTATATGTTTTTGTTTTTTTAATAACAGCCAGCCTAACAGGTGTGAGGTAATATCTACTTGTGGTTTAGGTCCAAATTTCCCTGATTATCAGTGATGGGTATAAAATTTCTGTTATACAAGATGAGTAAGTTTTAGAGGTCTGCTGTAAAAAACTGTACCTATAGTTATAACAATATGGTATTGTGCACTTTAAAATATGTTGAGGATAAATCTCTTGTTAAGTATTTTTACCAAAAAATAAAAATCCACAAAAATCAAAGGAAATTTCTGGATGTGATGAATATGTTTAGTGTCTCGGTTGTGATGATAGTATCACTCATGGGTGCATGCATATGTCCAAACTGATCGAAATGTAAAAACTAAATGTGTGCAATTTTTTGTATATCAATTATAGTTCACAAATCTAAAAAAAAAGATACTGAATTTCTGAACAGATGTTAAATATTGATCACAGGTCACTGAAATGACAAAGTCAAAGTTGTAATAAAATATTCTAATGATGAACAATGCAGTTTAGGGAGAAAGAATAGAAATATAATTATTTCAAATTCTGAGTGTAAATATGGACATTAACACAATGAAGTGTAAATGCCAATAGAGCCCAGGTATATATACTTTCAATGTTTGATTACATATATGAGAACACACCAAAGATATATTTCGAATTAGATATAGATCGGGAGTTCCGATAGATGTTATTTCACATTTTAAATTTCTGGGACTTTCTCTAATAACTTTTAGATATTTGATGTTCTTTGATTAGTGTCTAGGTATTATGTCAACTCTTCTTAAAATAATGTACAGATTAATTTTATTTGTAGTAATTGTATACTAGATATTTTGAATATATTTACTGTTCATTCATTCAGTAAAAATTTAGAGGGCAATTAGTCTGTACCAGTTACTTCCCGTTAAAATTAATAAATAACCCGCAAATGAATAATAAACATATAAGATATGTGTTTTTCATATTTAGGTACAAAATATTATGGTGGTATATAATGTAGAAAATGCATACAGATGTAATTTTGTCATTTTGAATATCTTTCCTAATCTTTTATTTAGCCTGAATGAAACATATATAATATAATTATAACAAATCTTTTTCTTGAATAAATTCTATAAATCATGAATAAAATGTAATTCCAATAAAAATTCCTTTGATTGACTTTTGGAATTATAAAAAAAATGATTCCAAATTTTACCTATATAAATAAGTAGCAAGAATAGCTAAGGAAATGTAAAAAGAAGAAAAGGGCAATAATATATATTAGTAAAATTAACACATATAATAAAAATCAGTAACTTTAACAGTATGGTTTTGTTACAAGAAGAAACAGAAAGAACAATGGAGCAAAATAGGAAGCCAGTGTATGTGGGCATGTGTGTGAATATGGTGGATGGTTAGGCTATAATATTCAATTAATGGGAAAATATGAATTAGTCATCAATTGTCCTAGGACAATTGATAAATCATTTAGTGAAAAATAAGCTAAAGATAATTATGACTTGCCATACACCAAAATAAACACCAAATTTTATAAAATAAAAATAAGTAAATGAACAAGAGGAAATAGAAGAAATATGTTACAATGTACCTCAATTTTATATGTTGATAAATTTTCTAAGTATAAAATCAATGAAAACAAAGAAACAAACAAATAAATAGGACAAACTAGACTTAATAAAAATTTTAAATATCTATACTTCCATACCATATAATCATAAAAATACAAATGAAAACATGGGAAAACGTTTGCAGCATGGAGAGCTTGGATTAATACTCCATCTATTGGAAGGAAAGGATTAACAGCTGAGTTGTGGCCTTTCTTCTAGCTCCAATGTCAGAAAAATTTTTTCTGTAAAGGGCTATTTAGTTAATATTTCAGTCTTTGTGGTTCAAAAGTCTCTGTCATAACTACTCTGCAATTGTACCATGAACGCTACCACAGACAATATAAACTAATGGGTGTAGCTGTGTTCCAATAAGACTTTATTTACAAAACTAGGTAAGGGGACAGATTTGGCCTGTGGGCCTTAGTTTGCTGACCTTTGTTCTAGCCTCAGAGATGCCTAAAGACTTGACCTCTGGCCAAGTTCTCCCTGCAACAGTAATTCAAAGAATGTATATCCCATACAAGTTAAATGAGAGTCCTGCTGAGGTTATGCTCTACTCACTGGATGGCTGCACCTTGTTGCTGAGTTTGGTCATTAATTAATTAATTGATGAGATGCAGCTACACGAAAGGATGTATCTACCACTGAGAAAGCCATAAACTAGCAAGGTAAAAAAGACTGGATGGATCCGAGAGCTGATGGTGTCTCTGAACTGAGAGTCCTCACCCAGGCCGCCTCTTTTATAGTAACCATGGAAGTCCACAGTGCAGAATGATTTGTGGATGTTGGAAACTCTGCCAGAGACTCATGCCACTTCCACTCTGCTGTCACTCTGCATGCTGAACAGACCTGTCCCAGATCTTTTTCAAACCTAGTAAACCTGATACTGAGTCTCTGAGCTTGACTATCAATCCAAATCCAAAGACAACTGCTGCTGGGAAGAGTAAAATATACATGTGATTATAAAGGGTTTTAAATCACTAAGAAAAAGATGAACCTTCTAATAGGAAAATGGCCCCAAAATATGAATAAACAGCTGACAAAATAAAATTTCATATGAAAAATAAAAAGAGAAACAATAAAAATGTTTTACCTCATTAGTAATCAAAGAAGTAAGTTTAAATGATACCCCATTATATACCTATCAAATCAGAATTTATTTTAATGATAAAACTGTGCATTGGTAAAACTTGAGGGAATAGGAAACTTCATGGAGTTGACACTGGAAAACTTGAAAGAATTTAGCAACAGAAGGTGAAATAAAATGTACTTTTTGAACAATAATCTCATTTCTGGGATTTTATTTCAAATGTAATAAATTATTACATTATTTGTAATGCATATTTTGCATTACAAATAATGTAATATGCATATTTTGCATATTACAAATGCATATGTGTATGCAAATAATGTGTATATAAATATGTGTATACAAATACACATATGTGTATACAAATAATGTGTATACACATATGTGTATACAAATAATGCACAGCAAAGAAATTATTTGTAAGCAAATAAATTAAATACAACCTTAAGTGTCAAATAATAAGTGAAAAAATATATATATCAAAACCAAATTCAGCAGACATTGTTCACTGCCTATCTAATATCCAATCCTATTTTTGTTCTTACTCACAGAATCCTGATATCATTTAGGCGGAAATGTGCCCAATTTAAGACTTTCCTCTGTATATTTCCTTACACCTAGGGGAGGCCATTTGACATAGATCTGGTCAGTGAGAAGTAATCTGAGAATTTCTGAAAAAGCTTTGCTTCTTGATATAGACATTGCACTTTCCTGCTTTTCCTTTCTTTCTGCCTGAAAAACATATTTCTCAATAGCAGCATTTAAATGATAAAAAGCAAGGAGAAATGCCTCAAATTTTTGAAGAGAAATAACTTTTAAGCTAGAAAATTTAAATCAATAAGAATTCTAAAAATGTACCTACTATACACCCTTTCTGTGGAGCTTTCTGGAGGATTGGTTTTAGGAAAATAAGAGCTCAACCAAGAAAGGAAGAAATGGGATTCAGGAAACATGGAGAGTAGCATAAAGTAAACTGAGGACTCAGAAATATGAGTATAGATTAGAACAGGAGTGGGTGGTCTCCATAAGATGAATAAACTGACTGGATCTTTGGAACTTTTTGTGGAAAAACTGCTTATGCATAGTAAGAAATCAGGTAAAATATATAGGAAAAAATAACGAGTTATATAAAATATAAAACTTTTTTAAAAGGTGTAATTATTAAATCCATGTAAAACAAACATTTGTAAGTCAAAGGAAACAATCATCACACACAACTTGAGTCAACAATGAGCAATATTTACATAGACAAAGTAAGGTAAACATTAATAATTGAGAATGAAATTCTTAGGAACTGTAACAGGAAATCAATAGAAAATGTATAACTAAAAAAATGCAATGTAAGTGCATTAGACTCATACTTTTTAAAAACCTAAAAAATGGTAAAAATTGAAAGTAGTTGCTTTGCAATAGCAAGAAAAAAAGTGTGAAAAGGTGGGGCAGGTAACAGCTGAATTTCATAAAAATATTTTTAGTATTATTTGAGGTTTAACTTTGGGCACATAATACTTTGCTAACAGCAAACTTTTGTTTTAAAAAAGTTATAAAAAGTAGGCTAAAAGAAAATATGGTATAAAAACTACTATGTTAAAGATTACTATATGTGCAAAAACACCCCTCAAAACATTAGAGACATATAACTCAATAGAAAAGTAGTCAATATTTGTCAATTACTCCTCAATAAAGCTTGGGGAAAAAAAGGAAAAAACATAGTTAAAGGAAGTGCACAGACATTTCATAGAGGAAGGAAGGTAAATATTGATAACAATGTAAAAAGACACTTAAATTTACCAGTAGTCAGGAAAATGCACATGATAACCAGGAGATGCCATTTTTCACCCATAGGATTTTGCAATATGGTGTGTGAAAATAAGTAAAGAAAACCTCATTTTAAATGGAGTTGGGAAGCCCTGAAGGGGGAGCTCTCATGCACCACCACTCCCAAGATTTTCTACTTGCCCAGCAATAGCCCAAACAATGAGACACAGCCACATTCAACCAATGAGAAACTGCCACTACCCTAAACTCTTGTTCTCCTCCAATGAACTTTCATTCAAACAGCCCCTCCCAACTCCCTCCTTTCCTCTATGAAAGAACATTCATCTACTTTGTTCTTCAGACACATCTGTGGTTCACCCATAGTCGGCATGTCCTGAATTGCAATTTGTCTGCTATCCCCAAATAAACTTGTTCTGTTGGCTAAACTGCTTACCTTTGTTTTAAACGTTGACAGTCAAAAAGTTTAAAAGATTGATATAACATTCAATGCTGAAATTCATGGTGAAGATGGATACTTTTACATTATTGGGTGTGTGAACTGCTAGGACATTTTTGAAAATTAATCTTCAGTGTTTCTCAAAATTAAATAATACATATACTTTTGAATCAAAATTCCCCTCATAGGAATCTAGTTTAGAGAAATAATAGTCCAGAACACCAAATATGAACATTTCATAGTGACAAAAATTTATAAAACCCTAATGTCCATCAAGAAAAAATCGGTTGAATAAATCCTGCTATATCCAATCCATACTATGAGAATTAGGGAGCCATTTTAAAAAATCAGTGAACTTGCTTACATTCTACTTTGAGAGGTAGACCATAAACAGATAACTAACACCGCATATATTAATATAACCATCTTGTTAGAACCTTAAAATCTTGATAAAGTTAAAGCTATTTTTTAAAGTTAAGAAGCCATGGTTCCTTTGGTTGTTTCATTTGTCTAACTGATACCTGCATTGGCACATATTTTTATCTAACAAGTATTTTAAATTACCAGTTCCTCTTAGAAAATTGTATGAGCTCCACTTTCTCCTTCTCTCTCTGTATATGTATGATCATTCACACACATAGATATATTAAGAAACACACACCTAGTCCTAGAGAAAGAAATTACTGATAGTGGACTATAAATCATCATTGCCTTGAAAGTTTTTTTTTTTTTTTTCCATATACCTTTTACTAAAGCAGACGCATTACCTTCTCCTATTGTGGGGTGGTGAGGGTGGTGGGAGAAGCAAAGGTCTATCACGTTGAAAGTTATAAAAGTGATACTACATGTCGACAACAATTGATGAAGCACAGTGCTGTTGTTGAGAGAACAGTCTAGGGGATATATATATATATAATCTAGATATAAAGATTTACTGTCAATCAGTGAACTATAAAGTTATTTAATATGTGGATGTATCCAGTTCTTCCCATTGCATTAAATTGCCTTATTCCTCCTTTAAAGTGGTGTTATCCACCTGAACACACATTCAATTACATTTTCCACTAAGGATGAACTGCTAAAAATCAATGCACACATCATAGACACCTATATTTTTCTTTCTCCATTAGAGTTTAAGATTGCTACAATTCTGTAAGTATTGACTCACTTCATTAGATTATTTTGGGTGAAGAACTTGAGGCAAAGATACCGTTTCCATGTGAGTACTTTAATAGAAAATATATACTTAAATTCCACTGTTTTTTTCTTCAGGTAAAGGCTGAACCAGATTTGGGTACACATGGGTAAAAAACTGGTTTGGATAAATAAAGGACATGTGCAGGCCAGTTTCATTAGCGATAACAAGGAAGAATTTTTATTATTTTATTGGGAATCAAAGAGAGCAAATTTAGTTTTCATAATAGAAGTAGCAACTAAAAAAAGTATGCATTTCTGGGTACTGAGAATAGGCCAGTCACCTTTGTGCAGAAAAAGTCCCCCACCTCCCTCTGCCTTTACCTATAATTTCCCATTACGAAAGTTAAGATTTTAGTTCTTTTTATATTACCTCTCATGCAAACTTACCCTCCTCCAACCTCCCAACTTATCTGAACACATTTTCAGTTAAATCTCCAATCAATATTTTTATGTTTGTAACTAGGTAAATATTGGGATAGAATGAGAATAGGGGGAAAGAACAGAAATACAAGCTTGACTTTTTTGACTATATCTTATATACATTTGACTCTGGACCAGGCACATATTTTACATAATTTAAAAGCAGCCAGTGGCATAACCACACAGAGAGTTGCTACACAACACAGCTACTTTAAAGCACTGTGATTTGTACATCTCCAGTGGGACAAAAATAATGGCAAACAAACAAAAAAATATATATATGTCAATTTTTTTTTCAGTATTAAACTTGTTGGGATAGTGGTTTGGCTGTGTATAGTATAGAAGAAAGAAAGTATAGATGTAACATTGACAATGTCAATTAAAAATCATGTAGCTCTGAACTGGAATTGGAAATAACAAGTATCATTATTTATTTTATTCTAAAACAATTAATATTCAGATCACTGTCTACTAAAAAAGCCTAGAAGCAATGACCAACCTAGCATCAGTGGGCAGCCCTAGGACCCAGATTATGGTCTCTAAATACTATTTTTTTATTAAGTGGAACCAGATTACTCAGAGAAATGACTTTCTACTTCAGGGCAGGAAGTAAGCAAAGTGAGCCTAGAACATTTTGTCCCATCATAAAACAAGGCAGCTGTCAAAAAATACAAGCATATTAGAGTCCTGTGAAAGCTTATAAATAAGTGGAAAAAAATAAAGCATTTATCCTGCTTCTCCTGTATGAACTCTAGCTCAGTGTAACCAAATAATTCATGGTAGGAAATTAGTCTTTATAGAATTCTAGTTAACATTTGAAGAAGGTAAGATAGAATTAAAGTATAATGTTTATGCAATGCCATATAAATTAATAGATCCATGTAGAGTAATAACAAAATTTGTTTTCTAAATCAGTGTACTATTGAGACACTGAAAAAAACATATGTAACCTGGGCTCTTTGGAATGTATGATTTCTTGAGATGACCAATAGTTACTTACAAGCATCATCAATAGAGAAAAGTGGCTATTTTATATACCCTGATAGATTAGGATAGATACCTACTAGATATTCTTGCCAAAACAACAACAACAACAAACACTATCAGTCCTCTAGATCTAACCACCACATTACGATAAATCTAAGGATCTACAGATAATTTAAATGAAAGCTCAGGGAGGCAATCAAAGAAATCTAGGCTTTAAAAAACTCTCAAGGACACATCAGCTAGCTTTTCTAACAAAAACTGACAGAAACAATTTTAGAGAGGGAAAAGTTTAAAGAGATTTAAGAGAAATATCATACAATTGCTATTTAGGGATCTCATTTGGACATACTAATTCAAGTAAATAAATAAACAAAATTAGAAGCAAACACAAAAGTTGATTAGATATTTTATGTATTAAGGAATTATTGTTAATTATTTTTAGTTGCTATTCCAGTACTGTTTTCATATTAAAAGAGAATCTTTTTAGAGATATATATTGAGATATGTACCAATTAAACCATAAAACAACTGAAATTTACTTCAAAATAATCGGGAACAGGAAGAGTGGTGAGGTAAAAATGGATGAAAGTTGGCTTTGAACTTATAATTATTGCAGCTTGGGGATGGACATGTGTTTTACATTTTGAAATTTTCTGTAATTAAATTTTTCAATATGACATGAATACTAAGCTTTGTTATCCCTTTCAGATACTCAAAACGGGTTCTATGAAAATCTGTATCTAATATCTCAACCTGTGTCCCCATCTTAAATGATTATACATATATCAAAATCGGTGCCTATTGTAAATTTAATCTCTATTTCATAAGCTAACCACAAATTGGTATGAACCTACAGGTGTAAAGTTTGAAAAACAGTGGCTCTGACTAGATGATACCACTTTGAGCACATAAAACTTAGTTGAAAAGACAATCCATAGCTTCGTGAAACTATTTATACTTGCTGATATCGGACACCCTATTTTTAGGAGAAATTATTTTGAGGAAAAAAATATTTTTAAGGAACTAATGAGTTTGGGGCATGTGCTACACTAAAGAGTTAATATCCAAAATATATAAACAGCTCATACAACTAAATCAAAAACCAAACAACTCGATTAAAAACTGGGCAGAATGGGCTTCCCTGGTGGCGCAGTGGTTGAGAGTCCGCCTGCCGATGCAGGGGACACGGGTTCGTGCCCCGGTCTGGGAAGATCCCACTTGCCGTGGAGCGGCTGGGCCCGTAAGCCATGGCTGCTGAGCCTGCGCGTCCAGAGCTTGTGCTCCGCAATGGGAGAGGCCACAATAGTGAGAGGCCCGCGTACCGCAAAAATAAAAAAAATTAAAAAAACTGGGCAGAAGACTTGAATAGACATTTTTCTAAAAAAGACATAGAGATGACCAACAGGCACATGAAACGATGCTCAACATTGCTAATTATTAGACAAATGCAAATCAAAACCAAATGAGATATCATCTCACACTTGTCAGAATGGATGTCATCAAAAAGACCACAAATAAAAAATGTTGATGAGTATGTGGAGAAAAGGGAACCCTTGTACACTGTTGGTGGTAATGTAAATTGGTGCAGCCACTGTGGAAAATAGTATGGAGGTTCCTCAAAAAACTAATTTGAAAAGATTATTTACAATAGCAGCACTATTTACAATAGCCAAGATATGGAAGCAACGTAAGTGTCCAGCAACAGATGAATGGATAAAGAAGACATGATATATATATGTATATGTATATGTGTGTGTGTGTATATATATATATATATATATATAGGATAGATATATAGATATATAGATATGTAGTGGAATATTACTCAGCCATAAAAAATAATGTAATTTTGTCATTTGCAACAACATGAATGGACCTGGAGGGTACTATGCTTAGTGAAATAAGTCAGACAGAGAAAGACAAATGCTGTATGATATTGCTTATATGTGGAATTTGAAAACTAAAACAAACAAATGAATACAGTGAAACAGAAAAAAAAACAAAGATTACGGCTTATGTTCTTATTTTGACATCAAGGCAAAAGCTCAGTTCTAAAAACTGGATGAATTTAGCACAGCAAAGTCAGGGAAATCCTAACTCAGTAATTCTCAGACTGTCCCTGAGGGGTCTATTCACATCACAACCGCATGTGCTAGAGCTACTCTAGGACACATCACAGGCTTGATCTGAGGTCATTGCCCTGGTTAATCCTCTCCTACTATCATGAAGATGAGAAAATATGTCAATAATGATAGTTACCCTTTGTTGAGCACTTACTATGCCCTCAGCACTTGTTAAGGTTTTACTTCTATTACCTGCTAGAAATGTACTTGACACATGGGTGAACTCAGTAAATTATAGTTATTACTATTTCATTGCAACAACTTTACAAATAGGAGACTGAAACTTAGAGTTGAAATAAATTGCACAGAGTCCCCTAGCAAATTGGGACATGAAAGGGAAACCTGCTACTGAATACATGAGATGTATGCATAATAAGTCCTGTTGGTGCTTAAACCAGCTTGAAAATTCATTCCCAGTGGCAGTGCTACCATGAAAGTTGGTTGGTGAACCAGAATAAAGCAGAACTGGGTTTTATTCATTAGTTTATAATTCAACAAAATTTTGATTCTTGCTCTAAACATGCATTTAATAATGTTACCCTTAATATTTTTTGACCACTTACTAGATGCCAAGAAATATATCTAGTATTTTCATCACTATGCCAAATCAATCACCACGGCATGATGCTGGTTGGGCAAATCATTAACCTTTCTGTGACTCTGTTTCCTTTCTATAAAGTATTGATAATTATAGTACCTTTACTAGTACATTATCATCATCATCACTATCATCAACTCAGTGACTATTCACAACAATTCCTTAGGGTAGATATTCTCATCTGCTCTACCACTTACTAATAGCTCCATTAGAGCAACCATTCCATGTCTCATCCTCATCTACTGGATGGGACTAATATTAATATATACTGCATAGCCTTGTTGTGGAGATTTAGTGAGTACATTAACCCACAGCTCCTGGAATATAAACACACAAGAACTGTTTTCAATTGGGTAAGGTCCTAATGAATGGGGGAACAGAGCAGATATGAATGGCTTTGCCCCTGAAACCAAAAAATAATTAAATATCATATATACTGTGCAATTGTGAGGGCTCACTGCTCTTCTGTGTCATCATTATTTTTTTTGAAGTTTCTTTTGATGCCATTTTTAGAGTAACATTTTTTAAGAATAAGGGGAGATAGTGCTGTGTAGTAGAAAGACATTGGTTTTGGAGTTAGGTAAACCTGACTAAGAATTCTGGCTTCACCATTTAATAGCTGTGTGACCCTGAATAGTTTACTTACTTCTTTGGGATTTTGTTTCCTTAATTACAGTATTATGAAACAATATGAAAAGATATAAAATTCTTATTTCTAAGAACTGTCATGAAGATTAAATCAGATGATCTATGTCATAATAATACATAAACTGTTTCAGTCATATTTTCCTCTGTATCAAGTTTTTAGAGGAAGGTAGGCTCTACAAAAAGATTTGATCCTAGAGTTTTGCACCCTCAGATTAATTTTTTTTTCCCCAAAAGTTGCAACATCAGCAGATTCTCCACCCAACTTTCATGGTAGCACTGCCATTGGGAATGCATTTTTAAGCTGGTTGAAACATCAACAGGACTATTATGGATATATCTCATGTATTCAGCATTCAGTAGCAGGCTTCCCTTTTATATCCCAATGCCTCAAAAGGAGCTCTTCTGATACGGTATTTTTGATTCATTTCCACTTGTCAAGGAGGGACTATCAGGTTTTATTTCAAGTTTGTGTCATGCCATTGCTGTGTGATACTTCACATCACAAAAGATGATGCAACTTTCCACATATTAAGCTCGACACAGTCATAAATTTGCACTCCAAGCCCTCATCGACTTCAATAAGGCTTCAACTTGTAGAATGATTACAGATCAAGCCATTTTGATATAATGTAATTTTTTTAAGTAGCTTTTTTCCACAAGTAGAAACATGCTGCAAACAGCAAACTACCTGCATAGCATACACACAGCAGTCAGTAATCCCGCTCCTTGTCAAAACATTTTCTGTTCATATGGGAGTGTTGACTGTCGTCAGAGACTTAAAAAGATTTTAAGGAAAACCTCTGTAGCCACACTCTACTCCCTATTAGCATAACACAATTTGAGGAGCTTCATTAAAATTCATTTTTACAGGGCTTCCATGGTGGCGTAGTGGTTGAGAGTCCGCCTGCCGATGCAGGAGACATGGGTTCGTGCCCCGGTCCAGGAAGATCCCACATGCCGTGGAGCGGCTGGGCCCGTGAGCCATGGCCGCTGAGCCTGCGCGTCCGGAGCCTGTGCTCCACAACGGGGGAGGCCACAACAGTGAGAGGCCCGCGTACAGAAAAAAAAAGAAAAAAATCCATTCTTACAGAACCACACCTTGGATGCTTTATTACAATAAATTAGCTACCATTGTTGAAGTTCTATGCATGCAAATCATAGTATGTTTTCCTTCATTTTAAAATCAGCTTTTGTTTCCAAATTAAGATTTATTTTGCCAGTTGATCGCAGCATAAATCACAAAGAGCATAGCCTGCAAACATATGTTTCAAGTTCAAGCAGCAATGATCTGCTACTTACAACACTGAAGACAATAAACATTTTTATCCAATCAACTGGAGTCTAAATAAATTCAAAGAATGAAAAGTCTTTGAAATATACAGGCTTTTGGATATCAAATTACCTTTGAACCCCCCCACCCAGAAGTATCTCTAACAAAATCCATTTGAAATACTGCTTCAATATTCTAAAAAAATCAATAATTTAAACCACAGGTTGAACATTTTTACTTCTTCTACGGCAGACTGTCATTTTTCGAAATGAAAATGCTAATGATACCGAAGGGGAAAGCACTAAGCAGAAGAGATGCATGAACGAAACCTTGGATTGGCTAGACTTGCTGGTTTGATGTCTTTCTCTCTCACTCATCTGTGACAAAATGTCTTTTAAAATCAACAACTTTCATTTCAGTGTTTCTAAAAAATGCACTTCTCTATTGTACATTACCTTCTTTCTATAGGAAGTTAAGGAATGTGCTATAGCAATACATTTTACAGTAAATACGAATACAAAATGTTATACCAAGTAGGCTCTATTATTTCAGCATAATTTATAATGTCAGGACACCTTTAAATATTGCACAGAGCACTAGGGAGAGGATATTCGCCTAGTACTAATGGTTTTCATATTCATTCCACTGTACGAAAATATAAGCAATGAAGAAAGCCATGGAAATCCAGAGCCCAGAGGAGTTCAATTCAGAAGAAACTTTTTTGCTGCCTCTGAAATTATGTGCAGTGTTTAAAAATGTTAAGAAATAAAGGTGTGAGTCCAGGGTCATCACCTTCCTTGTGAGGGAACTGGATTTAAATGAGCTCTACCTAACATAAAATGTTGCTAGTAAACTGGGTGAATGTTGGAGTTGAGTCATTTTTGTCCAAGAACTGGGAATTCATGGGGTGTAAAACATCTTACTGGAACAAGGGCCAGAGAGATAAAACCAACAAAACAATGATGACCAATGAATAGTCAAACATGATCCCAAGAGCAGTGGGACTTACGAGGGAGAAATCTTGTCCCATAAAATAAGATAGTTAAAAAGAGGCCGATAGTAAATCTTTTAATAAGTTTCTCATTTCTTTCCTAAAAACCTACAGCAACTTAATTCAACCTATAGCTAAATTATGAAAAAAATATTATTGATCAGTTTGTATCAAATGATAAATTACATCATATTTCCATCTGGAAGAATAAAAATCCTAACTTAAACAGAAGAGAGGAATTTGGCTTTTGCCGAGTGGCGGGCTGTGTTCGTGGCACTGAACTATGACTGCAGCAGACACAAAGAACAAGCAGACTCAGAAATTGTTAAGCTAACATACACACACTACTATATATATAATAGATAAACAATAAGGACCTATTGCATAGTACAGGGAACTATATTCAATATCTTGTAATAACATATAGTGGAAAAGAATCTGAAAAGGAATATATAGCTGAATTACTTTGCTGTACACCTGAAACTAACACAACATTGTAAATGAACTATACTTCAATTTTTTTTAAAATGGTTAAAAATTTAGAAAACAAAAAAATTGTTAAGCCTCAGTTTATCCATGCAGTGGGGATTATGACATCTACTGTAGTGATGTGTGAGTAGTAAAAAAACAAAATGTAAATTATGTGGCTTTCAGAATTCCTGACATATAATATATATATACAAGAAATACCTAATGCTAGTTTTTTCAGAGGAAGTTACATCTGGAACTCAGATAACTCTAAAAATTTTTAAATGTTCTAGTTAAACATTTAGCATGGTAAAAGAGAAAAGAGCTGGCTAATACGTTGGTTCACCTACCTCCCTTTACAAGGTTACATAGTGTGTTAGTTGCAATTCCATGGCAATTTTCATCTTCTTCCTATTAAAACAGGCAGTTCTAGGATTCCAAAGGTTTATGGGAATGCAGTTTTAAGGGAGGAGAAAGTTTCCAGGGAGGGTTACATCTAAACTGGCTCCTGAGGCTGAATTGAGTTTCCCATAGGCAAAATATTGGGGAGGGGTCTTCAGATGGAAGCTCACCACATGAACAAGTGCTGGGGGAAGACAGCACCTGGCATCTTCGGGGAACGTGAGGGTGCCCTCAGGCAGGTGTGACTAGAGCAGTGAGCAATTTATAAATCTTGTGCACAAGCATAGTCTGTAGATTGGATAATAAAAAGAACACACAGGGTCTGAGAAAGTGTATATTACACAATTGTATTACACAATTATAGGAAATTGTATAATTGTATATACAAAGGGAACACTTCTATTTAAAAAAATCTTAGACTCTCTGTTACTAAACAGGTGGAGTGGAAATCAAGGCTAAGAAAACATTGGGTTGAGATGACAGAGGGCCTTGTATGACACGGTAAGGAGTATGAAGTTTCTCCTACAGGTAGAAAGGATAGTGACATGCCCAAATATACTTTAGGGGGATAAATTTGGTTGAAAATAATCGCATTAATTTCTGTTGGGAGAGACCATGGAAATTAGACCCTTTAAGAGGTTCATGAAATGTTCTAAGTGAGGACAAATGAGGCCTTGAACAAGGAAAGTCAGAGCAGGGAAGGAAGATAATGTGTATGGAGTGTTCTGGATTTGGTAACTGATTCTATGGGAACAGTCAACACTCCATTTGAGAAAGGAGAGAAAGAAGGAAGGAGAGGGAGAGGGACAGAAGGACAGAGGGACAGAAGGAGAGAGAGAGAGATTGATAAGTTTCCACATCTTAATAAACTGTAAAAATGTTTCTCATGCCTTTCTCTCTGCTTCCTCTTTCCTTCATTGAAAATCAAGAGTCAAAATGTAGATGTGGACTTAAATGGATGAACAGTTCTGTGCTGGTACTTTATCCACTTGTGAACTCAAAGTTTTAATAAATTTCCCTTCTTAAGCTGCATCAAAGATTTTTGTTCCGTTGTTGATTTTATTATTATTGATTATATTATTATTACATTAGCATTTGAATCTGTGAAGTGCTGTAAGACAGTTTGTTAACAATTTGTCATGATACCTCTGGTGTGTGGGAGGATGACACATATCATTATCATTATTATTAAGATTTTCTTTTACAGCTGGTACCATGATAAATGATTTACAGATAAACATAGCAATACTCAAGTTATTTATATCAAGTTAATTAATCATATTGATTTAATAACCTGTTCTATTAACTTTTCCCCTGTAGATGTTAGTTTTAGATCTAATTTTAGAATAATTAAATTGAGTTCAAACGTTCAAACTCTACATTAGTACCTATATCTCATCTGAAAAATTATTAACATTTTCAGTTCAATTTTAATAACTGAAACTCTTCTAGCAGGGTGACCTTTTCCTTCCAAATATTTGAAGTAATTATAGCTGGAGAATGAAAGTACCCACTGACAATTTTCTTCTGCTATTGAAAAGTACTACTTCAGTGACTGGCCCAGAACACAGAAACCACGTTTTTCTCCTCCTATCTTCACTTGCTTTATGAATGGGGCAACCATAAACAGCTGCCAAGTCAGAGATCCTGGAGTCGTTCTTGCCTTGTCCCTCCCCATCTCTGGCTTCATGCAGTCAGTCACCAAGGCTGCTACTGCAGTCTCCTTTATACATTTTATATAGGTTCACGTTACTCAGTCTACAACCTTGGGCCGATACCATTTCTTCTCCAGTTGAATGCTCCTGTAAAGTCCATGAAGACTGGATGTTCCTTGCCATGCTCCTCATCACTCTATCCTCAGGGTCCACGTACAGCATTTGGAAATAGAGTAGCTTATAAATACTTGTGGAATGAATACATTGATCCTCCCCTTCTTGCATAGAATGAGAAAAGCACCAAGTATGGCAGCAGAGAGCAGGGAAAAACATTTGCTCCAGACTCCTAGAGTGATATTCTTTTTTTTTTTTTTTTTTTTTTTTTTTTGTGGTACTAGGGCCTCTCACTGTTGTGGTCTCTCCCGTTGCGGAGCACAGGCTCCGGACGCGCAGGCTCAGCGGCCATGGCTCACGGGCCCAGCCACTCCGCGGCATGTGGGATCTTCCCGGACCGGGGCATGAACCCGTGTCCCCCCAATCGGCAGGCGGACTCTCAACCACTGCGCCACCAGGGAAGCCCTAGAGTGATATTCTTTAGTCTTGCTATCTAGAGTGTATTAAATGTTTCTCCTTAGGTTTCTAATTTAGTAAGTTATGCTCATAGGTTGGAACACTTATCCACTTCCTTGAACTATATAAATAACCAAACAGTAAGAGAGTACTCTTTGAATATATGACATCCTGTAACACTGTCTCCCAAAGGCCGGGGACCCATATAAACTGGCTATTCTTTACAGGTTGCCTTCTACCCCCCACCCTAAACTCTTATTTTCAGAAAGACTTGCTCTCATGTTATGCCTCCAGTATAAGTGGATAAGGCTTTCCTGATGACCACACTTCCTAGATCAAGAGAAAAGAGTGAAAAATGGCAGCTATTTTAACTGCTAGTTATGACAACTAGTTGTTATGGTGATATGTTATTAAGAATATTAAGGCAATCGCAATCTCCCAATTTATCCCTCCCCCACCTTTCCCCTGGGTAACCGTAAGTTTGTTTTCTACATCTGTGACTCTATTTCTGCTTTGTAAATAAATTGACATATACACACTACTATATATAAAATAGATAACTAATAAGAACCTACTGTATAGCACAGGGAATTCTCCTCAATATCTGTAATGACCCATATGGGAAAATAATCTAGAAAAGAGTGGATCTATGTATAGGTATAACTGACTCACTTTGCTGTACAGCAGAAACTAACACAACATTGAAAATCAACTATACTCCAATAAAAATTAATTTTAAAAAGAATATTAAGGCAATTATTAGGTTTTCATACTTTTACTATTTAGTTATCAATTATACTAGAAGCGAATATCACAATGAGAAACAACTTCAAACTCATTCTGATAGCTATAACAAAAAAGACAACCAACAATGTTGGTGAGTATGTGAAGCAGCTAGAGACCTCATACACTGCTGGTGGCATTGCAAACTGGTGCAGCCATTTTGGAGAAAAGTTTGGTGATTCAACAAAAGTTAAGTATAGAGTCACTGTCCTACTCAACAATTCTACTCCTAGGTATATTCACAAGAAAATTGAATACATACATCCACTCAAAAACTTACCCATGAATGTTCAAGAAAATACTACTCATAATAAGCAAAAAGTAGAAAAAGACTCTAAATATTCATGAACTAATGAATGGATAAACAAAATGTTAGTATATCCATAAAAAGGAATGTAGTTTTGATACATGCTACAACATGGATGATCTCTTGAAAATATCATGCTAAGTAAAAGCAACCAGACATAAAAGGTCACATATTGTATGATTCCATTTATATAAAATGTTCAAAATAGTCAAACCCATGAAGATAGAATGTGTATTAGTGGTCTCCAGGGGCTGGGGGGTGGGGGGAATAGGGAGCCATTGCTCGTAGGTATAAAGTTTCTATTCTGGAGTGATGGAAGTGCTCTGAAATTACTTAGTGTTGATGGCTACACCATTCTGTGAATACACTAAAAAACATGGAAATACATATTTTTAAAGAGTGAAATTTATGATATATAAATTGTAAAAGAAAAGAATTCTAGAATGAGGTTGATAGCTAAGGTTGCTAAATATTGTATTTCTTTTTTTTAATTGCAGGGATAAAACTTCCCAAAGAATTTAAAAAAAACTGTGATTACATAACACACACACACACACACACACACACACACACACATACACATATATATATATAAAATAAATATACATATTTTATATAATATACTTAGACCAAAGCAAAGTATTATAATTTCTCAACAGATAACTATATGATCTCATGATATACATATATATACTTTATTCTTGTGATAGCTATACATAAATGGAAATTATCTAGCTTTTGAATTAATAGAAAAAACATTGAAATTTATACATAAATGTAAATGAGGAATTTTTTTTTGAAGACTGTGTTTTGTAAAAATTCTTCTTTAAAACTTTATCAGCAATGATAGATATACGTGATTTCTTCTTATGCAAACTTATATCACTTACAATAAATAAACTTTTCATATTACTCTCTAAGGAATAAAATGAAAAACTGAGTAGATCAAAATGTAGAATGGTTGGAGTTGCAACACTGACCTCTATCTGATTTTTCTCCCTCAGGAGATATACCTTTAAATAAGCAATTTCAGTGTTTAGCCTTGTATTCCTTTGATAAATTCACTTTTTTTCTATCTTACATAATTTCTTTATAAAGACTTCATAACCTAAGACTCCAAATGGAATGAATATGATTTTTCTTTACCCTTGAAATAAAGAATATTTTACTTTACACCTTTTTTTAATATCTGTGACTTAATATTTTAAGGTATTGCTTTAAGACAGGTTGAAAAACACCTTTTGTGTTAAAATAGCAAATATTTTCATTTACCATGCATATATCTCCAAGGTTCATGCTAATTCAAAGATATTTTACAGAGTATATAATGTGTATTTCTCTCTTTCTATTTAAAAACATACAGCATACACACAACTTCAAATCCTCAGTGGAAAACAGTGAGAATAAAAAACATACACATTCATCTAATCACAGGCATACATGCATTTTATTAGCTAAGAAAGCAATTAAAAAATGTTGACACTAAAATTTAATCAAGACCTTATCTTTCAGAAATCTGTTTTGAAACACTTAAAATTTTATCTTTCTTCATTAACATAAAAGTATAAATCCAAGATTTATTATGCATCTGTGACCCTCTGTTTCAACTACAACTTAAAGTTCTATTCAAAATCTTATTTCAAAATCCTCAAAAATATTGGAATCTAGAGGCAAATGGCAGAAACAATCATTTGTATTCAGGTCTCTTTTAAAAGGGAGATGTATGTGTATACTAACTTCATTTATAAAGGGCCTGTATTCTTCAGTGGATTAGTTTAGCTTATTTACAAGGAGAATTTTCATGTTTGTATTTCAACCATAGATAACTTTCTGAAATGAAAAGTTATACTTCCTCAGCTATAAAGAACAACAATAGCAACAAAACAAACTTCTAGATCTTCTATTTTTAAGGCACTAACATTTTGCAAGTTATAACTCCAACAGTACTCACATGCATTCAGAAATGAAATACACGTAATTCAATACTGAAGTACTCTATTCTTATATTTTACTAAATTTAAGCAAAAGCCATTTGTGTGGTAAAATTGTATAAATAATAAAACTGAAATTCTCCCATTACAAATAATTTTTTTTATTTCTTAAAAGTATATCTAAACATATCTGTAGTATGTCTAATATTTTATGGTTCTTGGTGAAGCATAAATTAAAAATTAAATAATTAGGGCTTCCCTGGTGGTGCAGTGGTTGAGAGTCTGCCTGCCGATGCAGGCAACATGGGTTCATGGCCCAGTCCAGGAAGAGCCCACATGCCGCGGAGCGGCTAGGCCCGTGAGCCATGCCCACTCAGCCTGCATGTCCAGAGCCTGTGCTCCACAACGGGAGAGGCCACAACAGTGAGAGGCCCGCGTACCACAAAAAAAAAAAAAAAAAAAAAAAAAAATTAAATAATTAACCCAAAATTCTTACTTCTAATGTCTTTTAATCAGTCATATTTGTTGTCTTCGCATATCTTCATAAAAGAAGCATTTTTCCCCTTAGATGCGTGGAATTTTTTTTGCACATGAACACCAAATAACGTGTGTTAAAAGGGGGAACTGTAAAAACACAATGTGTATATTAATATAATATGATATAGTGTATCAGAGCTGATAAATGCCAAGCAAACAGCACATTTAACATGTTGAAGCACATTTTAAGCCTTCCTTTGCTCATGTAACTTAGGCTTCAAATGTATTTCTCAATTGCTCACTGCAGAATATCTGCAGAACTGAAACAATACTTTCAGTATAAAAATGAAAACCCCTTTGTTTCCACAAAAATCCTTATTCTGTCATCCACTGGCATGAGCTTTCCAGTCATGTTCTCTGCCAGTCCTTACCAGTTTGCCAATTACACAAGCTGCTTCCCAGACATCAGACACAAATTCCACAAGACTGCTGTGCAAGCGTACCCTAATTAACCATCAGCTTAATTAGACAATTTACTGTGTAATTAGCAGGCAATTAGTCAACACCTCTCAGATCTTATTGACTGCTGTGACAGCCTTTCCATCTCTCCACATTCCAATACACAACAGCGACCATGTTTCTAGCACTCTTCAACCTGGTACGACATGGTTCTGGATGGAGAAGTGGGCAATATTATACAACAAAGGAAAAAATCAATATGTAGTCTGTCCAATTATTGAACTGCTTATAAACTTGTCTTTTATTTAATACTGAAAGTTCAATATTAAATATACTTTAAGTACTTGCTCCAAAAATGGCTATAGCGGCAACTTCTTAATATGTTTTATTTCATGTTTTAATGTGAAACACTGCAAATTACATGTACTATGAATTATGCTCCATGTGATTGACTATGCCTGTAATAATTTGAGTGAATTTTCCGACCTGCGTGTAAGAGAACTACTCGATTAAATCCTATTAATGTTAATAGCAGTTATAGACACAAACCCCATACACACTGATGGAAGGCATTCTAGAGTTGGGAAGCATTTTCTAGTTTTCAGTGAATTATAAACAGGTTCAGAAATCAGGAATCACAGCTTGGTGTTTTAACATTTACATTAGTACTTATTAAGTTTAGATGAAAAAGCGTTTTTAAAAATGTTTTTCTCTGAGCCCGTGTGTGTGTTACATAACATCCACTGCTCTTTGCAGTGCAATTTCTGATTCTGATAAAATCCTTTCCTTTTTGGGGGGATTTTTTGATTGGCAACTAATGAGATTCCAACAGCTATAAGAAAGAACAATTCCTTATCTCTTTTGTTTTTCAGAAATATTAAAGAGGAATTTTATTGAATGATTTAAAAGTCACAAATCTTCTGCTATTTGAAAGGAACAGAAAATAAGAATATGTGACCATTCCTTCACAGTTTAATTGGTCAGTTGTCATCTATATTTTCTGTTATCTGATAAACTGCAATAAACATAAAGTACTTATTACAATAGATTTTTTCCTATATTATTTACACTTTCCCATTAGCAATGATTTTTTTTTTCTTCTTTTTGAATGTAAGGGCCCAAAAATTCTAGGCAAGAAGAACAATTAGTGAAAGGCAACAGGTGACAATGAGGTTGGCTCATTGGAGAAAACTAGAAAAGGCCATTGTGGCTGTAGCTTAATTGGTACAAGTAGAATGAGATGAGGTAGCTTAATGTAGCTTAACTGGTACAAGTAGAATGAGATGAGGTCTGAGAGACAGGCAGGAGCTATATGATAAAGCGATTTGTACAAGAATTTTGGATCTTAGTTTACGGGCTATGGAAAGCCGTTAGAATGTTTTAAGCAAAGGAGGGGCATGATATGACTTAGGTTGTAAGAGATCACTTAGACTGTGGTGTGGAGGCTGGCGTAGTATTCATTGAGAAATGACGGTGGCTTAGATGTGGGTGGTACTAGTGGAGATAAGACCTTAAATGAGAAGGGCAAAAATATAGTGATTTTCTATGCTTTAAAAAATGATTACATAACTATTAATGTTTTAGTTTGGCATGCAGATTGTGGTAACAATAATGACAACTCTACTGATACGGTATTTCACATGTTAGAAAATCATTTTTACAATTTTTTTTTTTAAATTCAAACTGATCTTCACTAGAATACCATAAAGAGGGGAAAACATATTTTGGTCCTGCTTTACCAAAGGTTTAGAGAAGTATAGATGTATATTATAAGTATAAGGTATAGATGATACAAACATAAGCCTCATGATTAGACTGGATTCATCAGAAAAAAGAGACTGTGTTGGGGGCAAGTGGAAGTCATTACTGAAATGGTGAATGGGAGTTACATCATGATTAATAGTGACTTCCAAATTGAATTGTGTAATTCCTCTACTTAAAACCTCTTTAGTTCCCTGTTGTCTATAAAATCACATTTAAATTCCCAGCCTAACAGGCCTTTCCCATAGTCACCACAGATACTTATACCACCCTGTGATGCATTATGCTGAATCTTACTTAAGATTCAGCTGCTGAATCTTAAATACGCTTGGCACTCTCAAGACCATGGATGTCCGTGTGCTATCCTTTCTGCCTAGAATAAAGATACAGCTCAAATGTGAAGTCATTTTTCTTTTTAAAAAACTGAGGAAAATACTGCTTTTGAAGTAACATTTTTAGTCTAAGAATCTCTGCTGCCTTATGTCAACATTTAGTCGGTCTTCCTGCATCTTTTTGTTGTATATTCTGAACGAGTTTAAATCTTGTAGAGCAGAAACCATTTATACACATACACACACACACATGCACACCATATGAATGGTCAGTGCCTAACAAATGTTTGAGTCGATGAGAAAAAAAAGTGTATATAAAGACAACAACAGTTCTCAAAATACATCCAGTCTAGTCAGTATACCTAAAAGTGACACTTATGACACTTTTAGATAAATTTTAACTTTAATATAGAGTGAATTTGGCAGAAGCTAATGATAAATTGTTCCAAACATATGGGATATTGTGGGAAAACATGCAAATGAATAAGCAGAGCAGGATGAAAAGGGCAGGGATTTAGCTGAAATGAAAGAAGCAGATGGGGAAGTCGGGTAAGTAAAGGTAACTGATATATGAAAAGAAAGTTTGGCTGAATGTTTCTCTAAAAAAACAGTTACTTCCTTAAGCATCTAGTGACACCTTATTTCAGAAATAGTGGTGAATGTGAAGTGACGAATATTGAACATGAAGCTCATCGCAAGTCACGTAAGAAAAAGGAACACAAATAGAACTGCAATTTAAAACTGAATAAATTCTTATAACAAAATAGCCAATGTAGGTATATCTTTAATAAAAATTTGACAGTGAGCTAATCACTGGGTTTTATATTTAAAGTTTTTTTTAATGAAGGTTAAAGACTATCTTTATGTAGTATGACTAGAATCTTGTTAAAAATCAATAAAGAAAATACAAAGCCAAGGATGGTATTATGGAATTCAAGTCATCTTAATTTCAACCAAGACTGCATCATTCAAACATTCCCAGAATATGGATACTTTTCAACTAGTTAAATTTAAAATCTGCAAAAAAATTAAGTGAGACTGGAAAATCAGTTTCCCAACGGCAGGACTATACTCTAAGGAAATTCCCATTAGCCATAATTATGAGACTTTTCCATTAACCTTGGCACTAGTTGCTTAAGAAAAAAGGAGCTGAATGAGAGGTATTTTCCACTACAAGTTAGGTTTTGCTACCAGCTAACCCAGATCAAAATTGTACACATCAATTTATATTATTAAAAAGCCTATTTGAGTCTCACCTTGTCCACTCTACCAAAATGATTAACTAATTAACAAGTGTGAAATCGCAGCCTGAAATGGAAAAGAGGTGAAGACGTAATTATATTGGAAAATTGATTGGTCTCCTTCATAGTCGACTAGCCCAAATTGTGAAATAGAAGGCAAAAAATTTGAGAACAATTTAAATAACTTTAATAATATACTTGGTTAAAAATGCTACTTTGGTTACAATTAAAAGATTTATGTTTAATATTAGAAGTACGTCAACCTGTTTGGAAACATCATAATCTACATTTTACTGAACAAACTAAGCCTGGCATACATGGCGTGCTTGAAAATTATTCATTTAGAACTTTGGGGAGAGGTAGGGAGTATTTTTATTGGATTCTAACTTGCAAGACTTAGCTTCATTATTGCAAGTGTACACACAAATGGGTATGCGAGCACACACACACATTCTTTTGTTGTTGAAGCGATCAAGTTTGCTTCAGAGAAGAGCTTGCTAAACAGTCTTGAAGTGAACATTTGGATGAAATCTCCCCTAAGACTACTACATGTGAACTGTAGCCTTTAAAAAAACCCATTCTGTATGATCTGAGGGTGAGTCAATTTTATGAATTATGAATTCAGTCAAAATTATGAATACAGTTCATCTAAATAACAATTAAAGAACCTAACCAGTGAAAATCAAACTATTACTACACAGAAATCACTTATGGTTTTAGCATGTTAAAAAGTTTCTCAGAGGAAAAGCTTATATTGACTGTGTTTAAATAATTATAGTCCTTAGTTAATGTATAGTTAGATATACAATAGAATAATACTACACATTTAAAAAAAACCTATTTATGTACTAAATTTAAAGCCAGAACTATAGCAGTGAAAATAACACAATGGAATGTTGTTCATTCATTGTTTCATAGACTTTCATGATAAAGTAATGTAGAAGCTCAATAATAATAAAATATATTAGTTTTGATATAATCTTTTAAAAATCCAGACCTTTATTTCTCATAAGGCCTTCCAAAAGGAGTTATAAGAGTAAACTGTGATTTTCTGTATTGTAATCCAAAGAGAATTACTTAGGCTCTAAAATATAATTATGTATCATATTTGTGAAGTTTTTCTTAACACCTTTAAATATTATTTTTTGCATTTATAGTCCTGACAATGTTAGTCCTGATTTTTATCTGGTTCATAGGTGCTGACAATTTGTGCAAATGTAGGCAACTTCCTCTCAATTAAGATAATGAGGATCGAAACAAGTTTCTGGAAATCCACATGGGAGAACCGACAACCTACACGGTGAAAAGTCTGCAAACCTTATTATGGGAAGGAAAATGGGACTATTTAAAAAGGAAAAAGACAAGGCTTGCAGATAGGACATGAGAGCTGTCTCCAAGTAACTGAAGAGCTGTCATGTGGAATTGTGGTTTAAATTAGAATCCTATAATTATTCATTCATCTAACAAGTATGTATTGCATCCTTCCTATCTGCCAGACATGGTTCTTGGCACTGGGCATACAGTAGCAAACAAGAAAGATAACATCTCTCTTCTTATGAAGCTTACTTCAAATGGCTAAAACAGAAAATATACAAGTAAATAAATAAATGATTAAGAGCATGGTAATTTCATATGGTGCCAAGCACGGTGAAGATAAAACAACCAGGGAAATGGGGGACAGACAGAATGAGTTTTGAGTGGTCAGCGAAGAATTCTCTGAGGAGAGAATTTTTGATGTGAAAACTGAATGGGAAGCAAGAGTAGCTGTATAAAAAGCTGAGGGCAGAGCCTTCCAGGCAGAGCAAACACAAGCAAAATGGTCCTAAGAGTTGGAGGAGCCTACCATGTTGGAGGACTAGAAGGATGGCCAGGGTGGCTGGAGAAGGATGGTACAGGAAGATTGGCTTTTCATGACAATGGATTCCCAGAGGTTTTTAATAAATTTCTCTCTCTCTCTCTCTCTCTCTCTCTCTCTCTCTCTCTCTCTCTCTCTCTCTCTCTTTCTCAGTGAAATAGTAGATAGAACCAAAATAGACATAAAATCCCAAGTGCCACTCTGCTTGAAGCAGGGGGTGGGAGGCCCTCAGTGCACCTGTTCAGCTGAACTCCAAACGCTGATGGAGTCAAACTGCCTTCATTTTAGACATAGAGTAATGAGGTCCAGTGAGGATAAATTAGGAAACAGCATCATATAGAGGAAAGAGCCTGAAATAGACCAAATAGACCTTGGTTCAAAACCTGGCATGGTAAATTTAAGGCTTTGGATGAGTAGAGCCATTTCCATGCTCCTGGGTCTTGTCTGAGGACCGAAGCATGTGAATGAAGCCATCAGGGACAAGCCAGCCACCAAGCAGTCTGTCAATTGGCCACAAATGCACTAGTGAGAATAAGTAACATCACATGGGGCAAAAAAGGCCTACCCAACTGAGCCCTGACCAGATTACCAAACTATAGGATCAAGAGCAGATTACTTGTTGCTTTAAGCCACTAAATTGTGGAGTGCTTTGATATACAGCAACAGATAAGTGATACAGAAATATCTGCTAGCCTAAAATCAAAAACATGCAGCACCAGATCTCAGATTGAGAGGCAGGCAGAGGCCTCTCTTGAAAACTCAAGAGTAGTCTGTTAGTAATCTGGAAGAATGTTAGTGGAGGCTTAAAACACAGTGTAAAAAATGCTATTGGAGACTGGGAAAGAGTGGCCTTGGGACTTCCCTGGTGGTGAACTGGTTAAGAATCCACCTGCCAATGCAGGGGGCACGGGTTCGAGCCCTGGTCCAGGAAGATCCCACATGTCGCGGAGCAACTAAGCCCGTGTGCCACAACTACTGAGCCTGCGCTCTAGAGCCCGCGAGCCACAACTACTGAGCCCACGTGCCACAACTACTGATGCCTGTGTGCCTAGAGCCCGGGCTCAGCAAAAAAGAGAAGCCACCGCAATGAGAAGCTTGCGCACCGCAACAAAGAGCAGCCCCCACTCGCCGCAGAGAAAGCCCGCGCGCAGCAACGAAGACCCAACGCAGCCAAATAAATAAATAAAATTAATTAATTAATTAATTTTTAAAAAAAGAGTGGCCTGTATTACGCAGTGATGGAACAAGTGGCAAGAATGTCACTGGTGATCATTCAGAAGATAGAAAATGTACATAATGCATTTGTGGATCTGACTAAAGAAATCTCTAGACAGAATGCTGAGAGTGTCAGTTGAGTGTTTCTGCCCATGTATAGTAGGGTACTGTAAGAGAGAAAAGAGTCAAATAAGGATATATTTGACTGCTAGCAAACTTAGAGTGAGTAAAGAAAAGGAGCATAGAACTTGCCACATTGGAAAATAAAACTATTCTTCACACTTCATCTCTCCTGGAAGGAAAAAGATTTTCCAAGTAAGAAATGACCCTGGGGTAAAGATCACATCAAGAGCATTGCTATATGATACTCTGTTAGGACTTTACAAAGATTTCAACCTGGTCCTAGTAGATTCTTTCAAGTAGACAATATTGATTCTAAGAATCTTTAGGACACTGTGTCACAGCAGCAAGACATATTCAAAATGGAGAGAAGTCTGTCTCAAAAAGACTTATGGATGTAGCTTTGGGGCATGGAGTCGGCCCTTAACAGATCTGAAAAGATTTTAAGAGAGTTTTGTGGTGACATCACTATGACCTAGGACTAAAAGAGATAATTCAAAATAAAGCGAGAAATAGGGATTCCTAACTTTCTATGGTCAGAAACAGGCTGAAAAGGCTACTCCACTGCCAACATGGACCATCAGTGGTCATTTCTAAACAAAACAAAGCAAAACAAAACTCAGAGGACAGAAGCAAGATCCCAGAAGTTAGGGCCAATAGTGGATAGGAACAATGGATTAGGGAACCACTACTAGAGAGTAGAACTGGATCTTAATTAAGTAAGGGGCCCTGACAACATGTGCCCAACTGAATTTCAAAATTGCAATGGACAAGTGATTGCTATTTTCCTTCCATTTCTTCTCTTCCTGAATGAGAGTATCTGCTGTGGTTCTCATGACCATATCATTTTATGTTGGGTATATAGCAGATAGACAACTTGTCTTTCTATTTCACAGAACCCTGGATCAAGTGAAGGTGAACCCAAACAGCCTTATATGGGTTAGGACCTGATACAGATCACTAGTTCATAGACATTGAGGCCCAAATCATGATTGGATGACATTTTGAGTGTCTTGGAACGGGGTGGATGCATTTTGCACATGGAAGGGATGTGAATTATTGTGACCAGAGGGCAAGTTACAAAGACAGCTGCAATAATCCTTCCATGCTGTATGCATGCCCCTTTGTGATATGACTTTGCTGTTCTTCCCATCAATGAGCAGATGGTATTTACCTACTTCTTGAATACAGCCATGTATATTGTACCTTGTAACTTGCTTTGTCACAGAAAGTACAGTGGAAGTGACAGTGTGTGAATTTTGAGGTCTCAGCAAGGCCTTGCAGCTTCGAGTCTTGCCTTCTTAGAACACTGCTACCTTGTGAACAAGCCCAAGTTACTCTCCTTGATGCTGAGATATCAAGAGGCAAGAGAGATTATGAAGAGATGGAGAGAAGGGCCCGGCCATCTCAGCCATTACAGCAACTCTGACCAGACACATGCGTGGGGCCATCTTGCCTGTCCCCAGGCATCCCTCCAACTGACTGCAAATGCATGAATGAGCCCAGCAGACATCATGTGATGCAGAAGAACTTCCCATATGAGCTCAGCCAAACTACCAATGTACATAACTGAGTGAATAAATAATTGTTGTTCCAACTCCTGGGCTACTTATTTAGCTTTCTCAGACTATTACAGTTGATCCTTGAACAATGCAGACTTGAACTGCGTCCACTTGTATGCAGATTTTTTTCAATAATCAAGTACTACAGTACTGTATGAACCCATGGTTGGTCCAATATGCAGATGTGGAACCACAAATACGGAGGGCTGACTATAAAGTTGTAAGCAGATTTTCGACTTTGCAGGGGGTCGGTGCTCCTAACACCTGTGTTGTTCAAGGGTCGGTTGTATTTCATCTAAAAAAATTATACTATCTATCTTATTGTGAAGATTCAATGGATAACTTATGAAAAGTATTTGGCAATATCTATACATTCTAAGTAATTGATAAATGGTAGTTAGTAATGTGTGTAAAAATAATAATCATAACAACGACCTGCAATTTCAAACAACATGTTCAAGATAGTGATACAGAAGCAACTTTGGACAGAGACTGTTGTTGCCCAGGTCAAATTTCTTTTCCCTAGATGGCACTGCCTCGCCATACTTGTTAGCCTTCCTCTACGGTATTTATTTACTTGGAAGGAAAAAGAAAAAGAACGCCATATTTTAAAATCAACAATTCATTTATGTTAATAAGTTAGACTAATTTATGTCATGATATCTCCGAGGGCAGAACTATAAAATATGGATGCAACTTATGAGAAGGCCGATTTGGGGAAATTAAAATGAATACATTTCTAAAACAGATCTTTCTATAGCTATAACAGGCTGCAGTGCCTTAAAAGATCTAGCATGTTCTGTCACTAAAGGCTACATTTCTTCTGTCAGGGCTATTGACACATAATTTGGCCAGATAATTTTTATTTCCCGTCCTAATACTGTACAATACTTATTCCGTTTTCTCAAAAATCCTCTGCATTTTAAAGGCTTAGTCAACAACCTAAATCTTAATATACAATCCATGCATTTAGAAATTCCACTGACATTTTCATTTTTAGACATGTATACGTGTACTATAAAAGCAACCTGGGATATGAAAATTTTAAATTGGCCTTTTCTCCCTTGATTGAGATCAATACTCAGACCAATCCATTTTTTATGTGTTAACTGTCTGTTCATATGGCTGGAAGAAAAATAAACTCAATATGCTGTTGCCAAGAAATCTACGTATTCATTTACTAATTCATTTATGCAAAGAATATCTATGAAACATTTATCAAACTCTTCCTATACACTAAGCATCGTGCTATGTGGTATAAGATTGTATTTTATGCAAACAGTTACAATCAATACTTTGATGCCAAAGAAATAATGAAGACCCTTAAATATTTCTCAGATTCTAGTTTTCAGTATTTTATGTTGAGAGAGACTCATTATTTGTACACCTACATACCTAATTATTTGATACTTATTAAAACAAAATATATGCATTCAAGACATTTTCTTACTAAAAATAAAGTACAAGTGTACTGTAATAGCTATATATAGCTTATAAATGAAGTGAACTTCTGCTTAGGTCTGAATTTGATTTATGATAGTTAGAAACACTTCTGAGTTTATCTGGGTAGTGATGAAAATATATGCACCCTACAGTTATTCCATATTTGCAGTATATAATATGTGGCTACCTATGAGAAAAAAATTATGATATAATCAGCAAAAACAAAGTGTTTTATCTATTTCTTATCAGTATAATGCAAACACAGGTCAGGAGGTTATTTTATGTGAAATCTAAACAATTTCTAATATTCCCAGTTAAACAGAGCACTACTCTGGTTTGTCAGGACACTTTAGCTTTAATTAAGCTTGACAGATTGATTTCTCCTCTACCTTTTTAAACTTGAACTCAATATATATTTATATTAAAATTTATACTTATATTTTAAATATTTTTATCATGATATTTCAAATATTGTCTTTATAACACATAAACAGAATCTCAAGAAAAGCAAGCTAAGTATTTTGGGACACTCTAGGAAAGTCTGATTTGGGAAGGAAAAATATAGTTAATAAAAGCCACCTTTGATGTTATTTAACACAAAAGCAAACATAGATCTTTTTATATTTGACATTAAAAATCTTATCATTTGCCTCCCTAAAGAAAGCACATACAGCTTTTATACAGACTGCACAGTAAAGAATAATAATATTTCTGTTTACTGAGATAACAACTGGCATTTCACTGTAAGTCAATGGTCTTTCATTGCTACAGCATATTAGACCTCAATCTGGCATCTACAAATGTCGAGTATAAAATATATATATATAGGATGAAAATCAAAGCATGTTCCAAACTCCCCAAAAAAATAAAAAAAAGGGAAACAAAGTTCACCTAAACATATTTGCTGCAGAAAGCAGTGTAATATTCAGCTGTCAATCTTGAAAAACAATGAGGGAGCCACACTGTCAGTAGGACAGGATAATAAAATCTCCAGCAGATGTTCAGGCAGGGCTCTAATTTTTACTGAACTCCCTTGGCAAGCATTTAATTTCTTTATCATATGCAAGCTCGGCAAATTGTACTTCATCAAAACTGTATTGTGAAATATTAATATTTCATATGATAACAAAACTGCATAGAATAACCTTTGTCATATTAAGAGCATCCAAATTTCAAATGTCAAGACTCTGAATTTTAATACATTTTAAGTAGACTCTTGAAATCGCATACTAAACTGTAATAAGGCTAATCTAAATTGGTATGCTATAATGCCACACAAATGTATAGTACATATAATACTTTAATAGATGTCTTTAGTAAGAGGCTGTGAAAAACATGTGTTTATAATACTGAGTTTTATACTACAATATTTCACCAATAAGAAAGCACAAAACTCATAAGAGAATAATAAATTCACAGAAATTTAATCACTAATTAGAGACAATATAAGAACACAAAACGAAAAGAAGTAGATCTCTATGAAGCAAAATGACTACTTTGCAAAATCAAGTACGGGAAAAAAATCATTTTTGAAAATAGAATTATATAAGCCCAAGGTGGCATTGTTATTTATGTCATTACAATCTGCACAGATACATTTAAAATAGTTTTTGCACAAATATTTTGTTGTACGCACCATCAAAGTAAGTAAAGTGGAGCTTCCTAAAACCCCCGTCATTATATTTTATGTGCCAACTTTAATTTGCATTTGTCCATAACTCTCCTTTTGAACCAGCATCACAGACTTCTGAATTGGTAGATTAAATTCAAATTGGAGTTTCAGAAGGAAGTTAGCTCCCACATTTATTTCTGCTGGTGATCCTAATAAAGGCAACTGCTCTTAGGTTATTGAAAGAGACAGCTTCACAAATCAATGCATGTCACCAACAGAGCAAAGACAGATGTCTCTGATTAATCAGAATTCAATTTTTGTAAGCAAACAGGAAGTTCAAAGCAAACACTTTTTTTCCCCTACAATTCTTCCCTTATACCTGATTAGCCACCTATTTCTGTTTACATATAAAATTTTTTAAATAGCATAACTAAAATAGTCATTAAGTGATATCAGAGACTCAGTTTTTCTCAACGATTAAACATTTGATTATAGCTTCCAAGTAATTCTTAAGGAAGAATTGAAATAAAAACAAATGTATTGTCAGTATTCTACAAGGTTGTAAACAATTGATTAATGATATTCTAAAGCTAAATCCAATATGTTGCTTATTTTTACACTTTGTTTAACCGAAGTATTTCTAAGTATTCAGCCAATTTATGAAGAAACCTCCCTTTAGCTATTTAAACATAAAAATATTTAACCTTTTTTTCATGTACTAGTTTTCTAACTTTTGAGGATTCTCTAGATATTCTTGATCACACTTACACATAGCATCTTGTAAAGCTGTCAGAATAAAACAGCTGTGATGGTTTAGCCATAATAACGCCAGCTATTGATCCTAGTAAGAGGTGAAAGAAGAGAATGTGCTTAATGGGGCATATTTCTTGAGTATTATTTTCTTTGCCTAAGGATAAGGCTGATTTAAATAATGATACTCTTTTCTCAGTCAGTAGATACACACATTCTTATACATTAATTATTACTAACTACTGGTAAGTACTAAATATATCGATAGGTGTAGCATTTAAAATTTTATCAATAAAGGGCCTAAAAATGTTAAATTTTGCTGCTTTTTTCTAATCCAAAACCGTGTAAGGATGCAACCCTCTACTGCATAAATTATTCCACTTTGAAAACATACACTTCTATGCTTTCTGTACTTTAAAGAATCAATCTGAACTTTAATATGTAGTTTATTTTCTACTAAGTATGTCCACTTGCATTGTGAGTACAAAGTCATAATATCAAATTAAACTCAGGTATTGTATTTGGGGAAAGGTTTCTGTATTTAAAAATTCAAGAAGAATCTTATTCCCAGCACCAGTAATTTACAATAAGTGATTTTTTTTGGCACGGCTTTGATTCCAGGATTATGTGCAAATAAAATTCATTGTCTCTCTAACTTTGAGTTGAGGCATATGTCCTCATGCACATACATCCAGAAATCACAAAACAATTAATAATGCCGACATAAGAATAAGTAAGTTTGTGATTATTAAATGAAATAGACACTCTGTAGTATTTATATTTTTGATGCTTCTTAGACAAAACACAATGAAAACTCTATGCCATTCCCCCTCCATGGGACAGAAGGAATAGAAGGAAATTAAAGACTCATTTTTAATAATAGGTTTTATCCAGTAGTTTAATAATAGTTATTTATAGGTCAGAAGAATCTTTCCATTATAATATTTATGCCCTAATTAAAATACATGATAGATATTTAAACATGACTTCAAAAATAATTTCTTACCTTATCAAGAGAGAAAGTTTTGGTCAGAGCAAAGCCCCATCCAGCTTCAAAAGCTCTACGAATCATTGATGAACTGCTAGTTGGAGTTGCACTGGCAAGACCAAAAGGATTTGTAAACTTCAATCCAGCCATTTCCACACTAATGTCCACCAGATCAATAGGAGTATAAAAGAGGGGTAGTTGAGGCGTGGCAGAAACTGAAGCTCCATATTGTGACTGCGAAAAAACAAATAGCCAATAATTATTCTTGTATCACATCTGATTTTCCCATATAATCTTTTACAAAAATCACTTCAACACAGCATTTAAATTAATATAGATTACATCGGTCTGTTTGGAGTGATGAAAATTAGCAAAAAAGTCAGTTAGCAGAGAACCAAATTCATATAATATCATCTTTTTCTAATTTAAAAAGTAGTTTAGAGAGTACTAATGGAAATAATATCAATTAAATAAACAATAAAACTACACTTAAAACATTCTGAGATTCAAACACAAAAGGGAGTAATTTCAGAATTTATCTCCTTGGTCCCATTAGCCCAACCTTTTTGTACTTAATTTGTGGAAATGTCTTTAGTGCTCAGAGATAAGGGCAACAGCAAGTCAGGAGTCCTAAATTCAATTTCCAGTAACCTCACTCTATTTATGAGATTTTAGGAAAGCCACCTAACACATCCTTTCCTTTTCTTCTTTACCGTTTTCAGTACAGCAGCATGAATGCTGGTTGCCTAATTTCCTACCTCCTAGGGATCCTGGAAAATGCAGGAGATCAAAAGCCACAGGGAGACATCTAATTTGGAAAGTGGGTAATGTATTCATGTGCATGAGGGGACTTTCTTCAGAAACCAAACAGGTACCAAACAGTATAGAAATTTCAACTGTAATCTCTCAAAACTGTAAAACTACCTTTGTTAAATGAACAGTTAAAAGCAACTTTGCATTACTGGAAAGATTCAATCAAAAAACCCTTTACAAAGTGCATGGCCCACTGAAACACAGTAGGTGCTTGCTAAATGTTGTCTCTCTGATTGCAGAGGTTATTGAACATTTCATCAGGTCTTTTGTTTGTAAAATGTCTCTGTCTCTGAGGAGCTTCAAGATGGCGGAAGGGTAAGATGTGGAGATCACCTTCCTCCCCACAAATACATCAGAAATACATCTACATGTGGAACAACTCCTACAGAATACCTACTGAATGCTGGTAAAAGGCCTCACACCTCCCAAAAGGCAAGAAACACCCCACATACCTGGGTAGGGCAAAAGAAAAAACAGAGACAAAAGAATAGGGACGGGACCTGCACCAGTGGGAGGGAGCTGTAAAGGAGGAAAGGTTTCCACACACTAGGAAGCCCCTTTGCGGGTGGAGACAGCAGGTGGCGGAGGGGGAGACAGAACCGCGGAGGAGAGCACAGCAACAGGGGTGCAGGGGGCAAAGCGGTGAGATTCCCGCACAGAGGATCGGTGCCGACCGGCACTCACCAGCCCAAGAGGCTTGTCTGCTCACCCGCCGGGGCAGGCGGGGCTGCGAGCTGAGGCTCGGGCTTCGGTCGGAGCGCAGGGAGAGGACTGGGGTTGGCGGTGTGAACACAGCCTGCAGGGGGTTAGTGCGCCACGGCTGGCCGGAAGGGAGTCCAGGGAAAAGTCTGGACCTTCCGAAGAGGCAAGAGACTTTTTTTTCCCTCTTTGTTTCCTGGTGCGCAAGGAGAGAGGATTAAGAGCACAGCTTAAAGGAGCCCCAGAGACGGGCGTGAGCCGTGGCTATCAGAACGTACCCCAAAGATGGGCATGAGATGCTAAGGCCGCTGCTGCCGCCACCAAGAAGCCTGTGTGCAAGCACAGGTCACTATCCACACCTCCCTCCCGGGAGCCTGTGCAGCCCGCCACTGCCAGGGTCCCGTGATCCAAGGACAACTTTCCCGGGAGAACACATGGAGTGCCTCAGGCTGGTGTAACGTTATGCTGGCCTCTGCCGCCACAGGCTCACCCCACATCCGCACCCCTCCCTTCCCCCGGCCTGAGTGAGCCAGAGCCCCCGAAGCAGTTGCTCCTTTAACCCCATCCTGTCTAAGCAAAGAACAGATGCCCACAGGCGACCTACAAGTGGTGGTGGGGGGGCGAATCCAAAGCTGAACCCCGGGAGCTGTGCAAAAAAAGAAGAGAAAGGGAAATCTCTCCCAGCAGCCTCAGGAGCAGCGGATTAAATCTCCACAATCTACTTGATGTACCCTGCGTCTCTGGAATACCTGAATAGACAATGAATCATCCCAAATTGAGGAGGTGGACTTTGGGAGCAATGATATATATATATATATTCTTTTTCCCTATTTCTCTTTTTGTGAGGGTGTATGCGTATGTTTCTGTGTGTGATTTTGTCTGTATAGCTTTGCTTTTACCATTTATCCTAGGGTTCTGTCTGTCCACTTTTTTTTTGTAATACTTTTCAGCATTTGTTATCATTGGTGATTTTGTTTTTTGGTTTGGTTGTTCTTTCTTTCTTTTTTTAATTACATTAAAATATTTTTTGTAACTATTTTTTTGTTTTTTATTATAATTTTTTTTAAAAAAATCTTTTCTTTCTGCCTTTTATTCTGAGCTGTGTGGATGACAGGCTCTTGGTGATCCAGGCAGGCCTCAGGGCTGTGCCTCTGAGGTGGGAGAGCCAAGTTCAGCACATTGGTCCACCAGAGACCTCCCAGCTCCACGTAACATCAAATGGCAAAAATCTCCCAGAGATCTCCATCTCAACACCAAGACCCAGTTCCACTCAACGATCAGCAAGTTACAGTGCTGGACACCCTATGCCAAACAACTAGCAAGACAGGAACATAACCCCACCCATTAGCAGAGAGACTGCCTAAAATAATAATAAAGCCATAGACACACCAAAACACACCACCAGACGTGGACCTGCCCACCAGAAAGACAAGATCCAGCCTCATTGACGAGGACACAGGCATTGGTCCCCTCCACCAGGAAGCCTAAACCTACTGAACCAACCTTAGCCACTGGGGGTAGACACCAAAAACAATGGGAACTATGAACCTGCAGCCTGCAAGAAGGAGACGTCAAACACAGTAAGTTAAGCAAAATGAGAAGACAAAGAAACACATAGCAGATGAAGGAGCAAGGTAAAAACCCAGCAGACCTAACAAATGAAGAGGAAATAGGCAGTGTACCTGAAAAAGAATTCAGAATAATCATAGGAAATATGATCCAAAATCTTGGAAATAGAATGGAGAAAATAGAAGAAACGATAACAAGATCTAGAAGAACTAAAGAGCAAACAAACAATCATGAGCAACACAATAAATGAAATTAAAAATTCTCTAGAAGGGATCAATAGCAGAACAACCGAGGCAGAAAAACGGATAAGTGACCTAGAAGATAAAAGAGTGGAAATAACTACTGCAGAGCAGAATAAAGAAAAAAAAGAAAGAATTGAGGACAGTATCAGAGAACTCTGGGACAATATTAAACAAACCAACATTCGAATTATAGGGGTCCCAGAAGAAGAAGAGAAAAGAAAGGAACTGAGAAAATATTTGAAGAGATTATAGTCGAAAAATTCCCTAATATGTGAAAGGAAATAGTTAATCAAATAAGTCCAGGAAGGACAGAGAGTCCCATATATGATAATTCCAAGGAGAAGTACACCTTCAAGACACATATTAATCAAACTATCAAAAATTGAATACAAAGAAAAAATATTAAAAGAAGCAAGGGAAAAACAACAAATAACATACAAGGGAATCCCCATAAGGTTAACAGCTGATCTTTCAGCAGAAACGCTGCAAGCCAGAAGGGAGTGGCAGGACCTATTAAAAGTGATGAAAGGGAAAAACCTACAACCAAGATTACTCTATCCAACAAGGATCTCATTCAAAGTTGATGGAGAAATTAAAAACCTTACAGACAAGGAAAAGATAAGAGAATTCAGCACAACCAAGCCAGTTTTAAAACAAATGCTAAAGGAACTTCTCCAAGCAGGAAACACAAGAGTAGGAAAAGACCTGCAATAACAAACCCAAAACAAGAAGAAAATGATAACAGGAACATACATATCAATAATTACCTTAAATGTAAATGGATTAAATGCTCTAACCAAAACACATAGACTGGCTGAAGAGATACAAAAACCAGAGCTGTATATACGCTGTCTACAAGAGACCCACTTCAGACCTAGGGACACATACAAAGTGAGGGCATGGAAAAAGATATTCCATGCAAATGGAAATCAAAACAAAGCTGGAGTAGCAATTCTAAGATCAGACAAAATAGACTCTAAAACAAAAACTATTACAAGAGACAAAGAATGATGCTACATAATGATCAAGGGATCAATCCAAGAAGAAGATATAACAATTATAAATATTTATGCACCCAACATAGGAGCACCTCAATACATAAGGCAAACACTAACAGCCATGAAAGGGGAAATCGACAGTAACACAATCATAGTAGGGGACTTTAACACCCCACTTTCACCAATGGACAGACCATCCAAAAAGAAAATAAATAAGGAAACACAAGCTTTAAATGCTACATTAAACAAGATAGACTGAATTGATATTTATAGGACATTCCATCCAAAAAAAACAATACACTTTCTTCTCAAGTCCTCATGGAACATTCTCCAGGATAGATCATATCCTGGGTCACAAATCAAGCCTTGTTAAATTTAAGAAAATTGAAATTGTATCAAATATCTTTTCTGACCACAATGCTATGAGACTAGATATCAATTACAGGAAAAATCTGGAAAAAATACAAACACAGGGAGGCTAAACAATACACTACTTAATAACCAAGAAATCACTGAAGAATTCAAAGAGGAAATCAAAAAATACCTAGAAACAAATGACAATGAAAACAGGACGACTCAAAACCTGTGGGATGCAGCAAAAGCAGTTCTAGTAGGGAAGTCTATAGCAATACAATCCTACCTTAAGAAACAAGAAACATCTCAAATAGACAACCTAGCCTTACACCTAAAGCAATTAGAGAAAGAAGAACAAAAAAACTCCAAAATTAGCAGAAGGGAAGAAATCATCAAGATCAGATCAGAAATAAATGAAAAAGAAATGAAGGAAACGATAGCAAAAATCAATAAAACTAAAAGATGATTTTTTGAGAAGATAAACAAAACTGATAAACCATTAGCCAGACTCATCAAGAAAAAAATGGAGAAGACTCAAATCAACAGAATTAGAAATGAAAAAGGAGAAGTAACAACTGACACTGCAGAAATACAAAGAATCATGAGAGATTACTACAAGCAACTATATGCCAATAAAATGGACAACCTGGAAGAAATTGGACAAATTCTTAGAAACGCACAACCTTCTGAGACTGAACCAGGAAGAAGTAGAAAATATAAACAGACCAGTAACAAGCACTGAAATTGAAACTGTGATTAAAAATCTTCCAACAAACAAAAACCTAGGATCAGATGGCTTCACAGGCAAATTCTATCAAACCTTTAGAGAAGAGCTAACACCTATCCTTCTCAAACTTTTCCAAAATATAGCAGAGGGAGTAACACTCCCAAACTCATTCTATGAGGCCAGCATCACCCTGATACCAAAACCAGACAAAGATGTCACAAAACAACAAAACTACAGACCAATATCATTGATGAACTTAGATGCAAAAATCCTCAACAAAATACTAGCAAACAGAATCCAACAGCACATTAAAAGGACCATACACCATGATAAAGTGGGGTTCATCCCAGGAATGCAAGAATTCTTCAATATACGGAAATCAATCAATGTGATACACCATCTTAACAAATTGAAGGAGAAAAAACATATGATCATCTCAGTAGATGCAGAGAAAGCTTTCGACAAAATTCAACACCGATTTATGACAAAAAACCTCCAGAAAGTAGGCATAGAGTGAACATATCTCAACATAATAAAGGCCATATATGACAAGCCCACAGCAAACATCATCCTCAAAGGTGAAAAACTGAAACTATTTCCACTTAGTTCAGGAAGAAGACAAGGTTGCCCACTCTCACCACTATTATTCAACATAGTTTTGGAAGTTTTAGCCACAGCAATCAGAGACGAAAAAGAAATAAGAGGAATCCAAATTGGAAAAGAAAATAAAGCTGTCACTGTTTGCAGATGACATGATAATATACATACAGAATCCTAAAGATGCTACCAGAAAACTACTAGAGGTATAATCAGTGAATTTGGTAAAGTAGCAGGATACAAAATTAATGCACAGAAATCTCTTGCATTCCTATACACTAATGATGAAAAATCTGAAAGAGAAATTTAGGAAACACTACCATTTACAATTGCAGTAAAAAGAATAAAATACCTAGGAATAAACCTACCTAAAGAGACAAAAGACCTGTATGCAGAAAATTATAAGACACTGATGAAAGAAATTAAAGATGATACAAATAGATGGCGAGATATACCATGTTCTTGGATTGGAAGAATCAACATTGTGAAAATGACTCTACTAACCAAAGCAATCTACAGATTCAATGCAATCCCTATCAAACTACCACTGGAATTTTTCATAGAACTAGAACAAAAAATTTCACAATTTGTATGGAAACACAAAAGACCCTGAATAGAAAAAGCAATCTTGAGAATGAAAAATGGAGCTGGAGGAATCAGGCTCCCTGATTTCAGACTACACTACAAAGCTACAGTAATCAAGACAGTATGGTACTAGCACAAAAACAGAAATATAGATCCATGGAACAGGATAGAAAGCTCAGGGATAAACCCACGCACATATAGTCACCTTATCTTTGATAAAGGAGGCAAGAATATAGAATGGAGAAAAGACATCCTCTTCTAAAAGTGGTGCTGGGAAAACTGGACAGGTACATGTAAAAATAAAGAAATTAGACACTCCCTAACAGCATACACAAAAATAAACTCAAAATGGATTAAGGACCTATATGTAAGGCCAGAAACTATCAAACTCTTAGAGGAAAACATAGGCAGAACACTCTAGGACATAAATCACAGCAAGATCCTTTTTGACCCACCTCCTAGAGAAATGGAAATAAAAATAAACAAATGGGACCTAATGAAACTTAAAAGCTTTTACACAGCAAAGGAAACCATAAACAAGATGAAAAGACAACCCTCAGAATGGGAGAAAATATTAGCAATTGAAGCAACTGACAACAGATTAATCTCCAAAATTTACAAGCAGCTCATACAGCTCAATATCAAAAAACAAACAACCCAATCCAAAAATGGGCAGAAGACCTAAATAGATATTTCTCCAGCAAAGATATACACATTGCCAACAAACACATGAAAGAATGCTCAACATCATTAATCATTAGAGAAATGCAAATCAAAACTACAATGCGATATCATCTCACACTGGTCAGAATGGCTCTCATGAAAAAATCTACAAACAATTAATGCTGGAGAGGGTGTGGAGAAAAGGGAACCCTGATACACTGTTGGTGGGAATGTAAATTGATACAGCCACTATGGAGAACAGCATGGAGGTTCCTTAAAAAACTAAAAATAGAACTACCATATGACCCAGCAATCCCACTACTGCACGTATACCCTGAGAAAACCGTAATTCAAAAAGATTCATGTACCACAATGTTCATTGCAGCTCTGTTTACAATAGCCAGGACTTGGAAGCAACCTAAGTGTCCATCGACAGATGAATGGATAAAGAAGATGTGGCATGTATATACAATGGAATATTACTCAGCCATAAAAAGAAACAAAATTGAGTTATTTTGAGGTGGATGGACCTAGAGTCTGTCATACAGAGTGAAGTAAGTCAAGAAAGAGAAAAACAAATACCGCATGCTAACACATATATATGGAATCTAAAAAAAAATGGTCATGAAGAACCTAGGGGCAAGACGGGAATAACAACGCAGACCTACTAGAGGATGGACTTGAGGACATGGGGAGGGGCAAGGGTAAGCTGGGACAAAGTGACAGAGTGGTAGTGTATATATAGACATATATATACACTACCAAATGTAAAATAGATAGCTTGTGGGAAGCAGTCGCATAGCACAGGGAGATCAGCTCATTGCTTTGTAACCAGCTAGAGGGGTGGGCTAGGCAGTGTGGGAGGGAGGGAGACGCAAGAGGGCAGAGATATGGGGATATATGTATATGTATAACTGATTCACTTCGTTATAAAGCAGAAACTAACACACCATTGTAAAGCAATTAGACTCCAATAAAAATGTAAAAAAAAAAAGTATCTGTCTCTCTCTTTCTCTTCCTCCTTCCCTTTCTCTCTGTTTATCTCTGAAAGACAAATAATACTGGCAAATATAAAGAGGATGAATTTTCTCAGCCAAAGTGGTTACTGAATGGACAGGTCTAGTTAATTGTAAGTTAGAACTCTTTTCTCTTGTGAATCATCACTCAAAAGTTGTTTGAGCAGAACTTTAATTTTACAGGAATGTGTCTTATGTAGATAAAGATTGCCATGACCTGCATAAAAATTATTTCTAGACCGCCACCATTTATAATGCAAAGTTAAGTTCACGTAATATGTAAAAAGGCATCAAACTTGTCAATTGAAAGACTAATGTGTCTCTGGTGCCTGCAAAGAGGTACCTGATGGCATCTAGCCTTCAGCTGTGGCAGGCATCTTCTGCCAACAATGTTCTGGGTTTCATGGGACATTTCTGAATGTTGTGCAGTCCTATTGTGAGCATAATGTCTTCTGTTCTCATGTGGATGGCAATACTATTAAAAGGATTATTAGCAAAGACAAAAGTTATAATGTATAATATAAGGAAGTGAGGGATAATCAGAGTCATGTTAATTTGAGGTGTGTGTCTGTCTGTGTCTGTGTGAGTATGTACAGGGATAGGTGAGGAAATAAACATCTTCAGTGAGATTTTTTTAGCTCTGAATAATCATAATTTAAATTGAATCAAGGAACTTCAAGGTTAGACTATGGAAGAATTTCCTGACACCACAATTTGGTTAACACCAGGGAAATTTTAGAAGCCCCTTCCATGTTTGAGGAGCCTTAGAAACTTTGGGCAATCTTTGATCTGATGATGATAGCAGAAATACTTATGTTTCCATGTTCATTATTAGGTGAGGTGAATGACTCCACATTTTCTCCTTTTTTCATGGCTTTGTACTGAAATAACTAATCTCTTCAATCTCACAGATGAATTTTAGTTTTTCAATAATTACAGCTATATAGCATTAGACAATAGCCCAAGGACGTAGATATATATGTGTAGTTTAACTTGCATGTCTTAATTTACGTAGTTTTAAATACATAAAGCATTGCTTTGGAATTCTTAAGAAGGCTGCTGCCTTAATATTTAGAAAGGGAATGATGTGGCCAAACTCTGCAAGATTTTCCTTAAGCTTCAAAACAAAATCGAAAAGCAAACAACAAAACAAATAACAAAAAAATCAATAAACACACAAATGTCAAATGAGCAGTATACTTTCTTATAAAAATGTATATTTTATTTCATTGACAAAACTACTACTGATGTATATGCAGATATGACATAACCTAAAATCTTTAGTTGTAATAGGCAGTCTTTTTTCATATTGTACATACAGGGCTATTTTTTTGTTTTGTCTTTGTGCCTTTTTACCACAGTGTGGTGCTACAGCAAACCAGTCTGGTCAACCTCACACTATACTCAAGCCTTAATGTACGCTTCATTTTCTGAAATTTAAAAGCTTGTTCCCCTCTGCACCCTTGCTCAGGGAACTTAAGCATCTCAGATTTCAGCTCTCACCACAAGGCTAGTTCCTCCCAAATCCAAATTGCAACCTCCAAATTCAGATTTCCAAGAGACTTCAAGACCTTTGGATGTGGATGCTTTATCATTAATTCAAACTCAACTCCTTCAAAATGTACCTCATCGTACATTCCCTTCTAAAGAATATGTTATTCAGATTTTCAATTTCAGACTGTATTATTTTTCCAGTCATCTGATAGTATTAGTAAGCAATGAATGTAAGAAACAACCTAGATGTTGAATAATGAGGACTAGCTCCCCAATGATGCAACTGTACAAAGAATGTTATACTGGTGTCAGGAATGACACAGAAAAAAAGAATGTATTGACATAGAAGAGTGATTATCCTGTAATAAGTGAAAAAATTAGTGATGAACAAAACAGACAAGGTCTCTGGAGCTTACATACAGAAAAATGTAAATAAAACTACCCACCAACCAACTGAACACAAAATTAAAACCACAGATCATTCATCACACTGTCACTTGTCTCCATGCATTATCTTAGGTATTCCGACTAGCCTGAAATATAACCTAACACTTTCTTCACCCATCAAGCTCCTAATCATCCTTCCAAACTCAACTCATTCATGCAAGAATATGCTTCCTGGGGCATTTCCTTAATAGACTTCATATAGTTGTCTAAAGTAGCTGACTCTTTTCTTTGATATTTTATCATTTAAAATATGGCTGTACCTCAGTAGTCATCATACTGTGCAGTACATGTTGATTTTCTCTTCAAACAGAGCATAAGCTCCTTGAAGGCAGACTATAACCTATTCAAATTAGTATCTCCATTAGAATTTGAAATATTTGCAAAATATATGTTTAGATTACATTATATCATATTATATATAAAATACTTACTCTTAAAGGCAAATCTGCCCCTTGTAGAGACAAAGATAAATAAAATCACTTTCCCATAAGGCAACTCTCATCATTTATATCTTTATAATTATTTTTAATACACAATGCTTTTCGACATTCTCATTGTCCTTTGTTGGATATCACATTTACCTTCTATTTTCTGAAACTGAGGAGTCTGCTAAAGTAGTTAAAAGGGTTAAATACAGGAACTTGAATTTTAAAAAATTTCCCCCTTCTCTCCACTCTCTAATTCAGGAATCAACTTATAATCTGGACATCACCACAATCTCTCTGGTTGTTCAAAATGCACTTAATAGAAACAAAAAGAAAACTACAGAATCAAAAGAGACTGAAGTGATAAAGAACTGAGATCAGGATGGAGGGCAAGGGTAAAAATAGAGATTAAGGAAAAACTAAATATTCAGCAGATTTTTAGAGAGTAAAAATAAAAAGTAACACTTCTTTTATAAAAGCCATTGTCAGCCACATGAGATATTGAGAATGAGAGAGATGTCTAAAGATGACTTTTGTAAAAAATTCCTTTTTCCCCCTCAGAATTTTTTAGGGGAGACTGAGAAAAGATTTTAGTTACTTACAATTCAATCTAAAAAAAATAACGCGATGACATGCATAGACCATGAGAGTTCCCAAATTTATATGAGTTACACTTAAATGTTCTCATTTCATTTCCATCTACAAAATCCTTCAAGGAGCTTCACTACCTGCAGAATACAGCATAATCTCTTCAGCACTATATAACCCCAGTTGTGATCTGGGCTCTTCCCTTTCCCTACACTTTCTAATCACATCTTTCACCCTTTCTAATCTCATCTACTACCATTCCCTCACAACATCTTATACTTCAGTTTATTAAACCACTTACAATTTCTCAAACAAAACAATGTCATTAATGCATCTATGCATTATGACTTTTTATTTTTCCTAAAATGTTACCTCCTGCCTGGCTTTTCTGCTCTGAAAATTCCAACTAATCCTGCAAGAGTCAGTCTTGCTGTCATCTCCACCAGGAAACTTCCTCAGCTATCCACAAGCTCACCTGTTCCCTTATCATACTCTGTACTTGGTTGCTTACATTTATGTGTCTCCCATCTAATTTACTTCCAGCACCAAGCATAAGACTTAACAGAAAGATGCTTAAAATATTTGTTGAATGCATCAGACTACTGTCCATGGGTACTTAGCCTCTTTTTTACATCAGTTCCCATAAGATGATAATCAGTTTAGATGAAATAATCATTAACTGTATTCCAGATATTTAAAAAGTCCAATATTCTATTATTTTAATGTAGAGTAACATTCGACTCTTACCTCTGGAAGACTACTGAATTTATTAGCAAAGCCTCTCAAAAGAGCCATCTAGTAGGAATGGTAAATAACTGTTCTAGGCAATCAAGTTCCTTATGTAAATACAGGCATTCTATAATTCAGTCACACAAAGTGACGTAAAAATTCACCTCACAATTTTGCTAGGATCCAGCTTAAAATAACACATTTTTAGGCCCTCCATGACTTTTAACTTCCAGATTCAAATGGACTCCTTTGGTTCCAGGTAACAGAAACTAGGTTCAGAAGATTATTATGAGGGTATAGAAGTATCTCATGTAACAGCAGGAAAACAGCAAGGCATCCAGGAAGAGCTGGGAATCCTCATGGAAAGCCATAGGATCTGTCTCTTGCTCTCTCTTCTGTGTGCATCTAGGTTTATTTTGTCTCTGCAAATTGACTTCCTCTGCTTCATTATCCAGAATGGTTGATATTTTATAGGTCTAGCCCAGACATTTTTAACTCTACATTTTAAAACATTTGGAGAGTTTTTTAAAAATTCTGATATCTTGGCAAGAGAGACTCCATGCTAATTACATCAGAATTGCTCTGAGTAGGACTCAAGCACTGTAATTTTTAAAAATCTCTCCAGGAGACTGCACTGTGCATCCAAGCTTGAAAATCATTTCTTTAGCCGTATTAATGCTTCTCCTAATTCTTATTCTCAAGTGAGACATTCAAGTTTAGCCACCATCATCTTAAATGTCTACATTTTTCATATAAGCTGGGTACATACTCTAAAAAGTGCTTAACTGCTTAAAAGGCATTAGTTCTGACAACCATCAATACATTTTCCAAATATTAAGGCCCACTGTAAAAATAGGTCACTTACTTTATTCTCAAAATGAACAAGATACTTGTCTATTTGCAAATAATACTTATGCTGGGCCCAGTGATAAGTGTTTTGTACTTATTCTCTCTTTTTGATCACAACTCTTCAAGTTAGGCACCATTCTCCTATTGAAGATGAGAAAAGTGAGGTTCAAAGAAAGTAAATTACTTGTCCAAAGATAAGCAGCTAATATGTGGTAGAGCAAAATCTGAATTCAGAGCTTTCCCTTACTACATTATATCAAGTTGCCCCTATTTACATAAACATTGTTTTTCTAAAGTATTAATGCCCTCAAAATAGGAAACTGACTTAAAAATTATTCATGATGGTTTGATTAAACACACACACACACGTACACATGCACTTTAAAATCTATTATCAAAAATGAAAAGTAGGGCTTCCCTGGTGGTGCAGTGGTTAAGAATCTGCCTGCCAACGCAGGGGAGATGGGTTTGAGCCCTGGTCCGGGAAGATCTCACATGCCGCAGAGCAACTAAGCCCGTGCTTACTACAACTACTGAACCTGCGCTTTAGAGCCCGCGAGTCACAACTACTGAGCCCACATGCCACAACTACTGAAGCCCATGTGCCTGGAGCCCGTGTGCCTGGAGCCCATGCTCCACAACAAGAGAAGCCACCACAATGGGAACCCCACGCACCGCCACAAAGAGTAGCCCCCACTCACGGCAACTAGAGAAAGCCTGTGCACAACAATGAAGACCCAACGCAGCCAAAAATAAAATAAATTAATTAATTAATTAAAAAAAAAAAACACTGGCAAACAGACTCTTATACCTAAGGTCCAAATTAAAAAAAAAAAAGAAAGAAAAATATATACCAGTCAGATATTAACGAGATAATCAATCATAATGCCTTTCATTTGAGAATACAAATAAAAACAAGTACAATGCTACACTACAATGACCTATTATTTTATTATTACTCTTTATCACTGGTATTCTTCTATTATACCTGGCTGGGTCATGGAATCACAGACAGAGAAATTTTCATATATAATTGTTATTCTGTTGAGGGAAAAGCAAATCACATCATAATTATGTATCCCAATTTCACTTTTTCCCTAATTTGCTTTAGTAGAATGATTTTTTTTAAGAAAGCACTGTTAAAAGCAAGACTATTGGTAGTGTTATGTTTAATTGAAGAAGAGAAAATAACTATCACTATGTTGCTTCCAATTTAAAATCCTCAAACAGCTTTCACTCACTCACTTTATTTATATTTCATTGTGATATAACTATAATGGTCCCTATCTTGGGGTACAGCTGTTCTAGAAGCATCCATTCTGAGATTATTTTAAGGCAAAGAATAAATAACATTGTGCAGCTACTTACAGCTAGATTAATTCATAGGTTGGATTAATGCATTAATTAACTCCAGCTCAGTTACTTTGCCCTTTGAAGAAATATCCGAGGGAAAAAAACTTACAAGGCAGAAATTAATTTGGATTAGCTGTTTCCATGATGGAAAAGGCTAGGTACAGTGATTATAATTATAACATAAAATCAGATTTCATTTCTCCATTTTGAGAAATTATTATTTATAATGAAAATTTTAGAAAGATATGAGTCTATAAAAAAGTTTCTAAAAAATAATGATCCCATTTTATTCACTTAAAGGACTATATTCACATTGCTTTTAATAAGATATTTGTAACCTGAACACAAAATAAGGCTACAAAATTAAATGATATTAACTCAAATCAATGTGATCTTTTTTCTCCATCTAAACCCTATCTTCACGCCTAACTACCAGCTGTTAAGCAACTTAAAGTAGTATCATGCAAACATTCCTCTGTTCTTCAATAAAAAAACTATTCCTCCCTTAGTTTTTCCCATTTACTTTATTATGACACTGCCATTTAACCAGCTTAAGCCAAAAATCTGTGAATCATTCTTGATATTGTTCTCTCTCATTCCCCATTTCTCTTCCACCAGCAAATCTAATGACAGTGTCTCCAAAATATATGAATCCAAGCACTTCCATCCATTTTCACTGCCACCATTATCTCTTACTGGGACTATTTCTTACTGGTTTCCCCAGTTTCCCCATTTTCCTTGCCTCCTACTGAAATCCACTCTTTACTTTGCACCAGAATAGCCTTTTAAATACATAAATTTGATTGTTTAAAATTTTTCATTGGCTTCTCATTGCATTTTGTTAATATTCAAACTCTTTATTATAGTCTACAAGATCCTTCATGATTTGGTCCTGTGTCCCTATCCAAACTTACCTTATTCCACTCTCTATATAAATATACATATCAGTCACATGTGATTTCCACCAAACTCTATCTTTCCCTGGGGGTCTGCATGTACTCTTCTCTCTACCTGGCATGTTTTTTTTTTTGTTTTGTTTTTGGTTTTTTTTCCTTTAATTCTTCAGTTTCCATGTAAAACTTTACTCCCATTTCCAAGTACCAGCACTTTTGGCAACTGCTATAGACTGAACTGTGTTCTCCCCAAATTCATATATTGAAGCCCTAACCCCCAAGGTGGTGGCATTTAGAGACTGGGCTTTTGAGGGTTACTTAGGTTAAGATGAGGACGTGAGGTCATGAAGGTGAGGCCCTCATGATGGAATTAGTGCCCTTATAGGAAGAGACACCGGAGAGCTAGTTCACAGCTCACTTGCGCTCCTCTCTCCCTCTTTCTCTCTCTCTCTCTCTTTCTAGCTCACTCTCCACCATGTGAGTACACAGCAAGAAGGTGGCCACCTACAAGCCAGGAGAACCCTCACCAGAACCCGATCATGGTGGCACCCTGATCTCAGCCTTCTAGCCTCCAGAACTGTGAGAAAATAACTTTCTGGTGTTTAAGCTACCCACTTCATGGTATATTGTTATGGTGGCCTGAGCTGAGTAATAGAGCAACCCAATGTAGAATCACCAATGAGTCAAGTGAACTTGTAAAACATGCTTCCTAAATCTCATGTGTCCCATGACCTAAAATGTTTCCTAGGCATATTCAATTTCTCAACAATATTTACAAAGTGCTTACTATATGGTAGACATTGTGACCAGGTCTAGGGACAGAGCAGTAAACAAATTACACTTTCTAGTTTCATGGATCTTATACAAAGTGATGGGGACTAGGGGGTGGGACACAAACACAAACATAGATTAGTGTATCTCTCTGTGTGTGTGTGTGTGTGTGTGTGTGTGTGTGTGTGTGTGTGTGTGTGTGTGAGAGATAGTGTGATTCATAATGAAAGGTATATATTTGGTCTTTGTCCTGTTTTCTCACACATTGCTCCTAAAACTCTTGGACTTTCCTCAATGATGAAAACAATGAAAGTGTCTTTTGCTATGTCAATGAGGTGACTTTTGGAAAGAACCAAAGGATGGGGGCTGGTTGCCAGGAGAATCAACCTTGTGGTAAGTCGGAACTTTCAGTCCCACCCACCTGTCTCCCTGACCTCAGTGGAGGGGAGAGGGGCTGGAGGTTCAATCAATCGCCAATGGCCAATGATTTAATCAATCATACCTAGGTAATGAAGCCCTATAAAAATCCAAAAGAACAGGATGTGGAGAGCTTCCAAGGTAGGAATACCAGATTTGGGTGAGAGTGGTGTGCCTGGTGAAGGCATGGAAACTCCGTGCCCTTTTTCCATATCTTGCCCTATATAATAATTCTTCCATCTGACTATTCCTGAGTTATATCCTTTTATTATAAACCAGTGATCTAGTAAGTAAAATGTTTCTCTGACTTCTATGAGCCACTCTAGGAAATTAATTGAACCCAAGGAGGGGATCATGGAAACATCTGATTTATAGCCTGTCAGAAGTACAGATAACAACCTGCTCTTGTGATTGTCATCCTAAGATAGAGGGGGGTCGCTGGAACCTCCTATAGCCTATTAGTCAGAAACACATGTGATAACCTGGGCTTGGTGACTGGTATCTGAAGTGGTAGAAGGGAGGAAGGTGTCAGTCTTGTGGGATTGACCCCTTCCCTGTGGGATATGACACTTATCCCCAAGTACATAGTGTCAGAATTGAGTTAAATTGTAGGATACCCAACTGGTGTCCTGAGCATTGCTTGGTGGTGTACAGAACCACTCCCGCTCTACACACACATGTTGGTATTAAGTCCAGGGACCCAAAATATTGTGTTTTAAAGTGGTTTTTCCTCAGAAATAGAATGTAGAATATGTGGGTTAGGGAATAGTATGGCTGGGGTCAGGGAAGTTTTCCATTTGGTACACACAGAGGCTTCTTTAATAAAGTAACACCTGAGCAGATACCAGAAGGAGGTGAGCAAAGGGTCATGTGTGTATCAACAGAGTTTTGGTATACCCTTTTCATGACTTTGAAATGCATGGCCCAATTTATCAGTTTAGTTACAGCAATAACATTGGTTTCTACCTTCTACTAAGTATAATATCATCCATTAAGAAAACAGAATGTATCAGTCTCCCAAGGCAATAGAAATAAAAGCAAAAATAAACAAGTGGGACCTAATCAAACTTATAAGCTTTTGCACAGCAAAGGAAACCATAAAACAAAAAGACAACCTACGGAATGCAAAAAAATATTTGCAAACGATAAGACTGTCAAGGGATTAATTCCCAAAATATACAAACAGCTCATACAGCTCGCGATGAGACTGTCAAGGGATTAATTCCCAAAATATACAAACAGCTCATACAGCTCAATAACAACAACAAAATAAACCCAATCAAAAAATGGGCAGAGGACCTAAACAGACATTTCTCCAAAAAAGACATCCAGATGGCCAATAGGTAATTTCTCAACGTTAATTATTAACAAAATGCAAATCAAAACTATAAGGAGTTATCATCTCACATTGGTCAGAATGGCCATTAAAAAGTCTACAAAAAAAAATGCTGGAGAGGGTATGGAGAAAAAGGAACACTCCTACACTCTTGGTGGGAATGTAAATTGGTCAGCCACTGTGGAAACCCATATGGAGTTTCCTTAAAAAACTAATAATATAGTTATCATATGATCTAGCAATTCCACTCCTGGGCATATATCCAGAGAAAACTCTAATTTGAAAAAGTACATGAACCCTAATATTCATAGAAGCACTATTTACAATAGCCAAGACATGGAAGCAACCTAAATGTCCATCCACAGATGAATGGATAAGGAAGATGTAGTATATATATAGTGGAATATTACTCAGCCATGAAAAAGAATGAAATAATGTCATTTGTAGCAACATGGCTGGACCTAGAAACAGTCATACTGAGTGGAGTCAGACAGAGAAAGACAAATATCATATGATATCACTTATATGTGGAATCTAAAAAATAATACAAATGAACTTATTTACAAAACAAAAACAGACTCACAGATATAGAAAACAAACTTATGGTTTCCAAAGGGTAAGGGGGGACAAGGATAAATTAGGAGTTTGGGATTAGTAGATACAAATCACTATATATAAAATTGATGAACAACAAAACCCTACTGTATACCACAGGGACCTATATTCAATATCTTGTAAAAACATTATCATGGAAAAGAATTTAAAAAAAGAATATATACATATTTGTATAACGGAATCACTTTGCTGTATGCCAGAAACTAATACAACATTGTAAATCAACTGTACCTCAATAAAATTAATTAATTTTAAAATTAACTAATTAAGTTGTAGAAAAGAAAACAGCATGTAGACTATTACACAGAACCTCTACTTCATACAACCATAAGGGTTGGTTAAAAGGATAATACAGTACTTTAAGAAATGGCTTCTGTTAGCCAAGGATCCCTCCCAAATAATAAATAACATGTTGACAAATTTTCAAAAGTGTCAGTCAAGAAGGTAACAATTGCCATATTCACAGGCCCAGGGGCAAATGCGGCGACACTGCTGACAAGATGTCAATGACTAGTGTAAGAAAAGCCTGGTGACCAGCACAAGGTGGTGCCTGACAGCAAATCCATGTAGTACAAAGGAGTCAGTATGAGCAAGGTGAGAGTGATGAAGGTAAATAACAGAAGCTGACATTTAAGAAAAGTGACAGCAGCAATGTTAAATATTAAGACTTGGAATAAAAAGCTCAAAATTGTAAGTCAACAACCTATCAGGCAATCCCTGCTTTGGTGTTAAGCTATTAACTCTGTATTTCTAGGAGGAGAAGTCTCTGATATAGGCTAAGGTGGGGATAAGATGCAGGGAGAAAACCAGTACAGTCTCTCAGAGGTTATTTTGCCACCCTCAACAAGTCAGCTAGGCCTCTTTAAAACTCATTTGTCTCATCTTTAAAACAACGATTGTGAAGGATGTTGTGGGAATCAAACGAGAAAAACTGTAACACTGTTATGCTCATTTTCACCCTTCCATTTCCATGTTAACTGTACCCCACCACCTGTTTTAGCAGTTGAAAGTAGTATTTATCACCAATGATACGAGTGCATTTGTAAAATCTACTTATTAAACCTCATGTGCCCTGTAATCCTCAGCATATGCAATTTTCCAACCACAGTTATCAAGTACCTACCATATGGTAGGCATTTGTTGTCCAATCACCTACTATAATACAGGCGTTGTTCTAGGCATCGAAGATACCATAGAGAACAAAACTGACAAAACATCACATTGAAGGCTACATTCCCATGGGATGTTGTCCTGCAGGCAGTGACTATGCAATATATGCTAAGTCATCCAAAAATGAAATAACATCATTTCGAGGGGTGATTGTATGGATTACAAAAGCCCAGTACCTTTGTTCTCATCCCCACTCTGGTACAGAGTTCTCTGATGACTAGCAGGAACTTACCTACGCGTTCTGCCTTCCACAAGCTCAGCTAAAGTTCAGCCAAAAGAACACCACGAGGAAGAGGATGCACAGTTACTGAAAAGAACAGCAGGGCTGAGGATGAAAAAACTTGGCTACAGCCCCAACACGGCCATCACACAGTTTCAACACCTTAACGGTGGCATTACATTTCTCCTGTTCTTTTTTGTGGATCTTATTGCTGTCTTTATCTCTTTGAGGATCTTTAACATACTTATTTTAAAGCACTTTCAGAAGATATTTCTATTATTCAATTCTCCTATAATTTGAATTTAATCTTTCAAAGTCTGTTCTTCAGCTTCCTGCCCTATGTATTAAGGGGTTGAATCAGATGATATTCATATCTCTCTCAACCAACTTCAGCATAGGTTTTCTAATTTGTAAAATGGGGGAAAAATGGTTACTCCAGAGGTAATTTTTCAGTGTAACATGAATGTTAAGCTCCTAAAAAGGAAATGAGCATGTAGCAGGTATTCAGTAGATTAGATTCTTTATTTTTAACATGTATTATTTGGGTTTCAGAACCATAAAAAATTATAATTTTGTCCTTTTTATGGATGAAAATAGTGAGGCACAAGATAACACATCAGAAACTTTAACCGGTTTCAAGTCTTTAAACTGGGAATTCCACCTCTATAAGTACATTGTGCTGCCTCAGAGCCATTAGTGAGATAACCAAAGGGCAATATGACATTCCCAAAGGTCTGAAGGGAGAATTAATGAATAATTAAGTCAGGACTTGAACCCAGGTCTCTTGACTTTTAGGTTTCCATTACGTCACCTTATCAGGATAATTTTCTTTTTTTTAATTTTTATTTTATATTGGAGTAGAGTTGATTAACAGTGTTGTGTTAGTTTCAGGTGTACAGCAATGTGATTCAGTTATACATATATCTATTCTTTTTCAAATTCTTTTCCCATTTAGGTTATTACAGAATATTGAGAAGAGTTTCCTGTGCTATACAATAGGTCCTTTTTGGTTATCTATTTTTAATATAGTAATGTGTACATATCAATCCCAAACTCGGATTCTTTACAGCTTGTATTGAGTCAACTTTAATAAATCATTGAATGCAGAGAATAAAATTTTAGCTAAAATTTTCAACTGAGTTATTTTGCATTTGAATTTCCCCCAGCAACCTAAAGAATTTTAGTTCTTTGTTCTACTGTGATATTGTCCTTAGCCCTATACAACTCCAGGCATTAAGGTGTTAAAGATTTGGCATAGAATTCTTAACATCTATAGCCCATTTGGACCAAGTGACACTGCAGTGGCTAAGTTCTTTCATTCAACATCAGCACACGCTGAGATCAGGTTCTGTATGGCATGGATCAGAATTTTCAGAGTTATTTTTTTCTACCCATTCTAATCTTGAGTTATCTGCCTGAAGTAGCAATCTACTGCTATATTGGTAAGGAAATATTCTGCCTTTATGGAGACAATTTCATTTTAAATTACTTTTCAGGTCAAATGCTGCCATTTAATAAGGTTTGGAACCTTATACAAAGTCAATAAAAGGCGTTAAAATTACTTATTAGTCATGGCATTTTCTTCCCCTATCACCAACTAGATAGTTTTGTTTTGATAGCTCCATTAGATATAGGCTCATTCCTCAGTTTTTCCTTGATTTCCTTTTACAACATATAGATGATATAAAAAATAAATCCCCCTTCATATACAAAAAGCTACACATTATTAAAATTGAAATTTTTAATAGAAAAAGTATTGTCTCTGATACTTAATAATTACTTTAAACATTAGCTAGGGAATACACCAAAAATTAACATGAATGTACCACCAAAGGCAAATTCTATAGATAGCACTATAGGGTTTATTGTATGCTTATTTACAACACTTAAAATGGACTTTATTTTTCAATAGCTATAAGCAAATTTAACTTTACTACTTCCCATTGAAAGGGATACAAATTAGATCACATGCACTTCTGATTCTTTTTCAGTCTGAAGGTCCAGTTTCCCAATGAGCAATTGGGCTGAAGTCATCTCAATACTATGATCCTGACCAAGTGGAAAAACTTAGCATGGAAACAGCATTTAGCCATGACATACTTCAATATTATTTTTCGGAGGCTATCACTACCTCAAACTAAATCCATTATGATTTAAACCTGTCTTTTTATTGATATTCATTGTTTTTCAACCTGACAGTGGCCAAAGATTTATACCAATTTTCTTTTAACACAGGAATTAAAGAGTTTGAAATATATCTTAGAGGACACTTTTTCAATAGGCCTCAAGATTTTAATACAGCTGTCATTTGAAAAGCCTTACCTCCTCTCAGTTGGAGAAGGGTTTAGAGAAGGAACCAGCTCCCTTGATAAGACTGTTTTTATTTGAAGCAGTGGAGGATTCAAAAATTAGTATGACATATTGATGATGCCTTTTTTGAAAGGCATTTTTATTCCCTAAGTAGAAGAAGACTGTAGAGGGCTGTCAATCATTAAACCACAAATGAAGTCCTTTGCCTGGCTAAGATATTTGCAACTATACCAATGCTGGTAAACTAACCACAAAATTATAGCCTTTTCTCCTGCCTCACCCAGATTTCACAGGGGCTGCACACCCAAATAAATGCCTCTTGGCTACCCATTCATCTAACAGCTGGAAAGATGACACTTGACATTTGGAAACTTTCCTGTGAAGATTGCTGCAAGGCTTTCCCATTAGCTTCCTGGTGAGACTGTAAGGTCGAATAAGCTGCCTCAAAACCTGCAAAGGGTAACGGAAATACTCTAATATTAAGCCTGTGCAATTTAAATTTCTAATTCTCAAATCATATTTCTTCAGATACTGTAGAAACCACTGGTATATTTCAGGGCAAAAGAATGCCTTTGAAGATGTGGAATTAAAGTGATATCTTAAGCAATGATGATGATAAGTGCCTTTTATTTAAAGTTGGCACTGAAGGTCTTCTAAGCAAGAGAGACTTGGACATAGATAATTTCTTCTAAGTTTGTTTTCTAAAATCCCAGACTGTCATATTTTTTTTAGCAACTGTTCATCTTTGTCCAGAACAGAAATCTTAAACAAAAGGCACTGTCACTACCATTCTTTGGGCTTTATTTTCACATCATAGATGTTATGAGAGATAGGTTTAAAATTTTAACAATCCAACAGTGTGGGTTTGTTTGGAAAATCACTGACCCCAATATAAAATAAAATTGTAAATATTCCAGTATTAAGAAAATGCTGTGATCTTATACATCTTTCAAGTATAAACATAGGACTTTTTTCTCTTCAGAAAGAGACCTTTCGAAGAGACCCCCAAATCAAAAAGTTTTAATAACCTGACAGTTCACTAAAGGTATTAGATAGATAAAATCCTTCACATAATCTCAAATCCTAAAGATGGCAGAAGGTGAAAGATTTCATTTATTGATATGAATGCACATAATTCAATTAGCTTTATAGCAATGATCCTTCTGCACTGTGCCCAGTTCTGAATTCCCCATCTTCAAAGTGTCCTTACAATTTTCTATTCTTGGTTGTTAACTCAGTATTTCCCATGTGAGAGATTCACAAGAATGAATAGGCCTCTCTAAATGTTCAGTCATATGTCCAAATGTAGATAAAATTAATGATTAAAGAGGAAAATGAAACATTTAAAAAAATATATGCAGAAGGGCATTGAAGAAACAGCAGACATGAATGATGTAACTTTGAATCTTGAATTAATCACCATCTGAGACTGAAATCACTTTTTAAAAGTCAATTTAGTGAGGCTGAATTTTACCCTATTAGTGACAATGACAGATAGGGATTCCTCTGGATGGGAATCTCATGGCCTCAAATCACAAAAAAAACATGGACACAAACCTAGCTTTCTCACAACATTCCATTAACAAATCCACCAAGAGGAGTCTCAGCTCACAGAGAGAAAATGAAATACTTAGCAATGACTGGATGACTCTTTTCTCTTCAAACTAAAACCACAACTACCATGTTGTACCCACTCACTATATGGTGGGACGATGTCATGTCTCTCTCTCTAGGTACTGAAATCACAAATTTGTTTCACATAGCCTATTGAACTACCATCAGATAGATGGTAATGACTTTCTGTCACTCTTGACCTGGGGCAGATCTGAACTAGTGACCAAAAGGTTAAAGGCTCTGTATCTCATTACTAACCCCCTGAGAGATCTAGTTCTCTCAACAACTAACTATTCTTTTGTGCCTCAATGAAACCAAAAGAAAATACACAAAAACCTCAAGCAGTAGAGAAGCAGGTCATCCATGCAAGGAATTTATGATAGTTTTGAATAACTTTACAAACACCTATTTCAAAATATACCCATATACTACATACAACTGAGGAGAATCACATTAACTGTGAGAGAAATTCATTATAACCTTCATTAAAATATCATATAAGCTTCACTGAAGCCGAACAACACTGTAGAAAGTTGAGCTGAAAAAACACTGTAGAAAACTAAAACTTAAAAGATACCTGTGCTCTGTGATCTTACAGGGTTAGGAAAGACATTTTAGATCTAGTATGATGCTCTAATATTTATGCGTGTACCTTGTACATACATTCTAAGATAATTTTGCCACAACAATTAGTTTTAGGAGGGATTGACAAAATGGAAAGTATAACATAAAGAAATAATCATAAATGAAATAATCATAACAGTATCAGGCACTTTAACATGGATACTTATTATAAGAATACAGCTTATTTAATTAAGGGTAAAGTTTGAGAAAACAAAAAAAGAATATCATTTGGGAACATGCATGTAGACAAACTCATGTACATAGAAGGAACACTGAAACTAAACCAATAATAAAATTAACTTTTTGTTGTAGAAAGTTGACCTCAAATGCTGACTGCCAAGAAACAATATTCTGTAACTATTTAACTTCAACTATTCTGTTTTTCTGCAGTGTGCGGGCCTCTCACTGTTGTGGCCTCTCCCGTTGCGGAGCACAGGCTCTGGACGCGCAAGCTCAGCAGCTATGGCTCACAGGCCCAGCCGCTCCACGGCATGTGGGATCTTCCCGGACCAGGGCACGAACCCGTGTCCGCTGCATCGGCAGGCGGACTCTCAACCACTGTGCCACCAGCGAAGCCCTAACTTCAACTATTCTGTAACTAAGTATTCAGTGACACCTAAAGTCACTTGTAAGCTCAGTAACCAAAACGTTTTTTTTTTAATGTTTAATGACCCAATGCCTCCTTCCTTACCCTTTGCAGTTTCTCATGAATTCTACCTAGAAGAAACCAGGTGTTATCCTTTTCATTTCTTGCCTATAGTTGAATAAGCTCTATACAAATTCTGTCCTTTATTTGAGTTTCTATTAATTCCGTACTTATCCTTCCACTAATAACTCTTGTCTTTTGCCTTTCAATATTTATCTTTGTACCACCACAACTGCTTTCATAGCAGCAGCATGTACATTTAGATAAACCCATCCACTACCAGTAATAAATATTGTGGGTTTTTTTTAATGTTACATATAAGAGATAGTGAATTTAAAATAGAATTCTGAATCACAGAATAGTGACATGACTAAAGGATCACTCTAATGATGTAATCAAACCTGTGACTTTTGAGATAATTTCCGTATATTCAGATTGCTTTATTTGACAAAATGTCTCATGTTTACAAGATCATTTTCTGAGAACTACCATGATTACTTTAGGAAAAATGAACTTCTGATCTAGGATTAGACTAAGAAGAATTTAGCTTGTATTCTATCTCCAAGTTCTCAGAGAAGGCCATAGCATGGTGAGATATCATATAGTCTTTTTTCCCTCTATGTTGACTAAATTTTTGTTTGTATGTCAATACTAGAACAAAGTAAGTGCTGAATCTTCTGAATGATTGTATTTTTGTAAAGAACATTTGGTATTAAGGTATTAAGGTCCTCTTTGGTAAAGTAGGACCTTAGGCACCTTTTACACTCTCTTAACCAAGTTCTTTGCACCAAACAGATTCACTAGACTAGTTTCTTCTCTCCTTTTCCTCTCTGAGATATACAAAGGAATGCCAAGGAGTACTGAATCTTTGTAATGGGTGGGGTGCTCCTGTGTGCCTATGAACCTTCTACTCCACCTGTTGAGTTGTGTGCTTATTAAGAGTCAGTTGTACATTCTTTACCCCATTTGTGTTGGCTCAAAGTGTAAATAAAAATTATATAAATCGATGAGCTATACGAATGTGAAAAGAAAGAGGGTTGATTCTGTGAAAACTAAGTTGAATGTTTTCAAAAGATATGATAAAAAGGTGAGTTACTAAAAAACAGTTGCTGTCAAATTAAGTGTGACAGAAACAACTGAAATGACTTCAGGGCAATCATAAAAACCCAGAAAATTGCTATGTACGTTCCTTGAAAATGTGGCTCCACTTTAAAAAACAAAAATGGAAGTTGTAGACAATATATTATAGTTAGGTTTAGATAAGAAATATTCTAGAACTCCAGTGACTGGATTGAAAAGATCTTGGCCCTGATTATTTTTTTTAAGAGAAATGAAAATGAGAAAATATCTAAATGCATTAAAATAAAATGATATGCTTAATATATGTGTATATCCTTTTTATACGTCCCCATTTTAACTTTTTCGGATTAACCAAACAATTATTGATAACTGTTTCATAGGACAAGATAACTTTTTTGTACTCCTGTGTTTTTAAATAAATGTTCTAGATTTAACCAATTTATCATTGATAAATGTTCTGGATTTACCTATATAATTAAATGTCTGATTTTTACTCCAATTAATAATTAAATAGCCTTTAATCATACTAACTGAGCTAATTGCCCCTCTATTTTCTTTCTCTGGGAAGTTCAAATTCCTAGAACTTTTCTATACACTTAATCATTCTGGTTAAGGTATATTTTTGGCCAGAATTAAGTTATACACATACTACAGCCTCCAATCACAATCTTTAATTTCAGTTTCAAACTACAGAGGAACTCTCAGGAGAAGTTCTATTGCATTATTATATTTTTAAATTTTAACACATACTGTAGGGGAAGGTGTCAAGGACTGCTGCTAATTGGCAAGAAAACTAAGATTCCAGAGTTGAAAAGTACCAGGGAAGTAGTCCAGTACAGGGGAACTTAACAGCTAGACATTGTGTGTTCAAATCTTGGCTTCATTTCTAACAGGATACTGACCTTGAATAGGTTTATCATTTGAGCCTAAAGTAAAGTAGGTAAAGTTGGTAAAGTATTTTTACCAGCTATGAAACATAGATAATGATGCCTGTTAACAGGGTCATTATAACCAAAAACTGTACAATGTATGATAGATGCTAAACAATTAGTGGCTGTTATTTCAACGGTTGACAAGTGAATATAAAAGGCATGTTCCAGGGAGGATAAAAATCAGGGACTACTTCTTTTGAGTCTTCTCTAATAATTCTAGTCAACATTGATTTCTGTTCTTTGACTAATTTAGCATTTATATGTTATAGTAAATTTAGCTTTCTATTATGCCATATATATTTTTCTCTAACTATTTCACGTGGATGAAATAATTGAATTCAAACATCATTATAAGCTCCTTTAGAGAAGGGAGGCTGATGGGTTAATGTGGTTAATTTCTTTTTTTTCCTATTACAGAACTTTTTATCTATCCATCTGTCCACATACATGCACACACACAGACACAGACACATACACACACACACTAGTTAAATAAATCCATTACAAAGTACAAGTGCGAATTTGAAAATTTATAGAATTTTTTTGTTTACCTGTAGTCATTCTTTCAGTTACATACTCTTTCTTTGGGTACGCTGTCAAAGTTATCTTAGATAGTCAGTATTCTCATTTAAGTGAAAGAAGAAAACTCAAATATGCCTGGACTCCACTAATATCATAGTATTATAAACAAGTGAGGTGAAGTCATACTGGATCACTTATTAGTACAACTAAAGAAGAGCAAGTTTAATATTTTAAAATAATGACTTACAAGGAGGGAAATGTTGACAAAATGAAAAATATTTCTCTCTATATAAATTCCAGATCTGACACTATCACTTCTTTATTCAAACAGTTCCTACCACATTCCTGCCTCATTACATACTCCACATTAAATTCCCAAACTGGGTACTCTCATCATGTTCTAACCCCAGTATACTAAACCCCAGATGCTTTCTCCCATTTTTCCTATATAGTCTCCATGTTCAGCGCCTCCACTAGCTCAGACTGCCTTTTGGTGAAAACAAAAGAAAAAGCTGTAGCACAGGTGCAAGGCTTAGGGAGCAGGCAGAAAGCACCTTTGTGAAAATTCAAGGAAGGCACTCCTGCCTCTGAATAGAAGCAGCACAGCAAAAGATGCCATTGTTCGGTGAGTGGAGCTTGGTCTGGATTTCAGCCAACTGGTACCCTTGTTTGGGTAGCCCTTGCACAGTGGGCAAGCTATGCAATCTTATCCAGTAGGCTTCTTTAAGTTCCAGCGATTCAAATCACTCAGCATTCTTCCAGTTTTTCTTATCTTCCCTCTTTACATGTATCTTGATTTTTATGAAGTCTGCTCACTCCATATCCTGATACCCACCTCCAGGCAGAATCAATCATTAACTCTTCCATACTGCCTCGTACCTTTACATTTTTTATTACTGCATTTGTTATTTTGTATTATATGAATGCTTCCATAACTATTTGTAAAGCACCATTTTAAAAAACTACTGCTTACTGAATGAATGAATGAATCCATGCATGAATGACTACACAGACAGATGGATGCATATGGATGCATAAATGAATGGCTAGATAAATGCTCTTATCATGACCTGAAACAGCCTCTTTCAGTCGTCATCTGTTAAAATACTATACTTTGACTTACTATTCAAATCTCCTATTTTATAGTTTTTCTCTGATACCATTTTAACAGTCCAAAGGGAATAATCTCTAATAATTCACAAACAATAAATATTTAGAGCTCAGACTCTTTACTAAGAACTTTCCATAAATTCCCTTATGTATTCTTCCCTGAAACCCAATAGGGTAGCAACTTTATTATTGCTCCTTTATTAATAAATCATTTCTTTACCCCTAAGAAGACCACATCTTAGAGCAATGACGTGACTTTCCCAAGGTCATACAGTTTGTAAGTATTGTTGAAATCAGATCTGTTTAGTTCAGAGCTCAAATTTCTAACTACTCTATTACACTTCTCCTCATTTATTCACTTTGGTACCCTCCCAAAGTCAAGTGTTAGACCCAACAGCTGGTACTCAATAAGTGGTAATTGATTAAATTAACTAATAAAATTTAAGTGAAGCTCACTTCAGATAACTATGGGAATTACTGAAATCCCAACATGTGTGTCTTTAAATAATCACATTTACCTGAAAAAGTGTATTTCAAAGAAATTCTAAATATCCAACTGCAATGATTGCATGTATGAATTAATACTATAATGTATGTATAAAATCATTTTTTTAAGTCCACTGCCTAGTGTTGCATGTTTCCCCAAAGTATAACATAAGACAAGGTGTTATAAACCTTCATTCATGAATACACTTCAGGCATTATATAAATTTTTCTAAACTAATGCTACATTGGTAAGAAAACACTAGTTATTTACAGTGCTAATTAACTTATATAACAAATATATTAGTTTTCTTAACTCTTCTTTAAATTCCTTTAAAATCAATTATCCCTACATTTTTTCCTATTTAATGATGAATACGCTCTTTATTTTGAGGGTATATTAGTAAGCTAGCAGGCCACTGGCTTGTGTAGCATCAGACCAGTAAGAAGGCTTCAATCAGGGAAACATAGGATGCTAAAGAACACACTAGAAGGAAAGTGTTTCTGGAAGAGGAGAAGGAAGCAAAACCTGAAGGACAAGCGGGATACAGACAGGTGAAATGGGTGGAGTCAGGAAAGGCCCAGATGTAGGAGATATCTTGATGTGTTAGGGGAAATTCAAATTGGTATCACAAGCTAAGGAGTTTGGACTTCATCTTGAGCATAAAGAGGAGCCTCTGAAGGGTTTTAAGTGAGGAAATTAGGATCAAATTTGTATTCTAGAAAGATGACTCTGGCTGCAGCATAGGGGCTTTGGATTTGACAGGGGGAAATTGGGGGCAATTTTAGGAGGTGATAGAGGCCAGAACTAAGTTACTGACAGTGTAAAGAGAGAAAAATCCTACTTTGTCTATATGTTCCTTTTTAGTCTCATAACTGCTTAGCACTTTGTATCCAACACCCTCGCATAATAGTGAAAGTGTTCATTTTACCTGACAGAGATTTTATCTGCCTTCTGTTTTCACTGCATTTCTAAAATGTCATTCAATACTTTCTTTGACAAATTTGAATTCTTCAGCCAAACCCAAAACTTTTACTGGTCACAAATTTTTAATTTTTTTATATTTTGAACACTATCATTCCTAGCAATATATATTTAAAGCACATGCACTTTTTTTTCATAATACCTAAGAGTCTGTGTCTTTCCTTTCATGAGTAAGTGGAAACTAACTAAAATGATTGCTCATTTTTATCAGCACACATTTATCAGATTCAGGGAAGTAGAAAGATAACAGTGAAGTAAAAAAAAAAATACCCTTAAGAATCTTTCTGAATGATAATTGTGAAGCACTACAAAACCACCATCATCATAAAATATAGTAAACATTCTCTATGTCTTTTAATTTAAAAGCTACAAATGGATTTAAATATTTAGAAAACAATAACACACGCCATTCTCCACTTGCCTATGTTCAAGTTTACTGTTTCAAATCTCTCTAGCGTCTCTGCCTTCCCACCACTTTCACTTCTGCAAACTGAATTCACATCTTCACTAGGTTTTATCTGGCGTAGCACAAAAGCCTTTTCCCTTCTCCTGGGTCTACCTTCATTTCTTCAAGGAGTTAACAGACTGGTCAGTGAGATGTCTGGTCAACCCAAAATCGTATTTCACACAAAAAATAAGCAAATTAAAATAAGTGTATGAAAGTCTTTACAGGCGTAGAATTGACCAGGCATATATGATAGAAAGAAGAAAAGAAAATTTAGATTGGGGCTTCCCTGATGGCGCAGTGGTTGAGAGTCTGCCTGCTGATGCAGGGGACACGGGTTTGTGCCCTGGTCCGGGAAGATCCCACGTGCCGCAGAGCGGCTGGGCCCATGAGCCATGGCCGCTGAGCCTGTGCGTCCAGAGCCTGTGCTCCGCAACGGGAGAGGCCACAACAGTGAGAGGCCTGCGTACCGCAAAAAAAAAAAAAAAAAGAAAGAAAATTCAGATAAATAACTCATAAATAAGGGTGTGTACAGCAGTGCTGTTTTATGAGAAAAATAGGTGTGTGAACACACTAGCATAAATCTTTCAACTGTGTTTTCTTAAGAATTATCTCTATTCTGAGACTGTGCTGTTTCCTACTTTTCTCATAAACTTTCTAGTAAGTAAGTAGTCACGGATGAATTACAGAAAGAGTAGAGAACAACCAGAATAGACTAAATGGTGGTGACAAAGAGGAAGAAAAATATTCAAGGAAACGGAAACATTAAAGACAAAGTGAATTTTGCTAGAATGTGAGAAACCAAAGAAATCAAAAGAAGGGAGGCAGGAATTATATCGTGAATTTAGAGCCTTTCTTGAATAGGAAAGAAAAATAAGGATTTTATTTACAAGAGCAAACTTTTCCAGAAACATTTTATGTAAATGAGGTTACTGTGTCTACATTTAGTTAAATTATAGAGCAGGAAAAGAACAGAGCATTTTGTCAAAAAGTAAGACAACTGAAATCTAGTAGATATGGCTTTTTTCCCCAAGAGCACAAAATTACTGTACCAGAGTACGCTTAACTTTATATTTTATCATTTTTACATTCTGCATTTGTATCATAACAGCAAATAGTGAAAAAATAATTACAATTGAAATTTATAAAATTTTTGTTTTCTTTTCAATTAGGTGCATATAATTTAGGAAGTGAATAGGAACTCACTGATCCACATGGACAGACAACATAATTTTCTGGACTGTGCAAGATTATTAGGAATATAGATTCTATATCATACTGCATATCATCCAGATTTGATAAATGTATTATCTATGTCTTTAAGCATTGATAAATATTTTGAATACAGGATGAATAACTTCATAGTATTCCACTGGTAGAAATGCATAAATGAATTTTCAGTCACCTAAACAGGTCTGCTATCCAGTCCACATTTAAAAAAATTTATCCAAGTAAATATGTATGTGACCTATTGCATATATAGTTACTATATACCTTATAGAAATGCTCATATCAATGAGTAGCAAAAATAAAGAAGTACTTATCCATTGGAAAAAATTAACTGAAATTGATGGCAAACACCTACCTGTATGTATTTGTGAATGTACCAAGAGGCTTGCTTTCCATCATTCACGGATTCCACCGTAGTGTTAGCCATACCAACAACATCACCACCTGCAAACACCCATGGTTCACTGGTTTGCATAGTTTCTGGATCTACTTCTGGGAGATCCCATCTGTTAAATTTTATAGGGCTCAAGGCTTCTTTTACTGGAAAAAAGTGAAAGACAACAGGCAATGACTAATCTGTGCATCACATAAAAATAATTTGAAAATTAAGAAAAATTATGATGTAATTATTGTTCTAGGGATTCAAGCAACTGTTTTTAATGAACCATAAAAATGGAAAGTTGATGAAATATCTTAGTTAACAATACATTCAAAGTGTACTGACTTAACCAATTCAAAATAAAACTCACATGTAGGTGTTAAAGACCACAGATTTGGGCAATGTTTCAGATCTGGTATTTATGTGTAAGATGTTTGGCAGACTACAGTCCTTTAAATATTCTAATGGTTATAAAACACATTTTCTAAAACTTTGTCCATGACCATTATTTTCACAAATTTGTTACTACTCTTATGAACCCAAATTTATTCCTGTGTAACATAGATGTAAGTTATATTGTGAATTTGAATCAACTGCCAATCTCTTCCTTTCACAGCAAGTTTTATGAACAAAACAAGACATATCTTCTACGTTTCCATCAAATTACTTACACTTAATGTTAAGCGATTTAATGGACCCAGAATACAGTTACATTTAGCCAGCAATTTCTGTTTTATTTTGTAAAAATCTACAAATGCAACCATTAACATTAGTTCCTCGTGGAAATTGCTCTGTAAAAGAGATTTAAATTATCTGCTAAATATGCTGTGTTCCAATGAATCTAAACATGTCAGGAAAAGGAAGAGGTTGAGTCCCTTTAAGAAAAATTACCTAAAGGAAACTCACTTGTCACACGATCTGGATATTTGGAAGAGATAAAAGAAAATAAGTTAGATTAAGGGGTTAATCTAGAGAAGAAATAAAGAAAGGTAGACAGTACCATATATGACGGAGCAAACTGAGCCAGTGTTTAAGATAAAATGTTCTTTCCAGGTATTCATATCATGAATTTTAAGCACAGCTTCTCAAGATAGACTAAGGGAGTTATTTTTTACTCCAATTGAAAAGAAAATATAACAATATAAACAAAAGGAGAAAATATTGGAAGCTCTTAGAATACAAAAATTAGTTGTTGAATAGATGAATAATTTAAGTTTAAAATAAAATAGCCAAACCATGTTATTCTAAAATTATTTTTTTCTGAGCAATAGAAAAAAAAAACATAAAATAAACCCTGGTACATATTTGTAGCTTTCTACTTGAAGAATATTAGAATTCTAGAAAACTATTAAGGGACTACTGTTGATTGTGTTTTCCCCACAAGACTGTAGGTTCCATGAGAACAAGAATGTGTCCATGCTATACTGCTTACCACTGTGCCACCAACCCTAGCACAGCACTTAAAACATAAGAGACACTCAATTCAATGGATGGATGGATGGATGGATGGATGGATGAGTAGATGGATCAATGCCATCATGCTCAGGTTTTTATTTAAAAATCTTCTATTGTTTGTATCTCTGATGCAATTTCACCCTTCATTGAGAGTAAAATTAAATATTCATGTAATTATTTTCAATACAGAATGGCATTCTGAGAAGATTTTTCTATTGTCTTTAAAGGTCACATGAAAAGAGACCTTTAGCATTTGTTCCCTGTTGCATAACAGATCATCACTACCATTTGTGGACAGTTACCTGAGTTGCAAAACATCGATAGTGAGCATGGCTCATCAATTCAACCTATTATAATAATGGTAACTGTAACACACCATCATTGAATGGTATAGAGACATACACACACACACACACACACACACTCACATGCAAGGGATAAAAAATAATTCTCCTGTATAAGAAATGACCTTATTTGTCCAAGACTTTGATACAACTTTGTCCTACATAGAGATCTGAAATAAAGATGGTTTTTAAATGAGAAGAAATTCAAAATTATTTCACTAGGAGATCAAAGCTCTCTTATACATTTTCCTCATTTTTTTACAAGAATATCCTTGAAGATTAGCACAGATTTCACTCTAAGCTTGAGCAATGCAGGGATTATGCCTTAGTTATCTTTGATTTCCCACAGCAGCTATTAGAGTCAAAGACATATATACTGTGAAGTTATTGAAGCTTAAGCTTCAGGGTCCCTCACTTGCATGGGCCTCTTTCAAGGCCTAAATTTGAATTTGTAATTTTTTTCTTTTTTATAGAAAGTCCTCAAGTTATATAGGCTTCAGGTCTCGCAAAACTTGAATCTACTCTTCAGTACAGTGCACCTTAAATAGTAGGTGCTGAATAAATGCTTGCTGAATTAAGTTGAAGTTCATGAATAACATGCTTTATAACTTTTTTATGATTTACAAATGCATATGGTATGATTCACTTTAATATTAGAGCTCTATCACTAACTCAGTCAATAAATAGGAGACGTTACTAGAAGTTTAATAAGTAATTCTTGCATTTCTTAAAATATTTAGCACCAACACTATAAGCCAACCTAGGAATATTTATTTGTGAATTCAAAAGCACTATTCTACTCATGGGTCTTTCCATTGGATACACTTTGTATTACTTTATGTCTCTAAACATTCATACATACTCATGTTTAATTTTTAAAATATGCTCTCTTTCCTCAATATTTGACTCAATTATAGCTTGAAGTCAGACCTGAATATAAACTTTTAATTTTTCTATCATTTGTAACATCCAACTAACCTCACAAATAATCAAATAACTATGACACTGTATTCCAAAACAAAATTTTTCTCTCACAGTAAAAATTATCTCAGCCCCCTTTTGAAAATCACCTATTTAATTTTCCCCCTACTCTTTTTAGAGGGCTTCAAGGTTCACATGTTCATAGTTTCATTTAAGAAATAAATAAAAAAATGAGAGATCAAGCAATTGGTTATGATGTTATTAAATAGTATAGCAAAGCTTACATCAATCAAAATAGAGATCATTTGTTTGCATTTTAATATCTAATATTTTAACTTTTTCTTTGTCCAAATGATAAAGGATCATTGAAAAAATTGAAAAAAATAGAACACAGACAGCTTATAAGAATATAAGCGATGCTTTAGTGGGTCAGAAATGTTTTCAATCAGTGGCACTAAGCAGCTAACACAAGAATGACTATTCATTACAACTTGAACATCAAATGATTAGGATCGTTTCCCTGTAGGCACAGTGGACTCAATATTTAAACATGAGAGACAGAGAGAGGGGATTAATTAATTTTTTGAAACTTTGTTGATTCTGATTGTGGATCCTAATAACACTTTTCATGATTTCGATGACTCTTTTGAAATGTAGCTATTTCTATTACTTAATCATATTTTTAAAGCTCCAAAGTATTTTACTTAGAACTCAAATTAAGGATTCAGTGAAAAAAATCTATATGCTTTTATTCATAATTTGTCAGGAAGGAGTTCATTTATTTAGCTGCTTCTTATTAGAGGGACTTTCATCCTCCTCATCATTGTAACTATCCTTCTATGGACTCCTCACAGCTCTCTTACATCTCTGCTGATACGTTTAACTTGGAATACAATAAAAATAAGTCTCAGAAGGATATCTTCTGTTTTGCCTTTATCTAGCTTGGAAGGAATGAAAGCATAAGTGGATGAAAAATGTATATTTACATTTGCAAACCAAATAACTGCTTGCCATATCCTATGAAGTGTTAAATGAATATTAATAGAAGGATTGTATTATTTTCTTTCTTGTTTATAAAATAATGGGGGTGGGGGAAGAGGGATTTTCTGTTATGATCATACACAGTTTCCCCACAGATTTCCATGAGATTGCATCTTGCTGGAGACTGCAGCATATGTCCTGGTAGTTCCATAGATGAACAGAAAAAGAACTTGAAAAAGAATCCCAAAACGTGCTTATTCACAGTCTATATTATTCTGCAAATGGGATAGAAATGTGTTAAATGTTATGGTGCCTGGAATTTTATGCAGTCTTTAAAAGGAATGAAAACATCCTTAATTCATACCAAACATTCAAGATTTATGTTAATTTTCTGCTTTAATCACTACTATGTTCGAATGAGCTTATTTAAAAAACAAAGACACACTGAGGTAGCTTTAAAACAAGAAATGGTTTTGAAATAGGAACTTTTAGTCAACTTAATGTTATGCATGAGATGATTTTTTTATATAGACTTAATTGTATTGTGACACACAAGTTCTTCAATAAGCCAGAGCTTAAAATTGCAGAAACCATCCCTCAGGGACACATCACTGGCAGATGCAGATTGCCAAGGTCAATTAAACTGATGTAGCTGTGCTGTCATATATGTAGAAGAGAAACCCACAAGCATATGACAAGTATATTTCTCAGTATTTATAAAAAGATGTCAAGAATGTTATATTTTAGTACATAAATATAAATTAATTCTCCATAAACAATAAAACAATACAACAGAAATCATAATGAAGAACGATTATTAGTATTCTTTGGAGAGTTTGAGATGCTATAAAACAATGGGGGGCATAAAAAATTTCAACATTTGTAATAAAATAGTATCTTGAAAACAGATGAATTCATCAATGTGCTTGTTGTTTAATTTTACATAACGTATTAGCCAAGAGGACCAAAGCACAATGAAACAAAAAGGCGAGCTGAGGCAATAATCTCAGTAAATCAGAGCTGAAAGCAAAATCTCAGCAAAAGCAAATAAATTCTAATTACAGGGCCAGGATATCAGAGCTGTGTTTAAATAAAATAACCTGGGGTATGGAGGGGACAGAACCACAGAACGCCTTCAACTAAGTATATCAAGTCCGGTTGGCACGAGCTTTGTTCTCACACCTCCCTTCTGCCTCTGAGTATTCGAATCAATATGCTGTCCATTCCCAAACACAATGGAGCGGACAATGCCAATTCATCATTTTCTTTCTGTAAACCCCTCAAAAGTCAACCTTGATATTGTACCTTCCTGATTCTACAGAACCTCAAGTATCTCTGATTCTTTTTAGACTATTGCCTTTCTCATATTCTCCTCTCTCATCTCCTATGTTGAAAAACTGGTCTTAACCTGGTTCTCTCTTCTCACTGCCATTCTTACATCTTCTTTTATCTAATTTCTGGAGTAATTTACACTACCTACATTTTTTACCACCCAATTATTCCTTCCAGTGTATCCCTCTTATGAAAATATGGTCTCTACGGTCACCAGATTCCGTGACTTCCTTTTTGCCTTTCTATAGCATCCAATAGACGAATCAGGGTAATTTTGATCTCCTTCTCTGATTTGCGGAATGCTACTCTATCTGGACTCTCCTTCTTTTTAAACTGTCCTTAGGCTCTATCTGGCTCCTTTTCATCTTGTCATCATCCTCTTCCCAGCTCTCAAATATTGTCTACTACACTTTTCTGTGTCAGAAATTATAGTTGTCTTGTGCTTTTAACTTCATCTCTCTGGAAATGACCTCAAACACGACCTTCTGCTTTTTTTTCTGACACTTCTAGCTGCCTGTTAGAGATTCTAATGTGGATACTCTACTGTCCCTTCTAAATTGTCACATCTAAAACCCAGTTCACAAGCTTCCTCTGGGATTTTCACATTTCACAATTATTAGTAAGCTTACTTTTTCACGTCTCCTACTCATCGTGACCACCAAAGCTTCACTGAAATTCTTATCACTAAGATGATCCAGATTGCCACATCCAGTGACTCTTCCCGTCATCACCTCACTTCAGGAAGTAGGGTGGGGTGGGGTGAGACACTCAGAGAACAAGATTTAAGAAGGTCCTTAGGCTCAAGATCGTGCAAGGGCAGGTCAGTGCCTCAACTGTCTCACCCTACGCATGGCACTGTCTTCCTTGATTTCTCAGTAGCATTCAACAGATGACCACATCCTCCTCATAAAAGTCCCTTATCTTGGCTTCAATGACACCACATTTTCCGCTTTTCCATTTGCCTCCATGATCACTCTTTAACCTTCACTGCCGCTTTTTCCTATTCTTCCTTCTCAAAAAAACGTAGAAATAGATCTTAGTCTTGGCATAATATTTGAATATTTTCTCTCCACTTATCTCAACATGCAGTCAGTTACCATGTTCTAACAATTCAACCAAAGGAAATTCTCTCCTAGTTACTCCTTACATCTCATTTATATCATCCTCACCTAATGAAGAACGTTAAGGAAAACAATCAGCATTCATTGATCCCTTGTGCGAGGCAGACATGATGATGAATATTTCCATACAGTAGTCTCATTTAGACCACAGCACAACTCTTTAAGGTAGGTATTAGCATCCTAAATACAGCCAAGAGGTGGTAAAGCCAGTATATGAATCCAGTTATTTCTCACTCCAAAGCTCTCCTTGCCACTGACCCTTGGTGTGAGGGAAAGAAAAAGCCAGGAATAGGCCAAAAACAGTCTCTTAAAGTTTCACTATTGGGAACCATGGGAATAATTAAAATGAAGCAGATTGGGGTTGAAGGGGCAGCAATTATCTTTCTTGTAGGTCTTATTTCCACAATTAGAGAATCAGCTCATTGTAGAGAAGAAACCCAAGTATTTTCCAAAAGCTTCCCAAAGCTTCTAAAGAAAGTCTCTACAGTGACAAACACACTGATTAGAGAAGAACAGGCATTGGCTAATTTCTTTTGACTGATTTAACTATTTGACTTTCCTACTGCTATGGTTAAATAACGCTCAGTTTGGATATGCTTGTAGAATTCAGGCAGTGTAAAAGTACAGATTTAATTTTCTTTCCCTCCATGCCCAAGATAAGCTTAGACTCCCCAAGTTAAATACAAAAAATGGATGTCAATAATAGCCTGTAGCAACTCCTTTTGTTTTACCTGTATTCTATAGGGAGTCTCATCCTCATTTCCTAAACTGACCGACTAATCAGTTCAGATTTAAAATTGTCTAAGCACTTCACCTTGATTTGCTTATTTCTCTGCAATAATTCCATCTATTTAAAACACTAAACTCCTTGAAGATTTGATTTCATTTTCTCTGTAAGAGATCTCCTCAAGGAGGTCAGTGTCCTTGAGGAAAATATATGGGGATTGTTTTCAGATTCTCAGTTGGATTCCCAAATGCTGCACTTTGATTTGCTTATTTATATTCAATGATACCATCTACTTAAGACTACAAACTCCTTGAAGGAATAGATCATCCTTTAATCTGATTTGGACCATAATCATCATAATTCTATGCACATTTGGGTGCCTAATACCTCTTGATAATTAGGAGACAGTGAAAAAAGTGGAAAGGCTACTGAAATATTTTATGTATACTTCTCAGTGAAAGAACTTTTTAAAATGCTGGATGATACCATCAAGTGATATAAATAACTACAGAAAGGGGTTAAAAAATGTTTAATATAAAATCCTCATTTGCTGCATTTAAAGCATAAATAAAAACAAAGAGAAAGCCAGAAGTAAATTACACTACTTGTGAAAACAATATTATTAAAATATAAGTGAATACTGAAAAATATTTTAATTAACAAAATAAATCAAATGGAAAAGATTCCCTAAATAGAGCTTTAAAAGTAAGTCTATGTGTGTTTGACTGCCATGACTAATTATGTATCCATGTAATGTGTGTTCAATTTGGGCTTATTTAAATAGCAGAAATGCTCATTAGCTGCAGTATATCTGTGAAGCTTCAGTAAACAGTTTAATGGTTTTTATGTTTAACCAATTTCATAAGTTCCTGTAATTTTAGCTTTAGCAGCTCATTAATGTTACTTTTTGATATCCATCTTATGACTTTTTTTTTCCTTGTCAATCAGCTGTAGGCATACTTCAGTGCAAACTTAAAACATACAGTAGAATTTATTTTAAACAATTTTAGCACATAAGTAGATGCACGATTCAAAAATATAGCTTCTTTATATAGAGTACTGGTTGTATTACCATGCAGTCAAGAACTATCTTTGGTATTGACAAAGGCTATATTCAATAGAATTCATGATGATAATAATGACAAACATTTATCGAGTGCCCCAGGAACATGTGGTTGGTTTTGGATGAGGCAATGTATATGTTATCTCTCTGGATCTTCACAGAATAGGTATTATTTTAATTTTATAGCTGAGGAAACTGAGACTAAGTTACACAGATCACATTCTCAGGATTTGAACCTAACTACAAATCCACCACAGCTGTACCAGCTGGGAATACCTTCAGAGGCATTTGGAGATAAAATACCTAGACCTTAGTAGAGGGCCCTACACCTTGGGATTAGATATAGTCATATGATGGATGAAATTCTAGAGAAAGAACACAAACCTGGGTAAAACTAGAATGAACCATTTATTTTTTAAAGTGGCAGCAATCACAACCTGAACTAAAGCCAGAAGAGGAATCATCAGAGTTTCATGAGATTCAAGATGTTTCTGAGCCATACAGCCAAGAAGTGATCATTTCAAGAAATGTCAGATACAAGAGAAATATAAGGTAGGTAACCAGATTTGGGGATCTGGAGTTCAATGAGCAGTAAAAAGATGATATGTGCAGGTAAATGATGAAGGCAAAAGGCAGAATAAAAGGGGTTAAGGAGAAAGGACCTGGCACAGACAGCAAGGCGGTGCATACAGGATGTTCTTCTGGGACTTTAGTAATGATTGCACAGGAAAAAAATACGGCACTAGCTTGCATTGGTTCATTCAATTAGCAAATATTGTCTGCTGTGTACTAAATCCAGCTGTAGGCACTGTAGTAAACCACAGATAAGGGAACTGTCCTTGTGGGATGTACATTTCAGTTGGCAGAAGATAAAAAATAAAAGGTGAACAAGTAAGTGAACTATATGATAGTGAAAATGGCTATGAAGAGAGATATATCAAGGAGAGTGTTATGAGGTGAGGGGGCTGAGAAATGGAAGATCATGGTAGGGATGGAGGGGCACAGAGGGCTCTTTGATGAGATGACATCTGAGCTAAAACAAAGGATAAGAATGAGCCAGCATGTGAAGACCTTGAGGCAGATCATTCCAGACAGAGGGAAGTGTTACAGAGGAGTTAGAATGAGCTGAAGTTGATGCACTTGAAGAGTAGAAGGGAGGCTTTAAGTGTGTGGAAGAAAGCAAGCAAGAGAAGAGGGGAGGGGGCCTAGAGATAGGCAGAGGCCTGATCAAGGAGGGCTTCATAAGCTGTGGGAAGAATTTTATTCTAAATAAAGTAGGAAACCACTGGAGGGTTTGGAACAGGGGAATGAAATGATGTAATTCTTCTTTATAAAGCTGATTCTGGTAGGATTATAAGGAAGCAAGAGTAAATGCAGGGTGACCAGTGAGGAAGCTACTATTTTCAATGCAAGTGAAATTATCAAGCATCTGACCATTCTCTCAACAGAAGGAGGACTTGCTGGTCTTCATGTGATACTTTATATAAACATTGCTTTCATAGGCTTTTGTCTTTACTGTGAATTTTCTGTAGCAGTATTTAGAATAAAGCAATCATTTCATTGTATTCATCCCAACATTTATCCATCTCTTCATTCATCCATTTAGCCATTCATTCAGTGAACCCTTGAGACTGTGCTGGGTACTTTGGGTTAAAATATGAATAAATTACCCTGCAGTCCTACTGTCAACATAATTTAGAGTATATAAGGTGTATAGGTTGAAATAGGAGAAGAGAAGGAGTCAAAAAGGAGACACAAAATTAATTATATGTTTCCCTCTATGTGTGAGGGGAACATATTTTATTGACATGGCCCTTTAGATTTCAGGTACCCACCAACTTTAGAAGAAAATTCAGATACTTTAGCCTAATACTAAAACATTTTGTGAATTAGCAATGATACATTTCTCCACCTTTACTATTTCTTGTTGTGTGCACTATGATCTAGCCAAAGGAATTACCCCTTGTATGTATCTAGCCTGTTCACTGTGATGAAATGGGCTTTCCTGTCTCTAGTCTCGTAATTCCTGTCCAATCTCGTAATTCCTCTATTACCAATCCCACTGCCTCCATACACACTTCTTTGATGCTTACAACTGGAAGTCATCTCTCCACCCTGTGTGTTATGCTAGCAGTTTATCTATTTCTCCTTGAGTCTACCTAATGGCATTTTGCATTTTTCCCTCTCTATTAGACTGCAAGCTCCTGTAGACAGGGACAATGTATTTTGTGTGTGTGTGTGAACCCGGGAGAACCTAACCCAGAATCTTGTAAACTCAATAAATATAGAATGAAAGAATGGGAAATAAGGTCCCACAAGTATGTAGGAGGGCAGATTAGAAGGGTGTTAAAATTAAATTGAAGCATTTTGTTTCAATCCCACCGTCAGGGGAGAATAATTTTAGATTCTAAACTATGAGAGTAATACAATGATACTGGTGATGTAGTAGCTCATTTGGCAGCAGTGTGCAAATACAGGGAAAACACTGGGCCATGTTAAACAAAGTGAATTGTCAATACGCTTTTCAGAGGTCTTGGAAAATCATTGGATGTTCACTGAACATAATATGCTTGACACTCTTTCATGCACTTGCATGGAAAAAATCGTTGTGTAAATGAAAGTCCTTTGAAAACATTTGAAAAGCTTCATAATTACAAAATATTATAAGAATGGCTAGCATGGAAAAAAGGTTGGCACTGGATAGCAGTAGAACATATAAAGCTTAGGTGAGACCTCTGAATGTATGTTCAAGTAAGTGCTGGCTTTCTCCTCCAGCAATGCCAGCACATTCGGGACACCTAATAAATTACATGTGAATATTACATTTGAATTGGGTAGCTTCCATACTGAGGGGCTATCTATTAAATATGATCCAATGTAATTTTCTAACTGATGAAATTACAACTTACATGTTTGTAGGTCAATATCTAATTTAACCAAAGACTATTTTAAATAGGTATACTGTTATTTTTATTTTGTGATTTGAGCCAAGAATACAAATGCAAAGTAATTAACAAAACTAATCTGTAATACCAAATACATATTACTAAAAACATGAGTATACAATCTACATCATTACTAAATTTATAATTTCACTAAATTTTACATCTTGATTTTACATCTCACAGCAGCAGCTTACTGTAGTTTAACACTTCACAAAAATGTTTGGTTTCAGAATAAACCTTTAGTATACCATAAGCTAACTAGTATTTAAAAGACAAATATAATAGGCTATGGTAAACAAAGCTCTGGACATGTATTACACTCACTCTATGTTGAATAACATTTTCCTACGTTTTAAGATTTCTGTTCTCTGAAACAATTGTGTTATTTTGTCCATTTTCTACCTTCTTTCCCCAGCAAAACTTGTTACATGCCACTGCTCTACTTCTTGTATGTAATCTTTGATTTGATGGAAAAGTACTGATTTATCCACTGTCTCCCTGTGAGAATGCATATGATATCAACCACTAGTGAAACCTGGAAAACAAAGATAAGGGAAGGCTCTGAACAGAGCTATTCACTGGGGGAAACAAACCTATTCCTATGCAGTTATTAGAGGGAAGTAAAATAATTACAGAAATATCATGTTGTGCTTCAAACGGATGTCTAAGGCAGTTGTAAGTGATGTGATGTTGAGTCCAAGTCACTTTCAACACTGTTATCAGTTTCACCTCCCTCCTCATCACCTTCACCCCTTTAAAATAATTCCAAAGAAAAACTGTGCAAAGATTCCATTATTTTGAATGGTTACTCTGCAGAAATGCCAGTACTTGCTTTAAATCCTACCACTTTATCCTCACTCTGCACAGTGTATTCTGTAATAGAAAGACAATAAATCTTTCAGCCAGAAAAAAATCTGATAATTAGGACAATTTTTAAGAAAATATGTACAGTTTTACTATTGGTTTCCTGAGAATGCTTCTTGCCTAAAATACAGTTAAAAGCCAGACAATGTAGAGGGAGGACTAGAAAAGGATTCATTCTCATCACTGGGCCAACGATACAAAGGATATATCAATCTTTTATTACTCAGGCATTATGAAATGAAACGGTAGCAACAGGAACCAACTGCATTAGTGAAAGGGGGAAGGTACAGAACCATGGATTAAAACTGTCTTGATGCCATGTCCTCCAACGATATTTACCACCTAAAAAGCAGCAATAACAAAAGCTGATTGTTTTCCTCTTCATAATATGGTAGGTGAGATCCTTCTGGATTTCCAAATACCACATGTCCTCTTTCATCATACTTTTAAGAAGTTGTTATCTAAAGTACAAGTTATAACAGCTTTTATTCATTAATTCAATCAATGAAAAACCACTGTTCTGGGCACTAGGTTATGACAGTGAAAAGACAGACAAATGATAGATAATGATTCTTAATGTCTCTTTTCAATCAGAATGTTCTTAGTTCTAGTCCTATTTCCAGTTGTTGAATGGATTAGCAAATCCAAATGACACACATCACCATTTCCCTCAGATCTGTTCTGTCTGCTGCATTTGTGAGTTCTGTAGGCATTATGGACATCTGATCAGATTCCCATGCTAGATACTCCATATTCCACCCCTTTATCAGATGACCAAACCCTGACTGTCTACGTAAAAAATATGTCTGGATTCTGAATGTTCTTCTGCAGTTCTATGTCCTTTAATTTAATCTGGGCCTTAATTAGTAGCCACGCAAACTGACAACAAGTCTTTTAACTGGTTTCATCGATACCATTCTGTCTTAATCCCAGGCCACCTTGGAGCAACATGCTTATTCCACACTCCTGATGCTTCCTTCCATGTGGGGAAACAATTATTGGTATAACACTCGTGGTGTCTCTCTGTATCTTACTCACCTCTCTTAGAAAAGCTGAATTCAGTAATTATAATTAGTGGATCTGGAAGAAGAAATTAGGCATGCATGACACACCCTTGTCAAGCCTATAGCTTGGCAGCTGCCCAGTTGAGCACAGGTTGTCTCCCTCCCTGAACACTGAAAATCTTACTGCTGCAGCTTCCCAACAGGGGACCTGCAATTGTTGGATCTTACCTGTGACTGGTGAGTAACTTTGCTTATTTCAGGCATCCAGTACTAGGAAACACACCTGTCTTCTGATATGAACCACCTCAAAGGTGACTTCATGGTTTCTAACTCCCAACTATTTGAAGAATATTACAAATGCTGCAAACCCAAGCAGAGAGATGGAAGATCCATTACCTACCAGAGTTACCTCGTTAACATAAAGGTCTCTCCCATATTTAAACCCCCTCATTTTCACCTGGGTGTCTATAGGATAAAATTCAAAACTCCTGGCTTAGCATATAAGTCTCTTAACTCCACATAAATTTGTAGCCAAATTTCCTGCCATCTTGCCCCTACCCACTTCCCACCTTATCTTACCATACAGCATCTGCTCCAGCTAAACAGACTTTCTCACTATTGTCTGGTCACCTGAGGCCATTCATCAGCTTGTACTTTGTGTATGAATATTCCCTCTAACAGAGAAACTCCTACTCAAGCCCTAAAACCCAGTCGAAATATCATCTCAAATTAGCACATTATGCTACAATTTATGTATTTACATGCCTGTTTCTCTCATTAGCCTATGAGTCCCTGGGAGGCAAAGACTCTCTTTTACTCATGCTTGTATTCTTAGTGCCTGGACAGGGCCTATAACATATTTGGATATTATGAAATGTTCATTGCATGAAAAATAATGAGAGAATGAATAGTAAAAATCATAAAATTAAAAGTTTAATTTTAGAAATAAAAATGCAAAATTCAGACCTTCATTTATAAAGATGAGAACATGCATGAAATAAGTAGGCTGATGACAACTTTCTAAAGACATGCTGGTTTTTTTAATATAGCTTTTAAAAATGACTGTAAAATGACTACTTAATCTAACAGTATGGTGTTGAGCAAGTTGCATAATCTCCCCGTGGCTCCCTCCCTTCCACCCCCATTCCACCTGGAAACTCCTACACATCACTCAGCCTTCAATTTACAACCCACTTCCTCTAGGAAGTTTCTCTGAACCTTCAGACTATGTTTTGCGCTTCCCTAGGACTCTAAACTTCTCCCGGCACAATTTATTAAACTGCATTCCTGGAGGCAAAGTTTGCATACACCTTTTCCACACTTTATCCCCAGAATACAGCCCAGGGCCTGGAATAGCAGGCCATCAGAAGTCATTAGCTAAACAAATAAATCTGTGAAATTAGGAGTCTAGAATACATTATCTCTTAAATCCCTTCCAGCACGTTTGGAAATGTATATAAGGAAAACTTCTACGCAAGTTACTGTATTGTAACATATCCATAAGTTACATTGGACTGACAACTTTATTTTTCAGTTCTTTCTCATCCACTCTTAGTTGTATTAATCATTAGTGAGGCCCTGCCTCTAACATTTGTGCCATTAGTTAAAAAGTTCTCCGATCTATCAATAAAGTGCAGTATTCCTTAACCTGTTCTTTGAAACTATATTGTAAACATTTCTGTTTATAAAAATGCATGCAACAGGGATAATCTAACCAATTATGACACATTTTCAACTTGGTACTCCACTCCTTCCCCTTCCTCTTTATTTTTGGTAAGGCAGAAGAGGAATGATGAAAGCTGAAGGCCACAAAGAGTGGACAATTGTTCAAAGAAAAGTTTGCTGAATCTCTAAGTGCCATGAGTGGCTTCTGAAGGACATACTTTATTGTTTGAAAAATGAAACATATTGGTTAAAAAAAAAAGGGGTTATTAAAATGCCTCAGTGTTCCCACTTCCATTAGAGAAGTAGCATATAAGTAACATTTTAATAAGGAAAAAAACAAATCAAACATACTGATGCCATGTCTTTTCAAGCACAGGTAACTATTATTATTGGGCATTTGACTCATCTAGTGCTCAGTTTAAAACATCTTTTCTAGGTTTTTCCCAACACCTAAAATAATTGAGGAAAAAATGGGCCCATTTGAAAAATTCCTAAATATCTGCACTGTCACAGTCTCATGCACACTATTTCTTGCCTACATAGCAATTTCTAGCTCTGGCTTAGGCCAGAACAAGGCAAACTAACCCATGGCCTGCATCTTTTCTCAGGGTAGGAGGCAAGTGAATCAAACTACACTTGAAGCTAGTACTGGCAGAACATTTTATTTACCCCATGAGGTTTTGAAATAATTTTCTGAGGGAACTGGTAAGCAATTTTAAAGCCTCTCCACCATCGTCCCCCTCCTCCCCAAAAAAACATCTCACTCCCTTATGGAACTAATTGCAACTAATGCTATGAAGGAAGTTGCTTTCTGAGGGTTTCCTTAAATCTTCAGAAAGAACTGGGCTTCATGTTTCCTTGTCTCTAGTAAGATAAGCAGGAAGAAAATATAGGCACTGGGTGAAGTGTATAAACTCCTTTCCTAGAAGAAAAGCCATGCATTCCCTGCTATGCCCAGAGAATTCAGTCACCTTGTGATTTGCTCTCCTGAGCAGTGCTGTGCAGCACTATCCTGAGTCAGTTTTACACATCATTCATCCTATCTTTCCTTCCAAAAAACAAAGGTTTTTAATCTTAGTTATCTCATACCATAATTTTCAAATGCTTAAGAGCTCAAGCTTAGTATCCTCTAAAGTGCTTCGCTTTCCATTTTAAGATAAAAGTGAGCAAACAAACCAAAAATTTGGCCCAGTTTTACCATGTTTAAGAGGAAAAAACAAAGATATTAAAAATATCCTCTGCTCTTTATATACATGATTTATGAAAACACAAAATGGAGTTTTCTAACTACTAACAATTAGTTGAAAGAAAATTCCTCTCAATGGTATGAAAATCATCAGAATTGATAATAACACATTTTAAAAACATATGATACAGTTACAAGCTGTGTAATCTTTTTTCTGTAAATAAAAATAACCAAATGTAGGAAACATCTCCTCATTTAAAAAATCATAAATTGTAAGAGCATCTGCTTCACTTATTTTATAAAGACATGTGGACGAAGCCTGCAGGTCCCCAAATGAAGTCCTAATTTTCAAATGCTTTTATTCCTAGACAACATTCATAATGTCATAAGGGTATAATATAACTCAATTTAATTATTAAAATATGATTTTGTTACACAAGCATAATATCCAAAATGTTAAGAGATGCTCACTATGTGCTAGACATATATCTAAGTGCTTTACATATATTATTAATTTATTTATTCTTAAAATAACTCTAGAAGGTAGATGCTATAATCTTCCCTCTTAAAAGATCGAGACCACAAGACCACAAAGTATGAAGAGACTAAGGGAGCCAGATTTCCAGCGGGGCAGCCTGGCTCCAGAGCCCCTGCTCTAAGCTGCTCTACCAGAGGGACTCTAATTAGTGTCCTATTTATTGGATTATAAAGAGTGCAACAATTTATGCCAAAACAGGGGAAAACATCAATAGCAATAGAAAAACAGAACTACTTGTCTAACATTTGTGCTTTCTAAGAAAAGTAAACCAAACTGACCCCACAACAGGAAAAAATAACAACTAGGTGTAATAAAATTAATATCTTAACATGAATCAAGTTAAGTCAAATGCACAAATATATATTGTGCATCTATTATGGGTACAATAATATGTTGGCCACTATTGGGACTACAACTTACTATAAAGGTACAGTCTATGCCTTTTTGGGGTTTACAATCTAATTGGAAGATAAATTATAATAGGTTCTGGAAGATGAAAACACATAGCTCTTTTCACAGTGGACACTTCAAAAGAATGAGAGGATGACGTGGTGTAGTGCATGAAAGAGGCACAGAGGTCACGGCTAAAGTGCCTTCCTTCAGTTGTCTGAAAGCATAGTCAAAGACACATAAAACTGTGTCAACTAGGAATGTGAGGACAATCACCTCCACTGGAAAAATGAAACTGTGAGTTCAGTGAAAATGGTAACGCATTCTCCTTATCAATTCCAAACCAACAATGAAGATATGCACGCTTTCACAACTGGCAGTTTGGTTCAAAGCAGAAAGAGAAGGGAATAAAATAAGGAAAAAGTCTCTCAAACTTGACATTGTCCAAACAAACAAAAAGAGGGAAAATTCAATTCCATAAACACTGACATTGGTGTTTAATAGGAGACTTCCTATATTATGAAATACATACTTTTAAAATCAATAAATAAATGTTTTAAAATTTCCAGTGAAGGGCAACATTTGTGGAGTAGAAATGCCAGTTAAAGGTAGCTTGTGCTTAATTTACTGACAGCCTTTAAAATCAGTCTTCAATACTAAAATCCAAATTTGAGGTGATTTGGAATCTTACATAATTAGAGAAAATGGATGAGAATTTTGAAAATGTGGAACCACTCTCAGTTTTTCATAGGTAAGATATTAAATAAGACTAAGACTTTATCATACCAATCAAATTAGAAATTGGACACCACACTGCCTTTAGAATTTGGACAGTAGTTAATGAAGGATTCAATTAAATTGTGCTCCTAATAAGCACACATATATTCCATGCACAGGGATGTGGAATACAGAGTCTTTTGTTCTTATTTCCCACTTACTACTACAATCCCAAAAAAAGAGAAATAAAATAGAATTAAATAAAATAATGATGATTACTTATAATTGTTACAAGCCTTAGGAACAATGAAATAATTAGCAACTGTAATCCAAGGATATTATACAAATTTGTTTTATAAATTTGACGTACTTATCTTTTCTTTAAGCTATTGAGGCACTAACTATTTTTCTGACATAAAATATTTATTACAGATATATTGGGTGCTTAATACTAAATAAAATTATTTTATATTCTCCTTTGTGAAACACACAAATTAAGGGACTTGCAAAAGTGATGCAGTATATCAGAAAAAAGTGAGATTAAAAATTTAATTTTCTGCACATTCCCAACTTAGTTTATCTTTACAAATACTTATTATTGATATAATTGAGACACTACAATTTCATTTCACTACTATTTTCATTTAAAATATTATTGTAATCAGACAATGCTGAGGGTATAAATTATCACTGTACTTTATATGTACTCTGCCAAGTTTATTTCATTCCTTGAATTCTTCAGCATATATTTACATAATGCATTCACCAAGGACTTTCTAAATTAACCGCTTTGGAATCCACCCTGTATTAGATACTGGGAGGAACAGTTCAAGAGGGAACAGTGGAACGTAAAGTCAGGCACGTAGTATACATAAAATCATTTCCTGAAGTTCTCAAGTACTAAGGCGTAGGCGCTTCATCCTATTGTGTAGGGTAAAATTGTTGAATTTAATAAAAAGTAAAACTGGAATTAGATATCTGATTCTGGGACACCATTTTTGGACTTTAGTGATAGGAGAACTATGGTGTGATAGCGAACTTGAGAAGAAATCTGCCTTAAGGAAACCTGATGAGGTGATCCTTCCTTACTCTGGGCATATCTCTCTAAATGTATTCTTAACTTGATAAAACAACTATTTGTTTGCAGGTCTGCCTCCAACACCAGTTTGTGAGGTTTTTAAGTATAAGGAAAGCATCATTCATCTTTGTACTCTCCAGAATACAATTTGGTACCTGGCATTCTCTAAAAACTCACTAAATCATTGTTACATGCATGGGCATAAATATATGATGAAATGTCTTCTGTGACACAGAGAGTGGAGAAAGAGACTGCAGAGTCATTTTACACAGAAGTGCAATAGTGCCTACTGTAATCTAGCTATTACGTGGCACACAGAAGTTGTTCATTAAATATTTCTTACAGGAATTAATGCATGTGTGAATAAATGAATGAATGAATGAATCAGGTCAGTGAAGGAATAAATATATTAAGAAGAGAAATGGGCAAAGTCTGAACTTTGGAAAGCTAGAGGAAGAAAAGCAGTCAGTGACAGTAGGAAAGGAATAGTTAAAAGAAAAAGCAAGAAAATGGAGTGTTGGACTTCCCTGGTGGCACAGTGGTTAAGACTCCGCCTGCCAATGCAGGGGACACGGGTTCGAGCCCTGTTCCACGAAGATCCCACATGCCATGGAGCAACTAAGCCTGCGAGCCACAACCACCAAGCCCGTGTGCTGCAACTACTGAAGCTCGTGCGCCTAGAGCCCATGCTCCGCAACAAGAGAAGCCACTGCACTGAGAAGCCCGAGCACCGCAATGAAGAGTAGCCCCCGCTCACCGCAACTAGAGAAAGCCCATTTGCAGCAACAAAGACCCAACACAGCCAAAAATAAATAAATAAAATACATAATCTTTTTTAAAAAAAAGAAAATGGAGTGTCATAAACAATAATAATGTGTTACAGTTTCATTTCCAAAGCACTTTCCCATTATATTTTAATTCTGACAACAGTCCTGAGAGGTAGGAAGAGTATATATTATTATCATTGTTTTTTTATAGAGGAAGAAAGCTGAGGCTCAGAAAGGTTAAGTGACTCGGAAGAGAGTTTTTCAAACAGAAAGAAATATTTAACACTGTCAAATGCAGAAAATAGAATATGGACTGAAAAGATGTCACTGAGTTTGGCATGAAGTTCACTGGAGCCTGTGCAAAGTGAGGTTGGGAAGGACAGAAGAAGAAGGGTAGAAAAGCAGGTTGATGTTTAAGGAAAGAGATTATAAGTAAATATATTAAAATATATCATACCACATATGTAATAATCACAAAGGTACCACACATAAATCACATCACACAGGTATCAAGATGGGATAAAATTCAGGGTAGAAGAGGGAGACATGAATATCTTCTCTTCTTAGCCAAATGGACAAATTGCTTCCTATAAACTGATTTTCACTATACCTGATACATGTGCACATGAAAGTTTTCTTTGAAATTATTATTTTAAGATTTTAAATACCATTTAGATAAGATCTTCTTGATCAACTTCTAACAAATAATGATTCTCTCTACTATTTTTTAAATGCTTTCCATTCAAAAAACAATATTGAATATATTTAGAAAGCAGTAGAGGCATGAATGCTATTTAATATTCCAACTCTTCCAGCTCCCCTCTAACTTGAAAGTAGCTCTTATTAATGTCAATATTGAAGGGCCCTCGTAAAGCAAGTAATTCTATTTGAGGAAAAATTTCCCAAGCAGTTTGTTTTTCAAGTCAGCAGGAGGGGGGAAGAAAGGAAAGTGAAGAACCATTTTTCCTTGATTTCTCTAATGTATAAGGGGTAACACATGTAGAGCACTGGGAGAAACAAACACAAGTAAATTTTGGAATAAAATACACAAATAAATTCTTAAATGACTTCGTCAAATAAGCACAAATAAATCAAATTCTCTTTTCTTCTACTTCATATTTTAAATACTAAGTTAAATCTTTCACACACACAGGAACATAAGCTTTGGAAAGCTGTTTTCTATGATTTTCTAAGTCACATCTACTTTAAGTTTGCTTAGGAAAAGATATATTTTTCTTAATATTAGAGTTGTCAGTTGTGGAACATAAATTTAGATGGTAAAATAAATTATTTTTGATAGGCAAATAATCAACAGAATTGCAAGTTAACTATGATTCAACTTTTTACTCAATTTTTGATCATATGCAGAGCAGTAAGAACAGTATGATTTTTTTAGATAATAGAATGCAATTTATACGTTGTTCTTTTTTTCCTTGCTGAACTCATCAACAAATAGCAAACCACACTGTGACTATGTCTACATATCACATAAACGTCTAGATGAAAAGTGACAAATTCAGGCCATCATCCAGCTATTCAAAAACATTTATCTTGATGACATTAAACATCTGGATGTTTCCAAATACGAAGATGTTTGATGTCCTGCAGATAAAATATCTTGATGAGTGGTTAAAATTTTCACTTATCTGTTGCAGAAATATGCACATTTCCAAGTATATATCTCTTTCTATTTCAGACACAAAATGTAATTTTAGCATAGATATAGTAGAAAGTTATAGGAATTGTCACGTTTAGATTTTTTCTTTTTTTGGTTACTGTTTTTCTTAATGAATCTCTGACAGAGAGAAACTTTCTTTTATTTTCCTTTTAGTTAATAAAATAGTTAATTGTCATTTTGACAGCGTGTAGTAAAAGGTAAAAGATTTGCAAAATAAAGGCATGGGGAGGTACCTAAGCTTTATATACAATGGTCCACAGAAACACTGTGTGTGGGGAAAACTTAACACAAAATAGTCTTAGTTGGTTGACTTATTATTCATTTGGAATGCTATATAAAACATTTTCTTTTCTCATTGTCTTTTTTTTAAGCATTTTGTTCTTTCTTAGCATGTCCATTTATGCCATTTAAATGAAATGACAGGAGTTCAAACTTCCTAATTTGATAATTTTGATGTCTCTAGTGATGATTTGGCATGAAGATAGTAGTCAACATGAATTCTATTTTTGACTATTCATTAGATCCTAATTTGCTTGAATCACTGAAGATTGCCTCTTACAACTTATCTGTCACATTTTCTTACTCTAGGTCTAATTGAAGAAAAAGCTATTCTTATAGAGGAAACAAGGCAAAAATTATTACAAAGTAGAACATGTATTTTGATTATAAGCTTAAAAGAAAGGTTAATGTTCTTTTCAATTCCCACTACTTTAAAAATAATTCTCTGTAAACATTAAATACCATTTCTACATCTTATAAATCAAGATTTCTTGCATTCCATACTAGAAGAAGGAAATGAATGTTCAAGTGAAAAACAATTCCCTGAAAGCTGGAAACCATCATGGCAGTAAAATAACAGACAATTCATAACACATTTCAGCTCCCGAACACTCTACCTTTAGGATCACTCAGAACTGAGCCAAAGGCACTGATGACCACATCGGCTTTCAGATGGACTATCTGATCTTCATCTTCATTCCAGTTTCCGGTTTCATCTTGCTCTGTCCGAACAAACTGCACAGCAACAATTCTCCCGCCTTTTACGATAACCTTCCGTGGGGACAGGAAAGGCAAAAATTCACATTTTTCTTCCTTCGCAAGCTCCATCTAAAATGAAACAAAATAGAGAAAAACTCGAAAATGTTTCTTCTTTATTTAATATTTGATTTTTAATTCAATTATACATGCTAAAGCTTATAATGTTTAAATAAACATGAAGTTTTTTCTTTCACCAAAGCTGAGATTCAGTTATCAGCTATTCACATTTTATAAATCACTGACTCAGGAGAGTCTTAGACTGAAGTTGTTGTGTGGAATTTTATAGATCATGGCATGACAAGATGCTTCTCAAGTTTTAGGTTGTGCATGCCCTACGGTTGGGGATGTGTGACGTTTCTCACTATAGTAGCCTGGTCTCCTTATGCTTTCATTTCTGTAGGTTAAGTTCTCTTTTTAATTCTGCATTATATGAAAATAAATTCTTATTATTATTACCAGACTGTATATACCTAAGCTGGAAAAAAGTCAATAAAGTGGGTGAGTCAGTCTCTGGAAGTAAGTGATTAGAATGGTAGGTAGGAAAATAGATTAGAGGAATTCTGTAGAACCAAGAAATAAATAAGATTTATTTTTACTTTTCATGTAAAAATATACATGAAAATTTCAGGAAACAAGCATGCTCCTCTTGACAAATTCCCAGTTATTCCACATATCTCACATAATTTATTGTGCCATAAAATTAGGCACCCTAGTTTTTGTTTGTTTTCGTGCCCATAAAGGGATTTCTATTAAGACAGAATGTTGATATTTATTTATTCCACTTACTGTTTTGGAGGAAATACAGGCATTTGTTAATGTGATCCTAACCAGTCTGTTGAGTAGTCTTTTCCAAAAGATATAAAAACATCCCACTAAAGAGGTTGAGAGGGTGTTGAGTCTTATTCTTTCCCTACCCCATGGAAGACAGGTAGATTCTCAGTTGACAAGTGAGGCTGAGAAAGTTGTGTGTGTAAGGCTTCAAACCAGGAATTATCTGGGCTACATCAAGATGAAAAAACTGAGATATAGAGTAACTTGCTCAACGTTGTTCTGAAGCCATGGACCCATCTCTCAGTGCTCTATCCGTAACTAGCGGTTCCAAACTTTACAGTGCATCAGAATCACCTTAGAGGGCTTCTTAAAACACTGCATAGGCCCACTCCCAAGGTTCCTAGTTCTATAGGACTGGATGAGTCCTGAGGATGCGCATTTCTAACAAATTCCTAGGTGATGCTTTGCTGCTGGTCCAGAAGTGATATTTTGTGAACTACTGTCATTGTAGATTATAGCCGTCTCTGAACTCAACAGATCTATACCATGTATTCTCCATGAGACTAATATTGCCCATAAGGGAGCAAAATTGATTCTTGGGGAAGAAAAATTCTTAGATGACATAAAGCATAGAGCCATAGCTTATAAACAGATATACAGAATATCTAGTATATTAAAATAACAGTGTGGGGGTAATTAGAAAAAAAATCTAAAATGACTCCTTCAAGGGCTGATAATTTTTTTTTTAATTTGAGAAATGCAATATATTACCAAATATTGGCATGAAGCTATTTCAATCTACATCTTACTTAGGATATTTTTTGAATACTGGTTTTAATGGCTTAAAAATTGGACTACCTAAGCTATTATCACACAATATTTTACTTTGCATTATAAAATTAAGAGGTTAGCAATAGCAAAAGTACTACATAAGTGGGTAGTGTGGGTGGTAAGTATACAGAACAGTGGATCTCAAACTGCTCATGGTTTAGAAGGAAAACAGAAGTAAGTGGAACTGAATCAGTTTTGAAACCCACTTCCACTGCTTATTTGGCATAGTTGCTGAATCTCTTTGACCCTCAAGTTCCTTATATATAAAAACAGGATAACAATACCTAACTAATTGGTATGTGGTGTTGTTTAAGGCAATTCAGAAATGTAACACACCTAAAGCAGAACTTAACATGTAGAAGGTGAAAATAAATGCAATTTATTTGTAGTTGTCTTTTTCTGAATTCACTTTTTCCCCAAATCATTCTTCAATCTATTTAGTATCACTTAGCAATAGGATTATGACTCCAATAGAAAGGTAGCCCAACAACAAAGGTAAAAAAAGGAAAGCCCCAAGAAACTTGGACTACTCTTTAAATTTCTACAAAATAAAAATGTGCGATGTCTGGAAAGCAAAATATTCCTTAAATACCTCAAATTAAAAAATAAATAAAACATACCATGATATGTTTTCTGTATCTCTTTTGTCCCATTTGCATAATGCAGTGCCTTATAGCTCAATATAAACCAGTTATTGTGTTTCAAAAATGTCAAGTGATGCTAAATTTTAATGATAATGCCAAACTTGACTGGATAACAATGCCAAATGTTTATGGTTTGAATAAATCAATACACGATGTGTATTTATAATAGTACTCCTCTCTGTGGAGGGCAGAAATAAAACCCTGAACTTGGCTGTACACATATTGAGAGCATGTCTCAGACTGATTTAGGGCCTGTTTTGTCCCATTCTACTCTTCTTAACTATGAATACTTAGACAGTATATATTATTATATGTAGATAATCTCACATACTTTTTGCCAAATCTGGCATTTAATTTAGAAACAAAAATTGAACACTGCAAACAAATCAAAACTTTTAAGAATTTAAAATAAGGTTACCAAATGATTTATGCTTGAACATGCTTCAGTAGTACTCTTACCATGGCTTTTGACTAAAACCTATATTCTAAAACCTACGTAGAGTTATGAACATGAAGAAACCATATGTTAATGTATCCTTAGCTCATATCATAATTTTCCATATATGCCAGGGTTGATACCAAATATTTAGTATTCATGCCAGCTATCTGACAGTGCACGGAAGTCAGCAGGTATATACATTGGCCCCCAAAAAGACTATTCTAAAATTCTGCTTTTTTTTTTTTTTTTTTGGCGGTACGCGGACCTCTCACTGTTGTGGCCTCTCCCGTTGCGGAGCACAGGGTCCGGACGCGCAGGCTCAGCGGCCATGGCTCACGGGCCCAGCCGCTCCGTGGCATGTGGGATCCTCCCGGACCGGGGCACAAACTCCGTGTTCCCTGCATCGGCAGGAGGACTCTCAACCACTGCGCCACCGGGGAAGCCCTAAAATTCTGCTTTTGAAACTTGCAATGTTATTTACTTTCTCAAACATTTAAGATTAGACTATTGGGCAGCAGACACAAATCACACTCCTTCCTGCTATTTTTCTATTAGGTACCTAGATTTTTCATTTTACATAAAAGAGGGGAAAAAACTTTTAAAGGAAAGATAGAAAGACATGACGAACATATGTAATTATTTGGAAAGTATTGACATTATATTGAAAAAAGAACTGAGATAATAAGATATATCTTAGTCAATAGGGGAATATTAGGAAAATGAGAATTGAAAGTAAGTGAAGCCATATGTTAAGTGAAATATCCTTTGCATTATTTGTGGACAACAGAGGAATTTATTTTCACTGTTTAAGAAATCTGTCTGACAAGACAAAAATAATAATAATAAATACTTACATAGCAGCTATCCTTTAAGTGCTTTATACATAACTCATTTTAATTTTCACACAGGAGATGTGACACCTATATATTAGTTATTTTTTAAGTATTTCTTCAAACCAAGTTTTTCTCCCTGTTGTGGCTCAAAAAGCCAATAACACCCTGGATATCATCATGATTTACAGATTTATCAACCGACCTCTGGCACTCTGCTGCTTGCTGGCCTCACAACCAACACTTTGTGGGAAGAAGTATTATTTCCTTCCTACAGAAGAGAAACTGAGGATCAGAGAAACCAAAGGTATATTAAGAGATGGCAAAGCTTAGCTAAAATCCTGATATGGCTAGAACAAAATCCTGTGGTATTCAGTTTTATTCAAAGGCAGAAATTGTGGTATATTTGAAATAATGAGACTTTGTATGGTTCCAGTTGTTGACTCTCAAAACAAGGCGAATTAGAACAGGAAAGGATCTAGCTAAAGGCAAACTAAAGGTAAGGAGTTGGCTGGATAAAGGCTGCCTTCAGTGGGAAGAGGAAATCCAAGCTTCCTAGTCTAAGTAAGTTTAGAGGTACTATATAATCATGAAATACAGGAACCAAGTGATGGACTTATGAACCCAATATTGTAAATTAGTTAATGGAGACTCCTTGAATCCAGAGGAAGGATAAGTTTAGAACAAAGAAGTACTACTTCATAAAGCAAATAGTAGAAACATAAAACATATCATCTCAAGATATAAAGGTGGAAAATTAAAATAGAATTTAAATACATTTATTTGTTAGACAGTAAACTTCAAAAAAAACTCTTTAAGTACAGAAAGAATATCTTACTAACTTTCTATCCCCAGTGTCCAGGAGTGACATTCAAATATTTAACAAATGATGAGCACAAACAAATGAACATTCAGACAGATGCCTGGCAAATCAGGATATACTCCAGCTGATATGCCACATGGAAGGTTATCAAGTGAATTTCAGCCGTATCAGTATCTATCAAAATAACTGGCACACAGTAGACACTGAATAACATTTTGTTTACCAAAATGAATGACTAATATGAAAACCCAGAGGACATTCAAGCTAACAAAAGGAAAACCAATTAGTAGTATGTGGAGTCAACAGCTACTAAACATCCATCCCAAAGCAAGGAACACAGAGCATGCAAAAGACATGCTACCTGACCAGAGCATCCTATGTTGTGAGTTTGAAATCAGAAAGCAAATGGTACTTCTCCTCAGTTGTCAGTTACACTGCCATATGAAAATGACGGACCAAAGTGACCAGTGGTCTAACCTCATGCAGTGGGTCTTAATATTTTATTGTTCAAATTAATCAGCCTTCTGGGCTAATTAGTTCACAGATGTCAGTGTTAGTGCCTTTTAATACCTAATGTTTGTTAATGATCATTAATAATCAGCAGCTCAGAGTTTGGTATATGGACATTCCTGTTCATGGCACACATATTTATTTCTTGTTTGATGGAGCCTGTTCTCATGAGGAACAACTGGTATATCAAGCAAACATACAAATATCTCTTGTCTTTTTCTCCACCAATAATTACTCAAGGGAATAAAAGACAAAAGCATCTATAAGGTTCCATTTTTGAGGTTCAGTAAATCAAATTGTTACTTTCTTTTCATACTGTATGAGGAAAGTGAAAAAAAAAAACACTTCTTAGCTTTGATTTTTACCTCCATATTCAGGGATAATATGTGGTTGATGCAGAGTGAAATAAAAATAGAGTGCTATAACATGCAATAATGATCATCATTTTAATGATTAACTTTATGTAATATGATGATTTGGTCTGATTAATATTACAGGCATCATACTGTGGAAATTATGAAACAACTTAATTTACTATAATTAAAAGCATGATGTCAACTCATTTTTAGATTGCATATAGGCAAAGTAAGCATAGGTTATAAACCATAATTAGCAGAATTCAAAACTAGCATACATTAAACTCTAGTTGCCAAAGTTTGAGAAACGATATGAAGAAACAATATTCTTTGTAAAGATTATCCTCTAATAGCTAGACATTTAACAATTTATCAGTTCTGTATGAACATGAGGACCTCAGAGATGGTATTTCAAATCAAAACTGTCTGGTAGTCTGCTTTGGCCAGTGATAATCCTGGACAATATTATCTTTTATTTCATTGCTGTTAAATTTATTCATACTACATAATGAGTCCAATTAATTTATAAATTTACCATATATTTATTAAGTACTTATTATGTACAAAAATGGTGCCAGGTGCTGCAGTTAATAAAATAATCCCTACTTTCAAAAATCTCATAGAGGCAGACAAATCTGCAATTATATTGTGTGATAACATATAAACACCTTCTGTTCTAATGACAGATAAAAGGGCATTTTACACAGCAGTTGTGCAGGTCAAGAAAGGTCAGCCTGGAAAAGATACAGCATAAAGTAATCTTGAAGGATGAGTAGGAATTAGTTACTGAGAAATCCTGGTATGGAATAGATTATCTTCCTTTGGTAAGGGAAGATGTAGGATGGTAAGAAAGTTAATCTCAAGAAAGAAAGAAAAGTGACCTGGTTAAATCCCCTTGTAAACATGCTAATGGAAAACAAACTACCAGCATTTGCAAGTGGGAGAGACCTTATCTGCGTAAAGCTTTTGGCAAGATATACCTGCTAGTCTAGGATTGCTATGGTAAACAAAACCTGGGAAATATGGATTTATACAGCAAGGTTCTCTCTAAAGAGTCAAATAAACTATGTAACTATCTGAGTATAAACTGGAGATGCTTTATAGTTAAAACAGCTTCTTTTTGTGTAAGTGATGGAGCTACAAACGTTACTTAGAGACCCTACATTATTCTGAACAAAAGCACACCCTGATGCAGCAGGATGGGACCTGGAGAACTGTACTAACGGTCTTGCACCTCCTCTTGTTTACCCCACACTTCATGTTTACTTATATCCTTGAAATTATTTATAAAGCTTGATACAAGTTATATCTCTAATTCATGTGAGTTTGATTTCACAATCCAATCTTCTGGTTATTTTGGTTACCAAGGAGACGAAGGAAGATTAAGTCAGTAAACTCTGACAATCCACTCTTGATCTCATATTTAATTTACTAAATACTTCCTAATGTATTTTGTACTTTTTGGTTTATACATACTCACAGTCTATGGTGGAATGCAGAGCAATTTTGATATGCTTACCACTCTCTGGAACCTACAAGCTAATTCTTCAATTATTCTTTTCTTGGGCGAAAGAGTTTGCTGAAACCACAAGTTGAGTTTCCTTCTTTTAGTACCTCCTATGGTGTTACAAGCATTTGGCTTCTTTTAATTTTAAGCTTTTAAAATGGAAGAATCTTGAACAGAAGGAAACATTTCTTCACATGAGAGTTGTACTACACATTTGATATAGTTGCCCCTTAACTATATTGTGTCATGATTGAGCTGCACAAACCAGAAATGCAATGCCTACATAATTTATAGGCTTAAAATGCCTTTGCACAGGTATCATAAAATACATCTTTTCTAACAAGAAGAGGGTATTTTTAAACATTACTCACTTATGATTGACAACATTTTCTTAAATCTGACTATAGCTCTTCTTGTTCCTCATCTTAGATTTTGCTACAGTCAAGCATTCCAGGCTAATGTTGGAGTATCTCACACAATTACCTTCTGCATAACTTTGGTGCCTTTGCAGTACCTTCTTCCATCTTGAAATGCCTCTTCATATAAATTCTGTACAAATCGGGATCCTCTGTTTTATGCAACTCACTAATCCTCTCTGATTCTACAACTTTTTATTCATTTTTCCATTGATTTCATACACTGATGGGTTGAATTTCTTTTTTTTCCTTTTTTTTTAAAAAATTCTCAGCTATTTTTTAAGAGACTGAAGACCAGGAACAATTAACATTTTTCAATCTACTTTTAATACTAGGTTGATATTGTAATATAATACATTAAAAAAATTAAATTAAAATATAAATAATTAAATAAAAATAACTACTTATTTAAAAGCTATCAGAAGTAATTTTGAGGTATATGTATATACATAAATATAAATTATATACTTTGAACATTTCATATTCATTTAAAGTCTTCCTATAAGGTTTTCAATGTCCCTAAAATATTTTATTCAACGTGCTTCATTGATCTGTTGTCTTGGATCAAGCACTATTCTATACTTTCAGTCAGACCCAAGTTGAATGAGCCAATCCATTTGAAGGAGACTGTACTTTAATTTGTGGGATGAGCATAAAGTAATAACTACCCTATGCGGTAAGTGCTCTAATATAGGAAGCATAAAGAGCTATAAGGTCTCACAGGAGGGAGAGGCTAATTAGAATGGGATTAAGGAAGCCTTCAAAGAGAAAATGACATTTAGAGCAGACCTTGAAGGATGAGCTCACCTCTTAAGAGAAAAAAAATCACTTTAAAAAGAATGACAATTTTTTTTGGTTTTTGCATTAATCCATGCGTGGTTTTCATTTATTTTTATCTTTTAAATTGTGTGCATGTTGAACATGTGTTTAAAAAATTATACAAATTAATTTTTAATATTTTCAATTTATATAAAAGAAAAGAAGATATTGGAAAGCTGAGATGAATATTATTAATGAGAGAGGCGCTTCTAAATTTCACATAAAAGTTAACAGAGTAATAGCAACATAAAGTTTAATAGAGTAATAACAAAATATCATTATTTAATAAGATTTGATAGTGACTTGATACCAGTTTAAAATGTTCACTGTTAATGAATCTGTGTGTATATATATATTTTTCATATATATAGTATATATATGTACATTGGAAAGTTGGTAAAAAAAGGTACATCGTTTTTAGCTCTACAGATATTCCTAAGTCAACACAATGCAGCCACCCCCTTGGGATTTTTGAAAATAATTAAGCATTTAGAATATATAATCTTGAATGGGCACAGGATTTGTTGGCTCCTGGCCTATTTACAGTCCTTTTTTTCCACTCACCATCTGAATTATCACATGTAGTGCAGAATTCTGACAACCACACCTGTCAGCTTCTTTGATACCCATGTCTTGAGTGCAGCAGACTTTACCTCACCAACTGACTGAGGAAACATTAACTGCAACTCGTTTCAAGTGTAATATTTATAGATATTGCTAAAATTTTCAGTACAGAGTTGCTCTCATTCCATGGAGAGATAAAGCCTTCCTGTCCAGATTCCATATCATTCACAGATCTTTCTCTAAATGTTCAAAATACAGAACTTGGGGAAATAGAAGAAACTCTGAGAAGCATAGTTATAACACTTATTTTACAGATGGGCACATCAGACTAGAATATATAACCTAGAACCAAGTACTTCAACTTTTAGTTAATTCCTTTTTGACTGTTCCATTCTACCTCTCATACTACACTGAAATTTCAGGCTTTTCAAAATGTAAACACATACAGATCCTTGGAATGTCATTCCCACATCATCATAAATTATTAAAGGCATACTTAATATCTCAGTACCAAGGGAGTCATTAACTACCATTAATTAACTTTGTGTTCCTGGGGACAATTGTGTGTTTGTGTTTGTTTGCAGGTACCTTCATATATCCAACCATGCTAACAGGTCTTTGATCACCTTCCATGGAGAACGTCAACCGAAATGATGTGCAGGTGACAAATATTGAAGAGCTGCTTACTAAGTAAAATTAAATTTGCCAGCTTATAAAGTTTATTTTCTAAAAATAGTCCCACGGTCATATCTCTCATAACTAAAAAACTAGAAAACATTAGCTACTGGTAGGAAAATGCATGTTTAGCTAGCCGTATTTAGATGATGAAAGTATCTACGGATGTAGCTTTAACATGATCATTTGATATTAAAAATATCTGAGGGGAGACCTACGGATCATGCCACATGAATGATCTATTATGGGGCATGCTGTGTGGTACCAGAAGGATTCAATTAAAAGGTACATTTTTTCACACTAAGATGTGTTATTTCAGAGTTGTAGTAACAGTTGAAGAAATTTTTGACTAACAGACCAGGCAATCTGGTTCTGTTATTTTATTATTAAAAATAATAAAGTAGCATTACCAAAATAGTTGACCTTCTGAATAGCTAAAATACATAGAAACAGGCATTATCAAAGTTAAATCAGTTATCATTTTGGCAGATAAACAGGGGGGAAGCCAAGGGGTGCTAGGGAGTAAAATAGAGAGCCCATTTAAAATATAGCAAAATTAAAGACCTGTCATGTTTTGCTGCCATTGGGAAATTGACTATGTGAACAATAGATTCTTGGTATGTTCTCTGTGTGTGGGACTATGCTATTAAAATAATTTTGTATCATATTCTTCTCAGTAATAATTAATAAGAACTACAAAGTCCTTCCCTAACCTTATCCTTTAAATTTATCAACTCAAGAGGGTCTATTGAGTCCTGACCTTCATGCCTCCTTCTAGGGATTCCCAACTGCCTAAAGCATTCTTGCAGTTCTATCTGATCTGTCAACAACTTTTAATACCAGCATTTTTGGGGATTCTGTTATCCTGTGAAATTTAATCTCACCTATTTAAGCTTGCAGAAAGTTCTGGAGGGAATTATTAACAGATTTTCCCTCATCTTCTTAGAGGACAGTGCTGAATGATTGGCTGGTTTCCCTAAGGACCCATGGCTGAGCAGTGCTAGTTTGTCAGTAGCATCCTATTTAGCATGTGTGTGAGGCCACAAGGGAGACTGAAAGACATTTGGAATCAGAATTACATCAATATGCTGATGATGCCTCCATATCTTCATTTCATCAAACCTTATATCCTGTAGCATTAATGCTTTCTTAACTAAGATGGAAAGTGCCCCCAAACAGCACACTGCTTATGGCTCTAATTAGACAGCTGGAAACTACATTGATGATACACTAGAGCAGTGGATCAGCAGCCTCAGCATCACCAGTGAACTTGTTAAAAATGCAAATTCTCAGGCCCATCCCACAGCTACTAAATCAGAAATTGGGACTAGGGCCCAGCAAGTTGTGTTGAACAAGCCCTCCAGGCGATTTTGATGCACACTGAAGTAAGAAAACCACTGCATTAGAGAAATGGGATGCGCTTGTCACTGCAGAATCTATTAGTAGTGCCTCCTAACTTAGTAGATTAAAACATTTCTGGATCTAATTATATGGTTCTTTGTTACTAACCATGTAACAATTCCTTGTTAAGTCTAACTGGCCTATGTAATAATTCATATTTGCCACTAAATGATGGGAAAACTTTATATTGTTCTGTATTTGCCTCCCCCTTCAAAAATCATTTGAGAATTAGACCACAGCTTTGGATATATACATGCTGGCATGCCTCACAGAGAGGTCTTTTACCAACAGACAAATTATGTTATTTCCAAATTCCATCAAAGAGCCAAAGCCCAATAAACAATATACATATTTGAGAAAAACTCTAAGTATCAATCTTCATTGACTTCAAAGAAACCAGTGTGACTGCAGTTTGTGTGTACTGGGGGTAGAAAACATAGTAGGAATAGAAGAAATACCAAGAAATTGGGTTTGATATTAAATTCTTCGTATAGGTTGAAAATTTGTCTGAGAACATTCTTTCAAAACCTGTATCTTGAAGTAGAAGATATTGACTTACCAGTTTCATAAGTGTTAGCACTACCATGTCTTGGGCCTCTTTGATGTATACCAAATCAAGTAGTTACATTTATCTAACTTGGAAACTATGAGCCTTTTTAATGCTAGAAGCCCTGGATGCTTATTCTCTCCAGAAAACATTCATTTCACAATTATTTGTTGAACACTTTTTATGTGGAATCCATTGTGCTAGGCAGGGGAAGAAAAAAGTGATGATCATGGCACCGTTCTCATAGAGCTCACAGCTCAGTAGTTTTAAGACCATGTAAACATTTTAGTTTCTTGTAAGCTAATAATAAACATCCAAACATTTGTTCTTCTAGTTTTAATTAAGCCCCAGATCCGCTTGAGTTCCACTAAGCTCAACTGCAGGCATACGACAAGTTATCCCGCCAACCCATTGCTTCCTCCCAATACTTTGATAAACACACTTCATCCCACCAAGCTTTGGCCTTCTGATTGAGCCATGCCTGGACTCTGATCCTTTCCTTCCTACAATCCAGCCGCTTTAACAATCAGCCCCTGAATAGCCTCCCTGCTTCTGACCCAATCCCCTTAGTCAATTATCAGTAGAGCAGTCCTTTTAAAATTTAACTCAGATCTTGATGTTTGTCTGCTCAAAACAGTTCAGTTGTTTCCTCTTTCACTCAGTAAAAACTAAAGACCTTATGAACACTTACAAGACCTCACCACATACCGCCACATACTATCCTCTCATACTCTGTTCCAGTTACGCTGACTTTTTTTTTTCTATTCCTAGAAGTCCAAGAGCCTTCCTCAGTCAAGGGTGAATGCATTTAGCTTGACATGGAACCTTTTTCTCCCAAATGTCTACATTCCCTCAATGTTTTCATCTCTCTCCCCAAAGTCATCATATTAGAGAGGCATTCCTGGGCCACCCCATTTAAAATGGCAAGTCCTGGGCTTCCCTGGTGGCGCAGTGGTTGAGAGTCCGCCTGCCGATGCAGGGGACGTGGGTTCGTGCCCCGGTCTGGGAAGATCCCACAAGCCGCAGAGCGGCTGGGCCCGTGAGCCATGGCCACTGAGCCTGCGCGTCCAGAGCCTGTGCTCCGCAACGGGAGAGGCCACAACAGTGAGAGGCCTGTGCACCGCAAAATAAATAAATAAATAAATAAATAAAATAAAATGGCAAGTCCTGTCTCCTCTTCCACCATAGCCTCTCCCCAAATTCACACTTTGTTTACTCCTATTTCAACTATTTTCTCCATTTCATTAACCACTGTTCAACATACATTTATGTGACAATTTATTTGTTTGGTTCAGTGTCTTTCCTTACCAGGTATGAGCTCCATGAGGGCAAGAATTTCTATCTGACGTGTTCACTGCTCTATTCCAATTGCCTAAAGCAGTGCTTGATACACAGTGGATGCTCAATAAATGTAGGTTGATTAAACAAACAAACAAGCAAACAAAACTTCTACCTTCTCAAGTAATTAATTATCTGGTCTCGTTTTGTGTGTCTATGTGTGTTCTACTTATGCAGAAGAAATAGCCACTACTCATTTCTAGTGACCCTTGCCAATGGATGATGGCTATAATATAAAGCATGAAGTAAACTGACACTGCCATTCAGGGGTGTCTTTCCTTCCAACTTTCAAGATGCAGCCTTTCATAATGAAAACTTCTCTGACTTTAGATTTAGAAAAATAAGATTTAAAACATTTAGTTCAAAACATATTGCTCAAGCACTTATTCTTTGCTGAGGTCCTATGCTATGCATGAGGATACAAAGATGAATCAAATTAGCTTCTGTTTTTTTATCTTAGGCAAGTCACTTTACTCCAGTACAGCTGTTTTCCTTTTATTTGTACCATGATAAGTTTGTACTAACTGATGCCTAAAATGGTGCTCCAGAGAGGGTGTGGAGAAAAGGGATCTCTCTTGCACTGTTGGTGGGAATGGAAATTGATACAGCCACTATGGAGAACAGTATGGAGGTTCCTTAAAAAACTAAAAATAGAAATACCATACGACCCAGCAATCCCACTACTGGGCATATACCCTGAGAAAACCATAATTCACAAAGAGTCATGTACCAAAATGTTCATTGCAGCTCTATTTACAATAGCCAGGACATGGAAGCAACCTAAGTGTCCATCAACAGATGAATGGATAAAGAAGATATGGCACATATATACAATGGAATATTACTCAGCCATAAAAAGGAACGAAACTGAGTTATTTGTAGTGAGGTGGATGGACCTAGAGACTGTCATACAGAGTGAAGTAAGTCAGAAAGAGAAAAACAAATACCGTATGCTAACACATATATATGGAATCTAAAAAAAAAAGAAAATGGTCAGAAGAACCTAGGGGCAAGACGGGAATAAAGATGCAGACCTACTAGAGGATGGACTTGAGGACACAGGGAGGGGGAAGGGTAAGCTGGGATAAAGTGAGAGAGTGGCATAGACATATATACACCACCAAATGTAAAATCGATAGCTAGTGGGAAGCAGCCGCATAGCACAGGGAGATCAGCTTGTTGCTTTGTGACCACCTAGAGGGGTGGGATAGGGAGGGTGGGAGGGAGGGAGACGCAAGAGGGAAGAGATATGGGGACATATGTATATGTATAACTGATTCACTTTGTTATAAAGCAGAAACTAACACACCATTGTAAAGCAATTATACTCCAATAAAGATGTTTTAAAAAATAAATTAAATAAATAAAGAATAAGTAAAATAAAATGGTGCTCCAGAAAAAAGCTCCTATGATGACAAGACTATCTCCACCTTGGATTTTGGAAAAGTCTGAAAGCGTAGAGTGGATGGAGAAAAACCTGGAGAATAAAGTTGACATTTTTAACTCAGTCATGAACCAGTGGTGACTCTGATATTTTAGTGAGATTGATCTGTAATGTGGTTAGTCTATATGTGACAAATTACCTATTGACTACAGTTATAATTCTTTCCTAGAATAGAGACTCCAAATATGTTCAGGCATTCTAAAGCAAATCAAATTCATAATACTGATTTGGATAAAATGAGTAATTTATCTTTCTATAAATACATTTGGTTCTTGTTCTCAGAACTAATACCCTTTATAAGGCATTATCTTCCTTAACGTTAAAATTTGAGAAGTCTGTGGTACATGTACCCAGCTGATGTTTCACCCAAGATTAGTCACCAGTCACCTGTTAGAATGAAATGATTTTAAATCTGTCATTTTTAGTAAGTTAACTAATTATTAATTCTAAGTAATGCTTACATTAGAGCTCTTTTAAGAAATAAATGGAAATCTCTTCATTCTACTGCCTTCATAGCAGAATGAATTAGCTATAAGTATTATATATATCTATATCTATATATAGCTAGAGATAGAGATAGATATAGATATCTTTGAATGCAGCTTGTAAATGTGACTTATGGAAAATTCCTAATGTCTCTAATTACCACATTCTCCTAATTAATATCCATATATTTTGTGAAGAGTATCTAGTATTTGGATATGCAAGACTTAGCACATTCCACTGTTACTAGTTAAATACAGTACCTTTCAAAGATATTAACCCTGAGAATACAATACACAAGAAGCACTTGTGTATTGACAAAGATAAATTTCTCATTGTATCCAAATCAGTATCATAAAATAATTTTCTTTTACTTTGAATGTCTGTACTAGAAAAAGCAACTATGGGTAACCCAGAAATTTTTAAATGTGCATCTCACAATCTGAGGAACATTCTAATGATTTAAACTAGGAGACTGCATATTAACAGTTTTACATCTTCTAAAATTTGTTGCATGACAACTCCATATTTTCTGATGGTTCCATTTTACCTCCTCAGGGACAGCTCTTATATGAACAAAGCCTTTTCTGAAGACGATGAACACTCGGCGGGCTCCACAACGTAAAGCAGATGTTGCACAGTCGAAAGCTGTGTCTCCAGCTCCGAGTACAATCACGGCTCCCCGTATCGATGGCAATGGAGAGTGACAGGCACACATTCCTGAATGATGAAAGGAAAACCCCATTTTCAAGTAGAGAAACCATTTCTGCATGACAGCTCAAAAGATACTTGTACTCAAAGCAGTGTAAAATTGCATCTTGCAGTTTTCGAGGATGGAGTGTCACTATCAAATTATTCTGCTTCATTGAAAGACAGTTTTATTCCCACTTTAAAAATATGCTCATACATGTAATTTCATAGTCAATACCTTTAACTTCTTTTTTTCCTTCTAGAAGGATAGCTGTAACACATTTTGAAGAGTTTGGGTCATAATAAACTGGAATCAATCAGTTTAAACTCTGTCAAAGTTGTGATATGTATTTTTAACTTATTGTCATTAAATTTGTTTGTTAGAAGAAAAAAAGTGATCCTTGTGATCTGAGTTAATAATTTGCAATATTTCATTAAAACCTTTTATTTAGAAATCATCTTATAAGATTTCTAACATATAGCCCTGCTGTATAGTATATTTAGTAAATTTTGAAAATTAACATGCTGAATACGTTCCCTTTATGTAACTGAAGAATTTCTGAGAACTATTTTCTTGAAATAGTTAAAATAAAACTTTCTCCCTTTTACTGCTTTTCTCCTGGTTTTGTTTGTAAAACTGAGCAATAAAAGAAATATGACTCTCCAAGTGAACATTTCTCAACAGCATTTATATGAATATTTGATGTCCACATGAAGATTCTTTAAAAAGTAAAATGCAGGTGTTCGTTATGTATTAGGTAGCGCTGTATTATTGGATTAAATAAAACTGTTGACAAGATAAATTACTATAATTTTTGAAATGGCACCACAGATAGCATAATCATTTTGCTTGAAAGAGTTTGTATTTGGGATTACATAATTAGCCTTTTGTAATTCTCAAATACATGCTATGTGTACAATGATCTTCCCTAGCAAGCATCGTGTTCTCTTGGAAGGAAGAGGATGAAGATGTTACACAACTTTAGCTGTAAAGTTCTACAGATTGATCTAAGAGAGAAAGTTTCTAATCTTTTTCAATTTTAGGAGAATAAATGTAGATTCTTATCTTTTCCATATGTAACTGATGTTAGAATATCTGAAGTTCAGAATTCTTTAAAAATATATATTTAAAGGAGTTTGACTATCGGGTTTTAGGGAATATATTATAGCTTCTTTAACACTAAGATGATGACTCTAGCCCAGTCAAAGCAGAGGACAGGCATAGCTTCCAGTTGTTCTTCCTTTGGTGTGTGAAGTGATTTCACACAGAGACTAGGTATTAGGGTATCCATCAAAGTGGTTTGTTTTAATTTCATAAAACTGTGGTTCAAGAAGAGACTGAATCTTTCTGCTGGTGTGGATACAAATCATGGAAGACATGATCACTTGTCCTATTTTAAACAAAAAAATAAAACAGTTCCCAAAGTGAAGTTCCTGCCTTTTCTTTTAAGAACATGTTCTGATGTTTGTTAAGGACACTCTTATTTTGAAGCAACTTTTCATAATGCAGTTTAGACTTGTATACAACACAGTGAAAAATCCTTATGATGATATTTGATTGGGAGGTTGGACAAATAGATGATTCTGGCTAATAGTAATGTCAGATTTTTTTTTTTTTTTTCATTTTGCATTGGTGTTATAAAAGGATGAACTGGAGATCTGGACAATTTCCTACTGAGCCTGGACTTAATATATATTCATAATACACATAACAACATAGGTAACATTAGGAACAGAAGACAGTATGTGATACCTGCTTTACTGCTTTTGGCTACAAGTGGCAGAAAGTCTTTGGATGTATAAAACCCCTGGTCCTGTGTCAGGCCTTGGAAGATGTGATCCTTTTTGGGTTCTGGCAAACCTAAGTAAAAAAATTTATAAAATGTCATTAGAAGGAGGAGTGACTTTTTCTACTGACTATTAGAAAGAAAGTAGAAAGCTGTAATCATTAAGATAATGTGGTTCTTAGAGGAAAAAAAATCTATAAGCAAATTAACATAAAAGAATGTACATAACACAATGTAACAGACCTCAGAGTATACCTTTAATACATAACTAAGAATACATCATAAATCACACATTCATGTGCACATGTACATATACAGAAACATGGATACTCACATACAGTGTTAAGGGGAAAATCAGGTTATATTCTTTCCTCATGTCATAAATAAAAGTAAATTTCTGGTATATTAAAGTGATAAATATAAAAAATTCATCACAAAACCTAAAAGAAAATATGGATATATGTTTATCTAGTTCCTGAATATGGAAGGTCTTTCTAAGGGGGTGGGGGGAGACTAAAAAATTTCGAAGGAAAAAAAAGTGTTTTACCACAAAAATTCAGCTAGTTTTACACTTCAAAAATATTATAAACAAATTAAATGCCAAGTGATTAGCTAGAAGAATATTTTAACAAATAAAATGTCTTTTCTACATAAAGACATTTCTCAGTTTTAATGAGGAACATATTAACTTTTCAATAGAAGCATAAACAAAGGGTAACAAAAATTGGGATAACAAAAAACATAGTTTATAAGCACCAAAAATCTTAAATCCCCTAGTAATTTAAGAACTGCAAGTTAAAACAATGAGATATGATTTCTCCTCTACTAAAAAGTAAAGGGTTTGGCAAGGTTAAAGATGAGATTTGTTATGCTCTTTTGGTAGAAATTTGGTAGAAACTGGTGCCTAATTCTAAAAAACAGTTTTGAATCTATCATAAGAAAATACTAAGACATGCAAATAAAGGTTTGATGTACAAAAATGGTCAGTGCAAAAAAAAGATAAGCGAGAAACAGAAAGGGTGGAGGAATATCAAAATGCCAACAGAATGAATAATCCAGTTTTACTTTAAGAGATGAAAAAATGACAGAACAAAATGCAGCCATTAAAACAAACATTTGAAAAATGTGGTAACAGATTGTGGTCAAAATACAGTGTTAAATAAACTAGCAGGACATAAAACACTGTGTATAGTATGATTTAAGTTTTATAAAAATATATAAACTATATAATCTGAACAGTAATCATTTCTGGTGGTGGGATTGTGGATATTCTGGGTTTTTAAAAATTATTTCCTTATTTTCCATATGTTCTATAACATGCATGTATCAACTAGTTAGGAAATAATTGCCAACATTTTGAAAAGAATATGAATAGTTGGTTAAAATGTTTTCAAACTACAAATGAAGCAAATCTGATAGCTTTCACCCCACTACAGGAAAGCTTTTCATCTCAGTTCCATAAGGGGGAAATTTATAGTTTAATGTTATTTACTATCCAAATCTCAGTCTACCGATAGGCCATTCCAGAGAAGTAGTAGTTTATTTCATAGTTAAATGAAAGCCAATGGTAGCTGCTGGTAGACACACAGAGTAAAAAGCATGGCCCAGGAGATGAGTTTGTTGTGTGCGATAAGGTTGATACTGTATCTGACCTGAAAACTGAAGGTGCTGGTGGATTGAGTGCATAGCCAGCAATAAACCACTGCTGTCCCTTCAAATTAAATCAAACATTTTTCTTTCCTGTCTAGCACCTCTTTCATTTCCTCCCCCCCCCAAAAGATTTGCCCTTTGTTTTTAGGTTATTTTAAGACCATTTTTTAAAAATTATAATCTAAGAAAGTTAGGCAAGTCATTTGACTGGTCTTTGCTCTGGCTTCTCTATAAACAAAATGGGGATAATTTTATTTCTTCATTTTCTGACACGGAGGAATATCCCTTAGTCTATTTGTAACATGGAAACTATTACATAAATGTGTGGTTATATATATTAATGTAATTCTTTTCAAAGGGCTGAGATGGGGTGGTTACAGTTATATAAATATAGCTGAATATGTACTTGAAGATTCTAATGACAAAACAATTTTTCTTGAAAGCTGTTAAAAGATGATTGTAGTTTAAGCTACATTTGATTAGTCAAACCAACATGTGTCATTTTATATATATATATAAAATATATATTTTTAAATAATAAGGACCTGTCTCCCCTTTGATATTACTATACTATAGAGACTGCATATGTTCTATGGTACTTCATTTTCCCATTTTCCTGTTAAAAAAACACAACAAGGAAAACAATGTGAAGGGTTTTGCAATTTCAAGGTGATGTGATAAGCAAAAACCTTTAAGACAGATCAAAAACAAAGCACAGAGAATATAAGTGGTGGATAAGAATTCTACAGTTTCTGGGAATGAAGTCTAAGATCCTTCCTTTACTAATCCCTAATCTGAGCCTTTTCATTACTTGCCATGGTTAAGGTAAAAGGGAGATTTACATCTGTGCTTATTTTCTATAGACCCACTGCTAAAATAACTGTTATATAAAGAAATGCAAGGCATTCGTATTAAACACACCACTTGACCCATAGAGATGATGTTTTCTCTCCTGCAAGAAAAAAGCTTCGGTAAAATTTAAATTTCATTATTTCACTTGAATCATACACTGACAAGGACAACTGAGTTTCCTGTGCTTTCACCCCACTCTGCATTTATCACTATAATGAATTTAACATTTACTGGGTCAGATTCTCCCTGTAAATGTTTAAGAGGGCACCAGCTAAATGTTCTGACCTATAGATACTGGCTTGAGGACAGGAAAAATGAGCCAGTAACTGGATGGGATGATTATGATTGGGTTATCTCTGCAGCCTATTTAGCCACACCTCAAGTCATGCTCACTTTTAGATTCCCAGTGTCCACGGAGCGCTTCTCCCCTACCTGGGTGGCAGATCATCTATTAGGACCATGTATCTGAAGCTCTGCTCACAAACTCTTTGGCAGTCCAGCCCAGCTGGCAGAAGTACCCTATTCTCTGCTAACTATGATGCTGCTGGGTAATTAGGAACAGGGTCTTTGTCATCAGACAGAGTTTGGTGTGAGTTCTACCTCTCCCATTTATCTGATTGTGATCTTCTGTAAGTTCCTACGACGGTTAGTTTTATGTGTACATAGCTAAGTACACACATCAAATTAGCCAATCAAACACTAATCCAGGTATTACTGTGAAGGCACTTTATAGATGTGGTTAATATCTATAATCAGTTGATTTTAAGTAAAGGAGATTACCTCAATAATCTGGATAAGCTTCATCCAATCAATCCAAAGGTCTTAAGAAAAAATTGAGGTTTCCTTAAAGAACAAATTCTGTCTGTCTGCTGGCCTGGCCTATAGATTTTAGATTTGACAGCTCTCGCAATTGCATAAGCCAATTCCTTGAAATAAATCATACCACTCAATCTATCTATCTATCTGTCTATCTATCTATCTATTTATCTATTTTATATATCTCTTAAACGCTTTATCTTTCTAGAGAGCCCTGAAACAATTAATTAATTGCTCTGATCTTCTACCTCTGCATTTCTAAAACAGAGATAATAATTATATTTCTCTTCTCTCATAGATGTGTCTATCTATTTATCTATCCATATATATATATATATATATATATATATATATATATATATATATATAAAGCATTGGGACCTGGCACATAGTTAATGCTCAATAAACACTATCTATTAATATTAAGATAGGTTTATTATTCTGTAGTTTATAATTTTTATTTCAAATTCCACATGTCGTGGCAAGGAAGAATAAATCTTAAATCAAAGTAAGGTATTAAAACCTTAGCAAATTTAAACAAAGTGCTACAAAAGAAGAAAAATGAAGCAACCTTAAGTGAAATATGAAAGATAATGAAACTTGCAAATACCCATCTATCAAAGGAAGATTTCCCTGAGAGTAGGTGGCATATTAATAAATAAGGTATGTGTCTATACCAGGATGATTTCAAAATGACACTGAAATGACTTTTTAATTCACCTTTCAGTGGGAAGAAGGAGGTTTATGAATAAAGAGGAATTGACAAAGATTTGACAAACAAAACAGCTCAGGGTAATATACGTATAGTGTTCTTTGTCTTTCAAGGAGGCCAGATAGTTTCTTTGTTCCCCTAGAATAGTTACTGAAGTTTTTGGTGTTTCATCATGCATTTACACAAAGGTATACAAACGAACACCTTCTTAAGACGTACTGAAAGATTATCATTTTCAAGTTCTCCAAAAAGAAAAGAAAGAAATAAAATGTTGCTTTATACTACAGAAAATCTAACTTAACATGTATTGATTACTTATAGGCACTGTTTTAAGTGCCTGACATATAGGTAGGTGATTTTTATATACTAACTCATATAATTCTCAAAACAACTCTAAAAGACAACTCGCATTATTATCTGCATTTTAGATATGAGGAAACTGAGGCACATAAAGATTAAGTAACTTTGCTGAAGGCCAATTTCTAACCTGGATGGTCTGGCTGTAGAGTGAATGCTTTAACTTCAAAATGCTGCCTTTGCCATGTATAAGGTTATAATTAAGCCCTGTTATAATGTGTTGCTACATAACAAGTGATGTCTAAAGTAATCATTCAATGTATAAGTATTAAGTTTCACTGTAAGGCTATGGATACGCATACAACACAGAATGTTCCAATCTAGTGGTAGAGAAAAGACTGGCTGCTTCTCTGGGCTGCATCTTTGTTTTGCGATTCTTTTCTCTAGCACAATTCCTCTCTAAAATGTCTTCCTTCTTAACTGCATTCCCCTTGGGTATCTGCTGGTTATTTTTCAATATTTGATATTCTTTGAAATCTGTACCTTTGCTTTGTTTCCAAAGCACCTCCCTCTGAAACAACCACAGAATATACAACAGCAGTGTATTTAGTAAATTCTTTGTACTCATATTAAGTTCTGCACAACTTCAATTAACATTAACAAGATATTAAATATTCTGTTTTGTGTTATCATCTAGTAAGTAATAGATGAGGAATAAGTTTCTAAGGCTCAGTCTTCATAGCTATTGTAGGACGTGTTTAAGAATTTCTCAGATTTTATAATGTCTGCATGTGTTACTTTACTGGGTCAACTCATTCAGTGTTAATTGAATTGAGCAACAATTTGTGTGACGCCTCTCATTCTTGAAGGCATTCACTTGAATGACAGCTAAGCCGTCATGCGGAAGATGGTGATCAGACAGACATGTCACGGGAGACAGCCTCACACATCCCACAGAAGTGGAGAAGACAGTAGAGAACGTTGTGAGACTGCCTCAGGTTCCTGGCTTACGGAAATGGGCAATGTTCTAGTATTCTGAACTCTCTCTGCAGGTATACTGTCATTATTTCACACGAGTGCTTTTTCAATAAGAAGATTTTAGTAGACATATAAAATCCCCCTGATTATGTCCTACTCTCAAGTTTACTGGCTGAGCACAGCAAAATGTAGTTGATGGCAAATGTCCTAAGTTTTTCACTTTTCCAAGTACTTTTGTGTCTGAGATTTTGCTGTCTTCTCAAAGAAGAAAGCACGTTGTGTGATCTCAATCCTCATTGCTAAGCCTGGTTTGGGGAATGGTGCTGCATGAGGAAGAATATTAACATGTGAAGATTAAACATGGATTCATTAAACAAACCCTCACTAAGGGACACGAGGCTATCTACCACAGCTATGCAGTTGTGTCTTTGTAAGAAATGTCCCTGTGTAACCATTGTTTTTCTTTATTTTTGTTTATTAAATCTTTTAAAAATATCTTAATGCCAACTGACTTATTTCTATCACTTGTAAATACAGCGTACTGAATAAGAGTGAAAGCTCTAAGTCAGACTTTCTGTGTTAAAATTCTCATTCTAGCTCTTACTAGCCATTGACCTTGGGCAAGTAAATTATTCTTTCTGGGCAACAGCAGCCTCATCATAGGATTGTTAGGAGAGTAAAATGAAAACAATATATGTAAAGCTCTTTGCATAGATGTGAAATAAACGTTTCCTTTTATTTGCATTCTCTCCCTAAAAGCCTTTGTTTGATATAATGGAAGGACACATTCGGATAGACATAAAGTAAATGTTCATCTAATCCATCATATACACAATTCACACTGTTGCACATTTAAGCGGTCAGTGTTGGACAGATTTGTTGGAATGAAAGGCTGTGGTAAGACAAGGGTATTCCTCTAACCTCATTCATTCTACAGACTACAATGGACGCAAACCATACGTGCTTCAAGACCAGGAAATAGCAAGGTTAAGACCTTCTATTGGTTAAGGCATCATTCAAATTGCAGCAGTTAGTTAACATCCTGCCTCAGAGACCATTGACCTAGGAGTCTGGAGAACTGGGTTCTAGTCTCATTATATCCCCTTTCTAGCTGTACTTGGGTAAAATTACTTTTAATACTGTGGCTGTCAAATTCCTTTATTTTATCTAATTATGTTTTATTAAGCTATAATTGACATATATTAGTTTCAGGTGTACAACATAAAGATTCAGTATTTGTATATATTGCAAAATGATTACCACAGTAAATCGAGCTAACTGCCTTGACTGGAACGAAGATATCTCTGACTTATGTACAGGGTTGCTCTGAAATGAGGTGGAAAAGTACACATAAAAGCACTCTGGTAAATCTAAAAAACATTCAAATGTAAATCATTATTACTGTCTTGGGTAAAATATAAAAACTATGGAAAATAAAGACTCACATTATAAAAGATTCATAGTATACACTTTCACAAACAGAAGATACTGCATTAATCATAAGAAGATATTTAAATGGCTGTACATAGATATGTAAATGTAGGTATAACTCATAAATACATGTATTATGGATATATGTGTTTATATACTTACTAGAAAAAGTAAACTATTTCGATATCAAGCCCAAACAGTTGAGATTACAATATGGAAATAAAATATTCTTTTCAAGGGCCTAAGCATTCCACAATTTCACAATGGATTATAAAGTTCTTCATCTGTCACTTAAAGATCACTTATATGACTCAAAGGATTTACTTCCAAGGGAAAACAGTGCTGTAAGGGTTATCATTCTAAGATCTATATATGGATTAGAAAGAGAACAGATCAATGATGCCCTATTGTGATTCTTTTCTCAATAAAACTCCCCATCTTTTTCTGACAACCCACTGTAAATGCATTTAGCTCTTGGGTGTTCAGACTGAATTCAGAAAGAGTGGAGTGATTCAATATAACACATATGAAATCAGATCACCATATATCACAATAGTATTCATTTCATTGATTTTTCAAATCCCATTAAATATCTGTTCTGTATAACTGCTGTCTAGTCTCTCTCTATATATATATGACCACAAGAATTAATTGTATGGATCACATAATTCGTTAGAGCATAACAAGATGAAGACTCTTAAAAAATGTTATGAATGAAATCACCATCTCAAATCTTATTTTTTCCCATTACACAAGGTATTTTTCTATACAGAAACATATAACAATAATGACATCCAGACCTAAGAGGAGTAAAGAACACTCATACAATTTTGAAAATCGGAGAGACGCTGAACTAAGATCTTTTTGTATTTAATTATGAAAACAGTATAATTTTAAAAGCATTGGAGAAGAGAATAAAATAAACAAATGCAATAATTCCTATGAAGTTACAAACGTATTTCAGTTTGCTTTTATGATTTCATGTAGAAAATATGTATAAGTTCTATTATACCAACGAGATCAGTTCATAAAATTTCATATTAGAGCTTAATATCAGGCTCCAATTTAGAGTTTTCATGGTGACAGAAAATATAAACATATTAATAAAGCAATGTGTTCACAAGATCAACACATGTGAAGTAAATTGAATCTAAGTGGTTAAAATTCTTCTAGAGGATTTTTAATCTGTAATAAAATATCTAGCAATTTCATATAACAAAATGAGAATAAGATTCACTATGCATTTGTAGTCTCATAATTTTTACTCCTTTTACACATTTGGAAAAAATATAGAGAGAGAGACCTTATTTTAATTAATAAAATATTGTCCAAGAACTCAAAGACAGATAAAATATCCTTGAGTGTTTTCTACCTTCCTGATAAATAACTTCTATATTCAGGATCCACCTTATCTATTGTTCTTTCTATATAAAGGGACATATGAAGGAAACAAAACAACAAAATCCTGGACCAAAAAAAAGAAGCTGAACTATTTTTCTTTATATTTTTGTAATCCAATTTTCTTGTAATTAGCAGAAGTTATTTTACTAATTAAAATTTAATTTTAATATAAAAATAAGATCTCATTAAAATCCCTCTTCTAGAAAACATGTTAATGTAATTTTCTTTTTCTGTCACAAAATTATACATATCCCTTTGATTTTTGGTATTATTTATTAAAGTGTGCTTTATCTCTTGGGCTTTTTCTATTTGTTTTCCTCCCTTCTCTTTTCTCTGTTTCTCATTCTCATTTGGCTTTTGCTATAAAACAATTTCCTTAAATTTTAATCCTCACATCATGAAGTAAGGGTAAGCAAAAAAATTCAAAGAATATGCCTCAAGGGAAGATTTTTTTTTCTTAATGACTGGAATTCTTAGATGGTGTTAGAAAATTACTATTTAGCACTATGTAAGTATACTATATTCCAAAGTAAAGAAATCATTAATAATAAAATACTAAAAAGGAACAGTTATATTACAAAATAAATCTACCAGGCTTACAAAGAAAACAAATTTGCTACAGCTACCTGCTGTGGAGATGAGGCAGTAATCTCAACAGCAGGAAATAAAAGAGAAGAGAGGAGAAAAATACAAAAGCACAGACATTAAAAAAGTAATTAAAACACTTATCTCCATCGACATACATTACGGAAAAAACCCTCAACCAACCACCTAAAACCATACTTTATTGAACTGCACAGCAGGAAATAGCATTAAAGCTGCCACCGTAAACACACATTCTGTAGAAGGGAGAACACCCCTTTAAAAATGTAATCTCAAAAGTATTACTAATGTGTTAATCACCAGTAAATGTACCATACATTCATTGTATTGTATTAGCTACTTTCTCAAAGGTATTTATTAATTGTACTTCTAAATTTTTTACTCAAATAAATTCTTAAATATACGTACTGGTAACCTCTTTATTTGTAATCGTTCTAATGAATTTTACAGCTATATTGTGAGGCTAAAGTATTCTGTATATCAAAAACTTTATGTAAAAATTTTTAATATAATATGTATTTATAATAGATAATGCAGTTAAACTGTTTTCTTTAAAGCCAAACTAATCTTTGCTATAGTACTGAAATAAAAAGAGTGAAACACAATGCAAGAGTTGAGGTCATGGATTAAAACTGAAATGAAAGCTAAGAATCATTCTGAATTACCCAAGTATGCTCTGGCCTTCAGAGCTCTGCAAAGTGAAACAATACAAGTCTGAGGAAGCAAGTGGCAGGCCTTAAAATAAAGATCATGCACCAAATGTGCTTGGTGACTCTCTCAGCTGCTGAAACTTGTTTCTGCATCTACCTGATTCTCCCCAGGCATGTCTGTGAAACAATGGAGAGCTGCCTGATTCAGAATCAAAAGACTTCTAATGGCCTCCTGACCTTTACTTTTTAGCTATTAGCTATAAGCTCATGCCTAAGTCATTAAATTTTAAACCTCAGTTTTCTCATCTTTAAAATTAGAAGAATTACAAAATGCATTTCCTTATAGAACTGTTATGTGGACAAGTAAGCATAGTACAGCTCCATATTGCTGAAACAACTTAAATTTACACATAGAAAATATAGATATTAGTTTTGCTACCATATAATTCTTTTACCTTTTAATTATGCATTTTGTTCTTTACTCAAATGATACATTTCTGTGCAATTTTATTGATCTTATTCTAAGTCACTGCTGTGGTTTTTATAAATCTTACAAGAAAATACTTATCTTAGTAGATTTTTTAAAGAAATGTGTATGCAATAAGAAAAATATTAAATTATTTCCATGATTAAATATACTTGGAATGTGCTCAGTATTACCGATACATTGCTGAGTTAGAGTCTTGAAACTAGAATACTTTTCTAGGAATTCAGAAAATTCCACAAAGTAATCACTTTCCAAAGACACTCTTGATGGATAGACATGGTCAACCATTTCAGAAACATATAGTTGACCTTGAACCTCAGTTTGTTCATCCACAAAATAGGCAGATTATCTAGAAACCAAATTCTGAAACTTGCCTGTGATTTTCTAGGAATCCAAGACTATGAAAACGTATCTTTGTACATTTTATTGTGTATGTGTACAGAGGGTCCATACCTTTCATTATACCCCCTACGGAGCCTGTGACTCAAAAATGGTTAAAGAATCACATTGACTAAGATTAATTCAACTATACCATACCACTTATCCAGCTGCCATTCCAAGTGCATGGAGTGTGGTCTCAAATGCAATGTAATTATCCACACCTGACAACTGTTACGCATCATGAACAAATACCATTTTATATAAGACTTTGTAAATATATTAAGGTCTGGTAAAATAAAGTTATAGTTTTGATGTCAGACATAACTATGTTCATGTTATTACTCCACGGTAATACTGGCTGTATAACCTGCATAATCACAGTTACTTAAATTTCAAGTCTCCATTTCCTTATCTATGAAATCAGGTAAATTAATTTAGATAATATATCTCAATAATATGATAAATGCTTACCACAGTGACTAGCATGTGGTAAATACTAGTAAATGAATTGGCTTTTATGTATTTTAACTTCCAAAATCCTATTACTTTCATACTTGTACCTTCCTTGATATTTTTCTTTCTTAACACTTACATAATTTTAATATAAAACACCACAACAACCACCAAAACTACAGATAATTTTAAAAACTTAATGCCAATTGAAATTTCCTTTGATATTGGTGATTAACCATATAAAACTTGGCAGATTCAATGTATATTCACTACATATCCAGTTCTGAAATTCCTGTTACTTAAAAAAGCCAAGCAAAACTACAGTCTATCCTGTTCAACTTTCAAATTTGGATACTAGTTGTGATTTTTAATTGTTATTAAGATAAGATGGAAATAGAAATTTTGGATGTTTCATTTATTTAAGCACTTATTCATTAATACCTACTGAGTGCCTACTGTACTTAGGATACAGAGGTACCTGGGATATACAGAGATGAATAGCTTCCAATCTAGTGGGAGAAGAACATATAATCAGAAATAGAAGAAAGCAAGATTAAGTGCTATGACAAACGGATGCATAGGTAAGTGCACAGGAGCCCTTACAAAACACAGTTCACCTCAGCTGGTGACAATGATACTTACGCTCAGTCTTGAAAGATGAATGTTTCCCATGGTAGAAAAAGAAAGAGGAAGAATGAGCAACATATACAAAGGTGTGAAGGGGTAAGAGTTCAATCTGAATGAAACTAGGGTGTGGTCAGGGGAGCAGATAGGAGAGAGGGAATAGCAAAATTTGAAATTGACAGATAAGCAGGCCCCAGACCATAAAAGGCCATGCAAGCCACACCAAGGAGTTTGGATTTTACCCAGAGAAAACACTGTAGAGAAATGATACAGTCAGCTTTGTATATTAACAAGGACAAACTGGTATCAGTATGTAGACCTGATTTGCAGACAGTGAGAATGAAGGAACTAGATCATTTAAGGGGATGCTGCATAAATCCGGATAAGACAGGAACACTAACCTTGTACTTCTCAACCTGGATTATTAGTAACCTCCACTAACATGGCATTACAGGGAGTGTCCACAGCCTCAGTACAAACACAGCCTACTTTCCTGGGTCAACAATTTCAATCAAAGATAAGTACTTTAAATTATGGTGTTTATATTAAGACAAAAATGGAGATGCTGAGGAATGAAATGCAAATTTCGAATAAAATTTTACTACTTCAAAGAAATTCTGTATATGGGATTTGAAACTGTGCCTCTGGATTCCTTAGAGGTATGTTTTCACTTTCTTCTCCTATTACAGTAACTTTAATGGGGAAAAAAAAAAAAAGAATTGATTCACACTAAGATACTGACAGTGGGGATACATACAGGAGAATAAAAACATATCCTGAAGGTCTTTAAGGGCTAATTTCATTGTATTTGGCACCTCGCGGTTGAAAAGTGTAGAGAGAAAGGAAGGGTCACAGCTGAGCCTCAGCTTCCTGTTTCGGTGGGTTCCTCAACAGTGGTGTGCTTGACTGTGGCCCAGGACAGTGGAAGAGGAGCAGATGCTAGGGCAACAGTATTGTTCCACTTCGAACATATTTAATGGAGTGTGGGATATCCAGTAGAGTCATTCTACAGATAATTAACAAGTAAAATTTCAAGGCTGAAGCTCATGAGAGAAATCTGGTCTGGACCAACAGATCTGAAAAGTATCAGCAAAGAGACTGTACTGGAAGCCATGAATGCTAATGAGCTAATCCTGAGGAAAAGAAAGCCAACAGTGGAGCCCTAGATAACATAACAACATTTAAAGGAAGAAAGAGGAAAAGGAGCCCAAACAGAAATTGAGGAGGGATCAGTCAGTCATGAGAGGCAGGAGAAAGCAGTATGCTGAATGCCAAGAGAAGAGAGGTATCAGTTCAGACTTTATAGATATATATACATGTATATATATATATCTCCAGTGCATAAAAATGTACCAAGAAACAGGTGTTTAAAGAGTACTTTTGATTTTAGGACTCATCCTTCTTGAATTTTAAGTATAGTGCAAGGTCACTTTTATTTTGGAAATAAAAGCATTAATTAATTAATTGTTTTTGGAGATAATATAGCTAAAGGAGATTTATTGAGAGAGAACATAAAAGAGAACAAAAACAACAAAATAGAAATATATGTATTGTAGCTATGAAAATCAATTTAAATGAGGCAAATCAGAAGAGGAAGAGGAAACAGGATAAACCCTATACTGACACCCACACTGCAAGGTATTCTAGTGGTAATGCCTGCCAAAGTATGAAAAGATTTTGCTAGAAGAGAAACATAACACATGCCTTTCTAGGAATCAGTATCAGTGGAGAATATATTCATACTAAAATGCATTCTTAAGAAGAAAGAATTAGTCAACAATGGCAACTCTGCATTAATTAAATTCTGAACGAATAACAGAAAATAGATGTAGCTTAGCTTGTATAATATTTGTTTGATTAAAAACTGCCTTTAGGGGCTTCCCTGGTGGCGCAGTGTTTGAGTCCGCCTGCCGATGCAGGGGACACGGGTTCGTGCCCCGGTCCGGGAAGATCCCACATGCCGCGGTGCGGCTGGGCCCGTGAGCCATGGCCGCTGAGCCTGCGCGTCCGGAGCCTGTGCTCCGCAACGGGAGAGGCCACAATAGTGAGAGGCCCACATACCGAAAAAAAAAAAAAACAACCAAAAAAAAAAAAAAAAACTGCCTTTAGGAGGGCTTCTTAAAGAATTTCATCAAAACTGAAGCTTTGAATTAGGGAGCTATTGTTCCACCTCTAGTAGGTTTGGAAATCCCACAAAAGGGCCCACTGATATGTGTGTGGTTCACCCTGCAACGAATTTTTCTGACTTCTGAAAGGAAAACCAAATAATGACTCCCAGACAGGTGAAATACATGGCCAAGGTAGCAACGCCTATGTTTGCTCTCAGTTCCCCCACCTACTTGCTGTGTGATGTGTAGCAAATCAGCCTATTTCTCTGTACCTTAGCTTTTACTTCTGTAAACTGAAGCTTTTAGCACCTCGTCCCCTGAGCTTTTCCAAGAACTCTTGAATCACGAAGCATTATACAGACATAAGAAATTTAATAGTAATTGAAAATATTTTCATTATAATGGAGTCTATTACATAGACAAAGAGTATCATCTTCTCTTTTACTACTACAAGGTGAAGAAACTACAGTAACAGTGGATGGTGGATTAATCAGGGAGATCAAATTGAAATTCTGGGTTGCTCTTTGGAAATGATTTAAATTCCCTATGAACTGTGCAATATACACACAATCAAAAACTAAATTATACTCAAAAGCACCTGAACCACTCTAACCATGGTATAAAAGCATATATCTTGACATCATCAATAAAAATCTTACACGTTTTAAAGTCAACATAGAATAATGAATTCTATCCCAAATGCCTGTGGTTTAATGAAGTGAGCAGTCGATGTTTGATTTTTTTTTTCAGTTTCTGAAATATGATATTAGGGTTATTTCTTATAAATATTTTCAGTTTTTTTTAAAGAAGTCATAGTCTACTGCTAAGCTGTTTGAGTTATGCTGCTTAGAGCATGGTTCATGTAAAACCAATATCAGCAATTTCATCTAATCCAATAGTTGTAAATTCTAGCCACGATGAACACTTTTGTGAGTCTAACTTGCTGTCTTGCCAGTGGACTCTGTAGATTATGAAGGAGAGGAGACAGAATGCAGTTCAGAAGCTCTCTTCAGCACCCCCTGTCCTAAATTCAAGCTCAACTTCATATAAGCTCAGTAGTAATAAATATTTTGAGTTAACGTTTGTAGCGTGTTTTGCCACTTAACAATAATTCTTGTGTACTGGAGCTCCACAACAGCTTTATCGGCTAGGCATCTTTATGACCATTCAAAAAATGAGCAAACTGAGGTTCAAGGCAGTGAAACAAGCTTTCTGAAGCCCATAGCTAGTCCCATAGCTAGTAAGTGCCAAAGCCAGAATTAATCCAGCAAAAGCTCTTAAATACAGTGTTTCTTCCACCATTACATAGAATATATGTTTAGGATAGTCTATTATCTTTATTATTAGGGGAAGAAAAGGAACCATAACCTAGTCTTTGAAAATTTAGCATACAATGATCTGTGGCACCTTAAATTTTCTGAATGTTAATACAGTAGTTTTATTCATAAGAAAGATAAAAACATGCTTTACAGATTAGCAGGTAATTATTCACATATCCCACCTACGCTACATTTTCAAAGATTTTAGGTAAACTATGCCTACTTAAATTTACATGATGTCTTGTAAAAAGGATTTTCTAAGCATTATTCATTTGTTTAAAGCACAGATCTACAATGACAAACCTATCATCAATTCATTTTGTTGAAAGGGTAATAATGAAAGCGTTATTTTCCTTCTTTCACTGTGAGTCATTTGACCTATGTTAAATCAACTCTCAAATTTTCATTCATTATTTCTACATGAAGGATTTTGCCAGCTCAAAAAAGTATAAATCTTCATTTGTCAAATTTAAACTATCCCTATCCCAGTTGCTATCAAGGCTCATAGCTCTTATCCCTTAAAAAACAGCAAAATATTGTCAAGTCACACAACCTGCCCACAGCCTCAGATGACCCCTGGAATCAATAATATTTGTAACTTGTAAGTGCACAGTTAAGGAGATCAGAAGGCAAGCGCTGTCCTCGTTAACCGCATTGAGCTGTGATACTACAGCCAACTCCCTTGTGTGGTCTGTGATCAATTTTAATCTCCTGACCAAGAATAAAAGAATGCAGACTCCTGATTCTGGATTCATCTTGAAAGGAGAGTATAGATTTGTATGTCTGCAGTGGGAACGAAAGATTTAATTCAACTGGCATTCCAGGAAAGAATACATCTAAACTATCATTCCTCCTCATTACCCTCACTGCTTCCAGGGTCCTCTATCGACAGAGTTAAATACTGAAAAATGTGTACACAATGGGTTAAAAAGCAAAGCTGTCTTTGTGGACATATGATCAACTGCCTACAGAAACAGACTTTATTGTGATTTGTCTTATTGCTACATGATTTAAAGTGGAATCACTTTTTCTATCTTGAATTTCCTTAGAAAGGTTATAATTTTGTGCCAGACTTCTTTGTGTGAAATCTTTATGTTTAAGCAATTAAAGAATGCATAATTTACGAAAATCATCATTTAAAATAATCATGATTAGTTGTTTTCAAATCCCTACATTTAGGTACACTGTTACATTTTGGGAACTTTAAATTGCAAATTGATACGAGAAGAAAAGACATCACCAGTTTGTTAGTTTTATATCTTTATATCTATACCCATGTCTCTCTCTCTCTATGCACGTACATATATATGATAATGCATTTACAAACAAATGCAGAAATATTCTTATTTTTCTATGAAAATAAGAAAATATATTTTATTGTTAAAAATAAAGTGTTCTTGCAGTTTACAGGGACAATTCAGGCAACTGTAATTTGAAAATTCCCTAGTTCCTATAAAATAGCATTTTCAATACATCAGACAAAAATTCCCATTCCACATCATCACCACCATCATTGCAGCAGTTTTTGAGCATTCATGATGCATCATGTACTGTGCTAGACAAAAACAAACAAACAGAGCAAGCTGGTGAAGAACACGGACCCCAAAGGCAGAGCCTAAGTTCAATTCGCAGCTCTGCTCCTTCCAAGCTCTTTGATCTTGAGCATATTAATTTGCCACCTTTGCCGCAGGTCCCTCATCCGTAAAGCAAGTATAAGGTCATGAATAGCACTGAACTTAGTAGAGCTTTTATAATGACTAAATGAGAGAACACAGACAAACATGGAAGTATGTGTGGTACTTCATGGGTATAAAATAGGTGTTAGCTATAATAAAATGTATTCTGGCTCATTCATTCATTCATTAATAAACATTCAGTAACTGCTCCCTATGTAAAAAGGACCGTGTTAGGAAACAAAGATGAGCAGAAGACAACAATCTGACATTTGCAAGCTGTTTAACTTTTGGACATCAGCCTTCTTATTTACAAAATTAAGATAGTAACATTTGTCTTGAAAGACTGTTATAGGGAACAAATGAAATTAATTACATAAAGTGTCAATCATAACACCAGCTACATATAGGGGATGGTCAATAGATGTTTATTGAATGAAGGAGTAAAGAACTGGATGGATGGATGGATATATGTTATGCCTTAGGCAGAGAGGAAACAAGAGTGAATCAATCAGTCATCAGCTCAGAGCACACATTTATAAGTGAATTTCAAATATTTCTAGACTAAAAAATTGAAATATAGCAGGTAACAAGGTTTTTAAATGAAGTCCTGGCAAAAAGTACATTTGTCCTGTTTCCTCCCATAGAGAAATCAGCATCTAGTGAAATGTAAAGGATAAATATAGATTCCTTTCACAGGAGCTGCCTTTTCTCTGTTTATTAATTGTGTAATGGGTTCACAGTTCAAAAGGCCCAAATTTGGCAGTGGTAGACAACTGATATTCTAAAACCAATAAAGCAGGGTATGGTGCTGTTTACCAGGGAGGAGTGATTTATTTTATCATTTGATTTTAAATATTTAATGAAATCCACGACACTTTGATTGGCTTGAAAACTCTGGGAAAAAAAAAAAAAAACCCAAGAAAACAGAAGTGGGAATCATCTTGACATTTTTATTTTAAGAACAATGACTCCACCTCAGCTAACAGAAGTGAATTACTAAAGGAATCTGTTTCTCTATGTGAATTTTAGTAATGGAAAATTATGTGTATTCTGTCTCTTAAAATGACTATTAACCAGATAGTTAAAATGTATATTGATTTGAAAAGGATAGTAACATTTTAACCTATCCAGTGTGCCAATTCAGTCCAATTCTGTTCCACGTATGCTCAAAGCTGATCAGTTTTAATGAGCTGTTCTATGAAAGTAATACCATTTTTTTCCTAGTTAATGCCATGCTAAATTAATGGTATAATGAGAAAGAACTCAGGGATGTGCCAGCATCTTAAATGGTAAAGAAGTTGGGGGCTATCAGACCCAGTCAAGTGGTAAGTAGAACGATAAATCTAATTGCAATGTGCTCAAGTAAAAGACACCCAGATCCAGGTAGAAGAGCATGAAACTCGGAGTCCAGATCTGGCAGAGTTGGGTAAGGGGCAGAAAAGAGGACATTTAGAAGAAAATCAAGTAGCACTTCTTGAACACTGGTTCAGAAAAGCTTTGTGGAACTAAAAACATTTCTTTTAGATATCTTAACAGTACTATACTATCTGACCAAAAAAACTGCTATAATTTGACTACTGTAAATGCCAGCTTATGTACAGAACTCATCTCTTGCTTTTTTGTTTTTGTTTTTTGTTTGTTTTGTTTTGGGTTTTTTTTAAAAAATCTATTTATTTAGGCTGCGCCAGGTCTTAGTTGCAGCTTGTGGACTCTTACTTGAGGCATGCATGTGGGATCTAGTTCCCCGACAAGGGATTGAACCCAGGTCCCCTGCCTTGGGAGCTTGGAGTCTTAGCCACTGGACCACCAGAGAAGTCCCAGAACCCAACTCTTCTTAACCGAGGATAGACTTTGCATATGTGTGTACATGTGTGTGTATAATATATATTATGATGCATGTAAACATATTCACAACTACAGGTACACAAGCAACTCCATATCTACTTACCTAGCTGTATATGTATATGTGTACGTATGGTTTAGAAGTATTAGTTAGTAACAAACATATTGTAGCTTTATCAAAAAGTAAAACACCCATCCTTCTCAAACTCTTCCAAAAAACTGCAGGGTGGAACACTCCCAAGCTCACCCTGATCCCCACCATCACCCTGATACCAAAACCAGACAAAGATGTCACAAAAGAAGAAAATTACCGGCCAGTATCACTAATGAACATAGAACCAAAAATCCTCAACAAAATACTAGTAAACAGAATCCACAAACACATTAAAAGGATCATACACCATGATCAAGCAGGATTTATGCCAGGAACGGAAGGATTCTTCAATATACGCAAATCAATCAATGTGATACACCATAGTAACAAATTGAAGAATAAAAACCTTATGATCATCTCAATAGATTCAGAAAAGCTTTTTAACAAAATTCAGCACCCATTTATGATAAAAAACTCTCCAAAAAGTGGGCACAGAGGGAACCTACCTCAACATAATAAAGGCCATATACAACAAACCCACAGCAAACATCATTCTCAATGGTGAAAAACATAATTTGAAAAGATACATACACTCCAATGTTCCTTGCAGCACTATTTACAATAGCCATAATTCGAGAAGATACATGCACCCCAACGGTCACCGCAGCACTATTTACAATAGCCAGGGCATGGAAGCAACCTAAATGTTCACTGACAGAGGAATGGATAAAGAAGTGGTACATATATACAATGGAATATTACTCAGCCATAAAAATAATGCCATTTGCAGCAACATGGATGGACCTAGAGACTGTCATACTGAGTGAAGTAAGTCAGACACAGAAAGACAAATGTCATATGATATGGCTTGTATGTAGAATCTAAAAGGGTACAAATGAACTCATTCGCAAAAAGAAGTAGAGTCACGCATGTAGAAAACAAACTTATGGTTACCAGGTGATAAATGTTGGGGGGGAGGGATAAACTGGGAGATTGGGACTGACATATACACACTACTATATATAAAATAGGTAACTAATAAGCTGTATAGCACAGGGAACTCTATCAATACTCTGTAATGGCCTATATGGGAAAAGAGTCCACAACAAAAAAAAAGTGGATATATGTATGTGTAACTGATTCACTTTGCTGTACACCTGAATCTAACATTACATTGTAAATCAACTATACTCCAATAAATTTTTTTTTAAAAAGTAAGACAATTAATTGATTTACCTCGTCCCCTCTACCAGCTCGAAAATCATTCACAAGAATCAGTAGGTATAGCTGCTTTAGGTAGAATGGTCTCTCTCCTTTCCTACCTTTATCTCGTAACCTTCCTATAGGATAGAAATCACCAAGAATCCATTGACTGCCATTATCCAAGGTGGTTTAAGACAGCTAGACAAATTAGGGATAAGATGACCACTAGGCCAGGCTAAGTTTTAGCCAAACAATCAAGTCATTCATCACCAAATCTTTTATAACTGATGTACCTCCTGATTGGTCTGTGCCCATGCTTTGCTGGTTAGTCAATATTTGAATGTCACTCCTGGGATCTAGCCAAATTAAAGTGAATATGAGGATGAGAGGCCAGGAAATATTTTCTATGCTAACATGGCAACAAGGTGGAGTGGGATGGGGTAGGGGTAGGAGTAACAGAGAAATGAGAAGACACAGAAATACTATCCCTTGCCTCTTATCAAAATATATAACAAAATCTCAGCGTGCTTCTATACTTCACTGACTCCTTAATCCCTCCTTCTACCAAATGAAAGTAAATACTCCCAGAGATTTATTGTTAACATGACTTTCAAGCATTAGTTTACAACTAGAAAAAGCATGAATGGCTCATCTATTATTGGGCCATAATGACAAATATTTAGAGTGTATCCTATTTCCACAGATCTCTCCTTAAAACCTGCATTTATATAGTAATTGGCGTTAAAAGTAGAAAGGGTTAAGAGACTAACCTAATCCTGTGTTGCATTCAGCATATCAATGCAATATGATATTGTCTCTGTGGAGTTTCATTTCACATGATAAAAGAAACAAGAAGCATCTGATCAATAAACAGAAAATCAAGTTACATATTCCCACTAGGTTGCTCTAACAAGGATTAATCTCAGAAATGTTGGTGCATGCCTAACGTTGTGGCTTTTAATCCTCTCACACCAGTGGGTCTAAAGTACTTGCCATTAGCGCTAATGTAAAAAGAATTAATACTTTACATATGGATACCCACTCTACTCAAATGAAGGGGTTAATGGTAAAATAAGCCTTTAAGGATGTAAATGATTCCTCCCATGTGGCTGGAAAATAGCTCAAGTGTTTTTCATTTAAAATTATTAACATATAGAAACATTATTACCTCTGCAGTTAATATGCACCTCACTGAAAATCTCATGGTCTGCAAAAATTAAGGAAGGTAGCATCCCTAATGAAGTTATAAAACATATATCATTTATTAAGCAACAAATTACATCTTTAATTTTGGCTTTAATATATCTTTAATTTAAGCTTTAATCATTATATGGAAAATGCTTTCCAAAGCCCCAGGACAAATTATGTCATGACAATAGGGTTTGTTTCTTCTACCCCCTACCTTCCACCCACCCCCAGTGCTAAACAAGGTTGTAATTGACCTCAAGCTTCCTTTTTATGAGCAGGCACTTCTCTGAAATACTGAGAAAATCAAGGGCAAGACAACGAGATATGAATGTTTTTCCATTAAGAGTCTAATTGTATCTAATTTTGACATTTTTTATTGATTAATGTAGAGTATTGAATAATCTAGTGAATATTTTGAATCAGATTTTCATTGCTTAAAATGTGAAATGTTAGAATAAAAAGGTTAAAGCCAAATTAGGCATACATTTTTCTTCCCTCCCTCCCTCTCCCCCTACATTCTTTCTCCCCTTCCCTAGATTCCTTCCTCCCTTCAATAAATATTTATTAAGGGGCTTCCTTGGTGGCGCAGTGGTTGAGAGTCTGCCTGCTGATGCAGGGGGCACGGGTTCGTGTCCCAGTCTGGGAAGATTCCACATGCCACGGAGCGGCTGGGCCCGTGGGCCATGGCCACTAAGCCTGCACGTCCGGAGCCTGTGCTCCGCAACAGGAGAGGCCACAGCAGTGAGAGGCCCGCTACCGCCAAAAAAAAAAAAAATTTATTAAGCAGCCTTGATATGATAGGCATTGTTCTCTTCTAGGAAAATTTATCTAAATTTGTTTTAAATCATATACTAATTTAATGTAATGTCTATTTGCACAAAGCATAATTTCAGTTGTCAATAGTTGATAAAGTTTGTCTGAAAAACCTTCTTTCAAAGGAAAAATACTTTATGTCTTGATAATACAAGGGGGCAAACTCTGTTCAGTGTGCTTATAGAAATCAATCATACTTCTCTGAAAATAATTAGGGAAGAGTCATGACAATTGACATGTCATTAAAATCTTTAATAAATTATTTATCATTGTTCATCCTCTAACACAATGCTCATCACCTGTTTTACATAAACAGGTAGTTTCAATCACAAAATGTTAGCATTCTGATGCTATATGTAGAAATTTTGATTACATGCCATTTCTCAAATGGCAAATATGTTTTCCCCTGTGTAGCAGGTCGAGGTGAAGGATGAGTCAGCTGAAGGAGGAGAGATGTGTTGATCCTGGAGGAAGGAGGGCAGGAGGAGAGGACAGAGGAAGGAGCACGCTGATAGGTGCTGGTGAAACTTCCAAAACAACTGTTACTAATCCTGAATTGCCAGTATGTGTCTAAATCTGTTCATTTATTTTATATACATTTACAAATTAAAATTACAGTTTTAAAGAGGTAGGGTATGAATATAAACATATATAATGAATTAATTCTAATTTATAAATTTTATTACATTAAATAAATAATGAGGGTATCATTACATGTCAATTAACACCAATAATGAGTAAAGACACAGTATAGAAAAGAAAATGAAATTAGATTCCTTGAACATACAGAGGACAATTGCACAGAGCCAGAACTATGGGCACCATACAAGTGGTAACAGTTGACCCTTGAACAATATGGGTTTGAACTGGGCAGGTTGACTTATATTCAGATTTTTTTTCAATAGTAAGTACTACAGTACTACGTGTTCTGACTTTTGGTTGAATCTAAGGATGTGGGACTACAGATACGGAGGAACTGTGGATACAGAGGAACTGCAGATCCCAAGGGCCAGTTATAAAGTTATGCCTGGATTTTTGACTGCACGGAGGATTGGCCTCCCCAACGCCCCAACTGTTTAAGGGTCAAATGTATTTTCTTTTGTGTATACATACAAAATTATAATTTTCTTTGAATTTTCGCTGCTGGATCATCTTTTTCTCTAACTTTCCAGCTCATGAAGAGCCAGAGAGACTGGATCTTACTTATAATCCCAGCGGTATCTCTCATGGAGTCAATACTCAAATAACTGACCTATGGGAAATTTTATACTGCACCTACAAAGTTCTACTCATGGCACTGAAATACAGTGATTTAAAATATAATAAATGTTTTTAAATGAGCCAAATCTTTAAAGTTGATTTAAATTTTTTAACAAAGTTTTATAACAAGGTGTATCAAATCAGGTTCCCACAAGAAACAGATTTCACTCTTAAAGGATAATAACTCCAGGAGATTTTATTTACAAAGGAAACATTGCAAAGGTGCAGGTAAGATGTTAAGGAATTACAAGGACAGAGACTTGGGGCTAGAAGAATTAATCTAACATCAATGGTTCTGCCAGATAATGTAACACTTTCACTCTGTTTTCAGTAGATCAAGAGTCACCTATTAGATATTACAGCATATAGTATTTACAACACAGTGAGGTTATTTCCCCCATAAGTCTGACAGAGCAAAATCAAACATAGAAACTTTTTATAAAACCAGATAAAACTGAGATTAAAAAGTACTTCAAGGATGATTTGCTCCCAGAAGGGACTTGACTTGTCCAAAACTGCATAGTCAACTAAGTGACCAAGCTGGGGTCTGGACCCAGTTACTTAATTCTCAGACAACTTAATTTTCATTAACAATGAAAGCATCATGATTACCCACCAAAAGAAATCAAATGTACATCTTCCCTACTTACCAAAACATGCACTTTTCAATGTATTTTTAAAAACCATGTTTAAGTGTGAATATACAGGATTATTTAATGTTATAAGTTGCAGAGACCTTGGATATCATCAGAGCTCACTGTCTCATTGTAGAAGTGAGAAAATGAAACTTACAAACTTGTTGAATATTTGGGTACCAAAAGGGCAAAACTAAGACTTCGAGATCTTCTAATTCAAACATCAATGCTCTTTCCACAATCAAAGCTGCCCCTTATATATATATATATATATATATATATATATATCACGTTTTCTTTAGGAAATGTACACTATTAGTAATAATGTAAATTGATACAGCCATTAGGGAAAACACTATAAAGCTTCCTCAAAAAATTAAAAAAAAAAAAAAGTACCATTTGATCCAGAAATCCCGCTTCTGGGTATATAGCCAAAGGAAATGAAATCTGTATCATAAAGAGATATATGCACTTCACTGTTCAATGCAGCTATTAAAAATAGCCACCTCACAATGGTCAGAACGGCCATCAAAAAATCCTCTCAACAGTAAGTGCCGGAGAGGGTGTGGAGAAAAGGGAACCCTCTTGCACTGTTGGTGGGAATGTAAACTGGCACAGCCACTCTGGAGAACAGTATGGAGGTTCCTTAAAAAACTAAAAATAGGGCTTCCCTGGTGGCGCAGTGGTTGGGAGTCCGCCTGCCGATGCAGGGGACACGGGTTCGTGCCCCAGTCCGGGAGGACCCCACGTGCCGCAGAGCAGCTGGGCCCGTGAGCCATGGCCGCTGAGCCTGCGCATCCGGAGCCTGTGCTCCGCAACGGGAGAGGCCGCAACAGTGAGAGGCCCGCGTACCGCAAAAAAAAAAAAAAAAAAAAAAAAAAGGATATGCTGGTTGGCATGATAAAATACAGTGTTCTGATTGATTCAGTTGCCTTTAGCATTTAGTAATATGTAAACAAGTTAACTACTTTCCATGAAATTGGAATTAAGCGAATTTTTTTTTAATTTTATTTATTTATTTTTGGCTACGTTGGGTCTTCGTTGCTGCATGCGGGCTTTCTCTAGTTGCGGTGAGCGGGGGCTATACTCTTTGTTGCGGTGTGCGGGCTTTCTCGTTACGGTGGCTTCTCTAGTTGGGAGCACGGGCTCTAGGCGCACGGGCTTCAGTAGTTGCGGCACACGGGCTCAGTAGTTGTGGCGCACGGGCTTAGCTACTCTGCAGCATGTTGGATCTTCCCGGACCTGGGCTCGAACCCATGTACCCTGCATCGTCAGGCGGATTCTTAACCACTGTGCCACCAGGGAAGCCCCTAAGAGCATTTTTGTACTTAATTGTTTATAATGTCACATGAGAATTCTGAAAAAATAATTTCCTTTCCTTTCAAATGTGTTACATATATACAATCCATATCCATGTTTTAATCAATGCAAGAAAAGTTAACTAATGATATTGTTAGAGCCATTGGTTCTATTTTTACAATACTGACCAGCATCACAAATCCAGCAGCTATGTTTTTTATTCCTTTAAAAAGTTTCAGTTTTCCTCCTTAGTCTTGGTATCTTTTGTATTTTTACCATATATACAAACTCAAATTTCACTTAGTTTCTAGGAAATCTGGAAGCAATTTGTATCCATTAAAAATAGATATTTTTTAATATGGCAACATTATTTTCTAGGCTTAAAGCATTTTTAAATATTGCCAGTGGCATTTGTGCCTATACCAGTTGACAGCTTTTTCTCATGCTGAAAAATAGATTTGGGGAAGTTAAAGCAAATTCACACATCTGGAATTGCCATGACTGATTCAAAATATAAAATAGCTGAATGCTATGAGAACCAATTTAGTCACTGTTTTTTATTTAATGTTATAGTTAGGCAAAATTCCCTAGAATAAGTAAAAAATATATGTATATATAGGAACCCTGGAATTATTACCCTGGATCAAACTCAGATTCCAGGGCTACTTGGCTACATCACTATCTCAAGGTATACATAGGACATTAATCTTAAAGTTCTGCTATGTATTGGTGTTTCCATACCCATTTGAATATATTTAGATTTCTCACTAAGAGCATCTCATTGGTTATAAGAACCATTTCCATATCACCTTCTCAAAATCAGGCGAACATAATTGGCCAAAACATTTCACTCAAGCTTCAAATAGCTTACAGTTTCCCATATTAGACCAGAAATCCATATTTACTTTTTATACTGTTCAGTAGTGTATGACTTTTATTAGTGTATGCTCTTTCATTCTTCAGTCTCCCAACACGTGGAGGTCTAAGCTTTTTAGGCTTCCTTCATACTTCTGCCTTCATCTAATCATTTTAATTAGAGTTTTATGGTTCCATTTTTATTATCATTTTTAATTAAAAAAATCAGCCTCCCATTTGCAAATGTACTATAGCTTTATATGAAATTGGATAATTAGAAGTTTTCATCCCATTAAGAGAACTATCATATTTGCTTCAAACTCAACTATCTAATAATTGGCAAATTTACACAACTACCGTATAAGAGTACCTAAATTCATAATGATGGCCATGTCAGCATTGTAAGAAGCTGAATGTCTTTTGGATATCAAAGAAATTTGAATTTGAGTATAATAAAAATATTAACTATTTTTAGCATAAACATTGAGAACCTACTATAAATTTATCACTCTTCTAGGTACTTTGAGTAGTACAGAAATATATGTACCTGTACTTATATATTATTTTATATTTAATGTGTTAGGATAGGGATATGAGTTAATTTGAATACCACTATACATGTACACTGGAATTGAACAATTAGGTAAATCAATGGCAGACGATGGGAGTCAGCTTTCTCACTGTTGGCATAGGAGGATATAGGCAAATAAAGGGAAGATGCTAAAATGACCAATGAATTAGAGCTGGAGACACCAGTATGTACTCATGTTCAGCTTAGTATAGATACGGATGATTATACATTTATAGATATATGTATGTACACAGGTGAGTATACACATATATATTTTCTTACTCTGTCAGTTAAGAGGTCCTAGAAGCAATAACACTGCAGTAGCAATGAGCATACTTAGCTCTGAGATCTTCATTTTTAATAAAAGGACCTTGGAGAAATGGCTGATTCTAGGACTAGGGCAAAAAATATACAAGATATGCCTGTAGTCTGTTGTAGTGCCAGAAGTTAAGTGCTAAAACACAAATACACATACGCATACACACACACACACACACACACACATAGGATGATGGGCATACATCACAGAAGCACGGGAGCCAACTTACAGAACTCCTAATGGTCACAGCTGGAAAAATTAGAGCAACAAAATAAATAGCTTAATATTAGATTATATCCCAAAGCACAAAATAAGCATCCTTGAGCTCATACTTATATAAATAAATGATGAGATAAATGAATAAACAGGAAGAATAGACAAATCTCCACACAGTATAATTCCAAATAATTTATGTAGGTACTGTACTCTCAAAGAAGGGGAGCATAACTCCCCAACTCTTAAGTATGGCCTCTGCTCATAGTGACTTCGTTCCAAAGAGTATGAAAAGGGGACAAAAGAGTAACTTATTAGTGGGGAAACCTGGCATACACTACTTTAGCCAGGTAGACTAGAACAACTTATTGAAGGTGGACTATCATAGAAAGTGAAAAGAATGACCAACCTAGAGTAGAGATGATTCACTGCAGAACAACTGGAAGTAAATTTGGAAACATAGAGTGTTCAGTTGTTACCAAGACCTCATAAAGTCAGCCCTAAGCAACAGAAGCATCTTAATGAGGGTTTTTTTGATCAGGGACACAATATAATGAAAAGAACTATTAAGGAAGATAATTTTAGTTGGCGGGATGAAATTAAAGAAGAAATTCTGATACAGAGAGCCTGTCTATAAGAGAAAATATTATTGTTTATAAACATCTGAAATAGAGTAGCAGCAGATACAATAGAAGAAAAAAATGATATAGAATTATTATAGATTAATTGTAGATGATATACAGGACAGTAACTGTTATGGTCTGAGTTGTGTGCCCCAAAATTCATATGTTGAAGTCCTAACCTTCAATACTTCAAAATGTGATTGTATTTGGAGATAGGGTCTTTAAAGAGGTAACTAAATTAAAATTAAGTTAAGGTCATCGGGGTAGGTCCTAATCCATTAAGACTGGCATGCTTATAAGAAGAGGAAATTAAGACACAAACACACACAAGGAAAGACCATGTGAAGACAGACACAGAGAGAAGACAGCCATCTACAAGTTACGGAGAGAGGTCTCAGAGGAAACTAACCCTGCTGACACATTGATCTCAGACTTCTAGCTCCCAGAATTGTAGGAAAACAAACTTTGTTGTTTAGGCCACCCACTTTGTGGTACTTTGTTATGGTAACCTTGGAAAATTAATATAACGATAAAACAATAATTCTCAATTCTGAAGTTTTGCAACCCAGTACAATAACCACGACATCACTAAAAGTAACTGGGAAAATGGAGGAGGAAGTTCATGTGGGCTGTGGCAGATGATAAATCCCTCAACACAGATAAATCACTGTCCTCTTTGGGTCATTTAAAAAATCAAGGATAAAATAGCTTGTCCTCTTGACTGTGTACCTACTAGCCTGTGGGCAAAGTGAGGTCTGAGACCACTTCCTTCTTATTTTTCACTCTCTGTGATCTTGAAACATAGCAAGAAATATATAAATATTGGTTAAGCTAATGAATTTATATTTCCCACAGTGCCAAGTCCAGAGTGTCTTGCATTTATCAGTGATTCATTAATGTTTGTTGAAACAAATCAATAGGAAAAATGTTTTAAGCCCTAGTCAAAGTTATAATTATTTTTAAATGTCAATGATACCAACATAACTTAAATGAGAAAACAATTATTAAAGTAATGGGAAAAATATCATGCAAATATCCAGCTACTTCAGGTACTTTAAGATGATTTTAATCTCAATTTAATTTGGAAGTGAATACTTCCAATGCCTATAACTGGTTACTCCAAATGACAGGAAAAAAAGCAAGCAATGACTTCTAAGCCTCTCCGAAAACCTCTGCCTAACTGAAAATGGGTTTGTGTTCTCTCTCACATTTCTACTTCAGTCTATTGTTTCTAAATATGATGTATATATTTCCAACATAATCAATAGTCTTCTAAAACAATGTTAAGTTGCTATCAGTTGTTAGTATTTGCCTGACTTGTATAGGTGAGAAGGATCAAGTCTTATCATGTCTCCCTCTGTATTAGCTTGAAAACTGTCAAAATGAAAAGACATAGAAAGGGAAGAGATTGGAGGGGAACTATAATTCTTGAAATACATATTATGTGCCAGGTATTTTCTAGGTGGCATACATTCAATTCCCACAGCATCTCATCTCTAGTTTATCTAAGGGGGAATTGGAGCTTAAATATGTTGAAGTAACTTCCCAAGGTATCATATTCACTAAGTGGCAGATCAAGGATTTGGTTCCAAAGCCTAGATACTTTAATTTACAGCCCACTGCCTTCCAGGATTAATGGAACTTTGTATGTAAATGTTAACAACAATGATTTAATAACTATAATCATTTCAATTATCTCTTCCAAGTAAGTAAACTGCTGTTACCTGCATATCGCCTCTTGTTGCATTATAAACTGAGTGTGAGGACCCAGCCTGTGGCAACTCACATTGTTTCAGGTATACTTCCCAGATCACCCTCCTGCTCTTCAACTTCTCAGGTTTCTAGGTACCGAAGAATGTATGACCCCTCGCCTTCCCAATTATGACACCGCACTTGGAGGCCCAACTATGCTTTTGTCTGTTGCAGGGCCAGCAAGTTTCTAAGTTCCCCCATCCCCATCTTGCCTATGACAGAAAATCCTGCTCTGAATAACACTTATTTCCTTCTCTCTACATACTGTGTTTTGGAACATCTTTTCCAGACTGGATGACTTAGGGGAATTGAGCACTACCAACTGATTATCATTCGACACTACATTGCTAATTGCATTGAATTATAATAATATATATTTATATATATATAGCATATATAATGTATACAAATAAAATACATTATTATAATTATAATACTATTAGGTCCAAAGTGGCAAAATTATAAAGAGCCTTTTGAACCACACTAAAGACTTTGGATGCCATCCTGAGAAAGACCAGTTTGCAAGCTGGGTTGTAACTATCTAGTAAGGAAAAGATAAGTGCTAGGACTAAGGAATGATAAGAAAGGGACCCATTTTTGAGACATTTAGCAGTAGACTCTTTAGGATATGAAAACTGCCTGGATATGGAAGGAAAGGGAGAGAAAAAGTCTCTGAAACTTTGGTCACTTCCATTGACTAAATCTTCAGGAGCATTTGCTTCCTCGAATTACCCATCCTATTGCCCCAGCTCTCTAATACTCTCCATTTATACTCCAGGAACCTATTTCCACATCCTGCTTTAGCTCACGCCCGATGTGTATTCATCACTCCTCCCTGCATCTTGATATATATTCCATGCCCAGATATCACCCAGTATACACAGTGATTCTCTTGTTGTGTATGTCATAGAGAAAAAATTCTCCGACATTAATGGTTAAATTGCCATTTGAAAATCAACTAGTAATAAGAAAAAATGCTTTGGCATCATATATGTTTTGCCTGCTGTTTTAGGTCCTGCAATCAAGTACATAGCAATAGTCTCAAACAACTGTATCAATAACAGTTAATTATAGAAAATCTAATGCCACTGAGAAATCTTGCCAGTAATAACAACAATGATAATAATAATACCTCTTCATAATTTTTAGGAGATGAGAACAACCATGATTTGTGAGGTGACAGCCAAGTCCTACTTAGACTTACAAAATGATTTATATATGCAAAATAAAATGGTTAAAAGGAGAAAAATTCAGGATTCTCATTTCATTATATGCAAACAGAACTAGTAAATACTAATGTATGACTGTGCTGTTTTATGGGCCATGTATTATATGTAAAAGAGCATTATGTGCTTAGACTTTGAAACTAGACACCTGGGTTCAAATCTAGCCTCTACATGTTAACAAAAGGACTTGGGATGAATTTTCAACTGGGAATCCCAATGATGGGAAGATAGGCATAATTCATTTGACTTAACATATGTAACAGAATTAGAAGAATGTCTGGCCATTAGTAAACTCTCACACACATTAGATATTATCTCTGCTCCTTTTAAGTTAATAGTTATCTTTAAAACAAACAAAAAAGCAAATCACTGATTTATTTGATTTTCTGTTTTCCTCCCAGACCATGACTACTCTAGCAGAAAATGCTATCTGTCCACCTCTAAGTCACATGCTAAATCTGACATCTTTTTACCACTTAGGTTGCTACCACTTGGTTTGGGCTTTCCCAGAAACAGCCTAAGACAAGAAATCAATTGCAAGTACTTTATTTGGGAGATGATTACATCCTTGGCAGATGAGGACATGAGTCAGGGATTCTGGGAGCCAATGTAGGACATTTGCCTCAGAGCTATCCCATCCCGGGGGTCTGGTAACTGGAGCATTTAGGGGGCATCAGTGATAGTTTGAAGGTGGCTCACAGAGGCATTATTTCTTTTGGTACATCCTGCCTCTCCACTGTCATCTCATACTGGCCCCTTACTTTTTAGATTGATACAGCCATATTTTATCAAATGTAGTAAAGCCAGCATGACCCACATCCTCACATAATTCAATTACTCAAGTGACTCTCCTCAGAGATGCCATTTCTGATCATTCTATTTAAAATAGCACCCCATTCCCCTTAAAAGTCAAAAATTTATTTCAAATGTTAGCAATCTTTTGTTCAAGATCAATATATTCAGCAAATACTATGATGGGTTTTAGAAATTAGAATCTAGACAACACTATGATTTATACAAATCTTTTAAATTTTATTATTATACCTATAAAATGGGGATAATGAAATCTATTTTCAGGGGTATAAGAATTGAATAAAATAATACAAATATGCTATAAAGTACTATATAAATGTACTACAAATGCAGTGTTCTTACACTTAACACTTTTTAATATTTTGTACTAAAGTTTTCCATATGGTTCATTTTATTTCATTTCCATTTTCCTTCCTTAACCACTTACTTTTGTCTGTTTTGTTTTGTTGTTTGCTTCCTAGGTCCCTTCAAATACTCTGTATGCCATCTCTTATGTGTCTAATCTGGCGCTGCTCTATTTCTCCATGACTTCTTAGTCACTCTCTTTCTAGCTCCCTCCACATCTTCCTCCTGGAGGGTTTGTTCCTTCCTCTGAGCATTCTGCCAGTATTGTCTCTCCTGCCGCTTGAAGCTAACAAAACCCTGAACTGCTGCTTCTCTAGGACCTCGGAGCTTAATGTTTTGTCAGCTTCAAGCTGTTTTGGAGAAAGTGTTGGCTTATTTCTCAGCTGTAGCATTGACTTAGCAAGTCTTCCTTCTAAACCTGTAAATAATTCATTTCAGGTCAAGTTTTTGTTACTAGAAACTTTTCCCAGTAAATAAGTTTCTTTATCTCCGGTACGAAAGTATGGTTTGGTGGTACTAGTGCTAAGCAACTTATTAATAAAAGATAAGTTCTATAATAGGAAGGCATAAGCCTGCCACTTAGGTACAACACTATTTGCTACTATTTTTTTGTTTTGGGGAGCAAAGCAAAGAATTATGGTGGTAATACAGCTTCCTGCCCTTCAGAAAGCCTGTCAATAGGCGGTACTGTCAAAAGCTTCAAGACATAAGCCAAACCTCAATGGAACACTAATACTCCTGTTGTCTTGATATGTTTCATTCTAGGTTCTATAATAACTTAAATAATTGAAGAAATGGAGGTAGTTGAAACAACAACAAACAGGTAGGTACGTAACAGGCTTCTGAGAGTGGCTTACCAATTTTCATTTTGCTGATACTACACCTAATGTGGCTTACAGGGATCCCAGAAGGATTTCCCAGTCACTTCAAATTGTCATAGTCTGAGCTGCCCCAATGATGGGAGTGGGATCAAGAGTACTGGGCATTCTGTTAGTCACTCCAAGCCCAAAAGACTGTAAGTCAAGAACAGGCAAAAACTCTCTTCTGATCGGCAAAATTGAAAGCCCAGCCAGCCACTATCAATCCTGCTCAGAGTATAGTTTATGTTCTCTTGTCAATCTAGAAAACCCTACTTGTTGCTGGCATTTCAACAAGCAAGATTTATTAAGGGTGAAATGTCAATCTTGAGCCTTGCTCCACCTTGTCCCAGGTCAGTAGGCAATGAAAGTGGTCATTCTAGAAAGTGGCATTTTGCAATCATAAGCACTTATGTGAAACCAATTTGAGAAATGATTTATGTTGACAAAGAGTAAGAGATCAAATGCATAAAGCAATAAAGAGATGGACAAAAAAATATGTGCTTCTAAGGAACTTGTTATTCAGAACTAAGTTGAAGGAATTTCATGTAAAAAAGTAGATATGAATTAATAACTTTTCTATGTTTTATTCAGGAAAAAGGAAACACATGCAAACAGCTAAAATATAAAAAGAAATGAAAATGGAATTTTCTTGAAACATAATTTGCAATTTTGGACAAATGTTTGCTCTTTAAAGGTATGGGAGTAGGAAAAATAATTTGTGGAGAGATCTTTATAATACAGTAGGGGGATAAAAGAGTCAGAGAAACCATAACATTAAAAGATGCAAAATAAGAATATTAGATCATTTTATGGATAACACAGTTATAGTTTTTTTAAATGATTTTTAAAGACCCCTTTGAAATTGAGACTTGAATTATACATAAATACAGCCACAGGGTTGGACTTCTAAAATTCCATACCACCACTCAGTTGTAACCTAAAAGTAATGCCAAGAGTACATAAGCACAAGACCATGTAACTTCTTCCATAGTAAAAATAACTAATATAACAGGGAGTGAAATAAAAAGAGCTGGCAATGCATTTCCCCCCCAGCATATCAAGCAGGTTTTCATAAGGAAGCTGTGGTCATCAATCACTACCTCATTACCAGCCCGTCATCTGGGCTTAGGCTAAATGTATTCTGGCTGGCTGCCATACTAAATGTTCAATGAAACATCCTTAAGGCTCTCTACAAGTTCAGCTGAAGTCGCACAGGCTATACATCAAAGAGGAACATTAGCGTTATCATAGCTTAATAAATAGTGCCATTCTGGCAATGTAATCTTGTGTTCTAGAGCTATCTACCATCCCCGGTATTATACTGCTTAAGTAAACAATCTTGCTGTCTCCTGTGAGGTTTATTTAATGATAAATGCATACAGAGATAATTACTCATACTACAGATATACAGATATGCTGCCAAATCTACTCAAAAGCTGGACATAAATGAGATTAACAAAATATTTTAATACACACAACATGTAAAAAAAAAATCTTTCTGGGAATATAAGTCATACATGTCCATTGCTATTCGTCATGTTTGACTCTCACTGGAAAACTTTTAAGCCAAATAATGGCCCCAATCTTGCTGGTGACTTTCACAATTTCAACTAACACAGATATTGGGTGATATGCTCGTTGTTGAAATGATTGCTCACTCTCATTAGTCTTATAATGATAGTCCCAGAATTTTTAATATACATACAGGTGTCATTACCTTCACTTGTATAAACTATATACCTAAGTTTGAGGATGGGCTATTTTTTAACGTGAAATGTGCAAAATGGTTTCAGAGCAGTCAACATTTTTGCAGTTTCTGGTTATTCTTAGTTTGGTCGTTAAAGCCTAAGGATATAGGCAACATGCACATTACTAAGAAAAAATGTCCCTGGCTTCTTCCCAAGTTTCAAAAATATATAAGTAATTCTAAAACAAAATTGTGGGGCATGCTTTTTTAACACTAACAAATTTGCTGAAGCCACACAACTTTCTTTGGTTTTCTTGCTAATTACATGCTTTTGATTAAGAGTTTCCAAAAAAATAGTGATAATATTTAAGAAATCTGAAAGCTAAATCTAAAATGTGAAGTCAAACATCTTAATAAGAATTATGAATCAAGATGGGATATGCCAACAATAAGTAAATTTTAAAAAGAAAAGACTTAGTGTCAAATATAAGATGAAGGTCATCTTGGGCCAGAAAATGAGATATAAATATAAAACAGCAAGCAATATTAAGGCCCTCATAAAATAAAGGGCACTAAAAATGAGATAAGGATATGGAATCAGGTTTCCCCTGAAAGTCTAGGTCTGGGGCTGGGCTAACCTGCCAGGGAAAAGTGGCCAAAACCATTGCCAACACGCCGTCTGAAACTATGACATTTTAAAATGTGAGCCTACAGGGGATAGTTGGGCATAGACACAGCCTCTTCACTATTAATCAAACCAAGACATCAACCACTTCAGACATTAGATCACTGTGGGAAGAAGCCCCCAGACACATTATTAAGATGTCAAGGAGGAAAACCGTTCACTCTATTCTTAGATTCAGTGTCTGGGACCTGTGAATTCAACAAATAAAAGATTAACAGGAGAAAAAGTGTATGGTTTTTATTAATATTTGCATGCATAAGCGTTCACAGAAAATAAGCAAAACTCAAGAGGAAGTTTGACTTGGGGGCTTATACACTCTTTTAACAAAGGAAAGGAGGTTTGTGCTACAAGGGAAGATAAATTATGGGGAAATGACTAAGAAATATATGAGAGAAACAAAGAAAGATAAGGGTTATTTTAGTAAAGTCTGTTTATGCAAACTCATCTCAAGTGTTGAATCCAATCTTTGGCATTGAGGTCCTCTTCCCTTCCTTTCCTGGTGGGCAGGGCAGGGTGGTCAGGGGCATGACTAAGGGGCACTTCCACAAAGAGAAATTTATGCCCTGTTTTTAGGCAGATAAGGGGAGGGCAGAGTACTCTTCCTGTATCTGTGATTCTTAATTGCTTTCAATTCAAAATAATCCTTATGCCTAAGAGGCATATTTTGGGGAGGCATATTCTGATTCCCTTCAAAGACCTGATTCAAGACTAAAGTTCTAGAGGAACAGATTAGGAAATTGCAAAACCACTGGATAGGCAAAGGAGGGTACAGATGAGGAGAGAAAGAAAAGTAAACCAACACAAAATTTTAAAATTCTATTAAAAATGAATATGCAAAAACAAATGTTATAAAGGATTCAAATGCTAAGAAAGAAAACCATCTAAGTCAATATGCGAAACAGGAATTACAAAAAAATAAACATTTTATGGAACACTCTGACAAAAACATTACAATAAGTATGTCCAGAATGCTTAGAACAGAAAATGATATATTGGTTTTTCTTAACAAAGTATCAACTTCTGGTACAAAAAGAGGGAAATTAAATATGAAACAACAGATTTGAAAAAAATAATTGATATAAAATAATGGAAATAAAATGCAATTAATAAAATAACAATAAATGAAAAAATAACTCTTGCTCTGAAGATGTCAAAAAGATAATTAGAAATGATACTGAAAAATTCATCCACAAGGCAGAATAAAAACTAAAACATGAATAAGTAGGTAGAATATATTGAAGCAGGAGGAAAGGGGGCAGGGACAACCTTTAAAAGAATGATATAGCCATAATACAAGACAAAGACTGGTTAGAACCAACTGGGTCCCAGATGAAGGAAGATTCGACTTCCAGTGGACCTTGAGCCTCATTATATGCTCATTGTAATATATTAGCATGCTAAATGACACACCCACCAGTGCCCTGACAGTTCTGAGGCCAACCATAAGAGGTCAAAAAGCGGGCAGTGGCCCAATTCCTAGAAATCCCCGCCCCTTGCCCAAAATAATTGGAATAATCCTCCCACTCATTAGCCTATGAAATTACCAGCCCATAAAAATTAACCACGCCATATTTCGAGGCTCTCTCTCACCTTCTGAGATGGCCCACGCTCTGTCTGCAGAGTGTGTTACCCTCTAAATAAATCCACTTTTTACCTATCACTTCGTCTCCGAATTCTTTCGCAATGAAGAAAGAACCTCAAATTCACCGGGAACAACATGAAAGATACCAACAGATGTCTTTGAAGTTCCAAGAATAAAATAGAAAAATAGAGAAGTATGATTTAAAAAGATAGTAGGTGAGTATTTTACAGTATTTAACACTGGTTGCCAAAGTGGGCACTTATGTTTCCACAAGGCTTATAGAACAGTGTCAGAATAAAACCTATTCATGTCTCAGTGTAGTACAACTGACAAGAGCAGGATTTTTAGGGACAAAGAAAAACCCTCAGGACCAAATCTAATCTCCTCCATCTAGTTGCAATTGCCTGAAATTCCTTTAACTGAAGACAAAGCCTTTCAATCTGTAGATAGAGATAAAAGGCTTAAAATGCAAATAACCAGGAAGAAAGAATGTATTCTGTCCATGCTCTGTTTACTTAGATGGGGTGTTCAAAAAAGTGAAGAGGCACAAAGCACCATAAGAGATCTGTTGAGAGTGATGTCTTTGAAGAGAGGGTCTGGAACAGCACTGCCTTCAGACTCAGGCTATCTGTGCCCCTGGCTCTGGATTTCAGAAGGTAATGTTCTAGTAATTTTTTGGCCGTACTCCAAGGGGTGAGATGTTCTGTAGAGCCTAAGCTATGTGCCCACCTGGAGTCCACGCTTCAGGATGGAATTCCTTTCACCAAAGGCCTGAGCCTGCTTCCTGGGCCTGCGGCCTCTTTGGTTATTATACCATCCTTAGTGTCATGTCTGCAAACCAAGGGCTAAGGGTGGCCAGGGTGCAGCTATTGCTCTCCCCATTTATAAAATGGGAATAAGACTCTATTCTAGAATTGCCACAATGATTTAAAAAGTCATTGTATATGATTGATATATATAAACATTTAATAAACGCTCATTCCTTACCCCTTATTGATAATGCTATTATCGTAAAATAAATGTATGTGTACTGAATTAAGAATAATGTTCTATTATCTTCTGTTATCTACTGTCCCATGGCTCAGACACTGAACAAAACTACCGTACTATACTCAACATTAACTGTTACTTTGTGCATATTTATTTGGTTGTTTCCTTCCATCCTGTCTTTTTCTTATCTATTATAGACATTTTGGAAATAAGAATTTGTAAGCACTGTGCATTTTAAAAAGTATAAATAAGAAACAGTTGAATTTTCTGAAAGTTTAAAAAAATCTCCTTTCCTAATGATCATTAAAGTGATGTGTTATATCAAATAATCAATGGTCTCATTAAAAATGACAGCAGTCTTACAAATAGTCTATGAAGCTGGGTCCTTGAGTTTCAGTGGTGTATGTCTGTGTATTTAATTTCATATAATTGGTAGGTAAACAAAGAAATAAGATTTTCAGCTATGACATTGATTCCAATTATCTCATTGTTAATTTAAGGAGCCCACTGGAGGCTTAAGATGCATTAAAAAAATATAACCAAATTAGATCCTCAAACACATGTATGCATCACTAAATGATGCTTCACATTCCTATGCAAGCTGATATGATTTCTGAGTGACACTGATAAGGTCAACAGTCATGTGAAAGCTGGTTCTTATTCTACTCAACCTAATTGAAATATAGGGACAGAAACTGTATTTTTATGATATCACAAAAAAGGAGTTAACTATCGAAACAGAAGTAACCCAAGGGCAATCAATCATCAGAGAATCTACCTCTTTATCTAGTCTGCATATATAACTGACAACTCATCAAAATATTTAAATATATATAAATGAAGTCAGGTTAAACAATGACTTGCAGAATTTAAAGAGTACAAATTCATTGATTTGTTTTTTAAAAATAAATTCCTAAGGAGGAGAAAGGGCATTTCCAACTCCCCTTGAGGCACTTAAGATTTTTTTTTTAGTATTGCTTTCAACCTCTAGCAGAGGTGTTTTTCTTGACATATTTATTCTGTTAAAAGATTATGTGAGTCTGTAATTGTACCGGTCGCATAACAACACCATGGCCAACAAGGTCAACATCCAACACCATGGCCTAACCAGTGTAAGTGGTTCCCCGGTAGTTTTGGAGAAGTTAGGACACAGCCTACATTTGCAACAACTGTCACTGCCTGGAGGCTCCTGACCCTTCACAGATGCCATGTGTCATGGAAGTTTTCCCTGGGTGAATAAAATGGTCATTTTTATAGAAAAGTCACAGAGGTCAGTAAAGTGATAGCAGAAAAGGGTGACTCATACTTGACTCTGGTGCTCTAGCTCTAAGGTCTGAAAGTTAGTCTAAATATCTTGTTTATTCTTGCCTGCTATGACTTTAAGAGGTCAATCCCCTTAAAGAGATAGATCCCAGTAGCTGGTCTTCTAGCATAAAATATTTATTATGAAGTCAATGCTTTACTTTTCCTCTTCAATGTGAAAAGCGATTTTTAGCTTCCCTGTCTTTCTTAGATGAAGATTATGACTGCCTAGCTGACACATGCATGGAATATAAAAGACATATGTCACTGCTTAGCCTGTCCCAAGTCTTGCAGTGGGAATAAACCAAATGATTCTTCCTTTGGACACAACTGGTTGGACAGAGGATGAATGCTTAATCCAGGTCCTAACCTCTGATCAGTCCACCCAGATACTATATGCAGTCTGTAGTGGGGAATTTGGTTGGTATCTGTAATGCAGAAGGTTAAGGACTTCTTTTGGAGACAAGTACAGTAAGCACATGTAAAGTTATAGAGAAAAGTAGAGGATGAAAATAGCAGAAACAAAAAGAGACAGATCAGATTCAAGAGTGTTTGGCAACCAAGAAATGAAGAGCTTTATTTCTGTTCCTGATGCTTTCTACTTCCCATAAAGCCTGGCAACATCTCATGTCCTATATTTACAATGAATCACTCTTAACTTGAGCTAGCTTCTGTGGCTTTCTGCAAAGAAGACTACCACTGAGAAAAACACAGCAAACATATTTATTATTACTGTCTATAAAATTTGAACTAGAACTCTCAAGCTCCTCCATCTCTAAGATGCAATAAACAAAATTGTAACTTTGTATAACTACCAAAATGTCATGTTAAAATGTCTTCCCATTGCTTTCTACCCTTAGTTATCAGGGCTCCACATGTTGCAAATATTTGTGTATATATATCAGATGATAAGGCACTATAGAGTGAAATTTATCACATGTTTTTAAAGGAAAATATTTTAAAGTTACATTTTGAAATATGTAATACTTCCACATAGTTCAAAGATAAGATACAGAAAGATACATTGTGAACAGTCCCCCTGTCTTCACTGCTTTAACTTTTTTGGATAGCACTGAATATATGAAATTTTCATGCATACACAAGTAAATATTCTTATTACCCTATTTTTTGCATAAATGACAGCATATATTGTTGTACACCAACTTTTTTCACTTTACTGATCCATCTCAGAGATATTTCCCCATTGATATATAAAGATGTTCTTCAGTATTTTTAAAGCTTCCTAGTATTCTGTTGTATAAATATACCATAATTTATTTGTTGATTATTAGCTAGTCTCTCCTGATGGACATTTAGGTTGTTTCCATTACTTTGCTACTTTAAAAAGTACTGCAGTTAATAAACTAGTAGACACATCATTTCTTATGTGTGAAGAAATTTCTCAGAAGTGGAACTGATGGTTTTACATAAGCATTGTATGAGAGTGCCTGTTTTCTCACAGCCTCATCCAACAATCTGCCAGACTAATAGATAAAATGGCACCTCAGTGGAGTGTTAATTTGCATTTCTTTTATTATGAGTGAAGTTCAGCATTTTTTCAACTGTTTAAGGGTCATTTTTTATTTCCTTTTCTGTGAAACATGCTATTCTATCTTAGTGTAGGATGTGAAACATAGATCCAACTTTATTGAAGAGGATATCCCAGTTATATCAAAACCATGTAATGAATAATTTGTTTTTCCACACTAATTTGGAATACCACCTTTTACATATACTAAATTCCCGTGTACATTTGTGTCCATTTCTGGGTTTGTCTAATCTATTCTGTTGATCTGTCTTTTCAGGTACTAGTACCATATTATTTTAATTGATAAGATTTAATGATGTTTTAGGTTTATTACAATATAACTTTAACTTCTGTTGCTCTTATAAATACATACTTTCATTTCACCACATATTCTAATAGGTTAATTAGAATCATTTTTTGTTTGCATATATAAAAGCTACTGATCTCAGTACACACATTTTGAACTCCAGTTTTCCTGAAATTTGTTTATGAAAGTTTATCAGTTGATTTTTCTTTGGTACTCATCTAGAATGAAATATTTTTCTCAACCAATACAATTCTTATAACTCTATCTTCTTTCTTTTCCCTAAGTGTTCTAACTAACTACTTCCAGTAAATGTGAAATAACAATAATGATAATGGACATTATTATTATTGTCTTGGTCCTGAGTTTACTGAGAATGTTTCTCCATTAGAGAAATGCTATGTTAGATTTGCATTAGGATAAATATATATTTGTGTTAAGAATATATCCATCTCATCCTACTTACAGTATTTTTATTTGAAAATCAATAATGACTATTGAACTCTGTCAAATGACTTCCCAATTTTGATATAAATTATCATATTCTCCTTATACTTATTAATACAGTATATCACTAGCTTTCCCTAATGTTGAACAACGCTTATATTCTGTAATGAACCTCCCTTTTTCCTGGTGCATTATTCTTTAAATGTGTTGGTGGAGTCTGCTTGATAAATTTCATTTAATATTTTGTATTAATATTTATAAGTGAGATTGGTAAGACTCATACATAGTTTTTTTCTTTTTTTTTCTTTTGGGGAGAATTGGGCAATTTTTGTCAGGTTTGGCATAAAAGTTATGAACATTACAGGAAAAACTTTAGAAGTGTTCCTTACTTTCCAAGCCATTTAAATAATAATGAAGTTGTTTGCTCTCTTATGAAAATTTCTGAACCTGACTTTTGTGAGGTGAACTATGACATATTTTTCTTCTTCTTTGTGGAAATCAGTCAACTCTCTTTTTGAGGTAAGTTTTGGTAAACATTATTTTAGTAAAGAATTATACATTTCAAATGTATTTGCCCTGAATTTTATAAAGAACTTTTTATAATTTACTTAATTTTTTCTGTTATTTATAGTTATTTAGTACTCAGAGTTCATATTTTTTGTAGTTTTATTTGTTCACTTTTTCCTCTTTTCCTAATTAATCTACTTGGTTTTATAGCCAAAGACTAGATATTAGATTTTTTTTTTTAATTCTATTTTTCTGTTTTCTAAGTCATTAATTTCTGAGTTTGTCTTTATTAATTACTTCTCTTCTTTTTTCTCAATTTAAATTATTTTTATTAATACATTAAATTATATTATTATTTTAATTTAAACCTAACCTTCTGGGTCAGAAGTTTAAATCTTTGTTTTATTCTTTCTTTTTTGTTGATAAAGTTATTTAAGGCTATAATTAATTGTATTCCACAGGATTTTATATGTAGAGTTTTGATTTCCCCCCCACTTATATTACAAATTCTGTTATTTCAATAAGTATTTCCTATTTGACCCAAAGGTAGTTTAAAGGAAATCTCTTCCCCTGTATTTCCCATACAGTGTTTTTTTTTTTTTTTTTTTTGCGGTACGCGGGCCTCTCACTGCTGCGGCCTCTCCCGTTGCGGAGCACAGGCTCCAGACGCGCAGGCGCATTGGCCATGGCTCACGGGCCCAGCCACTCCACGGCATGTGGGATCTTCCCGGACCGGGGCACGAACCCGTGTCCCCTGCCTCGGCAGGCGGACTCTCAACCACTGCGCCACCAGGGAAGCCCCCCATACAGTGTTTTTATTGTTTGTTTGTATTTACTCCATCATGATCACCTAATCAATACCAATATATTGTTACAGTGTGATCAATATTGTGTTTACTCATGAAAATTTACTGAGATTTTCTTCATAGCATAGTACATGCTCATTTAAAAATTGTCCATGGGTGCTTTAAAGGAAGATGTATTTTCAGTTTCAAGGTACAGAGTTTTGTTTATGTGTTTTAGCAATTGATTATTATGTTATTTAATTCTATCTCACTTCTGTCACCTTGATCAGCTTGGACTGAGAGTGGTGAAATAAGTTTCCTACTAGTAATGTGCCTATAGGAAATTTGCTGCTTTCGGTGCATAGATTTTCATCACTACTACATCTTCATTGTGATTTTCAGCATTTGGTATTAAAAAAGTGCCCTATTTCTCATTTTATTGCTTTTGAACTGAATTTCACCTTGCCTGTTATTAGCATCATGACCCTTGCTTTACTTTTGTTTTCATTTACCTGGTGTAACATTATCATCCTTTTATTTCAGCCTTTCCAATTCACTTTGTTTGAGCTGTACCTATTAAATAAAGCACAGAATTGGGTCTTGATTTGAGACGCAATCTAAAGGATTTGTTTTCGTTTTTGTTCTGTGCCTTTTATGATATAGTCAATATAGTTGGTCAGCTAAGTCATCTTATTTCATGCTATTTTTCCTGGTTTTTACATATTTTACCACTTGGTCTGCTGCTTTCTAAAAATTTAAAACGGGTAGTGTATATATGTCCATGCCACTCTCTCACTTTGTCCCAGCTTACCCTTCCCCCTCCCCATATCCTTAAGTACTTTCTCTAGTAGGTCTGCATCTTTATTCCCATCTTGCCCCTGGGCTCTTCATGACCAATTTTTCTTTTTTTTTTTTTTGATTCCATGTATATGTGGGAAGCAGCCGCACAGCACAGGTAGATCAGCTCAGTGCTTTGTGACCACCTAGAGGGGTGGGATAGGGAGGGTGGGAGGGAGGGAGACGCAAGAGAGAAGAGATATGGGGATATATGTATATGTATAGCTGATTCACTTCATTACAAAGCAGAAACTAACACACCATTGTAAAGCAATTATACTCCAATAATGATGTTAAAAATAAAATAAAATAAAATAAAATAAAATAAAATGGGTAGTTCTTTCGATATTTTTACAAAAACAATACCCTCAACCTACTAATATTTTAGATGGGATCAATAGTTCCCTAATATGAAAAATAATAAGATTTCTTCCCCTAACACCCATTCTCCACCACTGGCCTTTAGTCAATACTATTTCCATCCTCATGTTTTTCCATTACATGTAAGAGTAATGTGCTTATGTTAAGCTCAATGTGCTTATACTTCTATTGAGTGACTCAGTCAGCTTTAAATGATTACCTAGCTATTAAAGATAAAGCCTCACATTGTTTCCCACTTTTCCTCCATATTTGATATTTTTATCATTCCAGCATTATCATAGCACATTTCATTCATATTCTCTTCTATCACCATGATCCCCACGTTTGTTCTAGACTTTATTCTTCAGTTATGTTTGTAGCACTCACTAACACTTTTGACCCACCAATCAGCATCTTTTCTGATTGACTGAAGTTTGTTCTCTAATAGTTTCACCAAGAATGGTCTCCTGAAAACAATCTTTCCTGAGTTCTTGAATGTTCAAAATGTTTGCCTGTAGACTTTATACCTGAGGACAGTTTGGCTAAAAATAAAATACTTGGCTCATATTTTCTTTCCTTGACTCTCTTGTAGGTATTGCTTCAGTGTTTTCTGTTCTAGAATAATGCTGCAGAGTTGTATGAAGCCAGTCTAATATTTTTTCTCTTAAGTATGACATGATCTTTTCCCCTACATATCCAAAATATATATTTTTTTATGCTTTAAAAAAATCCATTAATTTTCCTTGGATATTTCACAGTCTTAGGCACTCCAGGGTAATTTTTCCTGGCAAGACGTTCAAAGTATCATTTATAATCTTTTATTTCATGCATAGAAGTTTTCTTGAATTATTATTTCAAATATTTGTTCTGTTCCATTGGAGGAGGAAGAGGCTTTCTTCTGAAGTACTCCAATTATGTGTATGTTAGATCTCTTTTGACTGTTTCTTATAGTTATTATAATTCTTTCCCTTTATCCATATCATTTTTTGCTCTTCTCATTTCCATGTTATATGTCCTTTATAGTGCTTTGCAACCTTTATTAATTTTTCTTCCATTCAGTGATTATGTTGTTTTTTTGTCATCTTTCTTATATTCTGCCAGTTCATTTTCTATCTCCTCCTATTTTTCTGCCTTGGTTTTGGCACTTAGGCTTTACAGCTTTCACTCATAGACGTGATGACACACTACGTTTTCTTGTTTTAAATAAATAGCAAAATATGAGTCATTATTTTTATATGTTCAACTGCAGTATGTTTCTGGGGAGTATGATTCATCTATTGGTAAATGTATTTGCTTTTTTCCACAATTCCTTATAGTATTTATGTTTTAAGGCCACAATAATATCTTATTACTCAGTACCTAATGTTTTGACTTCGTTTAGACTAGTTATTTAGAGGATGATCCTGCAGAGGTGGTTAGGCAGTGAGAGAAGGTAACATTCCAAGATTATTAACCCAAAGGTTCTATCCTTTTTTTGCAGCCATGCACACAGATGGCTTCCTGCAAATATAGCTTTTTTATGTGGGATTGCTTGAGTAATTTCACCTACTCTGTTTTGCTGAACAAAATCAAGTACAGGAAGAGCTTTTTGTTTTTGTTTTTTCCTACGAGCATTGCCCACCCAAGTTCCAACACTTATTTATGCAAAGAAGGGCAAATTGCCATGCTGTATGAGATCTCTCACTTCTAACTCTATAATATTTGTTTTCACTTTCTCTTCTACAGTTTTTGTCTGATTTAAGCAGCTCTTGGCAGCTCCTAAAATACTTCGGAGTATACCAGTTATATCTATATTCTGATTTTACTGAAAAAAAATGTGTTTGGATGTTTTTGATATTATTGATGTTGACTTTAAGAAGAAATGTAAGGGGCTTCCCTGGTGGTGCAGTGATTGAGAGTCCGCCTGCCGATGGAGGGGACACGGGTTTGTGCCCCGGTCCGTGAAGATTCCACATGCCGTGGAGCGGCTGCGCCTGTGAGCCATGACCGCTGAGCCTGCGCGTGTGGAACCTGTGCTCCGCAACGGGAGAGGCCACAACAGTGAGAGGCCCGTGTACCGCAAAAAAAAAAAAAAAAAAGATAAGCTAGCTTACTAGAAAATATGTTTAAATATTTTGGTGTCCTTTTCACAAATACAGAAAATTAAATTGATGTATATTATTCTTAAAATTTAACATGAGTTTATATATTTTTTCTAAGCAAATTTTATATTTGATCACCCAAAACAATGGGAAGTACAGAGCCCAATTATTCATCTGATTAGAAATAGAAGACAAATTCCCTGGAGGTGAGATATACCATGTATAGAACTAGGAAAAACAAAAATAACAGTATAATATACAGCTTTTATTCTAATATATACTCATATAGTATGTGTTTCTTACTAAAAGCAGAAAACTTTAAATTCAAGACCACACATGTTTTCAAAGAGGGAAATTTGCCTATTATAATGTGTAATAAACTACTGAACATTATTTCATTCAACAGTGCTACATCTTTATAAGTTCTCTGAATAAGCCAAAGAAAGTTTATCTTAAAATACTTATCAGACTATATTATATCTGCATAGTACCTTTGTATAATTATATAACTTCTGAAAATAAAGATATATAAATTCACTCTGTATTTGTTTTCCTAACAAAGTATTAAAATTATTACACTGTCAAGTACTATATCATCACAAAAATTATGTCCAATAGGATTACCAAAACAAAAGTCTCCTCAGACTCTCCATTTTTTTCCAATTCATACATTTGATATTTTGCCAATTACTGATGAGTCAACTCTGCCCTTTCTCTTTCATTCATCTTCTCATTTTCATTTCTGCTGCTACTACCAAATCAAATTTTCATTATCTTTCACCTTGACAATAGGCCTCATAGAAACATGAAAAGTTATTGTTGAAAGGAACTTTGTGATCATAGCTAGGCTACCAAATATCAGGTCTGGATTTAACTGCCGCTGTTACTAGGTAACGGTTTGAAACTATCGGTATAGTTGAGGTCTAACAGAAATACTAGTAAGGAATCTAGGTGGTGAGATCCATCCTGGATTCAATCAAGTAGCAGCTGTCATGCAGAAAACCCAACCTTTGATAGGACTGTGGAAATCAGTCTGTGGTTTACAGTGAATGTCTAAGGCACTATGGGAAAACTAATCTAAAACTAAAGTAAAAGTGGGCCAGGTGCTGTGGACTGTGTTAACGTAACAAGAAAAGGAATTAGGGAGCTGAGCTTTAGAAGCAATGTAATGCCTGTGTATCATCTCATTAGGTATTATGTCTTGGGCTTGATAGGAAACCAGATACTTGGGGAATAAACTTTATTTCTGTTATACGATTATGGTTAAAATTGGTGTTTTGAGAATAAAGTTTAGAACATAATTACTGAAATAAAGTAGCTATACAAGTAAACAGTAACAGAAAACACATAGAAATATAATTAAAACTAGAGATTATATTGATTTATATCATAAGGACATATAGTTTTATTCACTATTGAGAACTGGGATTTTTTTTTTTTTTGCATCTATCTCAGTGTATTGTAATGGTTCATTTTTATTTATTTATTTATTTATTTATTTATTTATTTTAACATCTTTATTGGAGTATAATTGCTTTACAATGGTGTGTTAATTTCTGCTTTATAACAAAGTGAATGAACTATACGTACACATATATCCCCATATCTCTTCCTTCTTGCATCTCCCTCTCTCACCCTCCATATCCCACCCCTCTAGGTGGTCACAAAGCACCGAACTGATCTCCCTGTGCTATGTGGCTGCTTCCCACTAGCTATCGATTTTACATTTGGTAGAGTATATATGTCCATGTCACTCTCTCACTTTCTCCCAGCTTACCCTTACCCCTCCCAATGTCCTCAAGTACATTCTCTAGTAGATTTGCATCTTTATTCCCATCCTGCCCTTAGGTTCTTCATAACCATTTTCTTTTTTTTAGATTACATATATATGTGTTAGAATATGGTATTTGCTTTTCTCTTTCTGACTTACTTCACTCTGTATGACAGACTCTAGGTCCATCCACCTCACTACAAATAACTCAATTTCATTTCCTTTTATGCCTGAGTAATATTCCATTGTATATATGTGTCACTTCTTCTTTATCCATTCATCTGTTGATGGACACTTAAGTTGCTTACATGTCCTGGCTATTGCAAATAGAGCTGCAATGAACATTGTGGTACATGATTCTTTTTGAATTATGGTTTTCTCAGGGTATATGCCCATTACTGGGATTTCTGGGTCATACGGTAATTCTATTTTTAGTTTTCTAAGGAACCTCCATACTGTTCTCCATAGTGGTTGTAACAATTTACATTCCCACCAACAGTGCAAGAGGGTTCCCTTTTCTCCACACCTTCTCCAGAATGTACTGTTTGTAGAATTTTTAATGATGGCCATTCTGACTGATGTGAGGTGATACCTCATTGTAGTTTTCATTTGCATTTCTCTAATGATCAGTGATGTTGAGCATCCTTTCATGTGTTTGTTGGCAATCTGTATATCTTCTTTGGAGAAATGTCTGTTTAGGTCTCTGCCCATTTTTGGATTCAGTTGTTTGTTTTTTTGATATTGAGCTGCATGAGCTGCTTATAAATTTTGGAGATTAATCCTTTGTCAGTTTCTTCATTTGCAAATATTTTCTCCCATTCTGAGGGTTGCCTTTTGGTCTTGTTTATGTTCTCCTTTGCTGTGCAAAAGCTTTTAAGTTTGATTAGGTCCCATTTGTTTATTTTTATTTTTATTTCCATTTCCCTAGGAGGTGGGTCAAAAAGGATCTTGCTGTGATTTATGTCATAGAATGTTCTGCCGATGTTTTCCTCTAAGAGTTTTATAGTGTCTGGCCTTACATTTAGGTCTTTACTCCATTTTGAGTTTATTTTTGTGTATGGTGTTAGGAAGTGTTCTAATTTCATTCTTTTACATGTAGCTGTCCTGTTTTCCTAGCACTACTTATTGAAGATGCTGTCTTTTCTCCATTTTATATTCTTGCCTCCTTTATCAAAAATAAGGTGACCATAGGTGCATGGGTTTATCTCTGGGCTTTCTATCCTGTTCCATTGATCTATATTTCTGTTTTTGTGCCAGTACCATACTGTCTTGATTACTATAGCTTTGTAGTATAGTCTGAAGTCAGGGAGCCTGATTCCTCCAGCTCCGTTTTCCTTTCTCAAGATTCCTTTGGCTATTCTGGGTCTTTTGTGTTATCCTCAATGGTGAGAAACTGAAACCATTTCCACTAAGATCAGGAACAAGACAAGGTTTCCCACTCTCGCCATTATTATTCAACATTGCTTTGGAAGTTTTAGACACAGCAATCAGAGAAGAATAAGAAATAAAAAGAATCCAAGTCGGAAAAGAAGAAGTAATGTTGTCACAGTTTTCAGATGACATGATACGATACATAGAGGATCCTAAAGATGCTACCAGAAAACTACTAGAGCTAATCAATGAATTTGGTAAAGTAGGAGGATACAAAATTAATGCACAGAAATCTCTTGCATTCCTGTACACTAATGATGAAAAATCTGAAAGAGAAATTAAGGAAACAATCCCATTTACCACTGCAACAAAAAGAATAAAATACCTAGGAATAAACCTACCTAAGGAGACAAAAGACCTGTATGCAGAAACTTATAAGACACTGATGAAAGAAATTAAAGATGATACACACAGATGGAGAGATATACCATGTTCTTTCATTGTAAGAATCAACTTTGTGAAAATGATTATACTACCCAAAGCAATCTACAGATTCAATGCAATCCCTATCAAACTACCGCTGGCATTTTTCACAGAACTAGAACAAAAAATTTCACCATTTGTATGGAGAACTGGGATTAAGATATAATAATAGCTAACACATGTTAAGCATTTATTTTATGCCAGGCACGATTTTACACATTTTATCTGTACCAAATCACTTAATCCTGTCTATGATCCAGTGAGGCAGTTATATTATTTTCCAGACTTAAAGTTAAGAAGACTGAAACAAGGAGTTACTGAGTAACTCATTCAATAAAAAAAACTAAGTTTAAACCCAGGCACTACAGTTCTGGAATCTTCAATCATAATCACTTGGAATACATGATTCTTTGAAACTATGCATAGGCATATGACTCCTGCTATCTCATTTCAGTCAGATGAGATCCTCCATAGAACAGTTTTCATGCCGGAAGCCTATGCTGAAAGAGAAACCACCTGGAAAAAATAAAATCTACTTTTTTCTCAATATAACATACTACCCGTGGATTGTAGATTGTTTGCACAGAAGGCCATAAGAACTCCTTCCATCCTTGTATGCATGACCCATTGTAGATGACTTTGCCATTCCTCTCCTTAAAATTTAAGGGGAATCTATGACCCTGCCCTTGCCTTTGGATTATCCTGTAACAATTGCTTTGACCAAAATAATGGGGTGAGAATAACACTGTGTGACTTCTAAGCCTTGGCTTCAAGAAGGCTTGAAGCTTGTACATTCATTCTCTTGGGACAAACCTACCTTGTGAACAACTGGGCTAGCCTCCTTGAGGATGAGATACCATGTGAAGAGAGATAGAGGATGGGATATCATGTGAAGAGGGATAAATGTGTAGATTAAAAAAATCCAATTTTCCCAATTGACACCTGAGACATGTGAGAAGCCCATCCCAGGCCAACCAGCTTCTAAGCAACCTCCCAACTGATTCCAATTCATGTAAAAACAGCTGAAAACATGTGTAGCACAACTTCTGTTTGATCCCAGATCAAAATGCCATCCATGGAATCATAAGCAAATAAATGTGGGGCTGTTTATTATGTAGCAATAGGTAATTGACACACTTTAAACACAAAAATCCATTAGAAAATTGGTCATCCTGGTTATTCCTCCTGATTGGTCAATTTCATAATCTGCTTGTTGACAGTGATTGTTTAAATTAGGTCTTTCTTGATATTTTGTTTTATTACCCTCTATCTTTTAATACTTTCTCAAGTCCTTTGGGCTTTACTCTCATTTCCAATATGACTGGCTTATACTATATAATTTCTCTGCCTCTGTCTCTCTATATATGTGGGTATGTGTGTGTGTGTGTGTCTGTGTGTGTGTGTGTGTATAAAATATTATATACATTATATATATATATACACATATATAAAATATTGTATGACTTTATGGGGTACTAGTCACTTCAACTTCTGTCTTTAAATCCCAAAATCATTTAGTTCAAATTATTCTGAGATGACATCTTTATATGTGTGTATATGTAGAAAGGAATGGAGAAAGACTATTTAAGTAGCTATTTAATACAGCTCTTTAATATTCACTGTCTACAATCACTTTCTGAACTATCTCCCCCAAAGCACATAGGTATCCTTCTGTATGTATTCATTTCTTTCATACTTTTATTACAAAATAACCTAAACTATGGTTCTTTCTCTTGTTACCCTGGATTCTTTCCTACAACAGAAACCCTACTGAAAGTGTAAACTGTCAAATTTTCGTCCATTATGAAAATCTCTCAATACTGACAATTAGCTTCCAGTTGTTTAAATCACCAAGTGCTACCTTCCGTCCCCACAGCCAGCCTAAAAAATGCCCCACAATGTTAAGTTGAAGGTACAAAACCTTGCAAGAAATAATCTTAATGTAGGATTGGTTGGTGTTCAAATTTTCTTATGAAGGACGCACATAAGGACATAGAGTCTGCTTATGCCATTTATATGAGTCTGAAACTATGCTCAGTTTTATATGAGATGAAAAGTGGGAATCAATGTCAGTACCAACAATTAATATTTATAAGGATTACAGACTGATGCATAATTATCAAGGTTTCACATGTGTCATTTCTTTTCATCATCATATCAACCCTGCATTTGGGACCTGGGAAGGGTGTGACTTGTCCAGGGCTGCAGATCCATTTTAAAGACAGAAAGAACCAGAAACCTATATTTATTATGAATTCTTATTAGATTCCTACTAAGTATGCCGTGGATCTTAATTTTGTTTTACATATGTTATATCTACATAATTAGAAAGAAGGACATACCTCTGTATGTTCTTTGATGTTAAGGATGCTAGGCAATATTAATATTTGACATCTTAGCAAGGAGTTCTAAGAAAACTCTTAAATCTAGAAGGCTTATATTTTCATATGTTTGCCTACACATTTCAGTTTAATTGAGGAAGCAATTTTTAGTCTTTAATTAATTGGAACTGTAATTATTCAGCCTGGAGAAGTCAATTTAATGAAGATTTTCAGCTACATAAGGAGCTCTCAAGATGATCATGCCTATTTCCACTTAAGACTGATTTATAAGTAAAAAAGATGAGGAAAATATTCCTGACAGTGAAGGTTAGCAAATTTTAGAAAACACAAAGGTTACAGAAATTCTTTCATGACTGTTATTAAATAAATCTTCATATTTCTTATTCTAGTTATAATTTTGTCTGCACATGAATAAGTTACTTAAAAAATAATGTTTCTTTTGCAGTTTTGAATGATTCTGTGGCTGCATATAGCAATGTATTTAAATCTGATCACAATGCAATTAACCATGTATTACTATTTGGTAATTAAAATATGGTAATTAATTTTTTTGACACTTCAGGGGAGTCAAAATTTTGAAAATAAGCAAAAAGTACAAAGAAAACTTTGGGGAGACTGTCTTGTTGCCAGACAAGTATTCCTGTGTTTAATTTAAATGATAGTTAAGATTTCATAAATAATTCTAAGTTAAATATAAGAAGGGGGAGTTAGGAGGTACCAAACAGTAATGATGAAAAGCCCCTTATTTTTAGGCCATGAATGCTCCCAGAGAACAGAGAAAATGAAGACAGGGGAGAGGTCGAGAGACCATAATAGGAAGAGATCTGTGTTCCTGAAAAGCGCAGAATCAATGCCATCATCTTGTGTTCCTATTAGTAGAGCCTCTTAAATGATTTTCACACCTCTACCCTTCCCTCTATACAGCTGCCAAAGAGATTCCTTTAAAATGGAAATATGGAGGCAGCCACATGCGCCTACCAAGGATCAAGGTCTCAGCAATGGGAGGCCACCGTTCCTTCCCAATATCAGAAACTTAGGAGCTGTGGGGCAGGAGGCCACCGGAATGGAGCCCACCAGATAGTAGCCAGCGCTGTCTGCTTTTACCGCCCTCCCTCTCCTGACGCAGGCCACTGCTCTCGGTCTCCTCTTTGTGCTGCTTAACCGAGGACGGCTCACTCCAAACACCACCCGCTCCTGGGCACTCAGAAACCACTGTCCCTGCCACCCTCACCTTTCCCGTGCCTCCTGTGACCAAGTGACCTCTGTAGACAAAAGAGTCTGAGGCAGAAGAACCAGGAGTGCTTAAGAATGCTGGGATCTATAAGGTGCTTTGTGAACACAGGAGGTGGTTCACTGTGGCTTCATAACAGCAGTTGATACTGGTGATGTGGAGGTTTCAACTTTTCCTCAATATAAGAAGAAAGATTTAAATAAAGCACCAAACTTTGGAAAAGTCTGCTACACTCACACATTTTTGGGAGAAGTTTGGGAAGAGCAATGAAAAGTGGTTGTATCCACATCTGATTACTATGGAAGTGGGAGCTGAAACAGCTGCAGAAATGACAGGGTCATGAGAGACCTTCAAGATGGTGGAAGAGAAAGACGTAGAGGTCACCTTCCTCCCCACAAATACATCAGAAATACATCTACATGTGGAACAACTCCTACAGAACACCTACTAACACTGGCAGAAGTCAGACCTCCCAAAAGGCAAGAAACTCCCCACATACCTGGGTAGGGCAAAAGAAAAAAGAAAAAAACAGAGACAGAAGAATAGGGACGGGACCTGCACCAGTGGGAGAAAGCTGTGAAAGAGGAAAGGTTTCCACACACTAGGAAGCCCCTTCACTGGTGGAGACTGTGGGTGGCGGTAGGGGGAAGCTTCGGAGCCGCGGAGGAGAGCACAGCAACAGGGGTGCGGAGGGCAAAGTAGAGAGATTTCCACAAAGAGGATCGGTGCTGATGGGCACTCACTAGCCCGAGAGGCTTGTCTGCTCACCCGCCGGGGCGGGTGGGGGCTGGGAGCTGAGGCTCGAGCTTCAGAGGTCAGATCCCAGGGAGAGGACTGGGGCTGGATGCGTGAACACAGCCAGAAGGGGCCAGTGCACCACAGCTAGCCGGGAGGGAGTCCGGGAAAAAGTCTGGAACTGCCTAAGAGGCAAGAGACCATTGTTTTGGGGTGCACGAGCAGAGAGGATTCAGAGCACCGCCTAAACAACCTCCAAACACGGGTGCTAGCTGTGGCTATCAGTGCGGACACCAGAGATGGGCATGGGACGCTAAGGCTGTTGCTACAGCCAAAAGAAGCCTGTGTGCAAGCACAGGTCACTCTCCACACCTCCCCTCCCGGGAGCCTGTGCAGCCCGCCACTGCCAGGGTCCCGGGATCCAAGGACAACATCCCGGGGAGAACACACGGCGCACCTCAGGCTGTTGCAACATCAAGCCGGCCTCTGCCGCCCACAGGCTTACCCGACATTCCATACCCCTCCCTCCCCCTGGCCTGAGTGAGCCAGAGCCCCCGAATTAGCTGCTCCTTTAACCCCGTCCTGTCTGAGCGAAGAACAGACTCCCTCAGGCGACCTACATGCAGAGGCAGGGCCAAATCCAAAGCTGAGCCCCTGGGAGCTGTGCGAACAAAGAAGAGAAAGGAAAATCTCTCCCAGCAGCCTCAGGAGCAGTGGATTAAATCTCCACAATCAACTTGAGGTACCCTGCACCTGTGGAACACCTGAATAGACAATGAACCATCCCAAATCGATGTGGTGGACTTCGGGAGCAACAATATATATATTTTTTTCCTTTTTCTCTTTTTGTGACTGTATGTGTATGCTTCTTTGTGTGATTTTCTCTCTATAGCTTTGCTTTTACCATTTGCCCTAGGGTTCTGTCTGGTTTTATTTGTTATTTGTTTTTTTTTAGTATAGTCTTTAGAGCTTGTTATCATTGATGGATTTGTTTTTTGGTTTGGCTGTTCTCTTCTTACTTTCTTTTTTTTCTTTCTTTATTACTTTTTAATTTTCTTTAATTTTAATAATTACTTTTTATTTTAATAACTTTATTTTCTTTTCTTTTCCTTCCTTCCTTCCCTCTTTCCTTCCTTTCTCTCTCTCCCTCTCTCTTTCTCTCTTTCTGTCTTTCTTTCTTTCTTTCTTTCTTTCTTTCTTTCTTTCTTCCAACACAGACCTCCTGGCTCCACGTAATGTCAAACAGCAAAAGCACTCCCAGAGATCTCCAACTCAACGCTAAGACCCAGCTCCACTCAACGACCAGCAAGCTACAGTGCTGGACACCCTATGCCAAACAAACTAGCAAGACAGGAACACAACCACACACATTAGCAGACAGGCTGTCTAAAATCATAATAAAGTCACAGAAACCCCAAATCACACCCTCAGACGCAGACCTGCCCACCAGAAAGACAGATCCAGCTTCATCCACCAGAACACAGGCACAACTCCCCTCCACCAAAAAGACTACACAACCCACTGAACCAATGATAGACACTCAGAGCAAACACCAAAAACAAGGAGAACTATGAACGTGCAGCCTGCAAAAAGGAGATCCCAAACACAGTAAACTAAGAAAACTGAGAAAACAGAGAAACACACAGTAGATGAAGGAGCAAGGTAAAAACCCACCAGACCAAACAGAAGAAGAGGAAACAGGCAGTCTACCTGAAAAAGAATTCAGAGTAATGATAGTAAAGATGATATAAAGTCTTGGAAATAGAATGGAGAAAATACAAGAAACGTTTAACAAGGATATAGAAGAACTAAAGTGCAAATAAACAATGTGGAACAGCACAATAAATGTAATTTAAAATTCTCTAGAAGGACTTGACAGCAGAATAACTGAGGCAAAACAGATAAGCGACCTGGAAGATAAAATACTGGAAATAACTACTGCAGAGCAGAATAAAGAAAGAAGAATGAAAAAAATTGAGAACAGTCTCAAGACCACTGGGACAACATTAAATGCACCAACATTCGAATTATAGGGGTCCCAGAAGAAGAAGAGAAAAAGAAAGGGACTGAAAAATATTTGAAGAGATTATAGTTGAAAACTTTCCTAATATGGGAAAGGAAATAGTTGATCAAGTACAGGAAGCACAGAGTACCATACAGGATAAATCCAAGGAGAAACACGTCAAGACACATATTAATCAAAAATTAAATACAAAGAAAAAATATTAAAAGCAGCACGGGAAAAACAACAAATAACATACAAAGGAATCTTCATAAGGTTAACAGCTGATTGTTCAGCAGAAACTCTGCAAGCCAGAACGGAGTGGCAGGACCTATTTAAAGTGATGAAAGGGAAAATCCTACAACCAAGATTACTATACCCAGCAAGGATCTCATTCAGATTTGAAGGAGAAATTAAAACCTTTACAGAGAAGCAAAAGATAAGAGGATTCAGCACCACCAAATCACCTTTACAACAAATGCTAAAGGAACTTCTCTAGGCAGGAAACAAGAGAAGGAAAAGTCCTAAAATAACAAACCCAAAACAATTAAGAAAATGGGAATAGGAACACACATATCGATAATTACCTTAAATGTAAATGGATTAAATGCTCCAACCAAAAGACATAGACCGGCTGAATAGGTACAAAAACAAGACCCGTATATATGCTGTCTACAAGCAGAGACTGACTTCAGACCTAGGGACACATACAGACTGAAAGTGAAGGGAAGTAAAAAGATATTCCATGCAAATAGAAATCAAAAGAAAGCTGGAGTAGCAATTCTCATATCAGATAAAATAGACTTCAAATTAAAGACTATTACAAGAGACAAAGAAGGACACTAAATAATGATCAAGGGATTGATCCAAGAAGAAGATATAACAATTCTAAATATGTATGCACCCCACATAGGAGCACCTCAACACATAAGGCAAATGCTAACAGCCATATACGGGGAAATTGACAGTAACACAATCATAGTAGGGGACTTTAACACCCCACTTTCACCAATGGACAGGACATCCAAAATGAAAAATATAAGGAAACACAAAGATCAATGCAAAGATCAATAAAATTAAAAGCTGGTTCTTTGAGAAGATAAATAAAACTGATAACCCAATAGCCAGACTCATCAAGAAAAAGAGAAGACCCAAATCAACAGAATTAGAAATGAAAAAGGAGAAGTAACAACTGTTATTGAAGAAATACAAAACATCATGAGAGATTACTACAAGCAACTATATGCCAACAAAATGGACAACCTGGAAGAAATGGACATATTCTTAGAAAAGCACAACCTTCTGAGACTGAACCAGGAAGAAATAGAAAATATAAACAAATAAATCACAAGCACTGAAATTGAGACTGTGATTAAAAATCTTCCATGAAACAAAAGCACAGAACCAGATGGCTTCACAGGTGAATTCTATCAAATATTTAGAGACGAGCTAACACCTATCCTTCTTAAACTCTTCCAAAATATACCAGCGGGAGGAACACTCCCAAACTCGTTCTACGAGGCCACCATCACCCTGATACCAAAACCAGACAAAGATGTCACAGAGAAAGAAAACTACAGACCAATATCACTGATGAACAAAGATGCAAAAAATCTCAACAAAATACTAGCAAACAGAATCCAACAGCACATTAAAAGGAGCATACACCATGATCAAGTGGGGTTTATCCCAGGAATGCAAGGATTCTTCAGTATATTTGTATCAATCAATGTGATACACCACAGTAACAAACTGAAGGATAAAAACCATCTGATCATCTCAAGAGATGCAGAAAAAGGTTTTGACAAAATTTAATATCCATTTATGATAAAAACTCTCCAGAAAGTAGGAATACAGGGAAGTTACCTCAACATAATAAACGCCATATCTGACAAACCCAGGGCCAACATCTTTCTCAATGTTGAAAACCTGAAACCACTTCCAATAAGATCAGGTTGCCCACTATCACCACTATTATTCAACATAGTTTTGGATGTTTTAGCCACAGCAACCAGAGAAGAATAAGAAATAAAAAGAATCCAAGTCGGAAAAGAAGAAGTAAAACTCAGTGTTTGCAGGTGACATGATAGTCTACATGGAGAATCCTAAAAATGCTACCAGGAAACTACTAGAGCTAATGGATGGATTTGGTAAAGTAGCAGGATACGAAATTAAGGCACAGAAATCTCTGGCATTCCTATACACTAATGATGAAAAATCTGAAAGAGAAATTAAGGAAACACTCCCATTTACCATTGCAACAAAAAGAATAAAATACCTAGGAATAAACCTACCTAAGGAGACAGAAGACCTGTATGCAGAGAATTATAAGACACTGATGAAAGAAATTAAAGATGATACACACAGATGGAGAGATATACCATGTTCTTGGGTTGGAAGGATCAGCATTGTGAAAATGACTATATTATCCAAAGCAAACTATAGATTCAGTGCAATCCCTATCACACTACCACTGGCATTTTTCACAGAACTGAAACAAAAAATTTCATAATTTGTATGGAAACACAAAAGACCCCAAATAGCCAAAGCAATCTTGAGACAGAAAAACAGAGCTGTAGGAATCAGGCTCCCTGACTTCAGACTATACTACAAAGCTACAGTAATAAAGACACTATGGTACTGGCACAAAAAACAGAAATATAGATCAATGGAACAGGATAGAAAGCCCAGGGATAAACCCATGCACATATGGTCACCTTATTTTTGATAAAGGAGGCAAAAACATACAATGGAGAAAACAGCCTCTTTAATAAATGGTGCTGGGAAAACTGGACAGCTACATGTAAAAGAGTGAAATTAGAACACTCCCTAACATCATACACAAAAATAAACTCAAAATGGAGTAAAGACCTAAATGTAAGGCCAGACACTATCAAACTCTTAGAGGAAAACATAGGCAGAACACTCTAGGACATAAATCACAGCAAGATCCTTTTTGACCCACCTCCTAGAGAAATGGAAATAAAAACCAAAATAAACTAATGGGACCTAATGAAACTTAAAAGCTTTGGCGCAGCAAAGGAAACCATAAACAAGACGAAAAGACAGCCCTCAGAATGGGAGAAAATATTTGCAAATGAAGAAACTGACAGAGGATTAATCTCCAAAATTTACAAGCAGCTCATGCAGCTCAATATCAAAAAAACAAACAACCTAATCCAAAAATGAGCAGAAGACCTAAACAGACATTTCTCCAAAGAAGATATACAGATTGCCAACAAACACATGAAAGAAAGCTCAATGTCACTAATCATTAGAGAAATGCAAATCAAAACTACAATGAGGTATCATCTCACACCAGTCAGAATGGCCATCATCAAAAAAATCTACAAACAATACATTTTGGAGAGGGTGTGGAGAAAAGGGAACCCTCTTGCACTGTTGGTGGGAATGTAAATTGTTACAGCCACTATGGAGAACAGTATGGAAGTTCCTTAAGAAACTAAAAATAGAACTACCATACGACCTAGAAATCTCACTACTGGGCATATACCCTGAGAAAACCATAATTCAAAAAGACACATGCACCCCAATGTTCATTGAAGCTCTATTTACAATAGCCAGGACATGCAAGCAACCTAAGTGCCCATTGACAGATAATGGATAAAGAAGATATGGCACATATATACAATGGAACATTACTCAGCCATAGAAAGAAACAAAATTGAGTTATTTGTAGTGAGGTAGATGGACTTAGAGTCTGTCACACAGAGTGAAGTAAGTCAGAAAGAGAAAAACAAATACCGTATGCTAACACATATATATGGAATTGGAAAAAAGAAAAAAAAATGGTTCTGAAGAACCTAGGCACAGGACAGGAAAAAAGACAGACGTAGAGAATGGATTTGAGGACATGGGGAGGGGGAAGGGTAAGTTCGGACAAAGTGAGAGTGGCTTGGACATATATACACTACTAAATGTAAACTAGATAGCTAGTGGGAAACAGCCGCGTAGCACAGCGAGATCAGCTCGGTGCTTTGTGACCACCTAGAGGGGTGGGATAGGGAGGGTGGAGGGAGATGCAAGAGGGAGGGGATATGGGGATATATGTATACATATAGCTGATTCACTTTGTTATACAGCAGAAACTAACACACCATCGTAAAGCAATTATACTCCAATAAAGATGTTAAAAAAAAATGGAAATCTGATTCTTTCACTCCCCATCCAGCTACCTCGCCTCTCTGGCCTCTAGTCACCTTTCTTTGCTCTCTCCCCGCTCAGGTTACATGATCCCTCCGTGTCTCCCACTCAGGTTAGGTTCCCTTGGAATGCAGCCTCATAGTCCTTTACAATTCATTATATCACTTTTAAAATTGTTTCATGATGTGGTGTGTGTTCTATTTAATATTTGTTTCCCACCAGCCTAGGATCTCCTTAAGAGCAGGGATTATGTGTGTCCTCTTCACGTATATATTTCCAGAACCTGCCCAATGCCTGACATGAAGCAGGTTTCCCAGTACCCTGTTAAATGAATGAGTAAATTTGCAGTGAATAATATTTTCTTTACTAATCTCTTCATTTATTCAATCATTCAATTAAACATTTAATAAGGGTTTAGTTTATGCTCAGACCTAAAGCTACCATAGGCAAAAGGGATGCATAAAACTTGCTGCAATTTACTTTCTAATTCATTAAGAATAACATATAATAAGTTCCATAATATTAAAAAAATTCTTTCATAGAAGTTAGTTTTCTTATGATAGTGATTACATTTTTAAAAATCTTGTTGATCTGAAGAGGATGTTCCTCATAGTAACAACACCAAACTTTGCAAAAGTGCCTTTTAGAGGTGAGTTAAACAAGCAGATATATCTCACAAACCACACAAAAAGGAATTAGTAGTCCTGATGGCATAATTCTGCTACTGTTCCAAGTTTATTTTCACATTGTTTTTCATTGGGTTTAACCCACTATGACTATTATCAGGTTACTAGTAACTTGAAAGAATTTTGAATTTTATTTTCTGATATAATTATCTAGTATATGTGAAATATAAGGTAACTACTTTTATAGAAAAGGTATAATTTTTACCAAAGCAACAGTGAATAATTCCAGTTGTGTACACACACACACTCACATACACAACACACACGCACATTAGAACTTCAACAGCAGTGCTTAAAATAGTACCACTCCCTTCATTGCATTCTATTATTTATCATATAACATGTCACCTAACTAAAAATTGTTCAATCATAAAATGATAGATTATTCAAACGTCTAGCTATAAAAGTTGCAGTGAAATCCTCAACTCAGAGTATTTGATGAGTGTTAAGGCCTCAAGACTTCAAACCTTGTTTCTGTTTGGGGACTGTTGTTTCAAGTATCTACAATTTATTCATCTTTATACATAAAACATATGTGCAATTTTAATAGTTGTATATGATGCAGAATTTGAACATTTAAGGGATGTTGTTACACCACATTAAGTTTAACCCTCATTTACGTCTTGGATGATAGATGCAAGAATTCCAACTGAGGCGATTTTATGAACCAGTTAAATGATTTGTATTCAGAACAGCATTAAAAGTCCCCATGACAAAGTGTACTTGAACAAAAATACCCTGCTTGTGACACATTCTTTACAAGTAATGCGTTTTCATTTTTCACATGTTGCATCTCATTTATTTTACTCAGGCACACATACTTAAATCTGCAAGATACTGCAAGCTTCCAATACCTTTGAAATAATAAATCACTTCTTGCAGATGTTTTCACCCGCTGCAAGGCTGCCGTTCATTAATCAAACATTATCAGTTTCTATCATTGCCCAGTGTTAAACAGAAAAAGCACTTCATTTTGAGTTCTGACTTTCATTCACTGGTTAGTCCCTGACCCCACAGTACTCACTGCTTTCACTTTAGAAATGTGAAACCTCCTACAGTATAATAGATTTTACAGCAAAAATCCTAAATGGTATTATATTTTTTGGACTCTGTATTGCTTTATCCTGAGCTAAATCACACTACATATCTAAAATGGCAAATAAATGCAGTCATAATATCCATTCAGAATTATATCCACAAAAATAATAAATTTATAACGTATGCTGTGTTTCTATGAATATGCCTAACATCAAATTTCTAGAACACAGGTGCAGGGACATACTTTTTAAAAAATTTGCTTAAGCTATTTAAATCATTTCAGAAGACAATGAAGGGCAATTTGTCTACCCACAGTAATTTTTAAGCCTACAAAAAGAAATTGGAACAAAGAGACAACTGTAAAATCTTTCTGAATTTTTTTCTCTCTAGGGAAACACATTATGGAAAATGGATCGACTTGTAATACAAGATATTATGGACGATCTTATGGATCATGAGTCACTGGAGACACCCCATAACATCCTTACGACCTAAAGAACTGACAACTGATGTAAACTGCATTTCTTTACTGCCTTAAAGATAGCCCAACAATACAGATACTACAAAAAAGAATTTGAGCATCACTTTCATTTTCTTTTCAAAAACACAGTCTCGTGTTAATCATTCTCTTTGACTAACAAGTCTTGAACAATAAGAACTCAAAGCCAACTCTAAGACCAAAATTGATTTTACAATAAATTCATGAACTGGAGACTGCCATGCAATTAAATTTATTTATTTATTTATGACTGTGTTGGGTCTTCGTTGCTGCACGCGGGCTTTCTCTAGTTGTGTTGAGCGGGGGCTACTCTTTGTTGCAGAGCACGGGCTCTAGGCACGCCAGCTTCAGTAGTTGTGGTGCATGGGCTTAGTTGCTCCACAGCATGTGGGATCTTCCTGGACCAGGGCTCGAACCTGTGTCCCCTGCATTGGCAGGAGGATTCTTAACCACTGTACCACCAGGGAAGTCCCCACCCAATTAAGCGTAAAGGAAATGCTTTATAAATATTTCATTTCACCAGTATGAATCGATATCATTAGTGATTATTCATAAACTTTCTCTCATTAAGGTATGGTGCTAAAAGCCATACATATTGATATGGTCCCCATTCCAGTAAATTTATAATAAAAATTATGTGAATTTTTGCAAGATCCTTTTTCAGATCAAGATCTGAGGGATTCAAAGTCAGTAAGAAAAGCAACATGAAAAACATGTTACCATGATTTCACTCAGGTATCAACTAACCTTACAGAATATTAATTTGAGGGCAGAGGGGAGAGTAACAGTACCATGGCAAGTTTTTTTGTATGGTGATGCTCCTAAGCCTGGAGGCCTAAAGCATAGAGGCTCTGATGTCATCAATCCAGAAATCCAGATGCCTCCCACTGCCTTGGGAATAAATCCAAACTCCATAAACTTCTTAACCTCATCTATGACCCATAACAATTTATTCATGCCCTACTGTCATGCCCTATCCCTGTCATATACTTTCTTACCCTTCAGCATGAATCTTAGGAATACATCATACAATACTTGCCACAGTTTTCAAATTTCACTCCATTCTTTCAAGTTCCTGTGTTGTGGTGGACACGATCTTCTCTGCCAGCAATGGAGTTACCTCACCTCTGTCTAAAAGACTCCCACCCTCCCATTAGTACAGTAATTATAAAAAAAAAAAAATTATGAGTCTCCAGGAAGTATGTCTAAATAATCATGGAATTCTTAGTGACTAGTAGAGTGCCTAGACGAATAATCATTGTTAAAAATATGACAAATAATTGAATAAAATAATGGACATGGGTAAAAGTTGTCTTTACCAGTCAAAATTTGAATTTCTTGTTTATGCCTTAATATGTTCTTGTCCTTACATTTTCATAAAATCAATCCCTCCCCCCTTTTCTTTCTCTATCCATTCTATCTTCTCGTTTTAGTTTCCCACAAGGAAAGGATCTGAAACACTTTTGTATTAGGTTTAAAATAAGTGATAGTGCTAAAATTTTATTCTTTCCATACACATATGCATTTAACTAAAGATAAGCATATGATGATGTCCTTATGCTAAATAACAAGCCTTTAGCTGTGAAATTGTAGGTTTGGTTTAAAAGTGTTTGAGGAGAGAAATCAGACTCAGATCTCTATTTAAGTCTGAACTTAATGTCTACCAGTGATCAATACTGTGCATGTGCTATCTGTATGTACAATAACTTATCAAGGTGTCATCTATAGTTTATAACCCCCATCTTATCTCAACTAACCCAACAATCTCAAAAATTAATGGGATAAGTAGAGATGCCATTCACAAATTTGTGTAAGGCCAAATAGGTTACAGATATGTAGTTATAATATATATTCTCCTGCTTTCATAATGTATTTGCGATAGTATAAAATTTGAGAAAATCTAATAATTGGATAATTACAATGATTGAACACTCACATTAACTCTGAGTTTCCTGGCAATGGAGTAAAAATGAGATGATTATAAACTACATAGATATCAATATCTAATGAAAGAAGGTTTACCAATTCATCAGGAGAGACTATTTTTCTCAAGGAATTTTGTTATACCAATCAATATATAAAATTTACTGACCAATATAACAATGTTCAATAGTAACTGTACCAAAGGAATAAGATTTCTTTACTTGGCTTTTTAATATTTGAAGAAGTCTTGGGAATTGTAATAAAAATATATATATATATATATTTCCATATAATTTTCAAGATTATGTGAGATATCTTATTGTAACCTTTATATAACCTTTGTAAGGCTATAACCTGATATCCTAATAACCTTTCTGTACAGAATCACTAATATGTATTATCTGATCTGAGCAGCAAATACATACCTTTAGAAAAAACAATTCGATGACTATATTATCCTATCAGAAATATCTTTTATAAAAATAAGTAAAATATTAAATAGCAAACAATAATAAAAATAGCTTGAAAAATAATCAATCAAAATCAAATACAGACTACCATAAAAGGGATATTTTCTATCTATTGTGTTCTACTTGAATATACACAAATATGATTAAACACTTGCATTTCCCAAGAAAGAAATCTTGACAATTAATTTTGCAATGAGGCATTTTGAAAATAAAATCCTATGTGATCGCACAATGAAGTGTCATGAATTTGATTTTTAAAATTACTACACCACTTTCTTACAAACTAGTACATATCCCTTTTTTCCTTAGAGGCTAAAAACATGATCTCACTGAAGCTCAGCTCCACTACTCTGTTAAGCCTCAAACAGAGCGAGACACATTTGTGACTGCTGTTTCAGCGCTCAGAAGATGCTTTTTGTGAGTTTCTTTCCATGTTGCCTGCTGAAACACATCTAGCCATCCCAGCTCCAAAGTGAGAGTGGTAATCTCTCACGGAGTGTCACAGTTTAATTTTGTTTTTGTTTAAACACATTGATTCCTAAAACTCAGCTAGGGCAAGGAAAATAAAACCTTTGGGATTCAATAATAAAAGTTAAAATATTTAAAAATAGTCTTATAGAAGAAGCAATCAAATGAGTGTAACACACACATGAGTACACAAAGTGCTGGCATCTCCTCCAACTCAAGAAAACAAAAACTTAAAAATTGTACAAATTTGAGATAAATATGAACAGACTTGTGTTATCTTGTGTTGTGAGGCAATTAATAAAAATATTGACTTTTAAATATTTTTCTGAGTCATCTAGCTTTCACTGTTTGCGGGGAAATAAGGCTGAAAGGGGGGAATAGCATGCTTAGGAAACTCAAAATAAGGCCACATTTTCTTCTTTAATTTTTAATGAAAAATAATTGCTAAAGAATACCATTATTTCTTCTGCAAGAATGAGGACTTAGAAGAGTGAAGGAACTTTTCAAAAAAGCAACATCTCTTGAGCTCTGACGTTATTGTATTTCCATTTCTCTTATAAATCTAATGTACCATTTTCCATTAGCTATTGATCTCTTTACAAGTCATAACAACACATCTTATATAACAAACAACCATGCCTAACTGTCATACTCTACCTACAAAGCAGTTGCTCTGAGAGCTCAGTAAGAGAAAGGATAAAAAAATTCTCGGGCTTCCCTGGTGGCGCAGTGGTTGAGAGTCTGCCTGCCGATGCAGAGGACGCGGGCTCGTGCCCTGGTCCGGGAAGATCCCACATGTCGCGGAGCGGCTGGGCCCGTGAGCCATGACCACTGAGCCTGCGCGTCCGGAGCCTGTGCTCCGCAATGGGAGAGGCCACAACAGTGAGAGGCCCCGCGTACCGCAAAAGAAAAAAAAAAAAAAAAAGATTCTCAACTTATAGAGAAATTCACTCACTCAAAATGCAGAAATTCACTTAATCCTCCTTTTTTTTCACTGGAGTACCCTTGTGCCTCGTGTCCTCTAGTTTAGGCACTGGGTTTACTCTCCTGAACAAATGGGGTTCTTAAACTCTTCAAGGTGGACAAGGGATCAAGAGATTTAGCTGCTTTTTAACAGACTTTTGACAAATCTCTTCCTTTACTCCTACACTCACAGCTGCCCGGTATTACTAATATTGAAAGTTTAAGTGGATTCCTTGTTGTCCAGTTCAGGACTCAGTTTTCTAGGGTCTGCTCAGTCTGATCCCATATAGCCATCTGATTTTCAGCTTCTAAAGTTTTATTGTTGTTTTCTCTCCTACTCTTTTTTCTTCTGGGTTTATGGCATTTGAAAAATTCTATTGCTTTTATGTTAGTGGCAATTCAGGGTAAGATAGAAGCATATGCTTGTATTCAGCCTCACACTTTCAAATAGAAGCCTCACTTTAATTATAAAAATAAGAATGTCTGTATTATATCTTACTTTGTGTTAATACTTGGAAAATTTTCTATTTTCTTTTCAATAACCTGAATAGAACTAGAAAATTTATTTGTAGGTGTGACTTTTCTCTCTTTGGTCTACATTCCAAGAATGAATTTGAACTTTTAAGTTCAACTGTAATTTCTTAAGCCCATTGCATAACTGTATTCTTTAGCATCTTCACTGTACAATTATCACACCAGTAAGCAAGACGTAAGGCAAAAAAAAATCAGCTATGGCTTTCTGTAGATATTTATTTACTAAAACTTCTAGAAAGTATTAAAATTTGTATTTTTAAATTAAATTTCTAAATTCTAACATACAGTCTTGCCCATGAGTTGCCTCACGCTTGTGACTCTTAAAGTTTGTCAATATTTTATATGAGCCAATGTAATATAAAACCAAATTATTTTTTGACAGTGTTGGGGCTTCTGTCAATCAATGACATCACATCCTATTGCCATTACAGACTAAGCAAATGGTTTTATTTTTAATACATTGTATGTAAATGAAAACCATCCATTTTCTTATAGTCACAGGTACATCTGATAAAAAATGGTTCCCTAACAAAGGAGCAACAGGTGTCCAGAAAATTCAGTTCACACTGCATTTTTCTTCTGCTAGTGGCATCAGAAAACTAATAAGTTAACATCAATAATATATTCCAAATAGAAATATATTTATTATATAACTAATGGGGGATATTGAAGATGATTGTTTCCTCAATTCTTCTCAGAGACCATTCTCATTTAAGTATAACAATTGGCTAATTAGAATTATTCCTGAAAAATTTTTAAAGCAGATACAGCTTATGCATTTGAATTTCATACAAATATTAAAAAAATTTTAAGCCCAACTAATGGTTCAATATACCTATAGGACCACACCTAAAGAAATTAAAAGTTATTTAGTTGCTTATTTCTGTTCATAAAATTCTATTAGTTTTATTCTACAGACGGTACCTGCAGTTTGCATCAAATAAACCACAAGAACAACATCAAGAAAACATTTTGTTTAGTTATACCAGAATTCAATTTTTGTTGATGCCCTTTTAAGCATTTCAATTAGTTGTTATGTTTATGTTTAGTTTTATAAATTAATCTTCTCAAATATCTAAATATACATTTCCTAATAAGCTTTAATATTCCAAGTGATAAATATGAGAAAATGCTTTGAAACCAATTATAAGAATAATCTTACATAGTCTGAAAATGCTGATCAAAGTATATCATTTCAATAATGTCACTGCTGGGACAATATAGCTTTATTTGGTGAAAATAATGATTTTCACTTTTATGAGAATGTTAGATTTTTATCCTATGTACACAGAGATTAATACAACATTGAAAAGCCTAAGCTACAGGAATTTAAGAGTAAAAGACTGTATATATAATTCTAATAGCTACTTACTAAGTGGCCATTTGTTTTCCAATGTCCTCATTTAGGTTCCTAATTTTAAATCATAAGGAAAAAGACCTAAGACTTTAGACCTAAATATTAATTACTTACCTCATATTTTGCCCAAGTTCAAGCTCTAATCACCTCTTACCTACATTGTATAACAATTGCCCAGCTTGCCTCCACATGTCCAGTTTTGTTACTCTCAAATGCATCCATACAGACTATGCTGCTTAAAACCTTTCAATCGTCTTTCATATTCAATAGAATAACAGCCCAAGTTCCTTAGCTTGCTAAGCTGGCCCTCCGTGATCTGCTTCTTGCCTAACTCTCCAACCCAAACGCTCAACAATTAGAGATTCACACACTCCAACAACACTAAAGTACTCAGAATTTATTATGCTAGTTCACTGAAAACTTGCTCTGTTGAGCCTTCTGTCAGAAATAACCTCCTCCCTCCAACTTCTCTTTTCCTGCTACCTCTTAATCATTCTTTCAACTCAGTAAAGATGCCACTCCCTCTAGTAAGTATCCATGACTCCCTTCCCCCACCCTAAAAAACATTCTTACACTTAAATTCATCAGGGCCATGGATAATGTTGGGCATCCCCATTGTGCCCACAAAACTGGGCAACTCTCAGCTACTATATACATTACCATGATGTTTTGAAATTACGTTACTCTACACCCCCGTGAGTCTTTAGTCTTCATGAAGCCAAGTACAATGTTTTCCCCGTTACTGAATGCTTAACAAGCAGTACCTACAATTTCTTTTGTTCGATACAATGTCTATCAAGATCCATCCATGTTGTTTCATGTATCCCTAATTCATTCTCTTCTGTTGCTGAGTAATATTTCATTGGTGAATATTCCAGAATTTGTTTAACCCATTCATCTATTAATGGACATTTGTGGGGGGGTTCCCCATTTTTGACTAATATGAATATTCATGTAGGAGTCTTTGTTGTGGACATGTTCTTATTTCTCTTGGTTAAATATCTAGCTGTGGCATCACAGGGTAGGTATATGTTTAACTATATAAACATTTACTAAACTGCTTTCCAAAGTACATTTTACACTCCAACCAGGAATGTATGAAAGTTCCAGTTGCTTTATACTCTTGCCGATCTTTGGTATTATTAGTCTTTTTACCTTAGTCATGCTAGTGGGTGTGAAGTGGTTTCCCTCTGTGGTTTTAATTTGCATTTCTCTAATGATTACTGATGTTTAGCATCTTTGTCATATACTTATTGGCTAGTCCTATATATTCATTTGTCAGTTCAAACCTTTTGTCTCATTTTTATTTTTTAAACTGGACTATTTACCTTATATGCCATGAAGAATTCCTACCATATTCAGGAAATATACAAATTCTCTCTCTATATATAGAGAGAGAGTATTTGCCATTTCATTTGAAGAGCATTTTTAAATTTTAATGAAGTACAATTTATTTCTCAAATTTTAATGTTTCATTTTTTAATTTTCCTTTCTCACAAGTATTTTTTAACCTAATTAATGATCCCGAGGATTTTAAGGGAAATCCATAATTTCAATGAAAATTACACTAACAACCACTGAGCCCTTGGTACTAAGCACTGTGCTAAATTAACTTAATCATCAGAGTAACCCCCATGAGGCAAATTATTATCTCCACTTAAAAGATAAGGAAACCTAAACAATGAGAAGTTAAAAGAATTTACTCAAGGGCACACAGCTAATATAAAACAGAGTTGGGATTATATTCTGGTCTTTCTAACCTTGAATTCCCTGCTCCTAACTTTTATTGCTTTACTGCCTCTATAATTCCAGGCCCAGGTGATAATTCGCTGGAAATTTTTAAAATCTGGAATGTTTTTACTACTAAAAGCGATCATGGGAAATATCTGTAGGATGAATATAAAATTTTGATATAATTAGATACATCCAAATAGGCTGCTTGTAAATTGGCACACTGGAGATTTGGGAGAAAGATTCCAATGATCTTTTTTTTTTTTTTTTTTTTGCGGTACGCGGTCCTCTCACTGTTGTGGCCTCTCCCGTTGCGGAGCACAGGCTCCGGACGCGCAGGCTCAGCGGCCACGGCTCACGGGCCCAGCCGCTCCGCGGCATGTGGGATCTTCCCCGACCAGGGCACGAACCCGCGTCCCCTGCATCGGCAGGCGGACTCAACCACTGCGCCACCAGGGAAGCCCCTCCAATGATCTTTTTTATATTACATAATACAGTTTGTGCACCAGTATATGGGTGGTATCTGCTCCATATATTCAGTAATGGAAATTCTTTGGTTATCTGTATTGTTCTGAACAGTTATAGTTTAAAAAGGTCAATCCATAATAAGAAGTAGTTACCACACTACATATATTGAACTATTGTTCTTTAACATATGGCTAAGTAAGCCTTTGGCAGAACTCACTTTTTTCTTTTGACTAAAGTTTTGGCCTAAAGGCTTAGCTCAAAATGAATTACCTCATTTTTTAAGTCAGCAAATAAGACTTTTTAACTTATTTTTTTTCACTTATGCCCTATAGTTGACTTAGATTATTTAAAAGTGAAATACATGCACAAAGTATAAGAACTCAAGTTTTTGAATGAATGCTCAATTAGGTCATTCTTTATTGAATTTTACATACATTTATTTTGCTCTCTTGTCTCTTTCTCCTCATTCACTCTCATTTCTTCCATTTCCACCTCCTCATACATGAGTATTGTACATTCATATAGTCATCATTCATATAGTACATTCATTTTAGTCATCCAGGTTACCAGTGCCTACAAAGCTCCAGTAACATAGCATAATACGCTTAAGGATAAATTTATCTTCAATCTTTAACTTACAAAATGCCCTACATTTTTCCTAACAGTAATATTCTCTAATGGCATGGTGGCAGATTTCATCACTATACTCAAGCAAAACACAAGCTCTTGCTACGGACTAGTAATTTGCTAAAATACTACTGTTCCTGCATTTTTGAAAATAATATATTTGTCATAATAAGTTACTAATGGGGTTATTCAGTGATCTGATAGTATTAACTCCTTTTCAAAGCAATTAATTATTTATAGCTGAGTATAACTTATAGCTAGACAAACTGGCTCAAACCAGCTTTGTGTGTTGGTTTTATTTTTATATGCTTGAAGGGATAACAATTTTGTAGTTCTCTTAGAATTCCATTGAAAAAATAATAACTGATTTCATTGTAATACATTAAAGAGATATTACTTTTTTAAATACAAATAAAAAATAAAACTAATGTTCAATAAAGGTATCATTCCCACTTGTTCTATCTGTTACAATAAAATGTTTTATTTTGTTCTTTTCTTCCTTCTATCCCATAAAAGTTAACTGGCTAAGACCTCCCATAAATGTAAAAGTAGTTAAGGAACATTTTAATGTTCTTTGTCTATATTTCTCTACTTTGCTGTGGAGTTTCCTTTCCCCACTTAACATTTTCTGTTGGGTGTGCTCCTGGAGATAAGGTTTTCTCTTCTCTCTCTCTCCCTCCTCCACTCCCCCGCCACTCACTTGGCTCTCATGTTCTACCTTAGAATTTTTTCCATCATCACCAAACTCTCAATGAGGAAAAATATCCTTACAACCTTCAAACACTAACACAGCTGCCTATGCTGTTCTTTGCTAGTCTCTTATTCTTCCCCACCTTCTCCTCTTTAAATATTTCAAACTTTTGTTTTCCATTTACTTCTTGCCTTGCCAGAAAGTGTATTCAGATTTCTCTATTAAAGCAATAACTACAACTTTCTCATCTCTCCTCTTTCCTTAAGCCACTTTACCACTCTTTACTTACTTTCCTGTGATTATTGTATGGGGTACTGTGGAATGGTAAGAGGACCACAAACTTTGGATATATGCTTTAGTTCTTGAGATCCTTGGTGACCTTAGGCAAGCCACTCTTCCACCTAGACATAGTTTCTTCAGCATTAAATTTGATGTAATGAACACCTGCTCCCTGGGATTACAGTGCAGTTTACATGAGATCATACGTGCAAGGCCTCTAACACATAGTAGGCATTCAAAAACAAACGTTAGCAAAGCACTTAGGCACTGATGGCTCAAGCCAAAGTTGACATTTACAATAGGACAGATGTGATTTATTTGCATTAGATAAGAAAAACTCTCAAAAACACCAAGTGTACTTTCTAGAATTATTGGTTTTTCTTACTTTTCTCAAGTTAATCAAGTTACTGATAGAGTTTTTAAGGCTCTTTCAAAATACTCAACAAAGGCAATTACCACAACTTAGATTCAGGACCCTAAAAAAAAGCTGCATTTCAAAACAGCCTTCACAAAGTAATCACAAAACATTTGCTAGCCTGATTAATAGACATTTAAAATCTTCTGAATGACTTGGCTCAGGATTTTAGTTTATTTCCATTGTAACCATTTAAGGAGAGCTCACATCTGTGATCAACAAGCCTGTGTTGTGTCCTGTCATTCATCTACACTGGTTGGTGGAACAATCAGGAACATGGTAAAAATTCCCGCAGGATCCCAGAGTCCTTTCAGCATCCTGTTATAAATAAAAAGGAACTCTCCACTAAAGCCAATTTGATAAGAAAAGTATACATCACTTTTCAGCTGAAAGGTAGGTGATTTTAATAGCAGGTTTAAGCATTATTGGAAAATTATTTTTTAATAGAAATAAAACCAGTGTAATTTTAAAAATTGAATACAAATAATGAATACCAGTGGTTAATATTGTTACCAGGATTCTAAAAAGTTACAATGATGAGGGAAAAAGAATTTAGCAAAACAACAATTATCAGTGTTTAAAAAGATCTGTTTATTTGATTTAACATAAATTATGTCTGTAGTAATAAGTATTAGGTAGAGTTTAATGCAACTCATTACTACAAATTCATTTTGTCAAGAGGGTAAACATAAATCCTGAGATCATAACTTGCCTAAGATTTTCCTCCCCACTCCTTTATTTCCTTTACCAATCAACCTACAGTGGTTTGTGGAGACCATATGTTCAGTTATTCTGCATTGTGAAAACTTAAAAGAATCTGTAAGGATTGATTTTACATTTCCATAATACATAATATATATTTTCTTGCCAGACGTTAGCGGAATACAACATTGAACTCTAATGATGGCAAAAAGTTAATTTTAGAGATGTATCTATTTAATAGTTATGTAATTGTGAGAATTTCTAAATGTATTAAGCCATATACTAGTACTATATTTTGACAAAAGAGAAAATACAGAAAGCCAGTAAGAATACTCTAGGGAAGAAGTAAACTTAAAAAGGAACAAATTATGGCAAAGTTGAATTTCTTTTGCAAAAGAATTTTATTGGTTATTGAAAAAAGGATGGTAAACTCACATCTCACTTTATATGATAAACATGTCTCTAGGAAAAAAAATCAATAAATTTTATAAACTATATCTTATGTTAATTCTTGTTAAGGAAATTTGCTTTTTTAAGGACAGCAAGATCATGGTTTTTAAAGTAAAAGTTTTCTTTCTCAATTCATTTATTTTCTAAATATACATGTATTATACAAGATTTTCTTTTAAAAGGTATATTTTCATGTAATTATTTAATATTTCCAACTTACTTATGACAAATATCCAGTATTTCCAAGTCAACTCCTTAGCAAGTAATAACCAGGTTTGAGAATACTGGCTCTGTACATCAGCAGCTAATACTAGCATCGAGCCACAGAAGTTCAGTACTCATGTGAGTTAACTTTACTTTTTCTCTATTATCACAAAAGATCCCTCTAACCAGAGAGTTATCTAATCTATGCTAAGGTCAAAAGAATGAACAATAACAGAACTAAAAATAACTATGAATAAATCATGTTGAAATAATATCCCTAGACACAGAATTAGAACATAGTCATTGCAGTGTGTCTGAATATCACACTCTGTGAGCGTGGGCAGTCATACAATTTCACTGGGCCTTAGTTTCTCACGCCACATAGGGCGGTTATGAAGAACAAATATGTAATCCCAGTGATACCATGGCTTCACATAATACCTATAAACTGATAATACTAACGACTGCCATTTTTTTATTCCTACCACATGCCAATTTCAGTGAAAAAATAACTTACATTATTTCTATTACTCCCAATAATCATAAATGGTGGAATAATAACTGAATTTGACCAGCTTTAAGGCTTATAGTTTTTCTGCTAGAGCACACAGCAAGTAATACCAAATCCACCTCTCCTGCCCACACTTCACACTTGATTTACAGACATAATCAGGTATACCCGAGGGCTTACTGGATCTTTCCACCAGGATATCACAGGAATCCTAAACGTAAGAGGTCAAATCAGAACTCATAATGTTCCCCTCTTATTCTACTGGGAAACTGACACCACCATGCAATTGGTCAAAAGAAGTGTTGAAGACATCCTGACTTAGAGCTATTCCTTAAATTTTGTACCCGCATTGCTGATTCTTGCTCCTATTCTTCACTGACCATATCTAATCAGGTGCTAAGAACTACTCATTACACTTCCTCACATTTGTTCCCTGCTCTCAGCTCTCACAGCCCTACTTCAGACCCTCAATTTTATTTTACCTGAATTATTCCAACAGGTACAATGTAAGATCTCCCAGTATCTGAACTTGTCCTTCCCCAATCCATTTCCATAGTGCCACTAAATTAATCTTTCTCATCTCTTACCTCTCACATCACATTCCTTCATCTTGCACAGTAAAATGGAAATACACTAACTAACTAAACTAAACTCACAGGCATATCATGCAACACCTGCAGAATCTGACTGGGTTATATCTGTTTTACCCTACTTTCTAGCACACACCCCTGGCAGTAAAAGCTCCAGCAACAATATGGAGCTGTTCCAGATGACATTCCCTATACCTGGTGTCCTCCTCATCTTCTGCCTCCTACATGTTCCCTGATTTGTCTTTTTCCTATAGAGGCTAATGGCTAGGATGAATTAATAGGAACACATATAAGTAAGTGAATACAATGTTTAGAGGCTGTGCCACCATGTTACATATTGTAGGAAAGAAAGAAAGAGTTACCTGGGGAACGATCATGAAATGTTTGTTTATCTCCCCTTAAAACTGCAAGCTTCTTGATAGCAAAGACATATTAATCACCTATCAGGAATTTAATGTTTACTGAATGAACAACTGAATGAAGTAATATAAGCAATAATGGGAGTGAAAGCCTTAGCATTATAAAAATTATAAGAATGAAGGTCATTTATTATTGTTAATACTTTAAGCACATGTCTGTTGATATTTTTTCCAGTGATGCCAGAGTTGGATTCTAAAGATAACTTATAAATATTAGATTTTTCAAATAGCATTTTCAGGTTGTATGGGCACAATTAAGTAAAAAAATACAGCACATATGTCAAATTATTCAAAACTATTTTTTTAATATGATGTTGAGTCAAAACATTTTTTAATCTTTGCCTCATTTTGGTCCCTGTTCTTGATTCTTAGAAAACTTTTAAAGTCTAGAAGTGAGGTTTGCTTCCCCTAGACTGCTTTTTGACTCTTCTTCCACAGAAGAAAAGGGGCAACAGAATGAAAATAACCTTAAGATTATGCTGCCTTTGAAAAATTACTCTTTCCTCACTTTATCCTCCTCAAGCTTCCATTTCTCAGAACGTTGATGTTAAATTGCAAAAGGCTGGTAGCTAAGAATTAAAACAAAATAAACAACCCCACCACCCCTCCAAAAAACCCTGCCCAGAACCAAGGATTGTTTCATAACTTATATGTGCATGTGTGTATGCAATATAATATGTGTATACCATACACAGAAACACACAAATATATAGAAGAAAAAAGAACACATTTAAATATAATGGAAAATAGTTGCAAAGAAACCTAAGACAGCTTTAGGGCCAAATCTATACCACTCTAACAGGAAACCTCTCTGTTGAACCAATCATTAGAGACTTAGTTTTCTTTAGTCCCCATATGATCCACTCTATAGTAGCCCAGAATTTTCCCACCAGAAATTCTAGTTAATAGCTACCAAATATGTATTAGAAGGGGGAAAAGCACAGAAACATAACAGTGATTCAACTTTCCCTAGAGTCCCCCATTAATCAAGCATTTCTACAGTCAATAGCAGAGGAAAACATACATATGCAAACACAACACCAAAAATTTACTTATTTGACCATATCAGAGTGGTATTCTTTAGAAAATAACTTTAGTCTATATACACAAAAGGTTTCTATTTTATAATAATAATATAATAATAACTGATTATACCTTCCAAAAAATGACAATAGGATTTTACATTATTAATCTTGGTTAGCATTTGGGTTTTAGTTTTCATATACATTTTTTGTTTTGGCATTCTTCTAAGTAGCATAAAGGCAAACCTGAATCCAGTTTAAGGCAAATTCAAGAAAAAATAAAAATTGAATAAATCAGTCCTGAATTCAATATATTTTTACAGTAGGTCAAACAGATTTTGAAATAAAATAAAACATGATTTGTCCCACCAATTAGCACCAAAAAAAAATGCATTTCTACCTGATCTTACTGTCTTTAAAGTTAAGAAAAATCATAAGTTCTATTCACTATCCACATTCTTTTCTTATTCAATATTTAGTTTAATGTTATCTCTTTTCATTTACCAGTTATACTTCTTCTACGGTCTTTAATAAACTTTGCTACATAACAAACACCTTATCTGTTTTTTGTATAAGACGATGGATACACTTACATAAAAATGTAAGGATATGTTCCAAGTAATGTCCAGCTTACTTCCCTGAGTACCAAGAATAAGAGGAATTACAGTCTGAATGGCTCTTTGTTACTTCTGGGCTGAATCAATAGGTGCTAATTGTTAGAAATTATAATGGAGAGTTGAGAGAGAGGACAAAATAATGTAGAAAGGAAAGTTACATATAATTAATAAATCATGTCCTAGCCTAGAAACAAAGATTTTTACTGTGTGTGTATGTTTCCTATTTACCTATCAAAAATTGATGAGATACAGCAAGAACTAACACAACATTGTAAATCTACTCCAATAAAAATTCATTTAAAAAATTGATAAGAAAACATAAAACTAAGCATGAATCACAATTTATAAGATTACACCTTAGAACCATCAATCACTTCACAGACAAATGACTAATTTCAGTTCTCAATTCCTGCTGTGACTTTAGTTCATGGATGTGTTTTTGTTTTTTCTTTGATTGTGAAACTAAGCATATACTTATTTACTGAAGACTACTTTAAAAGGATAAAAATTAAACCTGAGGAAAAAAATAGCAGGTTTACCTATGTTAGTAATGTTTTCAAAAAATTAATATAGGCATGGTATCAGGAAGAAAAATATTTCTGGATACACCTTTCAGATAAGCTATTTGCTAAAATAGTAACTAAGATGTGAGGAAGCCATGTGCTTTAATGAACACGAAAATGTGGGGACCCCCCCCTACAACTGGCTATTTTAAAGTGCTAGCACAATATAATCAGTGATGGATACAGCTTCTGCTTCAAAGACAGGTTTTATACTGGTGTTCTTAAAAGTATCCAACAAACAGGTCCATACTCTCAAAACAAGTTAGGTGGTTATTAGACAAAAAAGTTAACTTGATTTACATTGCATGTGGACGTCCATGTAAAGGCTTCTCTTGCCTCAAAACTATGAGAAAATATGAGCAGTCAGTGTTCTTAAGTAATTCCTTGGTCTACAATCTGCTGGGCAAATCTGGCCTTCCACCTACAATATAGTTTTATTGACACATAGCCAACTGTGTTCTTTTATTTACATTTACTCTTTTCTATGCCTGCTTTTGCACTATAAAGGCAGAGAGTTGGGTAGTTTTCTATGCCTGCGTTTGCACTATAAAGGCAGAGACCTATGGCCCACAAAACGTAAAATACTTGCTGTTTTTTAAATAAAAACTTTGCTGACTTCTCATGTAACTTTTTTTGCCACTAGATAGAAGCTCAAATAGAAGATATTTAAGTTCTGTCTTCTAATATTCCTCTCTCCAATTTACCCCTTTTAAACTGATCTCTTTGCTGTATTTCACCCTCTTTCCCCATCCTTTTTGCTTATAAGCCAATTGAGGTCCTCATGACATCAAAAAGATAAATACAATTTCATTTTTACTCAGAGAGGTTTTTATCTGCTTATCCATCTTCTTGATTAATTTTGCACTTAACCTATATATTTTTAATATTCATTACCTCTATATTACCACTGTGAGTTTTTGTTGGTAATAGGTAGGATGCAAAAAAAAGTATTAAAAATCACTATAAACTACCTCATACCCATTACGATGGCTACTAACAAAAAATCACAAAATAACAAGTGCTAGCAAAGACAGAGAAATTGAAACCCTTGTGCACTGTTGGTGGAAATGTAAAATGGTTCAGGCACTATGCAAAATAATATGGCATCTCCTTGAAAAATTAAAAATAGGGTTACTATATGATCTAGCAATTCCACTTCTGGGTATATACCAAAATTAAGTGAAAGCGGGGACCTGAAGAGATATTTACCCATGTTCATAGCAGTATTGTTCAAAACAGCCAAAAGACGGAAGTAACCCAAGTGTCCACTGAAAGATGAAAGGATAAACAAAATGCAGTAGTACATAAAATGGAAAGGTGTTTAGCCTTAAAAATAAAGGAAATTCTGACACATGCTAAAACATAGATGAAACTGGAAGACATTTGCTAAATAAACCAGCACAAAAGAACAAATACTGTATGATTCCACCTATATGATGTATCTAGAGTAGTTGAACTTACAGACATAGAAAATAGAATGGTGGTTGCCAGAGAACGAGGGAAGGGGAGAATAGGGAGTTGTTAAATGGGTATAGAGTCATTTACCATTGCAACAAAAAGAATAAAATATCTACGAATAAACCTACCTAAGGAGACAAAAGACCAGTATGCAGAAAATTATAAGACACTGATGAAAGAAATTAAAGATGATACAAATAGATGGAGAGATATACCATGTTCTTGGATTGGAAGAATCAACATTGTGAAAATGACTCTACTTACCCAAAGAAATCTACAGATTCAGTGCAATCCCTCTCACATTACCACTGGCATTTATCACAGAACTGGAACAAAAAATTTCACAATTTGTGTGGAAACGCAAAAGACCCCAAATAGCAAAAGCAATCTTGAGAAAGAAAAACGGAGCTGGAGGAATCAGGCTCCCTGACTTCAGACTATACTGCAAAGCTACAGTAATCAACACAGTATGGTACTGGCACAAAAACAGAATTATAGATCAATGGAACAGTATTGAAAGCACAGAGATAAACCCACGCCCAGATGGTCACCTTATCTTTGATAAAGGAGGCAAGAATATACAGTGGAGAAAAGACAGCCTCTTCAATAAGTGGTGCTGGGAAAACTGGAAAGGTACATGTAAAAGTATGAAATTAGAACACTCCCTAACACCATATACAAAAGTAAATTCAGAATGGATTAAGGACCTAAATGTAAGGCCAGATGCTATCAAACTCTTAGAGGAGAACATAGGCAGAAAACACTAGGACATAAATCACAGCAAGATCCTTTTTGACCCACCTCCTAAGGAAATGGAAATAAAAACAAAAATGAACAAATGGGACCTAATGAAACTTAAAAGCTTTTGCACAGCAAAGGAAACCATAAACAAGATGAAAAGACAGCCCTCAGAATGGGAGAAAATATTTGCAAATGAAGCAACTGACAAAGGATTAATCTCCAAAATTTACAAGTAGCTCATGCAGCTCAATATCAAAAACACAAACAACTCAATCCAAAAAATGGGCAGAAGACCTAAATAGACATTTCTTCGAAGAAGATATACAGATTGCCAACAAACACATGAAAGAATGCTCAACATCATTAATCATTAGAGAAATGTAAATCAAAACTACAATGAGGTATCATCTCACACCAGTCAGAATGGCCATCATCAAAAAATCTACAAAAATAAATGCCGGAGAGGGTGTGGAGAAAAGGGAACCCTCTTGCACTGTTGGTGGGAATGTAAATTGATACAGCCGCTACGGAGAACAGTATGGAGGTTCCTTAAAAAACTAAAAATAGAAATACCATACAACCCAGCAATCCCACTACTGGGCATATACCCTGAGAAAACCATAATTCACAAAGAGTCATGTACCACAATATTCATTGCAGCTCTATTTACAGTAGCCAGGACACGGAAGCAACCTAAGTGTCCATCAACAGATGAATGGATAAAGATGTGGCACATATATACAATGGAATATTACTCGGCCACAAAAAAGAAATGAAATTGAGTTATTTGTAGTGAGGTGGATGGACCCAGAGTCTGTCATACAGAGTGAAGTAAGTCAGAAAGAGAAAAACAAATACCGTATGCTAACACATATATATGCAATCTAAGGAAGAAAAAAAAAGGTCAGGAAGAACCTAGGGGCAAGACGGGAATAAAGACGCAGACCTACTAGAGAATGGACTTGAAGATATGGGGAGGGGGAAGGGTAAGCTGTGACAAAGTGAGAGAGTGGCATGGACATATATACACTACCAAATGTAAAATCGATAGCTAGTGGGAAGCAGCCGCATAGCGCAGGGAGATCAGCTCCGTGCTCTGTGACCACCTAGAGGGGTGGGATAGGGAGGGTGGGAGGGAGGGAGACGCAAGAGGGAAGAGATATGGGGACATATGTATATGTATAACTGATTCACTTTGTTATAAAGCAGAAACTAACACACCATTGTAAAGCAATTATACTCCAATAAAGATGTTAAAAAAAAATTCAAAGAAACTGTAAGGGACTAAAAATAAGTGCATGTATGCACAGTTGGGGCAAATTATGGACAACAAGATACAAAAAGACCAAAAACCCATCTGCCACTTCTGAAGAGCTGGGAGCAAAAGCAGGGGGTCCAGAACAAAATCAGAGTACTGTGCATGCCCCGTGCACACAACACTACCAAAGGGGTGGACACATCCCCTAAACCACCCCTCCAGACCCAACACCTGGACCCACCCCTACCCTCACCCCATATAAGGAACCAGCTAGCCCCACCTCAGTGAATGAGCAGAGAAACTTGTCACTTGTTTTCGCTCAGGAGCCCCATTAAAGCCTTGCCTGGGAAAAAAAAAAAAAAAAAGGGGTATAGAGTTTCAGTTCTGCATGTTGAAAATTGTTCTGTGGATGAATGGTAGTGATGGTAGCACAACAAAGTGAATGTACTTAATGCCACTGAACTGTACATGTAAAAACTGGTTAAAACAATACATTTTATGTTATGTGCATTTTACCACAATTTTTAAAAATGAATTTAAAAAGTTTAAACCATTATATACGAGCAACGCCATCTTATTGTGTTTGTTAAGAGTAAGGCTTTGGTTTCAGATGGACCTCCATTCAAATCTAGGTTCTAGTACCAAGAAAATTACTTAACTTCTTTTAGACACAATTTATGTATGTGTGAAACGAAAGTACCAATAATACCAATCCAAAATTACTTCAAGATAATTAAAATAATTTATGCAAAGAATACAGCCAATACTCCAAGAACTTTAGCTACTATATATATTACATTCATATGTACACAATTCTTATTTATTAATTGCATTAAAGTAGTTTTATTGTTTTTCTAAATGAATCATAACCCTTTAAATTTATTTTGTAATCTATAATCCTTAGCACATATTGTAGAAGTTTAATAATATACTTTGAAATATGATCAGCCAATGGTAAGATTAAAGAAATAAGAACAGTGGCAATGCACCTGACTATGGTATGGTCTTTATAAAATACAAAAGAAAGACTGTTTCCTTTCAGTAAAAGGGAAACAACCATAGAGATACTAAATTGCAGTCAATTTTAAAATACATTAATCTGGCACTCATAAATGTATCAGTAAAGTATAAATATTAAGGTTCAAAAAACAAAACCATCATGTACATAAAAAATAGGAACTTAAAGAGTCAAGGAAGCAAGTTTCCATTTAATATGACCTTTTTCCACTAAACTAGATGTACTGACATAATCTTTGACTGATTAACTCAATATCAATATCTTCTCCAAAGTTAACATGAATTAAGAGTTGGATGCACAATTTATCTCAGTAACACAAGCAAAGTGAACATCTGTTAATTTTCTGTCGTGCAAGTTTCTGTTTGGGGAGGTGGGGGATGTGAACAGAGCCTCTGATGAACAGAGCCTCTGATGTGTAATGTTCTTTCCATCTGCACACCAGGAGGCACTGCATGGCTAATCAGAAGATAACACACATCAAGTTTCTCACATATTTTGAGATAAGTAAATAAATCAAAATTTTGTTTTAAAATTGTTTTCTTAAATGTCCATGGCAAATATGCTTAAAAATATACTCTAAAGGTTTATGTTATTTGAGGTAATAGTTATAAATTAATCATGAAGTATTGTTTTCCTCATAAATAATATTACGAAGTAATATGAGTTTAAGAAATTAAGCAAGAGTAATATAACCAAACTAGGTTCTCCCCCATTGATTTTCACTTATTCATTTAAATAAATCTGTGTCATACAAAAGAGCCTTGGGGAATTCAGAACATGATTTTGCTGGAGGCCCCTTAAACGATTCAAAGACAGGATCTGGAGAAAAACTGATTTGATATAAATTTCAATTGAATTGCTTCTAAAATAGATGTTATTACTTAAAATACAATGTCTTAATGAAGTCTCCTCTTCAAAGCACTTGTCTTGCTTTAGAACATACTGTTTTTAAGCATTTATGTCAAAGAAGGTGCTTAAAAGTCCATGGAAAAGAATATTAGTTCATTTGATATTAGTTCATCTGCTAGCCAAAGATGGTATAGCCTAACCTGTATAAATAGGAAATAAGTGATAAATAAGACACAAATTAGTCTGCAAATTTTCTCATTTCTATTCTACGGAAAAAGTATCTCTAGAAAGAATGCTAAAGCATATGTAGAAATATACCTACTTTCCTCTAACTCGCATCAACTCTGCCATTTCCATATCATTTCTCATGCTTCTCTTATTAATCTCTCTTATTAATCTCTCTTTCATTGTGTATAATGGACTCCCTTATTTTACCAACTTTTACATAGAGTGATTTACAAAAGGGTAAGATATGCAGAGTTGTGTGATTTGTAGTATGAATAAAGCTATCTAGTAGTATGCTTCAACTTTAATTGGAAATCACTGATGTTTTGTACATATGTGTTCGATGTAGTTGTGAATTTCAAATTCATTGACTTGAGGGGTTGCGGATGGAGGTTGTGTACTGTGGCATTACTTAATACTTCTATAATATCCACTAACAAGGAGTCACTTCAATTAGTGACTTCTAATTTTGTTAATTATCCTGAAGTTTATCCTTCGACATCAACATTCTACCTCTAGAGGACAACCCATACCTATTGGATGATTAGTACATTTAAAAACATCCATTGTGTTGCCCATAGTGAATGTTCAATAATATCCCCTTCCAAGTTCAGATGATGATTTTCACCCATCAAAAGATGTAACCATTGGCCATAAGCCATTGGGAACTGCTAAAAAAACAGTGCTTTAACAATGTGCTTCTTTAATTTCAGCAACTACAGTAAGTGCAATATATTTTTGTTTCATAAAATATATATAAATATAATAAAAATTCCTCCATGTCTCCATCCAAAGAAATCCAAAGATGTTCAATATTTTAAAATAGAATCTACATTCTTTTACAATTTTTAAATAAAAAGAACATGGGCTACAGGATATTTTAAAATAACCCTCTTGCTAAATAAATTACTTCCTCTTTGACTATCATATGAAAGCAATCAATATGTTTTAATTAAACAAATGGTTAATTCAATAGATATTTATTGAGCACCTACAATATTCCAGGAATTCTACCAGCAGAAAAAGACATTTTTTAAAAGAGATTTTCTGGGGCTTCGCTGGTGGCGCAGTGGTTGGAAGTCTGCCTGCCGATGCAGGGGACATGGGTTCGTGCCCCGGTCCGGGAAGATCCGACATGCCGCAGAGCGGCTGGGCCCGTGAGCCATGGCCGCTGAGCCTGCGCGTCCGGAGCCTGTGCTCCACAACGGGAGAGGCCACACAGTGAGAGGCCCGCGGACCACCAAAAAAAAAAAAAACAAACGATTTTTCTGTATCACCACCTTCATCATAAAACACTTATTAAACACCCTCAAGCAAACAGCTTTGCCTTTACCAAAAATGCTCAAAAATCTCCTAATATTCAATTTAGCAGTGTAATACTTGATATAATGATAGACATAAGCATAAGAATGACATTCACTATAACATTTAGAATTTTTAAATTATTGCCTTTGAGTGGGTAATCAAAACCATGAACACGTCTTTGCATTTCATCAAAAAAAAGATGCCTGGAAAGTACATGAATTTTAAAAAAGGTTAAATGATCAAGTATAGTTTTAAACTTCTCAAGAAGTTATGATGCTATTTTTCATTTTTTCCTTTATTTTTCTTTTCTTTTCACTCTTCCAATTATTTTACTTCAAAAAACTGTATTGATATACTTTGTGTCAAGAAATGTGCTGAAACTGTAAAATACAAAGATTTAAAAAACTAATCTCAGTTCCCACAGGTTTTTAATATGCCATTTTTGTCCATGGGGCAGAGAAGTGGATATATGCACACACCAAAAATAAGAAGAAGAAAACTAAATTCAGTCCTATAAATGACATATAAAACATTTTGCTATGTGTGAACATACAGTGAACATTTATCTCAGCAGGATAAGTACGACAGTCTCATGTAGGAAGTACCATTTGAGATGAATATTATATGTATTGACTTTACCATATGGGGACAGACTGAAAATTTTTCTCAGTAAAGGAAAGAGTATAAGCCAAGGTATAATGGTGATTATAAAAGTACAGGTTACTTTTGAGGAATGGCTAGAGATCTGGTAGTGGGAGAGGTCAATAAGGGGTGTATGTTTAAGGAAAAAGGGGTATATTTAGACAGCTATGGTAGCCAGTTGAAAGTCATACTAAGAAAGCCAGTTGAAAGTCATACTAAGAAAATTTCTTAGTCATACTAAGAAAATCATACTACGGTAGCCAGTTGAAAGTCATACTAAGAAAGCCAGTTGAAAGCCAGTTGAAAGCCAGTTGAAAGTCATACTAAGAAAATGTCTTAGTCATACTAAGAAAATTGGACTTATTCTGAATGCAGTGACAGCCACAAAAAATGTTTGAGACATTTATAGCTTATTTTATGTAGTGTTATCTCAGGTGGAGAGTTCTTCAAATTAGAGTATCACATTACTCAGAGAAGCAGTGATAACCATCCTAGGGACCAGGATTACTCTTACCAACATGATTAGTATGGTCTCCTAATATAATCAAACTGTTTAGGAATCAGCACCAGCTTGGTGAACTTGAAATTAGAACAAGGAGATTTAGGGATCTTTAAAATGGACTTACTATGTATCTTCATGATAGGGGCTCAAATAACTCCAGGTTCATTGATTCATGTGCCTTTAAAGAGACACTGCCAATATTTCCTCAGGTTTTTTTTTTTTTTTTTTTTTTTGTCTTTTTCTGTGCTTGGAAAGTTGACCAGCCCCTATTACCTACTTCTGCAGATTAAGATGCACTTTCTATAGATATGTTAATATGATCAAAGACTAATTGCCCTACATCTATTTTATCTCCTTCTGGGGGCTTTGCTTGAACTCATTAAGTGATGATTTAATGAACTCTCAGCTGGAATTCTATTTCCCTCATTTCTGAATTCTTGGGAGCCATCTAACAATTATACCCGAGTACTTACAAGTGACACTAGATTAGACATTATTACAAATTTTAAAAAGTGGATTGGCAAAATATCCATGCCCTTTTCTCACTTACAATTAAGACACGTTTACTATTTTAAAATAATCTATTCAGAATTGTGCATAGTTCTCAAACAACTTCAGTTTTTATCTGTAGACAGAAGTGGGTGGTCTAAAAACCTATTTCATTTTCTTCTAAATAAATAGGAAGTATACATGATTGTGTACAATTTAGAAACTACTGATTAAGAAGCTAATTAAGAATAACTTTTATAGAGAAGAATTCTGGCTCTAAGAAGGCACAGGAGATTTAACTAAAGGCCACACTATAGCAAATTTAACACCATAATCTCTCCATGGGTTTTCTTAATTGTAATTATCTCTTCTTTACTGTTACAATATTTGGGCTTCATCACATTTAAAAAACATTATTTTCTGACAGTAATGGGAGAAAACCAATTGGTAGTAACAATGAGAAAAGTGATCTTAACTATAAAGCCTAATTCTTGCAGATTATTAAGTCCCATATTCAAGATCATTAAGCTGGACTCATCCCTGTAAACAGGTGTCATCAGCTAACATGTTGAGTTTCAGTCATTGCATCTGAAACACTTTTTATTTGTTTATTTAGTTTTAATTTTTATTTAACATCTTTATTGGAGTATAATTGCTTTACAATGCTGTGTTAGTTTCTGCTGTATAACAAAGTGAATCAGTTAAAAGTATACATACATCCCCATATCCCCTCCCTTGTGCATCTCCCTCTCACCCTCCCTAACACACCCCTCTAGGTGGGCACAAAAGCACCAAGCTGATCTCCCTGTGCTATGCAGCTGCTTCCCACTAGCTATCTATTTTATATTTGGTAGTGTATATATGTCAATGCCACTCTCGTTGTCCCAGCTCACCCTTCCCCCTCCCCATGTCCTCAAGTCCACTCTCTACGTCTGTGCCTTTATTCCTGTCCTGACCCGAGGTTCATCAGAACCTTTTTTTTTTTTTTTTAGATTCCATATATATGTGTTAGCATATGGTATTTGTTTTTCTCTTTGTGACTTAACTTCACTCTGTATGACAGACTATAGGTCAGTCCGCCTCACTACAAATAACTGTTTCATTTCTTATTATGGCTGAGGAATATTCCATTGTATATATGTGCCACATCTTCTTTAACCATTCATCTGTTGATGGACACTTAGGTTGCTTCCGTGTCCTGGCTACTGTACATAGAGCTGTACATGTAGCTGTCCTGTTTTCCCAGAACCACTTATTGAAGAGCATGTCTTTGCTCCATTGTATATTCTTGCCTTGTTTATCAAAGATAACGTGACTATATGTGCATGGGTTTATCTCTGGGCTTTCTATCCTGTTCCATTGATCTATAATTCTGTTATTGTGCCAGTACCATACTGTCTTGATTACCATAGTTTGTAGTATAGTCTGAAGTCAGGGAGCCTGATTCCTCCAGCTCCGTTTTTCTTTCTCAAGATTGCTTTGTCTATTTGGGGTCCTTTTAGTTTCCATACAAATTGTGAAATTTTTTGTTCTAGTTCTGTGAAAAATGCCATTGGTAGTTTGATAGGGATTGCATTGAATCTGTAGATTGCTTTGGGTAGTATAGTCATTTTCACAATGTTGATTCTTCCAATCCAAGAACATGGTATATCCATCCATCTGTTTGTAGCATCTTTTTAATTTCTTTCATCAGGGTCTTACAGTTTTCTGCATACAGATCTCTTGTCTCCTTAGGTTTATTTCTAGGTATTTTATTCTTTCTGTTGCAATGGTAAATGGGAGTGTTTCCTTAATTTCTCTTTCAGATTTTTCATCATTAGTGTATAGGAATGCAAGAGATTTCTGTGCATTAATTTTGTATCCTGCTACTTTACCAAATTCACTGATTAGCTCTAGTAGTTTTCTGGTAGCATATTTAGGATTCTCTATGTATACTATCATGTCATCTGTAAACAGTGAGTTTTACTTCTTCTTTCCCGATTTGGATTCCCTTTATTTCTTATTCTTCTGATTGCTGTGGCTAAAACTTCCAAAACTGTGTTGAATAACAGTGTTGAGAGTGAGCAAACTTGTCTTGTTCCTGGTCTATCTCAGTGGAAATTGTTTCAGTTTTCACCATTGAGAATGATGTTGGCTGTGGGCTTGTCATACATGGCCTTTATCATGTTGAGGTAAGTTCCCACTATGCCTACTTTCTGGAGGATTTTTATCATAAATGGGTGTTGAATTTTGTCAAAAGCTTTTTCTGCATCTATTGAGATGATCATATGGTTTTTCTCCTTCAATTGTTATTATGGTTTATCACATTGATTGATTTGCAAATATTGAAGAATCCTTGCATTCCTGGGATAAACCCCACTTGATCATGGTATATGATCCTTTTAATCTGCTGTTGGATTCTGTTTGCTAGTATCTTAATGAGGATTTTTGCATCTATGTGCATCAGTAGTATTGGTCTGTAGTTTTCTATTTTTGTGACATCTTTGTCTGGTTTGGTATCAGGGTGATGGTGACCTCATAGAATGAGTCTGGGAGTGTTCCTCCCTCTGCTATATTTTGGAAGAGTTTGAGGATAGGTGTTAACTCTTCTCTAAATGTTTGATAGAAGTTGCCTGTGAAGCCATCTTGTCCTGTGTTTTTGTTTGTTGGAAGATTTTTAATCACAGTTTCAGTTTCAGTGCTTGTTACTGGTCTGTTTATATTTTCTATTTCTTCCTGGTTCGGTCTTGGATGGCTGTGCTTTCCTAGAATTTGTCCATTTCTCCCAGGTTGTCCATTTAATTGGCATAGAGTTGCTTGTAGTAATTGCTCATGATCCTTTGTATTTCTGCAGTGCCACTTGTTATTTCTCCTTTTTCATTTCCAATTCTGTTGATTTGGGTCGTCTCCCTTTTTTTCTTGATGAGTCTAATGGTTTATCAATTTTGTTTATCTTCTCAAAGAACCAGCTTTCAGTTTTATTGACCTTTGCTATCATTTCCTTCATTTCTTTTTCATTTATTTCTGATCTGATCTTTATGATTTCTTTCCTTCTGCTAACTTTGGGGTTTTTTTGTTCTTCTTTCTCTAAACTTCAGGTGTAAGTTTAGGTTGTTTAGTTGAGATTTTTCTTGTTTCTTGAGGTAGGATTCTATTGCTATAAACTTCCCTCTTAGAACTGCATTTGCTGCATCCCATACGTTTTGGGTCGCCATGTTTTCATTGTCATTTGTTTCTAGGTATTTTTTGATTTCCTCTTTGATTTCTTCAGTGATCTCTTGGTTATTTAGTAATGCACTGTTTAGTCTCTGTGTGTTTGTATTTTTTACAGATATTTTTTCTGTAATTGATATCTAGTCTCATAGAGTTGTGGTCGGAAAAGATACTTGATACAATTTCAATTTTCTTAAATTTACCAAGGCTTGATTTGTGACCTAAGTTATGATCTATCCTAGAGAATGTTCCATGAGCACTTGAGAAGAAAGTGTATTCTGCTGTTTTGGGATGGAATGTCCCATAAATATCAATTAAGTCCATCTTGTTTAATGTATCATTTAAAGCTTGTGTTTCCTTATTTATTTTCATTTTGGATGATCTGTCCATTGGTGTTAGTGGAGTGTTAAAGTCCCCTACTATGATTGTGTTATTGTCAATTTCCCCTTTTATGGCTGTTAGCATTTGCCTTATGTATTGAGGTGCTCCTATGTTGGGTGCATGTTTACAATTATGTCTTCTTCTTGGATTGATCCCTTGATCATTATGTAATGTCCTTCTTTGTCTCTTGTAAGTCTTTAATTTAAAGTCTATTTTTTTCTGATATGAGACTTGCTACTCCAGCTTTCTTTTGATTTCCATTTGCATGGAGTATCTTTTTCCATCCCCTCACTTTCAGATTGTATGTGTCCCTAGGTCTGAAGTGGGTCTCTTGTAGACAGCATATATACGGGTCTTGTTTTTGTATCCATTCAGCCAGTCTGTGTTTTTTGGTTGGAGCATTTAATCCATTTACATTTAAGGTAAATATTGATATGTATGTTCCTATTCCCAGTTTCTCAATTATTTTGGGTTTGTTATTGCAGGTCTTTTCCTACTCTTGTGTTTCGTGCCTAGAGAAGTTCCTTTAGCATTTGTTGTAAAGCTGGTTTGGTGGTGCTGAATTCTCTTCTCTTTTACTTGACTGTAAAGGTTTTAATTTCTCCGTTGAATCTGAATGAGATCCTTGCTGGGTAGAGTAATCTTGGTTGTAGGTTTTTCCCTTTCATGACTTTAAACAGGTCCTGTCACTCTTTTCTGGCTTGCAGAGTTTCTGCTGAAAGATCAGCTGTTAACCTCATGGGGATTCCCTTGTATGTTATTTGTTGTTTTTCCCTTGCTGCTTTTAATATTTTTTCCTTGTAATTAATTTTTGATACTTTGATTAATATGTGTCTTGGCGTGTTTCACCTTGGATTTATACTGTATGGGACTCCCTGCACTTCCTGGACTTGACTATTTCCTTTCCCATAGTAGGGAAGTTTTCAACTATAATCTCTTCAAATATTTTTCAGTCCCTTTCTTTTTCTCTTCTTCTTCTGAGACCCCTATAATTCAAATGTTGGTGTGTTTAATGTTGTCCCAGAAGTCTATGAGACTGTCCTCAATTCTTTTCATTCTTTTTTCTTTATTCAGCTCTGTGGTAGTTTTCTCCTCTATTTTATCTTCTAGGTCACTTATCCGTTCTTCTGCCTCAGGTATTCTGCTATTGATTCCTTCTAGAGAATTTTTAATTTCATTTATTGTGTTGTTCATCATTGTCAGTTTGCTCTTTAGTTCTTCTAGGTCCCTGTTAAATGTTTCTTGTATTTTCTCCATTGTATTTCCAAGGCTTTGGATCATATTTACTATCCTTACTATGAATTCTTTTCAGGTAGACTGCCCATTTCCTCCTCATTTGTTTGGTCTGGTGGGTTTTTACCTTGCTCCTTCATCTGCTGCATATTTCTCTGTCTTCTCATTTTGTTTTATTTAGTGTGTTTGTGGTCTCCTTTGTGCAGGCTGCATGTTCATCATTCCCGTTGTTTTTGGTGTCTGTCCCAATGGGTGAGGTTGGTTCAGTGGCTTGTATAGGCTCCTAATAAAGGGTACTGGTGCCTGTGTTCTGGTGGGTGGGGGTGGATCTTGTCTTTCTGGTGGGCAGGGCTGTGTACAATGTTGTGTTTTGGGATGTCTGTGAACTTAGTATGACTTTAGGCAGCATCTCTGCTAATGGGTGGGGTTCTGTTACTGTCTTGCTAGTTGTTTGGCATGGGGTGTCCAGCACTGGAGCATGCTGCTCGTTGAGTGGTGCTGGGTCTTAGCGTTGAGACAGAGATCTCTGGGAGAGCTCTCACTGACTGATATTAAGTGGGGCGGGGAGGTCTCTGGTGGACCAATGTCCTGAACTTGGCTTTCCCACCTCAGAGCCTCAGGCATGACACCCAACTAGAGCACCAAGACCCTGTCAGCCACACGGCTCAGAAGAAAAGGGAAAAATAAATAAATGAATAAATAAAGGAAAAAGAATAATGTTATTGAAATAAAAAATAGAAAAATATTAAAATAAAAAAATTAATTTTAAAAAAAGAAAGAAGAGAGCAACCAAACCAATAAACAAATCCACCAATGATGACAAGCCTTAAAATCTATACTAAAAAAACCCCAAAACAACAGACATACAGACAGAACCCTAGGGCAAATGGTAAAAGCAAAATGGTAAAAGAAAAAAAATCACACAAAGAAGCATACACACTCACGAAAACTGAAAAAGGAAAAAAAAAATATATATATATATATAAATTTTAAAAAGGTAGAGGGCAACCAAATCAATAAACAAATCTACCAGTGATAAAAAGCTCTAAATATTAAACTAAGATGAACATAAAACCAGAAGCAAACTAGATGCAGAAAGCAAATCCCAAGTCTACAGTTGCTCCCAAAGTCCACCGCCTCAATTTGGGATGATTCGTTGTCTATTCATGTATTCCACAGATGGAGGGTACATCAAGGTGACTGAGGAGATTTAATCTGCGGCTCCTGAAGCTGCTGGGAGAGATTTCCTTTTCTCTTCTTTGTTCACATAGCTCCTGGGGTTCAGCTTTGGATTTGGCCCCGCCTCTGCATATAGGTCGCCTGAGGGTGTCTGTTCCTGCCCAGACAGTATGGGGTTAAAGTAGCAGCTGATTCGGGGGCTCTGGCTCACTCAGGCCAGGGGAGGGAGGGGTACATAATGAAGGGTGAGCCTGCGGTGGCAGAGGCTGGCAAGACGTTGCACCAGCCTGAGGCACGCCATGTGTTCTCCCAGGGAAGTTGTCCCTGGATCACGGGACTCTGGCAGGGGTGGGCTGCATAGGCTCCCAGGAGGGGCGGTGTGGATAGTGACCTGTGCTTGCACACAGGCTTCTTGGTGGCTGTAGCAACAGCCTTAGCGTCCCACGCCCGTCTCTGGGGTCCGTGCTGATAGCCGCGGCTCGTGCCCGTCTCTGGAGCTCGTTTAGGCAGTTCTCTGAATCCCCTCTCCTCACGTACCCAGCAACAATGGTCTCTTGCCCCTTCCACAGATCCAGAGTTTTTCCCGGACTCCCTCCCGGCTAGCTGTGGCACACTAGCCCCCTTCAGGCTGTGTTCACGCAGCCAACCCTAGTCCTCTCCCTGGGATCTGACCTCTGAAGCTGGATCCTCAGTTCCCAGACCCCGCCCGCCCTGGCAGACGAGCAGACAATCCTCTCGGGCTGGTGAGTGTTGGTCGGCACCGATCCTCTGTACGGGAATCTCTCTGCTTTGCCCTCTGCACCCCTGTTGCTGCACTCTCCTCCGTGGCTCCAAAGCTTCCCCCCCCACCACCCGCAATCTCCACCTGTGAAGGAAGAGACTTGTGTGGAAGTCTGTGTGTGGAAACTTTTCCTCCTTCACAGCTCCCTCCCCGAGGTGCATGTCCATCCCTATTCTTTTTTTTTTTTTTTTTTGCAGTATGCGGGCCTCTCACTGTTGGGGCCTCTCCCATTGCGGAGCACAGGCTCCGGACGCACAGGATCAGTGGCGATGGCTCACGGGCCCAGCCGCTCCGTGGCATGTGGGATCTTCCCGGACCGGGGCACGAACCCGTGTCCCCTGCATTGGCAGGCGGACTCTCAACCACTGCACCACCAGGGAAGCCCCCATCCCTATTCTTTTGTCTCTGTTTTTTCTCTTTTCTTTTGCCCTACCCAGGTACGTGGGGAGTTTCTTGCCTTTTGGGAAGTCTGAGGCGGAAAATAGTCAAAACGGTTGCATAAAAATCAACAGTTTAAAAATATTTATAGATTTCGTACTATGTGCCAGGGACTACACTATACACTGAAGATTTATCAGTGAGTAAGGCAGACAGACTCTTTGACCTACAACAGTTTAACTTCTACTGGCAGAAACAAACATGTAACCAGTCAATTATAATACATGGAAATAAGTGCTAAAATCTGATCTGAACATCCAGAGAGGGAACAGGGACATAATGGTGTGAGGATTGTTGGTAAGGAAGTGGCTTCATTCATCCAGGCTAAAGAGTGAAGGTAGGGAGTGGATCGTCACAAGTAAAGAGAACTCCATGAAGTAGAAAAAAGGATGTGGAAGAACTCAAATATGAAAATAATGACAGTTCTGGGTCCAAGCAACACCAGGTCCAAAATCCAAGTTAAAAAAATTAAGATGAGGTAAAAGTGAAAACATTTCAAATGTCTGCAACACCCAATTTACTAAGTGACTAAAGACATAAGTTGTGAATAAATCATGAAGAGCCTTGAAAGTCTTATTTTAAGGAGTTTTTCCTGTATCCTGAAAGAAATAGGGATGGGGCAATTTAAATGAGGGAATGACATGATGAGATCTAATTTTAGAAAGATCACTATCTCTGTTGTGTGGTTAACGGTGGCGAGACTGGTTAGGAGGCTAAGGAGTAGCCTAGTAACATGAAGAGAGGTGTATAGTGATAGTGAGAAGTGAATTCAAGAATCGACACAAGTAAAGCATACAGAGAGAGAGACTCTGTATGCTTCACAGAGTGAGACAGAGACTATTCAGCTCTGTAATATCTTCCGGCAGCCTCTGCTCCCTTTGTATCTATTGTGACTGTAATTATGGATTTTACTGGTATTCACCCCGTCATTCCTTCCCTCTCTCAAGTATTAAAAACAAAAATTCAGAAAAAAAAATACTTCGTCAGAAGAATCTATAAAGTATTACCATTTTTCTGAGGGTGTCTTAGTGGATATTCTTTCCCTTACATGCTTGCTTAGCCTTTTCATCACTGCCATGTTTTGTGAGAATATAAGAGGTAAAGTACCATAAAATGGACAATCAGAAATGCGAAGGGAAATAGGCTCCTTTGAAGCAAAGATTAAGGATTCAATTCTTCAGTCACCTAGAACAGTGATGCTTAGATTGCCTCCAGAATATAATCACCCAAAGAACTTAAAAAATATATATATACCTAAAACATTGTAGTCACTCAATACTTATTTAATTCACTCAATAGCTGCTTATTGAGAGGTGTTGGGCATACTATGGGGAAAAAGCAATTAGTACTTGAGGGTGTTTACAATGTATAGCAGTGGCTTTCAAGCATTGACTATTAAGCCGCATCTTAAAAACACATTTTCCATATAATGCAGTACGCATGTGCAAGCACATACACCAAAAACAAATACACATATGATAGAAAAACATTTTTCGCAAAATAACGTTTACCACAACAATATGCAGCACAGTTTTTGATATTTTCTATTTGCTTGTGCTCATTTTTTAATAATAAAAAATGATGGTTGTAAACCATTATATTGATTTCAATATCAACCAAAGAAAGCCATCAAATACTCTGAAAAAACCTCGTACAGGGCTTCCCTGGTGGCGCAGTGGTTGAGAGTCCGCCTGCCGATGCAGGGGACACGGGTTCGTGCCCCGGTCCGGGAAGATCCCACGTGCCGCGGAGCGGCTGGGCCCGTGAGTCATGGCCGCTGAGCCTGCGCGTCCGGAGCCAGTGCTCCGCAACAGGAGAGGCCACAACAGTAAGAGGCCCGCGTACCGCGCAAAAAAAAAAAAAAAAAAAATCCTCGTAGAGAGGATGTTCTAAAACTCTATTTCTAAATACTGATTGTAACGCACTGTGCCGGTGCTTTTATTTCAATAAGAATACCCAAAATTTACAGTCTTTTAAAAAAATACCAATTATCTCAAAGACAACTCAATCCAGTATGAATAAGACACAGAGCTTTATCTCACTTACCTTGATTTCACTTAGAAAAAACTAAACATCTCATGGGTAAAGAGATGTACTCTTTCAGTCTCACAATGATGTACACACAATGACATAATTTCCTTAATGGATTCTGGAATTAGTTAGGGAAAAACCTAAAAGTGAGCAAGTTTTCACCAGCAATATTACACACAATACTAAAAATCAGGAAACATGAGAACACACTTCTGTTAATGCAATGGATTTATAAAGCTATCCTTAATAAGTCATATTTAATTAAAAACTAACTTTTTTTCTTTTAGAGAAACTAACATAGGATGAGACAATAGTTATAAATATAGAAGAGCTATAATACGGTTTTCCCAATTACAGAAGGAGAAAATACTCTTTTATCATTAAGTGACCTATGTAACCAGCATGTAAGAACTAAGTTCTAAGAGTTTTTTCTTTGCTATTAACTGCTTTACTGATTTCTCTCAATAAGGATTCCACGTGTCAGATACAAATGATGATGCACATGTATGACAGAGACCTCTATTTTTTTCCTCTCTCTATATCTATTATCCCCCTTCTCTATAGAAATAGAAGTTTAATGGAGCATTATGTCCACCCAGCTGAAGGCTTTATGTCCCAACATCCTTTGCTGCCAGGTGTGTTTATGTGACAAGGATGTAGACAATAAGATACAAACAGAAGTGATATGTGCAATTTCTGGGTCATAAACTTAAAAAGAAAGGAGTCCCCTTCCTTATTTCCAATTTTTGTTAGCAGGAATGTGGAAATATTGGCCACCTGAGAACGAAAGATGGAAGTCAGGTGTTGAGGGTGGTTCATACTGTTAAAATGAGAGAGAACTAAACTTACATCTCGTTTAAGCCTCTATTATTTTCCTTTCTTAAAGTGGCCAAACCTATATCCTAAGTAATGTAGAATTCCCATTCCAAAATGTACTCCTCTATACTGAGTGGGAAAAAGTAGATAAACAAAGTGAGTGAAGTTTAATTACAACATAGAAGCATGGTGAATGAACAAAAGCATGTAAGGATGTGAGGCTGTCTAAGTAATAGGTAGTTATATGGTAATAGAAAGGTCACAAATTCCCAACTCGGCAGTCAAGAGTGTCAAATAAATACTTCCTGGAGAATAAGGCTACTTGTCTTCTACACACAGAACCTTTTTTTTTTGGCAAAATGAAACTTTCTTGTATACGTTTCATACAAAATACTGAAATAGAACATAACTGCATTCTACACATCACTACACCAAAATGTCAAAAGATTCACTTCTCAGCATGAAAATGCACAGAAACATAAATATGAAAGGACTTCACATTAAATGTTTTATTCACACCTCAGTGCAGAGTCAAATGGAGTATTGTGAATGGGATGTAGCACTATCAAATAACATATGTAAGGGGACTTAATGGAATAAAAGAAAAGAAAACTCAAACATTCCTGATTCTTGCAGATGGAAGATATCTCCATGGCTGAAAACACTCAGAGTGATAAAATTCAGCTCTTCCAAATTTTGTTATAATTTGCTTCTTGAGCAATTAATTTGGTGATATTTCAATGTATTGGTTATTTATTTGGCCCCTATCTCTTCAGTACAGAGATTCTTTGTAGACAAAGTTCATAGAGATACACTAAACTGCATTAGCATATGCAACTCCATTAATAGAAAATGTATCTTTTACATACAACTGCTGTAGGAAACCACAATGGTGAATTTCAAATAGCTATTTGAAAACATTGCCAATGTTTCAGCGCTATTGCCTGACTAAATTTTTCATTTATTATTAACCAAACATTTTTTAATACACATTTGTTGAGAGTAACAGCAACTTACTGATCCAATTTTACTGGTGTTTAGCAGAATATACATCAAAAAATACTTGCCCAATTTCTTTAAGTAAAATTCTCAGTACAAATGTAATGTTGAAAAGTAAAACCAAAATCAAGGGTAGTGCCACTAAAAATGGAACCTAGAGAATATATCCCTAGATATTTTCTCTTTCCTCTTTGTATCTACGCATGATTATTGTACTTAGATAACATAGGGAAATACTGCTGACAATGGCACTCAAGTTTCTGAAAGAAAGGAGGTTCAGTACATATATTTAGGAGCTAGAAGGCAGGAAAATTTATCTTCCTCTTCATAATTTTTCATCTAAGTAAAGGGAGTGACAGAGATGGTCTTAAACTTGGTATCAATTATCTAGTAAGAGAACACACACCATCCTGATAAGAAAATTTAGTAGATAGTAAAGCATTCCTGATTATTTTACTCCAGAAACACTATGAAAAAAGAGAGCCCTAAAAGAAATGTTATCTAGTGTGTGATTACTTAAAGAGATGGAACAGTTTTCACCTCTGTGTAGGTTTATTAGACATTCCTATTCAAAGAATGTGAACTAGAGAGGAGACAAACTAAAAGACATGAGGATGCACTTAGTTTATATGCCATAATTGTTCACAGTATGATCATATAAGAGAATAAATACAAAGTTCATGAGACAAAGAATAAATTAAATCAACCATTTGCTCTTTCTGGTTTCTCAGTATACAGGAAATGGAAGGGAAGAGTATTAGAAAACTCAATCTCCGTGGGATATTTAGGCAAAATATGGAACCATAAGATACATCAATTGCCTTAGCAGTTATACACTGTCCATGTGACATTCAGAACTATGAATAAACATCTTTAAAATTCACCCAAATATGAAAAGTCTTTAGAAAATATTGAAAAAAAAAGAAAATGAGCTAATTCTCTCCTTTAATATCAATTTAACCAATTTGTTTAATAATAAAGAGAAAGCTACAGCATCAAGATATTTCTAAGCCCAAATTCTGAGCTTCTGTGGCATGACTTGAAAACACTTTGCTTCTTAGATGTTCGCTGGTGATGAGAGTATGGTGAGAGAATGGGAAGATAAAGACAGTCTTGCCAAAGTCAATCCATAATGAGGTGAGGCAGTGCAACATGTTACAAAATAGGAAATATTCTTTGGCCATTCATTTCTGTCTGCTCCTCCCTGAACAGACACAACTTCTAACATGAAAATGTCTGAAGGTAGTTATTCTTCTGGATATTACCAGGAAGTAAAAAAATATTATAAAGAAAAATATTTTAAAGTAAGCTACTCACCTATCCCAATGAAAGCAGCTTTGTACCCTTCTTCTTTCAAAGTGCTAAGAGTAATTTCATTCACTGAAAGGCTTTTACCACAAATTACCTGTAAGAAAAAAAATTCTGTAACTGTATTTTGGCATTTGAATGACTAAAACCTTAATCTTTAACATCGAAAATAATAAAAACTCCATATACCATATATATAATTCCATGTATAGATATGAAAATATTTTTGTCTTTTAGTATATAGGCTTATGTATACTAAATAGTACATAAGTAGAACAAACATGTTTTACTTAATAGCTAAATGCATTTTTGCCTTTTAATTAAGTACCACAAGAAAAGTTAGTGTATTTAAAATCAAGTCAGTAAATTTTCACAGCTTAATTAGTATGTTCAAGGCACTATGTGGGGCATTTTAAAGAATAAAATGTTAAATGAGACACAGTTTCTGCCTCAATGTACAGTCAAGATCTGTGCAGAAGATGTACAGAAATAAGTATAATAAATAACTGAGTGTGATCAGCACATGTCTACAAGAACTCAAGGGATGGAGAAATTCATTTTGGCTGAGGTCATATAGATGAGAAAAAAGAGAGGTAGTGGGATTTCAATAAAGCCCTTCTTAAACTGAAGTAGAGTTGATTTACAATATTGTGTTAGTTTCAGGTGTACAGCAAAGTGATTTGGTTAAACATATATATGTGTGTGTATCTATATTCTTTTTAAAATACTTTTCCGTTACAGTTTATTTTAAGATACTGAAAATAGTTCCCTGTCAATAAAGCCATCTTAAAAAATGGATAGGATTTTGATAGCGGATACTTTCGAGGGAAGATGAGTAAAGTCAGGAGTCAGAGGGTAGATACTTCTATTAAAAATCACAGTACTTTGCTTAATTCCAGACATGAGCCTATTTTCAGATCTTGAACCTGCTGACTGAAGAGGTGGTCAGGTCCCTAGAAAGAAAGACCCTGAAACATCCTGGCAAGTAAATACTATAATGATTCCTCTATTCCTTCTCTAAAGGGAATTATAGCCATTTACCCAGGTGACCGTACACTGGGGAAGGGGGCATAATCACACATTTCAAGGACCCTGGACAAGGTTCTTCACTGACATTGATAGCTGAAGAGTGGGGACCTACAGTGATAAGGTGAAAAATGGAACCTGGATAAAGTCTGGTTCACAGTGGGCCTAAGGGGATCACAGACCCAGTTAGTGGTTATTCCCAAGTCTCCAAGTGTATAATAAAAATTGTTATACATGTCAGTAGAAATAATCCCCACATTGGGTCTCTGGTCTGCAAAGCAAGAGCTATTATAGCTATAATATTGGGAAGGCCAGAAAACTTCTGAAACCCTGGTCGAGAGAGTAAATCAACCCCAATGATAGCCTGGAGTCGGTGGGATAGGAAAAGATGGTGGTGGTCCATGTAATACTTCTGTTTCATTTCCCAGTCTGGCCCTGCTGAGACTAGATGATTTCTGGAGAATGACTGTAAACTCCTGCAGGCTTGACCAAAGTGAAGCCCTGACTGCACTGTCTGTGACAGATGTGGTATTACTGCAGATTAGTAAGGCCACAGGTACAATGCACGTAGCCATTGATATGATGAATGCACACTTTTCATGTTTCTGTGGAAAAGGGATCAGAAACAGTTCACATTCATAGGGGAAAGATAAGAATATTCATTTACAGGTTTGCCTCAGGAATATGTCAACTCTCTTCTGTAACAATATGTATAATCTGAAACAATCTGGCCATACCACAGACCATCATAGTGATCCATTACACTGAGAACATCATGCAGATTGGACAGCATAAGCAAGGGGTAGCTAGTATGCTGGAGACTTTAATATGCCTGCCCTCCACAGGGAAGAAGATGAACCTTATGAAGATCAGGGACTAGCCACTTGAGTGAAGTAAAGGGGTCTACTTCTCAGGTATGTGCCAGTATATACTCTCTAAAATACATGACTTCGCTGCAATTTTGCACTCATTTACCGTTATAAATAAGGAAGCACAAGGTCTGGTAGGTTTGAGTTTTGAAGTCAACATGTTCCTAAAAACAAAAGTCTCTAAACTGATCCATAACAGAAGAACAAAGTTTACCCATTAAAGCAATAATTGCACCTAACTTGCATAGAGTACCTAACTAAGTGCAAGACTCTTCTAAATACTGCATAGATGGACTTCTTTCATCCTCACAGTAGCATTATGAAGTGATATCGTTATCCTCATTTTACAGATGATGATACTAAGGGACAAGACAGCTTTGACAACCTTTACCAAAGTCAAATATGTAGTTTAATTGCAGAACCAGCACGTGTAAAAGCTATGCTCTAATGTCTCTTGAGAATGAAGGGCAGAACCAGCACCATCCTCAAAGGCACAGAACAACATACTGCATGTGGAGAACTACTTGAAAATGTAGTGTTTCTGGGGTATAAGGTGCAAAGCAAAGAAAACAAAGAGAAAGTAGGGGGATAAAATGACTTTGGATATAACATAGGGGGGCATTTTTGTTTTACTAAAATACTAGTTCTAATTTTATTGGCAGATAAAGGAACCATTTGAAAGTTTACAACCAGGGGACAACCAAGGTGAGATTAACGACTAATATTCAGAACTCTGGAACATATCAAATACCATGAAATAAACTAGACAATTAAATAAACACATATTATTAAAAGTACTTAATACTAAGTATCTAATAGTGGGTATTACTATTAGAGTTAGTAGAGTTAGATGCTATTAAAAGTAATGGATAATGAAGCTTTAGAATTTTAATTTATTTTTCAAAGAGTAGATTTTTTTATTAAACTATTTCTGATCATAAAGAAAGATAAAAAGTTCTAGTGCTTATTTTTTGAAATGACCTCAATACCAATATACAATGAAGGTTAGACATAAAAGAAAACTACAGGTCCAAATATTCTAAATAAAATTTTAGTAAACTGAATAATACTACAATTTCCAAAGTTGAGCAGTGGAGTGCCCTGCCAATGGGTCTGTCAGTGGAAGTGATACTCAGAATACTTGACTTTAGGTTTGGTTTACTAACTGACTCAGCAAAAAAATTGAAGAAAGACCCCCATCCTTCCTGAGGTAGTGTTTGTGTGCATGTGTGTGTGTGTGTGTGTGTGTGTGTGTGTGCGCGTGTGTGTAGCTGAGTAGTGGAGTTATGTGATTTATCAAACAGGATTGAAAATATTCCAATTTTTCCACCCTGATAGAGTGAACATGTCCCTGAATTTGTAACATACAGAAAGGATGCACAGGCATTTTGCGTTTCTCAGTCTGTTTCCACCCTAGCAGGCAACAGTGTGCAACTGAGGAAGCAAAAAAGTTGAATTATACTTTTGTGTATCGAAAACTGGAAAGACAAGTAGCTTTACTCCTAGTGTTAATTTACTGGGACTGGGACCAGTAAGACTTTACTTACTGTAGTCAGACATTGTGGGACAGGGGGAGAATAACCATCACTGTGCAGTAAGTAGCTCCATGGTGCAAATGAGAACAAAGCAATAATAACAATAATCAGTGGAGTGACAAGCACAAGGACTCTTCCTTATGTTGGGGAATCTAGTCAAATTTCCCTTTTCTAAAGCATAAAACCCCCAAACATTTGCCATCAAATCCAAAACTCACTCTCAGAAAGAACAGGAGAAAGATTCTTTGACAAAATGCTAAAATTTTGCTTACATTATGCCTTAGGAAATTGGACCAAGACGTGTAAAACTTAAAACTGGTATTATATGATAACTAACAGACATCAAAACATTTTGTGGCTGATATACTATGAAGTCATAAGATTATTTGTTAAGAAGTATATATGATGTTAGAAAAATCATGTTATGGGCATTTTGTTTGTGTTTTTGCTCCTTTTTCTCCCATATTTTTTATATATGTAATATTTTCTGTCATAATTTTCTTAGATATGGATTATAGCATATATTAACCTCCCTCTAATGGCTTTAATATATGCCTGGGTACTCAAACATCCCAGCTAAATTGAGAATAAAATTTGCTCCACATCAAGCTTAGTGTAAGAGTTATTACTATTTCAATAGAAGGGCTGAATATAATAAGCCCTGAGCCAAAGTTCCACCTAATATCTACTCCGGGACTTGACAAAAACTTTCTTTATGCATCCATAATATGTCTTCATACATATAATAATATTTTTAATGTAGGATTAAGGTTTACAACTTTTTTGGCGTGGAACGCTTTTTTGAAATGAACTGTGTGGCACCCATTATTAAAAACTACAGATAATAATGTACATGCTCTTCACATTTTTGATAGAAAATTTGGCTAAACAGACCAAGTATTTCCAGACTCTCTAACATAGAAAATAAGATAAAATAATTTTAAAACTAAATTCAGCTCTTTTTAGACACAAAATTATTTTGTTGGCTCTTAATGCACGTTTCTCGCCTTCCAGTAGAGACAAAATATGACTTCATATTAGTTTTCAATAACATCCTATAATGATGGAAATGCTTGCTGCAAATAAACATAATGACAAACAAGATGATATAGAAAATTTATCAAGAAAGATATCTCAGATATTTTTGTTCAAATTATGAAGACAGAGCTTCCCTGGTGGCGCAGTGGTTGAGAGTCCGCCTGCCGATGCAGGGGACACGGGTTCGTGCCCCGGTCCGGGAAGATCCCACATGCCGCGGAGCGGCTGGGCCCGTGAGCCATGGCTGCTGAGCCTGCGCGTCAGGAGCCTGTGCTCCGCAACGGGAGAGGCCACAACAGTGAGAGGCCCACGTACCGAAAAACAAAAACAAACAAACAAACAAAAAAACCCATCAATGTTCTGTTTCTCATAAAAAGACTGAAATCAGATGGATAAAATTTTCAAATTTAGCAAAAATATAAGTATCAAGACAATATTCTTACCAACAATAAAATAATGAAATGCTTGGAAATTTATTTCTATAAAGCTAGCATAACTCTATAACCAAAATCTATAGCATAACCAAAACTCACAAAGATAACAAATAAAAAATAAAGCAAAACAAAGACAGACTTTCAGTAGCTTTGAAACTCTATAAAGCGAGCAACAGAATCTATTCCCTGTTGTATTTACAGTTTTAATATTCAGTGCATAAATAAGTGAATGCAAAAGAAATTAAAAAAGAAACTCATAGAACAAACCTAGTTCTAGATGTACAGATATAATAAAACATGATGCAAAATGTATATATTCCAGAAATGCAAAGATTAATATAACTCAATACATTACCTGAACATAGACTTTCAAAAGGGGCAATTAGGGCTTCCCTGGTGGTGCAGTGGTTGAGGGTCCGCGTGCCGATGCAGGGGACGCGGGTTCGTGCCCCAATCTGGGAGGATCCCACATGCCGCGGACCGGCTGGGCCCGTGGGCCATGGCCGCTGGGCCTGCGCGTCCGGAGCCTGTGCTCCGCAACGGGAGAGGCCACAGCAGTGAGAGGCCCGCGTACCGCAAAAAAAAAAAAAAAAAAAAAAAAGGGGGCCAATTAAAAAATTTAACACCCCTCCTCCGTTAAAATAAAACAAAATAACTTAGGAAATGTTACTATTCTAAGTCTAGAAAAAGAAAACATTTATTCAATATGATAAAAATACTATTTCATAGATCAGAAAAGATGCCATGCATTACCACTTTTATAACATACTAGTGGCAATGAAATAGTGGAAGAAAAAAATATATAACATACAAATAGAGGGTTTTTTGGTGACACAATATTTGACTGGAAAAATTCATCTTAGAAAAAACAAGAACTAATCTATCAGCTATTAGATATGAAATAAATTGAAATTACTCAACAAGAAATTTAGCTGAAGAACACAGTTGGGAGGGAAGATGATGAATTAAACTAAGTTTATATATGATGAGTGTATGTTATTTGGATGATAAATGTGTTCATTAAACTATTAAGATTACAGGACTGGAGTTCAAAAGAAAGATGGTTCTAGACAAGTCCTTAGCACACCTCTAGGCAAAAGTAAATTCTCAATAATTATTTATCAAATAAATGAAACAAACCTATTAGAAAGAGAAAAAAATCAGATAATAACCAAGATAATGCTAGATCATGAAAGCTAAAAATACATACATACATGAACATAAATGCATGCATTGATATATACATGCATGCATACATATCAGAATATACCACATGCTGCACAGGAGCCAAACAGTATAAACCCAGAGAAAACTTCGTTTCATTGCCAGGAAATTATTGTTGACTTTAAAATATACAGTGTTAGTTGAGAGGTAAAAACGGAAGGCAGGTTGTAAGAAGAATCTGGTGATGAGAAAAATGTGGTAACAAGTGTAGAACATTTTAAAAAATATATATCCTTTCATGGATAAAGTTGATAAGTCATAAAAGATGCAAGCATTTCATCAATGGATGCAAGTCCTCAAAGCTGAAAAAGAACCTCATTACTGTCTCTCCTCAGCGTGATGGACAAGACAGTATTAACCTTCTCTTTAATTCAGGTTCTAATTCTTTCCTGATAATTTAATAAATTCATAGGGTTTAAAATTCAAATGTACAAAATGGTGAAAAACTCCTTCCTACACCTTCCCAAAGGCAATCTATACTATCAGATTCTATACATTTCCAGAGCACATATATTTCCAGGCATATATAAGCAGATATGTTTATATTTTACACAAACTGTAGTAGCATACTTTTCCCTTTGAACAAATATTGACCAAGGCAAGGGACATTAATTGACTTTGTCAAGCTTATCTGACTATAAAATTAGAAAGTGTCATAATTGTAGCTGAAATGTACGTTTTCTGGCACTCAGTGAATTGACTACTATTATGTCTTGAGTTTCCTAGTAAGAGAAATGGGTATGCCCTAATTTATGCAATATATTTGGTATGGTAAAAATCAAATGCAATTTTGTAATTACTTATAAGATGAATTCAGAGGTGTCAAATTAATTTTTGATTCATCTTCAATTTGAAGTATCACTTAATATATTAGTTTGAAGTCTCAATAATCATGTTCTTATTTAATGAGATTTAGGTAAGAACTTGCATTCAAAATGAAATACATTTAACAAACTTTTCAGAATGTATTTATATAAAGCAAGTAATCACCCTTAAATCTATTTTGAACACTATTTTTGAACTCTGTTTTCATAAAGTTGTGCACATCTGTATGGCATACTTGCTATAAGATTTTTTGTTTGGTGATTATGTGTAAATGTTTCATCGCCTAACCATTGCCAAATAAGATATAATTGTAAGTGTAAATGCACAAAATACTGTTTGAGTGTTTCCCTTTTAATTGGTTATTTTAATTTTTATTTCTAAATGCAAGAGCCATGAATAGTTTGTACTTTTCAAAATAGCTCCCATATGTACTTACAGAATGTATTATGTAAATCATAGTACTTTGTTAATCTATTATCTTATACCTATTACAGAAAGGTAAAATTTTTGAAATAAAAATAGCAATATGTTCAAGTGAAGAGCCAGAGTATGATACTCTTAAATAATACAAAAGAATAGGAATATCTAAAGCTATATTACGAAAGTAAAATGTATTAATTTTTTGACCATCTTTAAAAGAACACAATATTTATTTCACAAAACAATTAAAAATACAGAGCTGTTGCTTTCTACCTTGCTGAGTAACTGTTTATGTTGAAAAAGGATTATCACATTAACACTATTGACATTACATATATAGTAAATAAAATAAACCTCTGTAAGAAATTATGTTCCAAATTGTGAAATACAAATGTTTCAGAGTGCACAAAACTTGCATGAAAAAAACATGATTAAAGCAACCAAACCCTTCTATTAGCTGCACTGAACCCCTAAAGCAATTTAGGAATTTGTTTCTTACAGACAATTAATCACATGCAGGCGTGCCAGATGAGAACTATTGATTGCCCTTTTCCAGGCTAGTGGCATTCAGACAGTAGACAGACAAATGCCCTAAGCAAGGAGAAGCATCTTTCTGCTTCTGCCTGGTGTAGCTTTTAATTGTTCTTTCCTAAAGTGTGTGACATTTTGTTGTTAATCTTTAGTGTAGAGCTTACTCCTTTCTTTTGGAGCAATACACATGTAAGTGTTATGTTTTTCACTTACCTTTACACCAAGGTCCTTCATAAGCTCAATCTCAAAATTGACTACATTATATGGTAGCCGGAACTGAGGGATTTCAGAGATACTGAAAATAAAAACGAGAAGCATTTGTGGGAAAATCACCAATTTAAAAAATGCAACATGTCTTTATTGATCAGTATTAAAGGAATAAGTATCTCTTCTGAGGGTATTTTCATATCACATAATGTGAGTGTGAGGACATCCACATTTTTATATGCATGACAGAATATGATATGGGTTTCAAGAGAAACAGTAGAAACTGATGTGGAAAATAAATAAAAACAATGAAAAACAAATAGTGAGTAGACAATTGGCCTATACTTTTAAGTTTATTACAGTATTTAGTTGATTTATTTACTAACACTTCTATAAATTCCTAAGAAAAGAAAATCTTAAAAAAACAAAAATTTGAAAGTATACAGTGTTTAACATATATATCATATATACATATATATTCTACAACTATACCTCTAGCTTGTTCAAATTCAAATCTGTAACTTTGTATTATCATGCTGTTCAGGACATTACAGAATAAGTTCTGTAATGTGATCTACAGAATATTTTTACAGTAAAACAATCTTCTATGAAAGCAATATGTCCCAAAAGGGTTCAGTCATTAAAAAGTAATCCTACTTGATATCAGTGCTCATTGTTTTCTGTCTTCAAATACAATCACTTCAAGAGTTAATAGTTCATACATAGTGTTAAAGGTAAGTTCAAATAACTTTTCAATATCTTATAGCAATAGAAAGGCTACATATGTTCATGAATATACAGCAATTCATGTAGTCATTCATCCAACAAGCATTCATCCAACAAGCATTTACAAAGTACCAGGTACAGTGTTAGCTGCAGTGATTTAATGGTGAATTTGACCAAATTACCACTTTTAATAAGCTCTCATTCTTGTGAGCAAAGATATATAAACAGATCATTACAACAGAATGTAGTACATTCAGTGAAAGAGCTATATCCAAGCACTATAGAGATTGATTTGTAAAATAAATAAATAACTGTTGAAGATGAACTTTCTGGATCATTCAGTGCAAGGTCTTCCAAAGTGCATCTGTAGTCTTTTCATTCTTTGGTGACTTAAGAACTTGATTATTCAATTAATTTCCATACATCAATCAGCAAGGCACCATGCTCATCTCAGTGCTATAGAAAATGCAAAGTACTGAACAGTACAAAATCAAGGTCCTATATTAAAGGAGCTTTCTATCTAGTTAGGGTGTAAGATTATACATAAGAATGACTTAGGGCATAGGGTAAGAGAGAAAAACCTCCTAAGCTGATCTTTGGACAACCACACTACCTCAGCGGTTATCATAATGCTCTGGGCACCATACAGGACTCTGCCTTTGTAGGGTAGCAGAATATGCCCCTCCAAATATGCCACTTTGGCACAGGATTATTTTGAGCTGAAGATAATTAAGAAGAAACAGATAGAAGAAAAGCTCTCCGGTCTCCTATTACCTGCCAAAAAGCAGTACATAAACTTGCAATGGTGTGTCTTCCTTTCCTGTACCAAGAAGGGCAAAACTCTTAATCACCAGGAGACAATTGTAGACCCTTACCAGCCCAAAGATGGGCACCAAGAGGAATTTACATTACAAGCTTTACTAAATAACTCTTATGTTCCATCAGTTTCCCCCATATATTAACCTCTTACAGTTTGCTGTCCCTAAAAGCATAAACCCCTTTTCCTTTGTCTTGTCATTTCTCCACAAATTTATCATTCTTTGTTAAGATGCTACATAGGGGCTTCCCTGGTGGTGAGGTGGCTGGGAGTCCGGCTGCCAATGCAGGGGACACGGGTTCAAGCCCTGGTCCGGGAAGATCCCACATGCTGTGGAGCAACAAAGCCCGTGCGCCACAACTACTGAGCCCGTGTGCCACAACCACTGAAGCCCACGTGCCTAGAGCCCATGCTCTGCAACAAGAGAAGCCACTTCAATGAAGAGTAGCTCCCCCCCACAACCGCAACTAGAGAAAGCCTGCACTCGAGACCCAACGCAGCCAAAAATAAATACATAAAATCTATCTTTAAAAAAAAAAAAAAAAGATGGTACATAAACCTCAAGTTCTGACCCCCCTTCTCTGAATGACTCATCACTGAGTTCTCCCACATGTATGTACAACACATGTGTTAATAAACACTGTTTTTCTCCTTAATTTGTCTTATGTTAGTTTATTTTACAAGGCAACTACTGACCTAAGAGGATAGAGGATATTTTTTTTTTCCTCCCTGTACCTTCCGAGGCTAAGGAGAGAAATTCTTAAATAGTATGGATTATATAAGTAGGCACAAAGAGACACCCACTCTTGATAGGCCTGAGGGTCTGCAGAAGAGAGACTGAAAATGGACTAACATTAGAATCTGATGAAAGTCCTCAAAAGGCTAGACACGAAAGCAAAAATTCTAGCTAAATAAACCAACCACAGCAAGGTGAGCCTCTAAATACAGAGAGATACACTGTGAGGCTGAGTACCTTCCTCTGACTTGGGATTTTTATGGGTTCTGAATAGAAGTATACGATATGTAAGTAAAAAAAATGATGCTAGTTTAGGTCAATGGTTCTAATTTAAGACATGGCTCTGAAACAGCAAGTTAATGAAGCAGGAACAATTTTTCTATTGACCAGAAAGAAAGGAGAACACTCTCAACCTAGCAAGAAGAAACCAGAGCAAGGAGGAAGTATAACTCTGAAAGTTGAAGTAGCCAGCAGAGCAAATGGAATGCCAGGCTGCTAGGGCTTGAGCAGCTCTGCTTAGAATCACATACTGCCCTGAAAGCGTTGTAGCCCACACTTACTTAGCACATGTGTTATGAATAAATGTGTGAGAATCACATTTCCAAGCATCTTCTATAGGAAATAAGAGTAATGTGCGATACTAAAAAGAGTTAGATTTGATCATAATCAAGTAGGCAGGGGATAAGGAGGTAATTATTGATTGTTATAAACATGACACAATTATATTCACCAATGGTTGAGGTCAGCAGACAGATGGGCGATACACACACACACACACACACTCACACACACACACACCCTCATGGTACAACGTGACAAATATCAAATACCAAATGTGAACGAGAGTGTTTCAAAGGAGAATTAGCTTATTGCAAGATGAGATAATCAGGTGAAATGTGACATATGATCAGCTTTCAGACAAGTGAAGGCATCTCAAGATGAGGAAAATGATAAGGAAGGAGGAACAGAAGGGGGAGGAGGGGAAAAAAAAGTGTACATGCTGTGTTCAGGGGACAGGCAATGGAGCAGAGGGGGTGTCAGCAGGCTTCAACAGGAACACTACCACCCCAGATACCAGGCAAATTCCTCCTCATTTCAGAGCTCTAAATGCCGTCCATATGTGATGGCACTCACATTTTTATTCTCAAACCTAAATTCCAGAACTTTATATTCACTTGGACGTCTAATAGGTATCTCAAATTTTTTATACCCCAAACTAAACTTTGGTTCCTCCACCCCAACATATGTCCTCAGACAACTCCTTCCTATGAGCTGCTCAACCCTATACTCGTACTCTATTCTCTTACCAGCATCACACCAAGCCCAGGTGCAGGCAATAAGGAGGTACACTGTTTTCAGACGATTTAAAAAGTTATGAAACTGACAAAAATAAGCCTTTTTGTATTATCACCATGAGCAGGTAACTCTCAACAAGTCAGTGATATTCTAAACACTGTCTCCCCCCAAAAAACTCTTTGGTGGATCTAAATTCTAAATAATGGCTACAGTTGCTACAGAGTTTTAGTAATAAATGATTTTAAAATACATATCCACATGTGTCAGGTCTATAGTCTTCCACTCTACCAGCTGAGCTATGGAAGGTGAAGCAATTATACTCCAATAAAGATGTTAAAAAGATGTGTAACCTTTAAATAATCCCAATTTTATTACCCATTCATTAATAAACTGAGTTCTACAGAACAGTTAATATGGAGAACTCCAGTTAAACAGCAACCACTGGCACATGCTGATACACCTACAAGCATATTCCTCATTCCAATGGCCATAGGCAGCATGCGTCTCCACCCCTGCAAGACTACGTATTCCAATGTTTAAACAGTTGATCTCAGATTGATAAAATGATAACACATGAAGCAACATGAATCTACTTCAATTCTATCATTTTGTGTGACCAGAAGTTTTTAACTTGGGTTTAAACTCTAAAATAGTGAAACTGTGAACTATACCTTTAATATTGAAATTATTTTGTTTTAATTGCTAATATTTTGTGTTATGGGAGTGAATAAAAATAATTATAATCACCAATTATTACATAATTCTCTTTGAAGATTATTTTATTGTACAGACTAGAGGATAACCATATTTTAAAAATTATCTATTCCATATATCAAATGCTCTAGAAACAGCACTAAACTGCCATTTTTGAAACCCCCTCATGCATTTATAAACACCTGACATACTCTATATTTGGTTTATTGTTGCTTTATTGCCTACCCCCCCAACTACCAGAATACGAGCCCCATGAGAACAGGCACTTTGCTTTATTTACCTTTGTATCTCTAGGGCCCGAGACAATGACCAGCACATAGTAGGAGATCAATAAATATAAAAGGAAGGAAGGAAGGAAGGGAGGAAGGAGGGAAGAAGGGACAGAGAGAGATTACCCTCAAGACTGCGTATTGAGAAAGGGGATACAAGGACAGAAGATGGAATTTAATTGGAATGGTTACTTCCCAAGTTTGTTGTACTTATAAAAACAAACTTTCATTCTTCTATATGTGCTCTTTTAACAATCTAAAGTTTTGAAAGAAATCTTCCTTGTGGCCACAAATCCTTTAGTACAATCAGTGGAATGCCCAGATAACCTAAAAAAATAATCGTTCTTATATGTTCATGCTTCTTTCATCTAAATGGAATTAACCAGTAACAACCTCCTTCCATTCTTTTTAAAGCACGATGCTCATACTCCGATAGAACTTTGCTTTAGTTTATTACGCTAAGGTACCACACTTTAAATTTGTGTTATATAACACATGTTCTCAAAATATTTTCTATGACCAAATCTATTTCACCTAAACCTCATTTCCTTATTGTGAATCCATAGGTTGTCTTTTTGTTTTGTTGATGATTTCCTTTGCTGTGCAAAAGCTTTTAAGTTTAATTAGGTCCCATTTGCTTATTTTTGTTTTTATTTCTTTTTCCTTGGGAGACTGATCTAAGAAAACACTGTTAAGATTTATGTCAGAGAATGTTTTGCCTCTGTTCTCTTGTAGGACTTTTATGGTGTCATGTCTTATATTTAGGTCTTTAAACCATTTTGAGTTTAGTTTTCTATATGGTGTGAGTGTTTTAAGTTCATTGATTTACATGTAAGCTGTCCAGGTTGCCCAACATCAGTCGTTGAAGAGATTGCCTTTTCTTCATTGTATATTCTATAGAGTTCCATTTATTTTAAATAAAGCAAACTCCATCCAATTTCTAAGCTTAATATGAATTTCTGAAAATCAGATACAAAGTGAATATTTTCCATTTCAGTGTATGAATCTTCATGGGAATAAATGATTATGTGACTGAATCCTGGTTTAATAATGATGCTGATTAATAGTAAATAATAATATGGTATCTATGAGATAAACACTGCATAAATGTACATTAAAATGGAACATTTTTAGTAGACTCTAACATAATTATAATCAAATGCAAAACTTAAAGAGATTGGAGAATGAAAATACGTGATCAGGACAGCACGTCTGTGTACACAACAAAATGAATCATCCAATATTCTGTGGAGTTTGGTTTCTCCATCTCTAATTTGCATAATTTTCACATATATATATCACCATTAAAGGAAAGATTCACAGGGGTGAAATAAGCTTTTTTTTTTTTTAAAGATTTTTTTGATGTGGACCATTTTTTTAAAGTCTTTATTGAATTTGTTATAATAGTGCTTCTGTTTTATTTTTTGCTTTTTCTGGCCGTGAGGCATGTGTGATCTTAGCTCCCTGACCAGGGATTGAACCCGCACCCCCTGCATTCGAAGGTGAAGTCTTAACTGCTGGACAGCCAGGGAAGTCCTGAAATAAGCTTTCATATGATTGGTTCCTCTATTCATAAAATATTTTGCTGAGATTTCTCTTAAATTCACAGAACTAGACAGAGAAATTTTAAAATAAATATTGCTTAAAGCCAACTGCAAATTTAAAGTGAATAATGAAATCAAAATTTGAGCATTTGGAAAAAGAACACTTAAAATACCATCTGTGAGCCTGAAGTTCCTATACGATTACGAACCAACAATGTTCATAATCATTTTACCCCATCAATTTTGACACTGTGAACATGAAATAAATGTAGGCATTACCTTAAACCACCAACGTATTCTTGTTTTTCAAATATAGTGATGTCAGAGTAGCCTAATCGAGCCAAGAAGGAAGCACAACTTATACTTGCAGGCCCAGCACCCAAAAGAGCAATCTTTGCAGAATAGGCTTCAGGCATTTTTTCTGGGGGAGGCAGAAAATGACTCCTGATTTGTGGGATATTCATTGCTTTGAACACCTACGGAGAAATCAATTGGCATGGTTAACATTTTTAAGCTAACTTTTACATCCTCAAACATAGTTTTAATGTTTCCAATCCATTTGTGCTTTTAATAGAAATAAGCAGTACATTTTAAGTATTAGCATACTTAGAAGTTATACTGGGTCAAGCTAATGGCAATCTATGCTTGACTAACTCTTTCTCAATCTTTGAAATTCCTGTCTAAGGTCCTCTAGGAAGCATTCCTGACTCGCTTTCCCTACTCCAGCCCTGGTCCAAGTTAAATGCTCGTCCTCTAAGCTCCTGTATCATACTGTGTATGCTATTAATGAAACCATTTACCACGTTTGCCACGTTTCCATGTTAGCAGAACATTAGTTCTTGAGTCATAGAATATGTCATATATAAAAACACACACATATAACTTATTAACTATCTGTTTTAAATATTTTTAGAAACATGTTACCATTGTACAACCAGCAGTGAGCGCTAACCTGACACATAGACATTCAGTAGATAATTTATGACATCTGCTTCTGGTTATGATAGATTAGCTTTTGAAGAATAACATTTCAAAAATACGTTGGAAGCACTGGAGAGCCTCTGAAGTAAGCCTGACTACAGGAGCCAAGATCTCAGAAAAAAGGGAACAGCAGAGAAGTGAGGTGACAGTTTAGGAGTTACTTTTACCCTGAGGGAATTCGCCACTTCTTAGCAGAGTGAGGAATCTTGTAGATAGATGACCACGACTCAGAAGAGACAGAAAGAGAGATTTTAGCTAATTTTCTAGGACTAGAGAGACACAGTGTTTATAAACAAAACAAATCTCTATAAAGCAGAAGGGAGCTTTCTGCACTCTGAGAGGCCAGAAGAAACAACTGGAGTACAGGAGTAGCTGAAGAAGAAAAAGTCCTAGTAAACACCTTAGCATACAGCTGAAACTTCTGGAGGGCTGTACTCTGCAAGTGGGGCAAACCAGAGGAAGACATGTAACCCAGCCTGATTTAGATGAAGGTGATAAGGTCTCACTCCTGTCTACCTCCCAAATGATAGGGTGAACCTTCTGTGGAGGATAATAAGTCAACTGCAACATCTACAAATTTTCATATACAAGGCCTGGCTTTTGATCAAAAAAGCCCAGGCCTCTCATTAACTAAGAACTAAGAACTGCCAATAACTCAGAAAACATAAAGATATGCATACATAATCCAGTAAGTGTAGTTATCAATGATAGACTTTAGAATAACTATAATGAACATGTTCAAAAAATACATAAGAATGTGAACTTCACCAGGAAACTTGAATTTGTTTAAAAAAAAAAAGAAATTTTAGAAAAGAAAAAAATTCAAAATTAAAATTGAAAACTAAATAAATGTACTTAACAGTAATTTGAACAGGTGAGCAAAAATGGACTCATAAACTGAAGATGAGTCAATGTTTTGTTCTGTTATTTGTAAATTATTACTGCACTGGATTTTCCCCCTTAGTTTTATAGTAGGGTGCATCAACCTTGGTAGTTTCTGATGAACTGAATATTTGAATGAAATTTTGTAAACTTCATCACAAACGCAACATGTTTAGAGGTCTGGCTTTAAAATTATGCTCTTGGGGTTGAGTCATGACCTCCATCATTCTCACGGTGTACAGTATTGAATAAGTGTTTTAACATCTCCATGCTTCAGTCTCCTCAAACTGTAAAGTGGGGTTAATAATATCTATCTCATAGGGCTAATATGAGGATTAAATACATGTAAACCTAATCTGAGGGTTTCTCTGAATGCCAGGGCACAGTAGAATTGTACCACATAGTAGGCATCCAGCAAGATTTTGATGAATTTCAAAATTCCTGAACTCCAGTGATAGTTACTCATTTCAACAAATGAGTAACACACGCAGTTCTTCCTCAGTGATACAAAAGGATGGTTATTTATAGGTTATTTGTAAGTGAATAATCTTGAGGAACATTTTAAATAGATTTCCTTGTATAATCGCCCTGTGATTTCTGACTTTTCACTCATCTGAGAAGTGCATTTCTTTCATCACTCCATATTGACTTTACTAGCATTTTCCCCATAATTTTCATATTATTTTGAGGCAAGAGAGAAATTATCCTGATTTTAAAAATGCAAAGACTGAGACACAGAGAGGGGCCATGTAATATTCCCCCAAGCTTCCTCACATTCTGGAGACAGAAACAGTATAAGTGTCTAATAATTATGCAGTGCTCTCTAAATGGAAAAGGACATAACATGGTAAATGCAAAGATATTTACTGATTCTAATTGGAGAGTATCCTTTTACTCATTTAAATATTTCTTACTTTCTAAAATGGTACTTAATGGAAATAAACAAATATTTGGTAGCTATATTTCTTCCTCAATTACTCTACTTGTTCTTATAAACCAAGCAATAGCAACTATAAATTATAGGGGAATCATGACAAAGTTTTCTTGGATATTTCAGAATATCTCCACTAGTTGAAGGATATATTGTAAAAGGTTAGTTGTATTCAACATATCCCATAAGAGTTTTATATTTTTGCAAGTATTTAACTTGATTTTATTATAGAAATAAACATAATTTCTGGTCATTTCTAAAGAGATACTATTTCATCAGTTTAGGTCTAAGAGAAACCTTAAAAAAAATACATTGGTTTTCATTTTGCTGGTTTCAGTTTCTTTGAGTTAATTAATTAGCAATATGACAGTCTGGTTACCTTTTGAATGCTTAAATGGAAAGAGATTGTTATTTGTGCATCCAAAAGTAAGTTACCTCAAATTACATGCCTTCTAGGAGATGCTTCTATGTAATTTTCTTTGTAACTTGCTTCCTTTTGTGAAAGAAGTCAAAGGAAGTACTGAGTACATACTATTCACCGCACTCATCCTTAGAAAAGAAATATTCTTGGGCTGTCTGACAGTTTCTTCATCACAATTAAACAAGGGACACCAAAAGTGGGAACTGTGTTTCAAACACATGAGAAATAAGGAAAACTTCATGCTATGGCAAATTTTTAGTTATCAAAATTATCAATGCATTAGTGATTCTTAAAAAATGTTGTTTCATTATGTTCTTATTATTAAAATAGACATTATTGTGAGACATCGCTGGCATGGTAAAAATACTGTGTAATCTGAAATCAGAATATTCTGTTCCATTAAATTTCCACCTTAATTTGGTAAATATCTTTATGTGCCCTCTATACTAGTATGAATAAGACAAACACAGACCTTCCAGTAAGTAGTTCCCTGGGTAACAGGGTACTCATATGTCTTAAATATAGAAAAATTATTACAATGCAATCTGTCCATGTGTAGGGTTCATTTTTATACATGGTGCTGTTGGAGCTGGTGAGAAAGAAATGTTATCCCAGAAGGGAAGAAAGATAACGCCTTAGCCAAATCTTAAAAAAATGACACATGTTATTGTGGAGAGGATTTCACCTCTCTAAATGTCAGCTCTAAAATTAAGAGAGTAATAATTACTTCAACAATTTATTGTGAAGATTGAATAAATCAATGATGATAACCTCCCGGGATTAATGCTTTCTCTTTATAAGGCACTCACGTAGGTGCTTAACATTTATATCTCCAGCCCTAAAAATCTTTAAAGTTAGGTATCATTGCTCATTTTATAGACAGCAGAACTGATTCCTAACTTATTATTCTACATTATAGTTCATAGTCTTATTATGATTAAACTACATGTTCTATTTGTGACTTAAGGCTACAACTGAATTGAATAGTTAAGTTGACAAAATACAATTAGAAAACATAGGTGTGTGTACTTTGGTTATGAGCAACTTTACTGATCCAAAATCATATGTAGGTTCAAACTAATCAGTGCAAGCACTCATTTGCCTTCAGAATTTGCTCATGCTGTTCTCTGTGCCTTGAATTCTCACCCACTCCCAACTTTACCATACTTGGTGAACACCTTTCAGGATTCGGTTTAAATTTCACTTTCTCAACTCAGCTTCCCCTCCCTGCTAGACTCTCAGTTAGGGTTCCTAGCTACTGGCTCCCACAGTATTGTCTGACTGCCCCCTCTCCGCACTCCATTGTAATTTGCTTGCTTTATTGTCTTTCTCACTAGGCAATAAGCTCCCTGAGGGCTAGTATCATTCCTATCTTGTTCATCACTGTATCCTTAGCACCCAGACACTGCCTAGTACCTAGTTAGTCACTCAAATATGTGTTCATTGCTGGAGTTGGAAAATAAAGCTGCCGGGGGTCAGGCAATCCATGCTACAGCTTGCTGGGGACAAAAAGAGAGCAGGGAGGCAACAGAGAGTGATGGAGACATGGTAGACTGGAGAGATCATTCCCCCGTCCTATCAGCTTCAACTGATTTTTAATATGATTTTTCTAGAAACAGCAGTAATGGTTAACTACTTATAAGCAGGTCAATAAAATAATAAAAGAACAGTAATTAGAAGGCAGACATAATTGAAATGTACTGGTTGTTATGTGATATGCCAGATAATCATTTACTAAACTATTTTCAAAGAGCCAGGTTTTCTTGTAGATCACCATTATTTTTGCTCTCATGTTCTATTTCATTATTTTTCTATTATTTTCAGTTTCTTTCTTCTACTTTTTCTACATCTACCACCAACACATCCCTCCTCCACCTGTTTCCTCTCTCTCTAGCTTCTTGAAATGAAACCTGCTTACTTATGTATAATCTTTATCTCTTCTGTTATATACGCTTAACACAATAAATTTTCATGTAAAAATGGCTTCGGCTACATTTTACAGGTTGTCAATGGAAACTGTGTCATTCAGGTCTAAATATTTTATAATTTCTATTGTGATAACCTCTTTAACCCATGAGCTATTTACAAATGTGTGTTTTAAATTTGTTGTTATTGCCTTCATTTTGACAATATTTTTATTTTTGATTTCTAATTTAGTTGTGTTGCAGAAAAGTGCAGTCTGTATGTATTTATTTGGAAACAATATATACATATATGTCCACACTCATATATATCTATATGCACTCACTCTATATTAGTTGGGTACAGGAACCTTTCTGGATTTATTAAATCAATCTAATAAACTTTATTCAAAAAAATCTTACAAATTTTGAGTAAGGCCATATTGTAATATATATGTAAGTTTATGAATTTTATACTTTTAAGACATTTATTCTTCTTTTCATTAATTGTTTTTCTCTTTATTTTTACTAGTACACTTTCCCTAAAATTCCACTTTTGTTACATATGAATATGACTACATTAACTTTTTTATGGTTACTATCTTGCAAGGTATTGCTTTTTTCAACCACCTTATTTTCAAGTTATCTGATAAGGTCTTTCTCTTTTAAACATCATATAGCTGTTTGGAGTACTTATTTTTAATCCATAATAAAGTCACTTATGTTTTAATAAGTAAACTTAATAAATATGTTATTATGATTAATTATATATTTGTATGTATTTCTACTATCTGCTCTGTGTTTCCTGTTTACCATATTTTGTATTTGCTTCTGTCTCTCATTTTTTATTTTTCCTTTCCTGTCTCTCACTGGATTAAGTTTTCTACCCACCCACCCCTCTTTGATTCTATGATTTCTTAGAAGTTACAGGTGGTATTTCTATATTTTTTGTGATTACCCTTTTAATTTTTAACATAGATATTTCAATGTTTTTAAAACATTGAAGAGAGATATCAAGTATCTCTCTCCTCCCAACACAAAAGGCCCTTACCACCCTTAACTGTGCTCTACCACACCCACCTCAAACACCTTCCTTGTCAATTTTATATAAAATTTTATCTCTGTCTTTTTTAACACCCCAAAATGAGTTGTTATCATTACCTTACAGTCAATAATTTTATTTACCACCATATTTTTCTGGTTTATTTGCTCACCATCATTTCTTACATTTCTCTTTCATTCCAAGTTTGTCTCAGTCATGCTGAAGAATAACTTTTAGCAGTTCTTATAACAAGGTGAGTAATAAGTCACCTTAGATTTTAAATGCTTAAAATACCTTTACTCATGCTTGTATTGTTAAGGGAGAAATACAGTTCTTTATCTTAGTTCTTTATAAAAAGTGTTCTTGGCTTCTAACATCTATGGATGCTGATGAAAAGTCTGGGGTCAGTCTAAATGTGTTTGGTTTTAAAGTAATCTGTTTTCTCTTTTTCTGGAAGCTGCTTCTTTTGAGATCTTTGGTATTTCACAATATTATAATCGTGTGTCTAATAGATGGGCTTACATCTTTTCTTTCTTTTGGAAAATTCTCTACCATAACTGCCTTAAGGCTGCTCTTCACCAATCTCTTTCTATTCCATTTCTAAATCTAACTTTTTACTGGTATTTTTACAGTGAATATTTCCAATCAACTATTTTTCATACCAAATTCATTGTTTTTTTTCATAATTTTACCTTATTTTTATGGATATTATTTTCTATTTGTTTTAAAGGCCTGATTATGGTAGTATTTGGTTTCATTAGGACAAAATCATCTATAGGTTGAGTCTTTTGATTATCACTGGCAGCATTAGCTTTTTCAATGTGGCTTTGGACTTTTTGTTCTAAACTTATTCTGAGACAAAGTTTTCTGTCTTTGCACTTACCCTCTTGCTTCTTATGTACAGTACACGATGGCCTCCACCCAGCGTCACTCCTCTCCCTCTACCCCACTGCAGAAACACATCTCTAACTGGAAGCCCAGGGCTCCAGTCCCCAGGTGATATTTAGAGATAACACAGAAGCAAGTTACTGGGCCACTAGGCACATGCCCAAAACACTGGGGCACAGCTCTCATTGCTTATCTTTGTAGCTTCATATAAGCCCTAGCCCTGCATCTATTTTTTTTAAAACTTTCTACCAGGGTTAGGTAAATCCAGTCCTCTATGATGCATAATGTTTTTGGTACTTATTATCCCACACCAGTCAAACTCCCCAGCAGCCCCTGATTGTTTGCTTATGCAGAACCTAGGAGACAGTGGCCCAAGTCCCCTGTTTACCGTTGAATATTTCTATACCATTTCTGGCCCCAAAAGGTATTTATCTTCTTTTTTAGTTCAGCTATTAACTTTTCTTGTGTGCTTATTATATTTCATTTATAGTTACGCTTTGGAGCAAACGGGTATTTAAATTTTAACTCCCAGCATAATGGCTCTTACAAGTGATTCATGCTGATACACTATTACTGCTTTGTACTACTTTATACTACTACTCATCAAATATATTTGCAAAAAAAAAAATACATATTTTTAAGTTGTTAAGATTCAAACGAATGAAAGTCCATCCTTCTACACTGTGAGGTGCCCACAAGAGTATATATATTTGAACTTATAAAAAAAATTCAAAAAACATTAATAGCAAATCTTAATAACCATGTGATTTTGGTAAATTTCAATGTTATTGCCCCAAATCTCTGAATGTATTTTTATGTGTTAAAACTCCAGATACTAGTATATAGTTTTAAGACAAACTAAAATGTTGTGATGAAAATCATCTAACTATTTATCCATCCTGCAGGTTTAATTATTCATCATTGTGCCAGCACTGAGTATTTTTTTTTAATTTTTACTGGAGTACAGTTGCTTTACAATGTTGTGTTAGTTCCTACTGTACAGCAAAGTGAATCAGCTATATGTATACATATATCCCCTCTTTTTTGGATTTCCTTCCCATTTAGGTCACCACAGAGCACTGCATAGAGTTCCTGTGCTATACAGTAGGTTCTCATTAGTTATCTATTTTATACATAGTATCAAGAGTGTATATTTGTCAATTCCAATCTCCAAATTCATCTCACTCCCCAACCCCGCACTGAGTATGTTTAATAGATTTCTAAAGATTTTTGGAAAAGAATGTCAAATATTTACCAATACCTTTATCAAGACATTATTCCTTTCTATTAATCATTGCATTAAAACCAAAAGGAGAGACACAAATGAAGCCTGTACAGGCATTACTTGTGTTTGCATCCCCAAGAGCAGCCCTCTTGATTTCATTTATACAAACCATTGATTTTATTACTCTTTAATGCATATCTTTCATGTACTTCTTATTTCTCTCAGAAATACTTTTTTTTTCTTTTCTATGAACAGTATTCACAAACTATTGATAACACTTTTTTCAAATAGGAGTTGTATGGAGAAATTTTATTCAAAGATGATACAAGTTTGGGACAATAAGGCAAGTGTGAAATGTCATCAAATCTAACAACTATTCGCTAATCCATATTCTATTTATAGATGAACTGCAAAAGGCATTAGCCATAAATATTGGTTATTATCCATAAATAGTGGTTATCATCCATTATCATGGTAATATATCTTAGATTATACACATGAACTAGCAGATCTTATTGACCAGTTTGCCAAACTGTATCATAAATGTGTTAGACTCATTCTTAAATGTACTTATAGACCAGTTATCACAAAATCAGGCTTAGGTTTTCCTAATTAATATAAAACTTTAGGTAAAAGCTTAAACTTCAGGGCTCTCAATTGCACGGGTCCCTTCCAAGGCCCTGCATTTAAATTTGTAGCAGTACTTTTGTGTAATTCTTCAAAGAAGGAACCCAAAGTTTATCATCTCAGGCCCCATGAAACCTGAATACTGGCTGTATAATAATCCTTCAATGGCAAGAAGAAAAGAAAAAACAAAAGCTTCCTGGTAACATATATAAATAAAGAAAACAACTAAGCCATACGTGTTGGTCTTACACAACCTATTTTAATATAGTTGCTTCATATCTAACAGAAAATGAGGTACAGTGACCTCATTATGTGAGTTGTAAGGTACAGTGACTGAGGTATTTGTGGCTGAGTCAACAAGGTGTAACTCTGTGAGCCTGCAGCCAGAAAACCCAAGTTTATATTGACTTTGTATCAATGACTTATAACATTAGGCGGGACAAGTGACAGTTTGTGAAATAATGGGAATTAGATGCTTTGTACTCTGGATCTGCCCTTTATTACATGTGAACTTGTGTAAGTCTCTTGTTACTCATACAAAAAAATGACGGTGATAACATTTACCTAGAGGGTTATTTTGAGTATCAGTCAAGTTCTAAGTAAAGTACCTAACATTGTCCAGGGCTAAAGGAGTTTGCTTAACAAACTATGATTTTCTAATCATTTTGATCCTTGGTTTCCTCATGCCCCAAATGGGAAAAACACTGGCTAGTTTACATGTCTTAATGGTTGTTTTTCAACATTTTAAAGTGAGATATTATAAACCTGAATACTGAATTGAATACAAAAGCATTGAAGTGCTATTGAATACAAAAGCATTGAAGTGCTATGCAAGTATGGAGTATTATGATGCCACATTTTCCCCTACCTGATCCTATCCTTTGTACTAAGGTCTAATCATCTCCAAAACCAAATATCAAAAATTAATGAAGATTAGAGAGGGGAGACAGCAGATGCAAGAAGAACTACAATCCTGCAGCCTGTGGAACAAAAACCACATTCACAGAAAGACAGAAAAGATGAAAAGGCAGAGGGCTAAGTACCAGATGAAGGAACAAGATAAAACCCCAGAAAAACAACTAAATGAAGTGGACATAGGCAACCTTCCAGAAAAAGAATTCAGAATAATGATAGTGAAGATGATCCAGGACCTCGGAAAAAGAATGGAGGCAAAGATCAAGAAGATGCAAGAAATGTTTCACAAAGACCTAGAAGAATTAAAGAACAAACAAACAGAGATGAACAATACAATAACTGAAATGAAAACTACACTAGAAGGAATCAATAGCAGAATAACTGAGGCAGAAGAACAGATAAGTGACCTGGAAGACAGAATGGTGGAATTCACTGCTGTGGAACAGAATAAAGAAAAAAAGAATGAAAAGAAATGAAGACAGCCTAAGAGAACTCTGGGACAACATTAAATGCAACAACATTCACATTATAGGGGTCCCAGAAGGAGAAGAGAGAGAGAAAGGACCAGAGAAAATATTTGAAGAGATTATAGTTGAAAACTTCCCTAACATGGGAAAGAAAATAGCCACCCAAGTCCAGGAAATGCAGAGAGTCCCATACAGGATAAACCCAAGGAGAAACATGCCGAGACACATAGTAATCAAATTGGCAAAAATTAAAGACAAAGAAAAATTATTGAAAGCAGCAAGGGGAAAATGACAAATAACATATAAGGGAACTCCCATAAGGTTAACAGCTGATTTCTCAGCAGAAACTCTACAAACCAGAAGGGAGTGGCATAATATACTTAAAGTGATGAAAGGGAAGAACCTACAACCAAGATTACTCTACCCAGCAAGGATCTCATTCAGATTCAATGGAGAAATCAAAAGCTTTACAGACAAGCAAAAGCTAAGAGAATTCAGCACCACCAAACCAGCTCTACAACAAATACTAAAGGAACTTCTCTAAGTGGGAAACACAAGAGAAGAAAAGAACTTACAAAAACAAACCCAAAACAATTAAGAAAATGGTCATAGGAACATACATAACGATAATTACCTTAAACGTGAATGGATTAAATGCTCCAACCAAAAGGCACAGGCTTGCTGAATGGATACAAAAACAAGACCCATATATATGCTGTCTACAAGAGACCCAACTTCAAAACTAGGGACACATAACAGACTGAAAGTGAGGGAATGGAAAAAGATATTCCATGCAAATGGAAATCAAAAGAAAGCTGGAGTAGAATACTCATATCAGATAAAATAGACTTTAAAATAAAGAATGTTACAAGAGACAAGGAAGGACACTACATAATGATCAAGGGATCAATCCAAGAAGAAGATATAACAATTATAAATATATATGCACCCAACATACGAGTACCTCAATACATAAGGCAACTGCTAACAGATATAAAAGAGAAAATCAACAGTAACACAATAATAGTGGGGGACTTTAACACCTCACATACACCAATGGACAGATCATCTAAAATGAAAATAAATGAGGAAACAGAAGCTTTAAATGACATGATAGACCAGGTAGATTTAATTGATATTTATAGGACATTCCACCCAAAAACAGCAGATTACACTTTCTTCTCAAGTGTGCACAGAATAGTCTCCAGGATAGATCATATCTTGGGTCACAAATCAAGCCTCAGTAAATTTAAGAAAATTGAAATCATATCAAGCATCTTTTCTGACCACAATGCTATGAGATTAGAAATCAATTACAGGGGAAGAAACGTAAAAAACACAAACACATGGAAGCTAAACGTTACTAAATAACCAAGAAATCACTGAAGAAATCAAAGAGGAAATCAAAAAATACCTAGAGACAAATGACAATGAAAACATGACGATCCAAAACCTATGGGATGCAGCAAAAGCAGTTCTAAGAGGGAAGTTTATAGCTATACAAGCCTACCTCAAGAAACAAGAAAAATCTCAAATAAACCATTTAACAAAAAATAATAATAATAATGAAGGCTGGATTATTAGTCCAAGGATGCTAATGTAACTGCATATGCCTTATCAAGCTTGTTATGAAATTTCATTGTTGGTTTGTATTATTTCCTGAGAAACTACAATGTTTCTCAGGACATGTAGTATGTAGAAGCAGCCTACAACAACACTTAATTCTAATCAATGTTCAATCAATGTTTGTGTGATTAACTGAATCCTTACCTAGTGAGAGCTTAATACACTGGGTGTTTATACAAGCCAGTTTTCCTGGTATAGTCCTGGTTTGTTTCTGTTGCCCTGAATTAATTATTAATAGTGTTCTCATTCACTTTCCAAAGTATCTCGGTCATTTGTTTTATTAACTGATTTATAAAGCAATCGACATAACACACAGAGTATATCCAATCTCATATTTCAATTTATGTACTTTTTCTTAATAATTGATTTTAATATGAGGACTGCACCTAAATTTTTTATTTGTTCTCTACTTATCTATTTGATAGATGGGATGCATCAAAAAAAAAACATTATTTGAGAGAGGACATGCAATACTCTACTATTTATTAGTGTATGTGTGTCTATATTCTACTCCAATATACCTGTAGAAGGCAAAAGTTTAAGGCTTTCAGTGACTCCATGTTCAAGATGAATATATGGTAGAAATAATATTTGTCCTATTAAAATAATCACTAACTCAAGTATTCATGTTCATTCACAATTCTTTAAAGTATTTATTGCAGCATTTAACAAAATATAAATATTGATGTCATTTAAGTAATTTTACTAGGTTACTTAATGTAGCCTCATAATACCTGGCTGCTTGAATCATATCAGTGTATTTTTTTATTATATTATAAGCACTGGTCAATTTGATTTCAACTGTGCCTACTCAATAAAACACAGAAATAAACACAAATAGTATATGATGGTATATAAATAGTATATGATGGTATATAAATAGTATATGATGGTGGGCTAAGAACTGGGTATTACAAATGAGAGGTGATATAAAAAACCTCCTGAGAGATACAATTAGAGAAAAATCTAAAGAGTAATTCTGTTCTCAGTGAGTCACCTGATTTAGTCTGGAATTCCGTTTGTCAGTTCCATTCTTAACTGAAAATATGAAAAGTAAACTAAAAGTACAGTGTCAAGAAGTATATGCCACACAAAACAGTATATGTAATGGGTATTAAAATAATCTCATAAAACATTTACTCAGAAAAATAGATATTGTTTTTAGATACCAATTTCATAATCTAATGTATTCCTAAAAATTCATAATTGAGGAAGCAGTCTTAAGTACTAATCCTCTGAACCTCATCCACTTTAAGATTTAGAGTCAAACTTTAGAACCTTGGACTTTCAATTTCAATTTTTCTAAATTGTCTCTAAAACTCTTTAACATCAGTAAAAGGGAAGTGATTTGACATGCAGCTAATTATCTACTTATAGTTGTTTTTCAAACTTTAGAAATGAGTAGAAAGATGCATTCTTATTTCACTATCTTTTTGCAACAATTCATTAGTTAAATTTGAGAGGTAATAAGAGTCTAGCTGGTTTATTAAATGTGATAAATACATGATTTCTTAAAAATTCAACTAAATGATCAAACACATTTTAAAATAAAATTTTCAAGTGTTACATTTTTATAGAGAAATTTTTAAGACCCTGATGAAATTGATAAGAAAATCCACGGCAAACTATTATTTCCAAAATTGTTTTATTTAAGCACTATTATTATACCTAACTGAACTAGGAAAAACTGCCTCCAAGAGAGATTTGGAATCACCCTGTAGCCTGTCTGTCCCACAAGCACACAAAAGTGTATGAAGCAAGGTCACTGCAGATGTGAGGACAGCAAAGGACTGACAATACAGGACCAAAAGAAAGTAGCTGAGTAGCTGGTCTCCTGATTCTCCTCATGCTATCCTTTGTGTGATTTATTCCTTTTCTACCACAGTCCCTCCAAATGATATGCCCATGTTCAAATGGAAAGGTGTAAGATATGGATGTAAATGATAACGGCAGACTACAGAGTTGATATTTTAAAAATCACTTATAAGTTATAGGAAAAACAATTTTGAAAAATATCATACTATTTTACTCTGCTTTCCTAACCTTTGCTTAATTTGGCTGAAAAATAGATTTATATTTCTTTAAACGTCAAAAATCAATCATTGTTTTATCAAACAACCAAAACATGAAATTATTTGCATCGTGTTCCACTTTGACTTAAGTATTCACGTCAATAGTTTAGTAGTTTGAAAGAATAATAGTATTTTGTATACTGTTATTTATAATTAATATTTTTATTTTAATATTATTTAAAATATTTATACTTTTTCTTTTCACTGGAAGTCAATTAGTTCATTGTATTTTGCTTATTTTTTTTAATTGAAGTGTAGTTGATTTAGTGTTAGTTTCGGGTGTACAGCATAGTGATTCAGTATTTTGCAGATTATACTCCATTTTAGGTTATTACAAGATAATGAGTGTAATTCCCTGTGCTATATAGTATATCCTTGCTGCTTATCTATTTTATACATGGTAGTTTGTATCTGTTAATTCCACACCCCTAATTTGTTCCCCCCATTCTCTCTCTCCTTTGGTAACCACAAGTTCGTTTTCTATATCTGTGAGTCTGTTTCTGCTTACCTTCACAACTATGACAGTTGGGTAAATTTAAGTAAACAACCCTTTCACAGAACTCTCTACAATAACTTGCCCTAAGTAGTCAACTTAAAAAAAAAAAAAAATGAATGGAAAGCTTTTCTATATAGTTCCACTGGGAGATTTTTATTTATGATTTGATAGATATATTTGAAGACACAGTAATACAAAGTAAAAATGGAATGTAATAAGATACATTCCTATCTAAATTCCATGAGTCACTTAAAATAATTTTAATGCCATTCTAATCTATGCTATGTCTTAAATAAACAGACTGCTTTGAAAAGCAGTGGTAGTAACCTCATTAAAACCAAGTGAGAGTTCTCAGAGGAATGGTGTTTCCCTTTCTCTCCCTCTCTCTGTTTCCTCTCTCCTGCGCTCTCTCTCTCTCTCTCTCTTTCTCTCCCCCTCTCCTCCCCTTTCCTTATCGCTCTCCCCCTTTTGCCTTCTCCCTCTCTGTTGTCAGGTTACTGACAAACTAACAATATTATTTTAACTCATCTTGTTTTGAAATGCAGTGTTAGTTCGTATACATATTATGTGACCTTTTACTTACTACATCCTTGCAAGCTTGCCCTGTTTTAATGAAGAGGCAATGAGTCCCCAAAGAAAAATGTGGAAGAATTCAAGTGAATCTTCTCCATCAACTAAGGATTTTCTCAGGTTGTAAAGATCATACCTTGCACTGGTCAGGTAAGCCTAATGCAATTTTGAATTTGGTAGGAAAAGAAATTAAATCCAAGAATTTATTGCAACAACTCACAACCTCAAATTGTTTCTATTTTCTCATTCCCAGGAGCCCTTCCTTAGAATTAACCTGTCAGAAAGCAGGAAGGGAATAACCCTGATTTATTACTAAAAGCAAAGTGAAATTTAAGCTTGAGGGATACTATGGGAAGGGCCCTAAAAAGAAAGAATATACTGTGTTTAAGTTGACAAAATCAGACAGGGAAGTCATTAACTAAAAATCTAGTGTTGACAGGCATTTAATTTGGTATTCTAGCCAACTGGACACCAAGGATTACAAAATTTTACTGGAACCTCCATATAAGCTGGTCATTTAAATGATACATGGGAATTGACCTGGTAGTTGACTCCAAAAAGGAGACCCCAGAGAGAATAAGATGTCCCAGAGAATCAAAGTCATTTAAAAAGGATTCATAAAAGAGAAAGACATGGCACAAACTTACAGGATAAATAGGGACAAAATGTGTTCATATTACTTTATTATAAATTTGCATTCAAATAACACACCGGCTTTTAATCCATAAATTCACAAAAGCTAATGTTAAAGAATATTATTCAGTTTCAGGGTGTTTGATAATTCTACAACCTCTATTACTCAAAAAATATTACAGAAGAATACTGATGCATTATTTCAAGCTGTAAAGATTAAAGACAGTTTCTGGAAAAAGAATCAGTTAAGCAAGATAGTCTTTTCATAATGAGGGCTCCTAGCCACACTCCAATGTAAAGTTAATGAATATATCCCATTTTCAGATCCTCCACTTTATATAATTTTCAGTGAAAGTTTTTTAATAACCTTCTGGGATTACAATTAAATTGACATATGGGTTTAGAAAATTTCATTTTTGAAGCCAAATTGTTGAATAAAAATACTGTTTATGGCACAAAACACTTTCATTTTACCTGTATTATCACACTAAAAATATTGGATATCAACAAAGCATCAAGAATTAAAGTTATTTTAAGATTTTTGTGCTTTGGGGGGAGGGAAACAATGTATACATCTTACATACCTCAGTAGCAAACTGTTGCAATCCACCAATATTAATTGGTCCCTCTTCAGTGGCATATAAATTGCATCCACCTACACAAAGATCAGAAGTTGGACATACCATTCCACAGGTCAGACCAAGTGGGTTATCAGAAAAAATCATCTTAGCAGCTCCATAATAGTTCTGCAAAAATAAAATAAAATAAAATTTTCTTATGTAACAATGTACCTTATAAACATTCAAATTATGACCTATTTTTTTCTATTAGATTATTGGATTGAAATCAAGATATGTATAAGATGCAGAGGTTATAATACTGTTTACCATCATCAGGAGCTATAAAGCAATTATTAGCAAAGTAATATATAGGAGTATTCAATATACATCATATTAATAAATGAATAATTTTGGTAGTCGAAATTTAAAATATGAATGTTCTGTAACTATTTTTCTTTCACAAGGCATCTAACTCTATCCTGCTATAAATATTTATTTTCAGTTTTAACAAAGATTAGTTAGGTAGATTGCTTGAACAAGCTTAAAATCTAAACCTTAAGAAAAAAAAAAAGATTATGCTCAGGTTATCCAGGTTATCCTCCATTTAACTAAATTAAAAGCAACCAGGGCTCTATTTCCCTTCATTTCTTCTGGGCTGTCCATGGATACTATGTACTGTGACACTCTTTGTTGACCATCCTCCTTCAGTAACATCTTATTAACCAAATATGCTGACGAAACTCATTATACAGGACTAAACCTTAACAAGTTCATCCCTAATCGCTCCCTTCCACACATTTGACTATTATAGATTAGCTTAGAATCCTTTACGTTTCATTAAGAATTTCTAGGGACTTCCCCGGTGGCGCAGTGGTTAAGAATCCGCCTGCCAATGCAGGGGACACGGGTTCGATCCCTGGTCCAGTAAGATCCCACATGCCGCAGGGCAACTAAGCCCGTGCGCCACAACTACTGAGACTGCACTCTAGAGCCCGTGAGCCACAACAACTGAAGTCCATGCGCCTAGAGCCCGTGCTCCACAACATGAGAAGCCACCACAATGAGAAGCCCACGCACCGCAACAAAGAGTAGCCTCCACTCGCCGCAACTAGAGAAAGCCTGCAGGCAGCAATGAAGACCCAACGCAGCCATAAATTAATTAATTAATTAATAATTTTTAAAAAAAGGATTTCTGGACTAAAAAGAGAACTGCCATATGACCCAGCAATCCCACTACTGGGCATATACCCTGAGAAAACCATGAGTCATGTACCACAATGTTCACTGCAGCACTATTTACAATAGCCAGGACATGGAAGCAACGTTAAGTGTCCATCGACAGATAAATGGATAAAGAAGATGTGGCACATGTATACAATGGAATATTAATTACTCTGCCAGAAAAAGAAATGAAATTGAGTTATTTGTAGTGAGGTGGATGGACCTAGAGTCTGTCATATAGAGTGAAGTCAGAAAGAGAAAAACAAATACTGTATGCTAACACATATATATGGAATCTAAAAAAAAAAAAATTGTTTTGATGAACCTCGGGGCAGGACAGGAACAAAGACACAGACGTAGAGAATGGACTTGAGGACACGGAGAGGGGGAAGGGTAAGCTGCGACGAAGTGAGAGAGTAACATTGACATATATACACTACCAAATGTAAAATAGATAGCTAGCGGGAAGCAGCTGCATAGCACAGGGGCATCAGCTCGGTGCCTTGTGACCACCTAGAGGGGTGGGATAAGGAGGGTGGGAGGGAGATGCAAGAGGGAGGGGATACACCTATGCGTATAGCTGATTCACTTTGTTATACAGCAGAAACTAACACAACATTGTAAAGCAATTATACTCCAATTAAGATGTTAAAAAAAATTATTTTTGGAACCCGACTTGTTCATAAATTATACAACTACATCATCATTTACTAAATAATAAATAATAAGTTGAATATTTCAGAAGAATGTTTTCCTCTAATGAAAATTAAAATATTGGGCCTGACCAGTATTCCTCAAAGCTGTCAAGTATTTTGTCAAAACTAAGGAAAATTTTGAGAAGCTGTAACAGTCAAGAGGTCCCTAAGGAGATGTGACAACTAAATGTAATCTGTTATTTTGGACAGGATCCTGGATCAGAAAAAGGGCATGAGGTGAAAACAAAGGAAATCTGAAGAAACTATAAATTTTAGTTAATAATAATATATTAATAATGTTTCATTAATTGTAATAAATGTACTATACAATGTTAGATGTTAATAGTAGGTGAAACTTTGTATGGAAATTCTCTGTACCATCTTCACAATTTTTTAATAAATATAAAAATACTCTAAAAATACTTTTTAAAAAAGAGATGGTAGAACATATTTAACAATATGAAACAAATGCATTTGTTTTTCTTTTGGCTTTGGTTTAAAGTACTTTTGAAGGTCTTCGAAAACACATACATTGCTTCCATAACTAATTTCAATCATAAATACAAATTCCTATATAAAATACTGATGATAATAAACAACAACAATCATCTTTACTATTTATTGACTCTTTACTATATTTCTAGAACTTTACCAGGTCTTTATTTAAGTTTTAACACCAATCATCTTATATAAGATGTCCAGCACTAAATAAAAAATTTCTAGGCATAAGAAAAGACAGAACTAAATCCCTGATAATCAGAAAAACAAATAAATAAATGAAGCAGACCCCAAGGTGATCCAGAAAGTAAAGTTAGCAGATGAAAACTTTAAATTAATTTTAATAAAAATTCAGACTAAAAAGACACACAAAATAGATGAAACAATAAAATATAATTAGAATATTGTAATCTGTTAAAAAAGAATCAAACTGACATTCCATAACTGAGTAAAACACTTTAAAATAGATCTAAATGCATGGTTTTAACAGCATTCATGGTGGTTTAACAATATTTCTCTTATTCTCAGATCTGTTTCTCCACTCCATTTCTGTGCTTACCACCTTATTTCAGGCCCTCAAACCTCTGTCTGGGAAAAGGAAATCATTGTGCACTGTTGGTGGGAATGTTAATTGATGTAGCCACTGTGGAAAACAGTATGGAGGTTCCTCAAAAAACCAAAAAGAGAACTACCATGTGGTTCAGCCATTCCACTCCTGGGCATATATATGAAGAAAACGAAAACACTATTCGAAGGATTACATGCACCCCATGTTCATAGCAGCATTATTTACAAAAGTTGGGATGTGGAGGCAACCCGGATGTCCATTGACGGATGAATGGATAAAGAAGACATAGTATACAGTGGAGTATTGCTCAATGGAGTATTGGTCTTCTTAGAAACCAACAGTCACAACTGACACATGTAAATGTTTCTTTAGTACACTTGGAACCTGAATGACTTTTTGGCCAACCCAATATGTTCAACTGATTTTTTTTTTTTTTTTTTTTTTTTTTGCGGTACTCAGGCCTCTCACTGTTGTGGCCTCTCCCGTTGCAGAGCACAGGCTCTGGACGCGCAGGCTCAGCGGCCATGGCTCACGGGCCCAGCCGCTCCGCGGCATGTGGGATCTTCCCGGACCGGGGCACGAACCCGTGTCCCCTGCATCGGCAGGCAGACTCTCAACCACTGTGCCACCAGGGAAGCCCCAACTGATTTTTAAAAGGGTTCCAGGACAATTCAATAGGTAAAGAACATTCTCTTCAACAAGTGATACTGTAATAACCAAATTCCACATGCAAAAGGATTAAGTTGAAACTCTACCTTACATTGTATATAAAAGTTAACTAACAATGGATGATAGATCTAAATTTTAGAGCTAAATTTATAAAACTCTTAGAAGACAACATTGGAGCAAATCTTCATGACCTTGGATTAGGCAATGGTTTTTAGATATGACAACCATGCACAAGCAACAGCAAAAATATAGATAAATTGGATTTCATCAAAATTAAAAGGATGCCATCAGAAAAGTTAAAAGAAAACCAGAACAGGAGAAAACCATACGTGATAAGAAATTTGCATCTTGAATATGTGAAGAATATCTACAACTCACTAATAACAAACAAATAGCCAATTAAAATGAGCAAAGTATTAGTATAAACATTTCTCCAGAAACATATAAATGGACAAAAAGCATAAGAAATGACACTCAACATCATCTATCAGAAAAATGCTAGCCAAAATGACAATGAAATATCACTTCTCACCTGCTTAGTGGGCTATAGTTGAAAAGACATACAGTGAAAAGTGTTGGCAAAGATGTGAAGAAATTGGAACTCTCATAAGCTACTGATGGGATTGGAAAATGATGTAGCTGCTTTAAAAAATAGTTTGGCAGTTCCTCATAAGTTTTAAAAGTAAAGTTACCATGAGATTCAGCAATTTCACTCTTCGGTGTACACCCAAGAAAATTCACAACATATATCTATGTAAAACTTTGTACACTAATGTCCATGGCAGTATTATTCTTAATGGCTAAAATGAAAACAACTCAACTGATCATCAACTGATGAAAGGCTAAAAAAAAAATGTTGTATATCCATATAATCGACGTTATTTGGCAATAAAAAGTAATGAAGTAATGATAAATGCTACGACATGGCTGAACCTTGAAAATATTATGCTAAGTGAAAGAAGCCATTCACAAAATACTACACATTATATGATTCCATTTATAGAAAATATGTAGAATAGGCAAAACCAAAGAGACAAAGCAGATTGATAATTGCCTATGACTGGGAATCTGAAAAGAAATGGAAAACAGCTGCTAATGGGTATACAGTTTCATTTTGGGATGATAAAAATATGCTCAATTTGATTGTGGTAACGATTGTAACTCTGCAAATTTATTCACCATCACTGAACTGTGCACTTTACATTGGCAAATTGTATGGAATATGAATTATATCTCAATAAAGTTGTTATTTTAAAAAGTACACTTACAGGACTGGGAATTATATAGGCAATGTGTAAGGCAATAAAAAAATCATTCTTGTAGAAAATAAAATTTTTTTATAAAGCGATATTTGAATAAGACTGCTAAATTAGATGCAAAACTGGACAATATCCTAGAAGACAAAAAAACATCACTTTTGGAGTTATATTTTCTACTGAATGGAAATAATTTGCAACTCTACTATACACAAATATCAAAGTAAAGATGTAAATTTGCAGTCTAAAATTTTAATTAATGTTACAAATTAATAGTTTTTTTTCCTAAAAATTAAATAATACTTAGGTGTCACCTTGTATTTACTTACAAAATGCTTTAGTATGATAATGGTAAACAAATACAGACTTATCTCATTGGTCGTTGGTCTGGTTTTGGATAATTTTGCCTAATAGTGGTAAACATTAAACGAACTGTTCATAATGAACAGTTACGAGCTTAAAATTAATTGGTCTACTCCTAAGCAAACTTCTTTAGTTCCTACTTAAACCCATTGATCCACTAACTCAGCACCTGCAATTAAGCAAGCAGTTAATCACTGCCGAGAAAATCTCAAAGTCATTGTCAGTATTCTTTCCTCATCTTACTTGACACATCAGGAACATGTGACATGATTGATTAACAAATATTTACTGACTCACTGACTAAAAAATCCTATCGCATAACTAGAAGTTTTTATAATATAAAAAGAGTATCATAGCAAAAAATGTCAATTGCAGATAACTTTTAAGGATATTTGAGGAAAAAACAATGCAGAAAGAATATAATCTACTTAAACACCTAAGGATCTTTCCACAAGAATACTGATTGTTTTATGAGCCCCAAATTAGTTTCAAGACTGCACATAAAATAATCACAGAAGAGAAAGAGATACATATTTTTTTAAATGCAACAAATAAAACATTTAAAATTACACTTATGGCTCATGATATGCTACCGCTGTCAAACTTACTGGGCCTGATCTATCACAGCCTATCATTGACAATAAAACTGTCTAGTAATTTTTCAGCACTGTCATAACTCCAAGTGTAACCATTACATCAAAATAAAATTATAGGAGACTATAAATTTTTTTTTAAATTAATAAGAATTACTGAATGTTTCTTAAATTAAAAAATCACCATGACAATTTTTTTAAGGCAAATTTACGTTCCCTGATATCAAAATGATTTGCTATCGGAGTAAGAAGTCATTTCAGGCTAAGGTTTAGAATCAGTTTTAAAATTGGTGGCATTCAAAATGACTCTGGAGGTGACAGACCTAAGAGATGAGAGGGAATGTGATACAGTCATTGTAGACTGAAATGAGTAAATAATCAGAAAAGTTCAAAATATGTCTTGGCGTAATGACTTGGCAGTTTGGCTAGAGTAGTTCATTCATCCACTTAGGAAATGATGATTAGGAGATATATTTGGAAAATGTGTTTGGACCAAATTATGGAGAATCTTCACTGTCAACTTAAGGGTTTGGTATTTAATTGAAGTTTTTTAATAGAAGGGTGCCAGTACTAAGGGACTAACTAGGAAGACTACTGTATAGATGATGTGGAAATTCTCAGAAAGGGAGTGGAATTACAGGGAATTTGAAGAAGAAACAATTTAAACCTAAAAAATGGAAAGCATTGGCATATATCACAGAATATAGAAACATGGTTTTGAAAATGGGCTAAGCCAACATTAAGCACCTATTCAGAAGTCACCTTTGCAATCGACCTCTTACAATTAATTTTGAAGAAACGGTAGATAACTCCATGTGTAGAGATATGGGTACTCAGCGTCAAAGACATTCAGAAACCTGTTAGAAAGGGAACACTTCCTCAACTCTTCCCATCAAGAATGTCAAGATCAATATCAATTATTTCTCTCATAGTAAGTGGGAAGATTTCTTGAGCCCTCCTTCTAAACTAGAGTTTTGACTCCTATTCTGTGAGCTCTTAAACCTTTCTAAAAGTAAAGGCTATAAAATTTAAATTTAGTAGGGTACTTTAAAGACAACCCAGCAGTCTCCTTCTAGAAAATACACAACCACTTCAACTGGTTTCTTCATGTTATTCAGTCACAAGTATTTTAGTCTTCTACTGTGTGAAAGAAAAAATGTACAGGGCTATGTTAGGAGGGAAAGAAAATAAATATCTGATCTTTTGTGCACAGATTTATTTTATATATAAAGGATGATGACTTTTCCCTTTTTTAAACAAAAATCTAAAAGGCAAAAACGATGTTTGATATGTTTGCTGTTTTTATCTCAACACAAAAGAACAGGCGTTGACTGTTATCCGGTCCATTAACTTACCCAGTGTCTTCTCGGTGCTGAATTTTCTATTACACATTGGGATTTTTAAAGCATATTCTAAGGAACAACTTATGCCATTTACGTGAGTTAATTTTAAGATAACTTCAACTTTTATTCTTTGTTTTTCATTTTAAAGTTATAGCTTGAAACTTCATTAGTGTCATCCCTCTACAATTTAATGATTTTTAAAGTCATTATCAAGGAACACGAAAAACTCACAAGCCAGCTATTCTCTCATATGGTATAACTATTTTAACAAATAGTTCTATCATATTCAGGCCTTCATGTCACTACAGCATTATCAATACAGCTGGTGGATTTATTTTAAAGTGTTCTTCCTTCTTCCAATGAGTGTTTTCACAGATGGAAGCACCCTTCCAAGATAAACTCCAATCTGTTGCATTTAAAAAATACTTGGGCTAAACTTCAATAAGTTTGCATGTGTGAGAAGGGTGAATTAACATTACTTGTATTTCTGGATTGAGCTATATAATGGTGAGTGTCATGATGTACATTAGTTGAATAGAAAATATCTCTAGTAGCACATACAAAAGTATAGGCAAAGGACATCTCTCTGGCACTCACCATCCCTCAATAAACAATCTATGTATCTTCACATATTTGGCAAAGGAGAGGTAGGGATATATCATGAACAGAATACACAAAAATTCCCGCCCTCACAGTACTCACATTCTTGTAGAGACAAATGGAGATGGAAGAATAGATTTGGATGCTTTTATTCTGAAAATCCTCCCTTCATACCACATACACTAAATTTTACAAAATTTTTACATGAGTAGACTTTAGAACTATGAATTTATTTTAGTCTCACTTAATGCGTAAGGAAATTAAAAAAATCATTCTTGTAGAAAATAAAGTTTTTATCTGACCTTGAGATGCTAAACTAGAAAACACACATTCAAGTGCACGCACGCACGCACACACACACACACACACACACACACACACACACGGGTTTCTGAGCCATATGCTCCTGGATTTGAATCATGCTTATACCATATGATTGGAGGAAAATGTAATATCTCTCAGCCTCAGTTTCATCACCTAAGAAATACAGATCAAAATTCCTTCTTAATTAGTCATATTTATGTTAAATATTGTTTAAATACTTGACACAGATAAGATGCCTAGTACATTATGGAGCATAGGGCAGATTTAATGAATTTAAGTCCCCACGCCTTCCCCTAGGCTTTTTCTCCCTAAAAAGGTTTTCTTAACATGTTAATTCTAAGAGTTTAAGATTTTAACACTTATTAAAGAAAACTCATGTTAGGAAGTAGAAGACAGCAAAAAAGAGCAAAAAGTACAGAAAGAAAAATTATCATCAATCTACTAGGTCATAAAAAAGAAATGACATGGAGGCATGTAAGTAGAGGCATAATAATTTATATACATTATAGAAATGTAAAAATGTCACTTCTACTTCTCCAATTTTCTGCACCCTATCCCCCTTTCTCTATTAAATTGACCTGAGAACATATAATATTACCCAACTTAGTTAAGATAACTTAGTGTGTATGTGTACATGTACTCAATTCACTAATCATCAAGTATTTATGAACATCTACTCTGTGAGAGGCCTTTTGGTAAGCACTAGATACGCGTGAAGAATCAGTATTTTTGCTCTAGATTGTTCTGGTTAAATGGAATACAATTATCTTCTATACCAATATCCACCCTATTCATACCATATATCATTGTTCAAATAACATTTCCTTTAAAAAACTTTATCAATTTTTCACCATTTTCCAACCAGAAGCATAATGCAAGTATGTCCTTTCTTTGCACTACACCTTTTCAACCACTGTATTTGTTAATATAAATTTACGATAGTTGTATATTTTTCTGATCTGTCTTTTATTAATTTTTTAAAATTTCAGAAACCATGTCTAATCTATAATCTTTGCCTCTAAGCAAGCAGTAGAATATTAGAAACTCAATTGATTAGCATTTATCTTTTAATATCAAAAATAAACATTTAGGTAAAATTCAAAAAGTGTAAAGTACTTCATAGTTTTGAATGATCATTTTAAAGTAAATAATGTGAATATTTGTTGTAAAAACTAACAAGCCCACTTTATCCGAGAAAATAATAAAATGTGCAATAGATTTTGTAAGAAATTTACAAAGGTATAATTGTTTTCATTCTTAAAGAGAGATTAAGAAGCACAGAAATAAACAATAGAACATAAGATTATTTCATTTAGTGTATGCTAGAGTTCGCATATAGTAGTTTACCATAATTCATGATATACTTTCTTCAAGGAGATAGGATGCCTTTCTACATCTAAACTGCAATGCAAATATAGAAACACATATGTTAGAGTCATGATCATAATGTTAGAATGATCATTAAAGCTAAGAAAAAAATGTAAAAGTAGAAATCTACAAGTATCATTTATAAATATTACATAACTTGAAAGCAAATAGAAATATTTTAATTTGAGAAATTATTGAAGGTGAAGTAAAATTAACATTGATAGAATCCCCTATTTATAAACTACATAAAAATGCTAAAAGATTTTTCTCTAATTTTATATTAGAGAATTGTGTCATCTCGGATATAATTTAAATATACTGGTTACTAATATTTGGCTACAAAAAGAAAAACTGTGGAGGTTTTGTTGTTGTTTCTCTGTTCTTTAAAAAACTTTTGTTATTGAAAAGGGCAAAAAAGTACAAGTCAATCAAGTTTTTGGCCAAGTTTTAAAAATAAATTTATATTTTCAATAACAAATATATATAATAGCTAAATTAAAAAAAAAACCTGAAGGTAAGAAAGAGCTCAAATAATCTCACTCCAAATCATCTTACCCCAAACAAGATTTAAAACAACAAACTCAGTGACCGTTGTTGAACATCATATATATGATAATAACTTGACAGAATTTTACTACTTATGATATTAGAACTAGACTATAATTTAACACTCCTATTTTCTTCTATTCAAGCAAAATAAAGTCACACTATTTTATGAAGGTTTACTCTTCACTGACAGAAATGAGAGATTTCTTAACTGACAGGGTGTTTTGGTGTCTACCATAGTGTGTTATATATGGCTCATAAAACCAGCTGTCAGTTACAATCTGTACAGTGGGTACAAATAGATTTATCAGAAAAGTCTCCTTTCCAAGTGCATTAATTTAAACCCAAACTACTTTCAAAATTGTAATTAGTTTTGATTATAACAATTTACTTAAAAATCTTCAATTTATCAAAGTACTTGTCTAAAAATGAAACCCAAATTTCTTTAAGATGACATCTACTGTGTTATACATTTTGCCCACTCTTCAATATATTAATACTACTTATAAAACTCTGTCAGGATAGCAAATGTGTTACTTATTTAGCTCTTTATATTTTAATAATGACTTATAAATATACATACTTCATTCATATAAATAGCGTAGTGTGATGCAAACAAAAGCACACTCGACAAGGAAAAGCATACTCAGGAAAATCCAGTTACATTATCAAGTGGTTCTGTGATCTGGGATAAATCATTTAACCTTGCTGGATTTCAAATTTCTTCGCCATATAATGGGATGGTTAGTTAGATTAAAATTCCATTTGTCTAGATTCTGTTACACTGAATTTTACTTAATAATGACAAATATTCTAAGTAGTATCTCATGTGTTTATATAGATTTTTCTTTGCCTTGATTATACTAAAGAAAAAAGCCATAATTCCAGTTTAATTTACATATACATATATAGACTATAAATCATTGTTCTCTTTAAAAATAATTAATTTTTAAAATATATTTACAGTAGCATATGTTTAAATGTTTCCAAACATACACACAACCACAAACAGTGTGGCTTTACCTGTCTCATATAAAATTGGTTTCATATGTACAATGAATACCTTTTCTCATTTAGTTATATTACTTTTAGATTTTATATTGCTCATATTTTATAATGGGTTGACTAATAATGCTTTGTGTTGTAGGTTTTCAGAACTAAATGTTAATCTTTTGAAGCGAATACAAAGAAAAGTAGTTAATGTTACCTATGTTGGATGTGATTAAAAGTAAAAATGTAACCTTTTAAAGGTCCAAAGACATATATTATAAAACAGAAACAGGACAGACTTTGCATAAGCATTAATGATTCAATAGACAATTTAACATCCATCTATCTTTTCCAGCACAATGCATTAGAAAAGAGGGGACATTTTGACAATAATATTATAGTCCTTTGTCTTTAGCACTAGTAAATTTAGCATTCTACCATTTGCTAGACTCAAAACTGAGAGGCTATGTATTAAAGGCTGAATTCCAGAAAATTTAATGTTATACCACCTGATAAATGAATAAGGTAAGATAAGCATACATTTGCATTAATAAATTTAAATTAATATATTAGAGTCCAAACACAGTGTTCAATAATTATTTTGCAGAGCATCTTTCCATTTCATAAAATTAATTTTACATGTTGAGAAAAGTCAGGATATTCTGAAAATAAATATACTATCAGGGGAATAAATATAGAATTAAGTATATGATAGATGTGGCATTTCAGAATAGTGGGAAATGTATTATTCAACAGATTTGGAACTATTAGTTATTTAGAAAAAAAAAAAGCTGAATTTTTCTCTCATCCTTTATACCAAAATAAAAACTCAGAATAAGGCCTGCACATGTTACTCTGTAAATCCTTAGATTTATTTTATTTTACTATTGAATTTTAATTTATTATTTTCATTAAAAATATACATGCTGGGACTTCTCTGGTGGTACAGTGGTAAAGAATCTGCCTTCCAATGCAGGGGATGTAGGTTCCATCCCTGGTCAGGGAACTAAGATCCCACATGCTGCGGGGCAACTAAGCCCACATGCCACAAACTACAGAGTCCATGTGCTCTGGAGCCTGAACCACAACTACAGAGAGAAAACCCATATGCCACAACTAGAGAGAAGCCCATGTGCCGCAACGAAAGATCCTGCAAGCTGCAACTAAGACCCAACACAGCCAAAAAATGAAGAAAATAAATAAATATTTTTTAAAATATACTTGCTAATTGTAGAAGTAAAATAATAAGGACATTTATAAGAAAAATGTTAATAACCCCTTTACCCTGCCCTCAACCTTAATCAACTGAGGAATCTAAAGTTTAAGTTATTTCCCTCTATGCCACTTTTAGCTTATATATAAATTAGAATTTTTTTCTAAAGATAGTTTTATGTTATTCATATTAATATGCAACTTACTTTTTTCATTTAATAGGGATACCTCTCTAGATCAACAAATATAATAATAATGCATAGCCTCATAACATTCCATAATATAAATATAACCTAATAGATTTATCAATTTTCCTAATGATGGATGGCACTATAATTGTCTCAAGTTTTTGCTACCTCAAACAATGCTATGATTGGTATAATAAATACTATTGTACATATGCCATTAAATGGTCATACTTTTATTTCTCTAGGAAGAACAGATAGCAAAGCATTGCTAGTACAACAGTATATATATTTGAAATTTTCAAATACATTACTACTGTATGAGACTTCTTGCTTCCTTTCTGCTAAATAGCATAGGAGGTTATTTAACATTTTAACTTTAAAAATATGATGAGAGGGCTTCCCTGGTGGCGCAGTGGTTGAAAGCCCACCTGCCAATGCAGGAGATACGGGCTCTTGCTCTGGTCCGGGAAGATCCCACATGCCGCGGAGCAGCTAGGCCCGTGAGCCATGGCTGCTAAGCCTGCACGTCTGGAGCCTGTGCTCCACAACGGGAGAGGCCACAACAGTGAGAGGCCCGTGTACCGCAAAAAAAAAAAATATGATGAGAGAAAACTGGTGTCCCACCCTTTGATTTACATATTTCTGGCTAATATGGAAGTAGGACATCTCTAATATAGCCATTAATCATTTGCATGACCTATTCTTTAATGTTTATAACTTTTGCCCATGCATACACAGGGTCAGGTTATTTTTTCTCATTTAAATTTTTAGGAACTCTGATTTAACAGAGAAGTTACCACTTAGCCTAAACATGCAGAGCAAAAAAAATGTTCACTTGGTTTCAAGTTTGGTTAGATTTTATTTTAAAATACATTTTTAAATGTGTGTAGTAAAATTTTCTCTCACACATTTCACAGCTTCAAAATTATCCTTAAATCTTTTTTTTTTATATTTAAAAATTTAGTCCACCTAAAATTTATCTTAGATGGCCTGATGAAGGGTTCTAAAAGTAAAGTAAAAATTTTATCAGAACCACTTTTCAAAGAACTCATCATTTTCCACTGAATTAAAATGTCCTCTTCATTATATGTTATGTTCTCTTACTTACTTGGTTCTATTTACAGATTTTCATCAGTTTCAGAAATGTGCATTCCTATACCAACTCTATATTATCTTAACTATAGTAGCTTTACAGTGAGTATCAATATCTGATGGCAAATCTTTTTGTCTTATTTTTCAACAGTTTCTTCCATATGTCTTCTCAATTACTATTCCAGTATTTACTAATAAAAATGTGGGTTTCAATCATTCTAGACTACCCACTAGATCTTATTTATAGCACTTTTCCACATGTATTAAGAAATAGTTATCTACCATGACTCTTCTAATTTAAAAAGTTAAAATTATAGGTAAAATATGTGTTAAAAAGTCACTGTGAACGCATCCATGAGCTTTCATGTCCAGGGACTGAAAAATGACAAGGCAGTAAGCAGAGAAATAAGTGGAACCATCTTAAAGGCATTCATCAAACCAGGTGAAAAAGGCTTTCGTTTTCAGGGCCTTTGACAACATAGCAAATATAAATTCCTTCTAAAGAAACGTCTTCATTGCTGTCCTCAAAGAACTTCCACAGATAAAGCCTCAAAGAAAATGAGCAACCAGAATTAAAAAATAATAATAAAAAATAAAAAAAGGTATTAAACACACAGGGAAACAAAACACTATGAGTGGAGCCAGTAGACATCACAGACAATATAATCAGGCTCACAAATACTTTAGATAGTGGGATTCTCAGAGTACAAAGCTACGTAATTTTATCTGTTTTAAAAAATTAAAGACAGGCTTGAAAAATAAATAAAAAGCTACCAGATTTTTTTTAATGTAAAAAAAAGGACTCCTAGAAATGAAAGATAAAATTGTAACTCAAAACTCAGTGGACCATTTTAACAACATGTTTGAAATTGGTGAAGAAAGTATTAGTAAACCTGAAAGTAGAATTGAAGAAAATGATCTAAGATGTAACCCCCAAAACACAGAGATGAAAGTTTAAAAAATAAATTGAGTCATTGAGACTAAAGTAAGAATGTTTAACATATATCTAATGAGAGCTCCATAAAGAGAGGAGAAAGACAATGAGAAATTCCCCCAAATGATGAAAGACATCAATCCACAGATTAAAGAATCACAAGGAAAACCATGCAAAATAAATAAAAGGAAATCCAGACTTAGATAAGTCACTGTAAAACTGCTGAACACTAAAGATAAAAAGATCTTTAAATCAACTCCCCTCCAAAGATATTATGACTCTCAAATGAGCAATAACTAGGCTGCTGGTGACTTTCCAATAGCACCAATGCATGACCAAAGACACTAAAATGATATTGTCTGAGAGGTGAAAAAAAATAATAACTGCCAACCCAGAATTTTATACATAGTCAAACTATTTTTCAAGAGTTAATAAATGTATAAACAGTTTCAGAAACAAAAAGAGTTGGACAACACCATACCCTTACTGAATAAAGATTTAAAGTATTTTTTCTAAGCAAAAGTGAATTGATTTCCCATGGAAATCTCAACGTGGAAAAAAACCCTGAAGAAAATAGGCAAAAATTTGAATAAAGCTAATCCAATATTGGCTAATCAAGCATTAACAATACTACTGATCAAGTTTTAAAAGGATAGAATTATTACATTATGAGATAGGGAGGGCTAATTAGAATTACAGTACCTTAGTCTATGCCACAAGACCCACTCAGATTAGGTCCCCAAATGGCACAGATCCAGAATATTTAGCTTGTTTTAAAATTTAGAATACAATCATTCCTAGAAAAAAAATACATCTTTCACATTACTCAAAAATTGGCATCTCAACTGTAAGGGAAACTGACAGACAAGTTCAGAACTACTTATTTAAACCAAATGGCAGACTTAGCTCTGAAGGATAATGGCTTGTTAGTCCTCTTGGTGCATCACATAGACTTTTTAAAAGCTGTGTTCCCTTGAACATCATCTTATGGCAGGTAGGTAAATTTCTGTCAGTTTTCTTGTGATGGATAGAGGTGCTCACACTATGATCTGGCAATAAAAGTGAGGGAACTAGCCTTGTGTACCAAAGAAAACCTGAAATCTCATCACTACATTTTGTTTTATTTAACCAAAATATTCATATTTTTTAAATTACTGAGTAATAAATTATGGACTTCCTAATACTTTTTTTTCATCTGCTTACTTCTCTTTCATAATAGTGGAGAAAGCCCAATTGGCTTACATAATAGGTTATGTATTGGGACATTAGTTTCTAGGCAATGGGGAGCCACTGAGGCTTTTTGAACAAGGGTGTAATGTAATTAGAGTTATGATTTTAAAAAATTATTCTGAAAATGATCCACATTTTATTTGATAAGGGTATAAACCACTTAGCCATTGAAGTTGAAAAGCAAACCCAAAAGGAGGATGGACTAAATCTATTGATTGCACTTCTGCTTTGTAACCTTTGTGCATGTGTGTGCATATGCACACACACACATATATCAAGACAACATATTTAAATAAAAATATTGTTATCAAGAATATTTATCAATAAATTCTGCTGGTTAAATTGTGTTGCTCCTCTGACTTCTTGTTACTTTCAATAGGAATCTATGATAAAGAAGAGTCTTTTATTTTACATTGAGTCATTTAGTCAGTTTTTTTTCTAATGTATATTATTAAATTTATCTATCTCGATATAAAAGTCACAAAATCTAAGTACACAGATTCTGTAAAATATGCAAATCTGTGGAAAAACCAAAGCTTTACAACTTAATATAAAATTTTGAAAGAGAAAATAACTATTATTTGAAATAAAGCATCATGAAACAAGAAACATTTTTTAGCAATTTTTCAATAAATTTATAGACTGACCTTATGCATACTGTTTTTTCAAAAGAAAACTATTGGGCTTCCCTGGTGGCGCAGTGGTGGAGAGTCCCCCTGCTAATGCGGGGGACACGGGTTCGTGCCCCGGTCCGGGAAGATCCCACATGCCGTGGAGCGGCTAGGCCCATGAGCCATGGCCGCTGAGCCTGTGCGTCCAGAGCCTGTGCTCTGCAACGGGAGAGGCCACAACAGTGAGAGGCCCGCGTACCGCCAAAAAAAAAAAAAGAAAACTATCAAAACATATAGCCTAGTATTCACAGTTTGATTAATCTGAAACGTGTACTTCCGACTGAGAGATACAATTGTAAACAACAGCCTGCACGAACAGGCAGAAAAACTGACTGAGGAGGTATGACAGAATTGAGTGTACCTTTGGAAACTAGAGCTGTAATCCAGTTTGTAAGAAAGTAAAGAATGGAAGTATTGGCCTAAACTCCACTGAATCACAGAAACCTAACACAATACAACACAAGTGACATCCTTTTTTCAAAAAGGCACAAGGTTCATTGAGTTGGGTGATTCAATTACCCTCTCAACCTGGAAAGAACCCCCCTCCTGATTTGAAGTCCACTGGCAGAGCAATGTGGGACAGCCTACATTGTACACAGCTGGTAAATAGCTAAAAAGCTGCAGGCTTTAAAGTACAAGAATCTCTGACCTTTCATGATTGGTGCAATGATTCTTCAACAAAATACTACTTACAACAGAGTTCCTTAAAAGTCTGCAAAAGATTACATTTTCAATTAAATACCTCCAAATATCTTCTCTTCATACGGAAATCTGTTTAAATAAATACCGAAGCGCAACGTTTCATCAGGTAGTAAAGAATTAATGAAACAACATTTTTTCCTAAAATAGAAATGATTTTAATCTTGTTTAGACACTTTATAAACTTTTCAAAGAATATCATTATTCCCATTTTGTCTTTTTTTAATAAACTTTTGTAGACCTTAAATGAATGTGCTATACACTAATTAGAATCGCAAAATCACTATTGAATTATAGAATATATAAGGAAAATTTAGCTAGCATGGATCATAATTCTAGTATCTCCTCATGCATGAAGCCAAGAGTACTACTACCTTAGATATAATTTTAGCCAAAACACTTTCTACTTCAAATTTTGGACATTTTGTTTTACTCCTTTTCTCATGAGGTTATTAAATAAATGAGATTTCATGCACACATTTCACATAAATTATTCATTCTCACATACAAGACAGAGATCCTGTGATGATAAATGTTTGGGATACTACAAAGTTAGTATCCCTTTTCAGATTTCATCTTATTTACAAAACAAACATAAATCATTGATGACTTCCTACTATCTACAGAATTAAGTCTCAAATATTGAGCATAGAATTAAAATATTTTCACGACCTAATCCCAACCTAATTGTCTGGTCTCTTTCCCATCACTCTTGTTCATGTAATCTAGGCTTCATTTTAGCTACACTGAATTTATTATATTTCTCCAAATATGCCGTGTATACACCCATATTCCTGCTTTTTCATATGCTGAATACTCTTCCTGAACTGCATGGATTGCAGCACTAACCATATTGAATTATGGCTATGTTTTTGTGTTGCTTTGTTTTTTAATGTATCTGGCTTTGCTTACAGATTACGAATTTCCAAAAGGCAAGGTCATAGCAGGGACCCTTTCTTACCCAGTACCTGTCACTGTGTTTGGTACATAGTAGGTGTTCAATGAATAACACCGGCTATAAAAATAGTAATCACTTGTATAGTATTTACCATATTGAATGAATAGGGAAGTTAATAATTCTACATCAACAAAATATTTGTTGAATAATTACCATATTAGAGATTTTTTTCACATACAAATATTATTTAGTTTATACCATAATCCTGTAAGACAGATGCTATCTTTCTTTCATAAATGAAGGTAAAGAAATAAGTAATTTTCCCTGGGTTCACAAGCGTTCAATCTAAAACTTCAACCTGGACTTCAAATCCTAAAAAAACTGACCATGTAGATTAATACCATGTCCTATACCTAAGTAATAACCTCTAAATCTTTTGAAATTCTAAAGCTATATAAATTTATAATTTTTCTCCTACAATATTTTTTAAATCATTGAGATATTGAGAAATGATCTTTATATATTAAAAGGTACCTGGTAGTTGAAGGGGCACTTTACTGGATTTTTGCAGCATTTTAGAACATAAGTTTTAAACCCTGTGAAAGGAAGGATTCGCTACATCCTTATGAGAAGATTACTTCAGCTTTTGCTCAGTTAAAAGATAAGATACTTGGCTAAGAGCTTGTAATGCTCCTTTCACAAACAAAAGATACTATTAATTAATTATTCAATCAATAAACCATTCTCTTAGTGAATAAAAATTAGGCTTAGCCTTACATTGACTTAAAAAAAAAACAAAAACTGAAAGATCAAAATTCCTTTTTTTTCTACTCATGCCCATAAAAGTCTGTTTTCTATTTTTTAATTGTTGGGGGGTTTTTGGTTACAACTCTATCAGTCTCTATGAATTATTCCAAATCTTAAACAAATTCCCTTGATTTGTTTCAGTGTGCCAGAGTTAATACCAAAGCACATTTTAAAACAAAGATACGGACTTCCCTGGTGGCGCAGTGGTTGAGAGTCCGCCTGCCGATGCAGGGGACACGGGTTCGTGCCCCGGTCCGGGAAGATCCCACATGCCGCGGAGCGGCTGGGCCTGTGAGCCATGGCCGCTGAGCCTGCGCATCCAGAGCCTGTGCTCTGCAATGGGAGAGGCCACAACAGTGAGAGGCCCGCGTACCGCAAAAAACAAAAACACAAAGATACTTCACAAATTTGAATGTGTTCAGATAATCAATGACATTCCTATCTATAAGCATTTAGCAAGCCTAAGCTAGAGTAAATCTATTCAGTGAATGCTTTGTATTAAAAAATGACTAATTTCAACACGAACTAATTTTTAAGACAATAAACAGTGAATACGCATTTCACAATAATCATATCACAAACTGGGAGAGACTAATTAATAAAATGTGCCACATTTTCACAGGCCTATAGAAATCATATTTTTAATACTTTAACCCAATTTACTAAGACAAGCTTTATGCTTTAATCATGGTCATAATAGAGAACAAGATCAAAGGCTGTTATTAATTTTCATTTGCAGAACTGAATCCAAATTTACCTTGTTTGAGATACTTGTGATGAACGATTTAATATCTAGATTGGTTGGACAGCTCTTCTGACAGGGGGCATCTGCACATTTCAGGCATCTAGGGAATAAAATAACTGAATTAAAGAAACTATAAAGTAAGTGAGATAATATTCTATATATTCTCTACCCTATACCCATTCAGAGTTAGTGTCTATTAAGAACAAATAAAATTGTACTATTTTTAGATACAAAAATTTTTTAAGCAATAAACATAGAGTACTTGTGTTTCACTTTTTGCACACCTCCTAAGGTGTATGAAATGGCACCACTGAGGCTAATAACTGCCCTTTCTCTTGGTGCTCCTCCTAGAGTTTAAGAAGATCAAACTTATTTAAGATACATCATTCATCCATCCATTTACTAAATCAGTCTTACTTGGATCCCTCACGACACTGACAATGCTTAGAGAATGGAGTCTTTTATGATAAAAGTTTTGTATGCCTTTTACACCACAATTATACAAACACAAAGGTAAAGTCTCTCTTTTTACCACGTGTAAATTCCTTTCTTCCTCCATTCATCCCTCCCACTTTTCCACCCACCTCTCCTCCCAGCCTTCTTCTTCCCCTGCCATCATCCCTCCCTCCCTCCCTCCCTCCCTCCCTCCCTCCCTCCTCCAATTTTCTGATGTCTTTTAACCTACGCATTATTCACATGGCAATTGGGCTTTGCAGTAGATGCCTCAATGCATAGACCAGATCTACCCCCTTTCAGACTGAAGCATTTATTCCTCCAGCTGCTGTGCCCTCACGTGAAGAGAACAGGCTGAACCAAGGTCATGCCCCCTTTCTAGCTGCTGCCAGTTTCCAATCACAGGTCAGTGAGGGGAGGTAGAGGCCCAGTCTCCTTGCCCCCACTTGGGGAATAGGTCTGCAGGGATCTGCTGCAGCCTTTATTGTAGCTATGTCTGTCCAATCCTGATTCCTTCACTCTTGTTACAGGTGTGGATCTTCTAATAAACTTCCCACATACTAATCTCATATCAGAATCTGCTTTCTGTGGAAATGACCAGAGACATGTTCAAACTTCAGTGTTCCTAAGAACCACCTGGGAAGCTTAATAAATGTCATAATTTCCAGAGAGAAGCCCCTACTGAGTCTGAGTTATTGGCCTGGGAATCTGCATTTTTGGAAAACCCCTTTAAGGTGATTCTGATAAACATGGTTGGAGCCACACAGTGAGAATCACAGTTCTATAATTACTACCTTAGGACTGAAACCACTGGTTAGAATGGTCTTTAATTTGTACATTCATATACGTATTTGTGCATTCATTTGATAAATATTTAATGAGCCCTTGTTACATGGCAGAACCTGGGATATGAGGTTATAAAAGTGATGAACAAGACCACCATGGTCCTGCTCTCATGGAACTTGCAGTTTGGAGGAAGTTCAGACATATAAAAGGCACTTGTAGTAGTCAGTGTGGTCAATGTGAATTTGGGTAAAAACAGCATGCTAAGGGAGCATATAAGAGGAACAGTAGTCCTGGAGGGAGAGAGTCAGGCAAAGCTTATTGGGAACAATAACACTTAAAGGGATGATTGAAGAATGAGTGGGCATTAGGGAAGCAAATGAAGGTGGGATTTGGAGTGCGGGGTCACTCAAGAAAATGACAAAGGATAAAAACAGTACGTGCCAAGGCCTGGAGAGAAAAAACATGAGAGGGTAGGTGAACTAATGGAATCTGGTATGGCATAAAGTGAAAGTGGGAGTAGTGAAAAATTAAGCTGGTGATCTGAAATTTAACATATACCATTGTCACATCTGTCAGAAGACGAGAATTCTCTGAGAATTTCACTGAGAATGAGTCCCACGTTGCTCAGTGACAAAGGTCACTAGCTGGCTCATTTTCTATCCACTTCCATGTGTAAAGACATTGGTTCATTTCCTTTAAGAAAACAATACCGGTCTCCTTGTCATTCTTTTATAAGTCAGAGAGTCCTCTTCATTGTCTGAACCAATTTCTCAGTACCTAATTAATATCTTGTTTTTAAATCTGATCTCTTCTCTCTGGTTTGTGCCCTTAGCCTTCTCTCTAAATTAAATTTTACACAATGAGTACCGAAGGCTTTTCATAATCAATTGTCCTCTCTGAAATGCAGTCATTAAACCTCTCCCCTATCATTTCACTAAATGCCATTGTTAGATTCACATTTATAATTTAGTTGAATTCCTATCTTCTTATACTTATGGGGTTTTTTTTCCCTAAAACACTGTCACTGAGTTTAAAAAGAATTTCTTGGAAGTATGATCAGTAGGACAACAATCCAAAAAGAAAACAAAGCATGGTTTATTTGGTCCTTGATGTTGAAACGACGTGATACTTATATGCGTTATCTTCACATGGATAAATATGTTGTACATTAACAGTGGTTTGAAAGGATTTCCTATTATGTGGTAAAATAAAATAGCTAAAATAAAAATAGCTATAAAATAATATGCAATCTTAAATGTCTTCTGATTTGTAAAAAAGTCATTTTGACAATTTTTTAAATATCTGCCACTCCATAAGAATAAAGCAACAGAAATACTTGTTATGATAGATAAAGATATAGATAAATAGATAGAGGATTCTGGTTATCCCTAATGAAGTCACAAGCTTTCGGCTTTTCTTTTTTTTAACACGCAACTTGAATAATAAGGCAATTAAAAAATAAAGTTATAATGTCAGCAGGTATGAATGAGCCAAATTAATTCAAAGTGTATTTTTCTGTTCTTCCAGAGAAATCTTATATTCAACATAAACAGATTCACTTAACAGCACTGACAACACAAGGAGTTTTAGTTGTGGTTATTAAGCCTCTTTACCAAATAATTCTCCTTTTATTATTGAGCTAGTTCACAAATAACAGCTGTTGGAAATGTCAAATGTTAATGAGGCAGGGCAATGGAAACCTGAATTGTAGCATTCTTTTTTTCTTTGGTGCCATGAATATGCCAGAATGGGCAGACTCTGATAATAATACCATCTTGCAATTCTCTAAGCGCTCTGCAGACTAAAGTGCATCAGGCTGCCATTAATCCCACTTATCACTCTGACAGCTCAGTAATTACACTACTGCTATAGCCAGGTAGTCCTAATAAAATATCAACCACTGCAGTGGAATGCATACTGGGGAGATGTTTTATTAAACTTGGGGGGGATTGATCATCAAGTGACATTAGTGTTGACCTATTTTTCTATTTGACAATAAATTATCCTTTGACCATGCCATAATAGATATTACAGAGTGCATTTACTGTACCAAATCAGAAAGGTACTGCATTACAATGATGTAGGCAAATGGTGTAAATAAAATAGCAGAAATGCATGTCAGAATGTATTACCTAAATTGCTTTAAATGATTGATACCATGAAAAATCACAGACACAGTACTTAGGGGAATATGTCAACAATTATTGTAAACCACAGTCCTACATAAATTTTTCATTAGAAGTAACATTTAAATTACACTTGTTTTTATCCTCAGTCATTTAATTCCCCTTTTATGTTTCAAAGTAACTCTTTTATAGTGCAGTTTATTTTTAAATGCATTGTAAGAGGCAAAAGTTAATACAGATAAACATTTATGTAATATTTTAATCCCCAAATAATTACATTTATACTGAGTATGTTAAATTATTTTTAAAGCAATAAAAAGTCTTAATTTTTTACCAATGATGAACTTTTTTCATTTTTATATTTAATAGAGAGGATAACTACAGATTTCATTAAAAGCAAAATATACAATCTTTAATAATGTTAATCCTTCATGATTCAACATCACCATAAAAAATGTACGAAAACTTTAGTACCGCTACTTAAAGGACAAAAACTATTAAAGATATATTTATCCAGGAACTTTCTCTAGGGAAAGAGAGCTATGATTCCTCTCCCCAAATATCAGTGAGGCTGGACAGTTTTTGTTTGTTTTTTTTTTTTTTTGCGGTACGCGGGCCTCTCACTGCTGTGGACTCTCCCGTTGCGGAGCACAGGCTCCGGACGCGCAGGCTCAGTGGCCATGGCTCACGGGCCTAACGGCTCCGTGGCATGTGGGATCTTCCCGGACTGGGGCACGAACCCATGTCCCCCACATCGGCAAGTGGGCTTTCAACCACTGCACCACCAGGGAAGCCCAGAGGCTGGCCTATTTTACTCCACAGTATGACACCAAAAAACATTATAGTGAGCAATGAACTAAAGCATTTCATTCTTCACACATCTGAGAACAGATGCCTGCTTCTTTTATTGTTAAGCATACATAGCAGTTGGAATAGTAACATATGCTTGTTGAAGAATTTTCTAATCCATGAGTTTAAATAATAATTTATTTCTTTCTCAGTTTAAAAAAATCACACAAATCTGTTTGAAAGACTTGAAAACTCACATTGCATTGTCTTTGGGTTTTTTGCCAGACTTTGGTTCAATCAAGTCAGCACTGTTTCATCAGGTTATGTATTATCTATGTTAGCTTATATAATCAAACTGGGCAAGTCAGTATTTACATTAAAAAAATTTAAATATTTTCTTAATATTCATGTTGTATTTCCTCAGATCTTTGATATTCAGTACCTTTATTTGGAAAGGTCTAACTACTTCAGGTGCAGCAGTGGGTACAAGATCTAACTTCTTCACCCTATTATAACCAGTGTAAGCAAATATATAGTCTAATATCCTTCCCCAACTTGGCAACATTTCTACTGAAACTGGGCAGAATGGAGTATCAGATTGAATGGAAGGTGTGTGAATCAAGAAATGGAGGTTAGAAGTGTCATACATATATCTGAGTTCCACAGCTTACATCACTTGCACCCAGATTCTGTCATAATAAAAGGACCCAAGAAAGCTGGTTGGCATCTTTAAAGTATGATGAGACTAATCCAATGTTCTGATGCATTAAATATACAAGAGCCATTCTCAGCTTCCAATAATTCTCTCTGCTTCTCTCAGTATTCCATTAACAGCCTTTCCTATATACTTTCTGACTCTGCTTCTCTGATTACACCACAGGTTCTTACTAGCTCAAGGGTATTTGGAACTAACTTTGAATATTCCTAATATGCATCTTGGCCCAGTTTCTACATTCCACTGGGCTGGAAAGCTATGGCAACATCATTTACAATAACTGAATTTTTTTTTTTTTTTTGCGATATGCCGGCCTCCCAGTGCTGTGGCCTCTCCCGTCGCGGAGCACAGGCTCCGGACGCGCAGGCTCAGCGGCCATGACTCACGGGCCCAGCCGCTCCGCGGCATGTGGGATCTTCCCGGACCAGGGCACGAACCCACGTCCCCTGCATCGGCAGGCGGACTCTCAACCACTGTGCCACCAGGAAAGCCCTAACTGAATTTTTTTATCCTGTGCACCATTCTGCCTTTTAACCCCACCAACGATGTTCATGTTTTAAGGCTTTTAATATTTATTTGATTTTATAGGTTAACAACAAAACAATCTTTAAGTAAAGATATTTATCCACTAGAAATTTCCATTCACATGTGGGTGCTCCAAGACAGTTCAAAAGAAGGAAAATTTAGGGCTTCCCTGGTGGCGCAGTGTTTTAGAGTCCGTCTGCCGATGCAGGGGATGCGGGTTTGTGCCCCGGTCCGGGAGGATCCCACATGCAGCAGAGCGGCTGGGCCCGTGAGCCATGGCCGCTGAGCCTGTGTGTCCGGAGCCTGTGCTCCGCAACGGGAGACGCCACAACAGTGAGAGGCCCGCGTACAGAAAAAAAAAAAAAAAAAAAAAAAAAGAAGCAAAATTTAGAACAGCACACAATTCACACAATCAATGCTCAAAACATTTTGTTAGATGATCATGAATCTAGGAATATAACATAGTTAAAAACTTTTCTACAATATTTCTATAGTCTGTGTCAAAAAATTGTTTTGTCTCAAATACTAATAGCTAAAAATGTGCATTTTACACTTTTTGCATATTTTGAGTTAAATGAAGGAACTTAAAGTTAAAAATAATACTCATTTTTGATCTTCATATATAACTGATTCTTAAAAATTAATAAGATCACTTTTATCTCCACTTCATAGATGAGAATATTGAGCCTCTGTAAATCTCCCAGAAGCATAATGAAACCAGTGGCCAAGGCAGCTGAAGGAACTACTGGAACATATTTACCATCTTACACCCATCTAGCCCATTCAGGTATGAAGACAACTCAAAATTTTAAAAGGTGATGTTTTACTGACCTCATCTCTTGACAACACTAGTGCCTCCTTCCCAGAGTAATTTGAAGACTGAGAAAAAAGCAGTTGAGAAGTCACAGCTAGAAAAAGGCTATAGTATCCTCTCTCCTAGAGTCCAATTTTAATTTTAGTTTAAGAAAAAAAAAAAAAAGTGGAAGGTAGTCTTAACCATCTCCTCAAGAGGCTTCTCAAGTCAAGATGAAAACATTAGAGTTTTATGATATTACACAGTTGCGAAGGCTAATTCAATTACAGCTTTAAACAGCTTAAGCTGTAGCCACTTCTATTGGAAAGATACTTTTTGAGCATAGTCTTATTTTTGAATAAACTGTGTGCTACAGAAACCTCAACAGCCTAAGAAGCCATAAATTTGCATACATCTTGTCCTGCAAGCAAATAAAACACTTCCATAAGACTTTAGTACATATTACCTCCTGAAAATTTTTAAACAAACATATCGTCCTATTTTACTACACAAAGAGAGTATCATCATGAGTATCTGAAGAATGCTGCTCTTAAACTTAGATTTTTCTCTTTCTTATGAGAGCCAATGGGACTTTAAGTTTTTGTTGTACAGAGGTGGAACAAGAAGAATGTGATGGAATCTGTATATATTACAAACTGCAATAAGTCGTTGAAAGAAAATAAACACACATCATGCATATATGCATAAGACAGAAATAATTAGGTATGAAAAGAGAACCAAGTATGATTAAAGGAAGTGGAGTCAGTCCTTAAGGCTTTCAGAATCTACTGGGGCTTTAAGATACTAGAAATAGCAGTTTTAAATAATAAGCCAAGATTTAAATACCAAAATCTAAAGAAAATAGGTTTATTTGCCATATGTAGGTTACAGCAGTGAAGGAAGAGTGCCCCCATTTCCAATTTCTCTCTACTATAAATTTATTTGAAGAGTACAAGATCATGACTTACAAATTGAATTGTTGAAATGGAATAAAAAATGTTATTATATTGTAACTATTACAAGTAATTGGGAAATTCCCTGGTGGTCGAGGGGTTAAGACTCTGTGATCCCAACGCAGGGGGCATGGGTTCAATCCCCAGTCAGCGAACTAAAATCACACATGCCACGTGGCGCAGCCAAAAAAAAAAAAGTAAGTATTACACATTCACAAGTTTTAAAAACATGTCAGTAACACAGAAACACTTAAGGTCAATGAATACAGAACAAATCAAAGTATTTATTAAATGTTTTTTTCTGCCAACTAGATATCTAGGCCCTAAAAGCTATGATATAATTTTATCCCTGTCATTTGCAGCTACAACAGAGATATACTTTGATCAAGAAAACCAGAGATACTAATAGATAAAAGTCCTGCTTTATGTCCTGGAGGGATGGTCTGCTTGGCAACACTCTTAGGAAACTTTTTTTTTTTTTTTTTTCTTTTGCGGTACGTGGGCCTCTCACTGCTGTGGCCTCTCCCGTTGCGGAGCACAGGCTCTGGACGCACAGGCCCAGCGGCCATGGCTCACAGGCCCAGCCACTCCACGGCACGTGGGATCCTCCCGGACTGGGGCATGAACCCATGTCCCCTGCATCGGCAGGCGGACTCTCAACCACTGCGCCACCAGGGAAGCCCAGGAAACCATTTTTTATCCACCTTAAAGATGGTGGGGATTGAGAGTATTTAAAGGGATTGAAGAAGATGGCCAGATTCAAGAAGATAAAGAGATTCCTCTCTCTTGTAGTAATGAGAGGGTGATAAGCCAGGTAGCTGGATAGGGTTACTTGTGAGACTTGGTTATACTAAATATAGGCAGCATAAACAAGCCAGATTATACATAGCGTATAGGTATGATATATAGAGCATGTGTGTGCACACACCCAGACTTATGTGTACACTAATATTAATTACTAAGTGCTCAAATGTGCTTGCTTGTCCAAAGCCTTTAAATGTATTACCTCAGAAAGCATAGCATAGAGGTTAAGAGAACAAGCTCTGGATGTTGATTGCCCATATTTAATTCTTGACTTCACTGGACTGGTGTTAAGACTTCAGGCAAATGACCTAACCTCTCTGGGGATCAGTTTTCTCATATGCAAATGGAGGTAATAATTTGTACTTCAGAGGTTTGTTGTGAGAATGTTTAAATATTATACACTTACACCAAATAGTATGTACTTCTTTAGTTACTTAACAGGCATTCTCTGTAACTCTCAAAATGCTCTGAAAAGTTATGCATTGCTTTCTCTCCTTTAATGTGAAAGGGGTCAGTGAAGAGTCACAGTATAATGTTTTACAGTTATTTACATACATTAAACGTAGTGGATATCTGACAAACATAAATATATGCTTTAAATCTTCATTTTCTCCTTATGGGATTTCAGAAGAAGAAAAAAGTATTTCTACTTCAGGAAAATCAGAGAAGCCTTCTCAAACAAAGATACTTATGCTGGAGACTGAAGAACAAGTAGGATTTTACTATGGACCAATGAGTCTACTAGAGCTTGATACTGACAGCAAGTTATGGATGCATATGTGGTTTCTCCGTATTCCACACAGCTGCTACTACACCATGTACATTCTACCTGCCCAATAATATAGGAGGAATGAACGAATAAAAGGAATGAGAGGAAAAGAAATTCTGTTGCCTAATGTAATTCATTAAAAAAAAAAAGATTATGGGTTCATCCAGGGCAGAGACTACATAAACCATCTTCGGTTCTCAGTATTACTCACAAATGTTTATGGAAAATTCCTGTCAGTGCACTTCTTCAGGAATCAAACTGCTAAAATACACGTCAATCTCATTAGTGACCCAAAGTCATTTATACAGAATCCTTTCCTCATGAGGTTTCTGGTTGTTTCTTCATGCTAATAGTATGAGGCAAACATATTCTTCTCCCAAAAATCAGTTAAATTAAAGATGATAGGTTGGGCAACTCAGTATACTGTGAAGTTTGTGCTTTTGAAAAATGGATATATCCTAACTAAAAATGTAAACTGATCTTTATTATGGATGTATAGTTGAGTAAGTAACTAACAAAAGCAATTAGCAAATATGAGAATCCATGCGATGAAACAGGCTTTCCTTCATTCCTGCTCCACACATTATCTCCTAGTACTTCTGTATTTTCAATGCCTGTATAAGGCATATTTCTCCCTTCCCCTTTTCAACTGCTGCCACCTGGTGAGATGGTGACAAAGTATTTCTTACCCTCAAGGGTAGGGTAGCACTTTGTCCTGACAAAATATGCTATCTATGCACAAATAAAATATTTCCTTAGGTAACTGTTTGCAAATAAGAAAATACCTATATTTTGCATACCATTTTAATTTGAATACATTTATATACATGTGACGACATACATCCGTAATAAAGATCAGTTACACGTTTAGTTAGCATGTAGTCGTTTTCAAAAACCCAAGATTCACAATACATTTTATAGTCTAGCCTACCATTTTTAACTACAACAAGCCATATGTAATTATTTTTCAAACCAGTATATTGCTGCTCAGCACAATTGTGGTTCCCCTCACATTCTAGACATCTGTTACATGATGCTCAATACACTTTTGATCCTTTACAGACCTTAGGGAGAACTAGGTGACAGTACTGACAGTTTTTATTATAGCTTTCCTACTACTCAATAATCTTGTTTCACCTGGACTATTTCCCCAGTAGTGTCATAAACTCTTTGATTTATACTGAGAATCCTTCCAGGCTTCTTAGAAAGAAGAAATTATTTTTCGTAACATGTCCATATGCTGTGCAAATTATATTTTCAAACTTTGGAACACCTGTTGTATGTTTATCTTAATGCCAATGAAGCCCCTTTAGGAAGGGCAACCCAAAAAGGTAATTTATATTAGTCATAGATGCTCTAAAAGCAAAATTTTCAGCAAATGTCAAAACTGAAAAAGCTTTATATTTTATGACTTTTTTCAGGCAATTTCAGAAAAAATATAATAATAATGGTAATATTGACAGATCTTTGATTTCTAATAAACATGTAAAAGAGAAACAAATTCAAACAGTTTATAAATAAAATACAACTCCTAGATATGTGGGATATATTGATCATGAAAAAAAGAACATTTGTGTAAATATGTAAACCTACTTAAGTGCATGGAGACTAAGATTTAGGATAGATTTTACTTTTTACAATGTTATATTATTTGAATTTTTTGCAATGTGTAAATAAAACATGTAGTATAAAAAATAAAAAAAAAGACTTAGATGTTGTTTGGCAACTAAAATCACATTATCTTCTGTAATTTTCATTTTGGTCATTTGAATTGACAAGGCCAAAGCCAACCCACGATGCTCCCATATCCTCTTTAAGTTTTACAGGGGGCTAGTTGAAGGTTTTAATAGGAAGACCACAATGAAGTATACTTCTGAGTAGCTGGTGGTTCACAAAGCTAACAGAACAAAGGGTCAGGTCTGGCCAAAAAAAAAAAAAAAAAAAAAAAAAAGAGTGAGTGAGTGACAGCACAAGTGCTGGAGGGAGTCATTAATTAAGTTAAAACAACAGCTGAATAAAATACTTGGCCTTAAAATTATAAGACAGTATTTGCCAATAATAGTATTTAAATTTATCCAAATCTCAGCTATCTAAGTGCAGCAGGAATGTAGGAATACATTTATTAAAAAGCCACCATGTTCTAAGTTCTGTGCCGGCGAAGGAGAGAATTTACTGAAACTTACTTGGAAGACATTGACTCAAAAATATACTGGACTTACTTCATGTAAAAGAGATTTTTGTTCAGTTTTTTTTTTTCTTTGTAAGTGCAACAGTGATTGCAATACTTTAGGTGCTGAAAGAACAGATTTGGAGAGCAAATGCCATATCTGAATTTTCTTCCTGTTGGAACTAGTATTCAGTTTCAAGTGTGGAGCCCACACAAATTTATCTGAAAGTTTTACTTCATAAAAATAATGTCACTCCTCCTTTTTTAAAAGTAAAAGTTTTTAAACACACTTTAAATTAAATTTAAATATTCATTCCTTTTACTTAGTTAAATCTATGTTGATTACCCCAAGTAAAAGAAAACTGTATTCAGCACAAATTTTTTCAAGTGTTTTACACAATCCTGGTGATCTTTTTAAAAACCCGTATCCGATCATGACATTCTCCTGTGTAAAGGGAGAACTGGCATATAATGACCTTTGAACTTGGCCCCTGCCTATTGCACTCCTCCAGCTCCAGCTGCAACACCTGCCCCACTCTAGAACTCTGCAGTTCTGTGAGCAGGGCAAGTCATTTTTCAACCTCTATCTATTCCAACAGGCTCGTCCCTTGCCTGAAGAGCCGCACTTCAAACATGCTGCAGAATTCATCTCAGCTGTCTCTCATGAAGCCCCCTGGTTCTTACCATTCTGATCTCCCAGAGCACCCTGTGGATTTCTTTATCAAAGTAATTAACACATTGGACTATAACAGTTGATTTTCTGGTTTCTCTACTATTTCCTCCTCCAGTGAGAAAATGGTTGGGTCCCTTGTCTTTGTTGTTGGTCTGCTTGAAAATAGATTCATTTTAAATTAGCTGAAAAAGACAACCAGAACTTTGGGTATATGCCAGTTATTGTTTTTAATGTTTGGGAAAAATTATTTTAATAATTGACTTTCAAACTTATGTAAATAACATACACGTACGGTGAAAAATATTTATATTTGGTTTAATTTATTTAATAAATACTTGTGTAGAAGTTGCTATATGCTAGTTCTATTGTATGTGTTTTATAAATATTAACTCAATCTTCATAACCACTCAGTGAGGTAGACATAAATATTAACTCACTATATCTTTATAAGAACCTGATAAAGTAGATACTGTTGTTATTCTCATTTTAAAGATAGTAAGGCACAAAATTTTCTTCTCTGATTTAGGTTTGAAATATTTTATTGCTTATTTCTGTGATCCTGGTGATTATTAAGTTAATAGACATTTCCTAAAGTCCTGGGATTCCCAATTTTCTCTTCTACTTCATTCTAAAATCATAATAGTGTATGGTGATGTCAGGGCTTGCCTCACAGGTTGTGAAAGCTGAATTCAGGACTATTATCCAGGTGTGACTTTCTCCAAAGTCCAGTCTGTAGGTATCATCATTTCATTTCTGCAGCATTTCTCATAATGATAGCCAGGAGCCCCAGAGAACTTGAGAAAGTTTCTGATATAATATAAGAAAACCATGTATGTTATAGTTATTATTATACAATATATGCCATATATGGCTGGCTTCAAATGCAATCTAACAAAATTCCTCATTTGCTTTACAAGGTACCCAGCAATAACACTTACAGATCATGTTATTCTTTACAAAGCATTTTCTTATATGTAAATTACCTACAGAAATCACTAAGATCAATCTTTTCAGTAGAAATACCAGATAGACAAAATAAAAGCAATTAGAAACATCCTACAGATACAACTATGAGTCAAAATAGATAAACTAAAAATATATTCAACATCTGTAATCATGACCAGCCTAAAATAATGTCACTATAATTATAACATTTGGAACATTATATATTGTGGCAAAAAAATAATTAAGACCAAAATTGTTCTGTTAAAGATGTTGTCCAGACCACTATTACTTCCCACTAGGGTTTGTGTGAAGTGACTTAGACACTATTTCAGTACTTGGGAGTTTAATGCCTAAGAGTCAATGCTGACATCGCACATGAAGAATATGCAGAAATTTCAGGAAATTAATGAATATGAGAGAAAAACAGATAAGAATATAAATGTTTAATCTGCTTAATTTAATTCATATCTTAAGGTGGACCAAGGTTTCAGGTAATAGCACTGCTTGGAAACGAACTAATGTTATGATGGTCTGATCATTATCAGAATATTTTGAAAAAATTAGCCTAGAAGCCAAAGGACACAATGTTCAGAAATAACATCTTGAACATTGTCATCAAAACTAGCTGCCTATAGCTAAATATTATTTCAACTCTAAAAACAGCAAAATAAAAAGCTATGGGCACATCATATATATTTTTGTAATACTGGAAAATTCCATTGACTACGCTTCTAGTGAAATGCATTATAATACTGACAGTGCTGTCACAGTTTGTCACAAGTACCATTAAATTTAAGAAATTTAAATGAAGAATTTGAGTGGCAGTAATAGAACTTATATATGTTTGTGGTCTATGGAATCTTAACATATCATTTCCTTCGTTTTTTCATTCATTTCCTTCCTTCCCTTTTTTCTCAATCAACAGATATCTATAGAGCACTTGTTACTTGCTGAGGATTACTGCTGCATTCTGGAGTAAACAAGATGAGAAAGCCTTGGGTTCTGCCCTCAAGAAGCTCACAGTGGAGAAGTCAGACAAATAAATACACATTCTCAAATGATGCAAAGGTGTGGCAATGGAAAGATGAGGGATGTACATACTTGCTCAATCTGTCCCCTCCTCTTTCTTAGTATAATGCTAAGGACATAATGAACAGATTTGTTTCTCTAGGATGTGTGTGTGTGTGTGTGTGTGTGTGTGTGTCTACGTGTGTATAGGTTTGTCCCTGTGGATAGGCCAAGTAATACAGGGCTTGAGGAAGAAAGAAAAAGTGAGGAACTGGAAGTATTTGCTACTATCTACTGAAAGTAGCATTGAGCTCTCTGCCCAATTACTTTTAGATTCACCTCAATCACAAACACATCATCTCTTTCAAATGATCTCTCTTCTTTTACCCACACACCAGCCAGTAGGTACTCATCACAACACAATACCATAAGAGACAATATAGTTTGATGGATTCTGGACTTAAATCCAGCTCTATCACTTACTAGCTTTGTGATCTTAGAAAAGTTACTTAAATACTTTGTGCCCCCAGCTTCCTCATCTAACTTGCTAACTATAGGCTAGACACCATACAACTATAGGGAGGACTGCATAAATTAATACATGTAAAACGCTTAATGTCTGCCATATAATAAATGCTCAATGATGTAAATCACCGTTGTAAATCATTACTGCCTAGGAACAATGGAGAATGCAATGGAATAAATGAGCACTGTTTTTCCACAGCTAATGGGAAGCGCAATGTTACGATGAAACTGTAAAATAATGACTACCACACAGGTTACTGTGAAAACCAAGTAAGATAATTATGAAGAAGACCAACAACAATGTTGCCTAATAAATGATGAGTAGAAAACATTTAAAAGAATATCTTCCAAGCCACTTCAAGGGAGTTTGTGGAATACAGAAGTGAAGTGGTATCATACTGAATAAAAATAGAATGTGTAACCATGAAAGATTATATGAAATAAAATATGTAAGATGTGTTATGTGCATCCATAAGGTTTATAATGAAAACAGCAGCCACACCCCAAAGCCAAAAATAAACTGATCTCTACAGATACCCTACAAGCATGATGGGTCAAACTTAGAAATGACTTGGCAATCATTACCTCATTTCTCCAAATGATCTCTTCTTTAGCTCATTATTAATAGTTTTAATGAGACTGCGTTAGTAACCAATTCTGCATTTGGGTAGTTAGTGTAGGCAAATTTATATGTTACCAATGAAAAGAGGTACTGGAGCCTAGGGTGGTGACAGTAGGCAGGGGGGCAAATGAATTTTGCTTTGTCAAGGGAAGCACCTCTGATAGAGTACAATTTTTTTGCCTCTTTTATTTCCCACATCTAGAATGGATATTTTTCCAATACATGAACACATTTCATATGATAGGACACCTAAATTTTCTACTTTAAACAGAAAGAGAAAGAAGAGAAACTTATTTTCAAAAAATATTTTTAGAGAATAATTTTTCTTATGTACTACCTTTTAATTCAAGCTGTGAAATGTCCCACCTGTTCCCTTCTTGATATTTTTTTAAGGTGAACTTTTCAGAACAATCCCACGGAGAGGAAATTGCTTTACAAGCTAGGAAGATATGAATCTGTTCTCCCAGTAGAGTGAGTGCATAAATCCTTTTTTATTGAAGAGGTGTTGGTAAAGTTCTATATATAAGACGACAGTACAGTATTGATTTTGGTAGTGCTGATACAAAAGCAATATTTTTATTTAAACATGCCATATTCTTTCCATTTTCCTGCCTTTGCTCTTACTTTTCCCTCAGTATAAAATGGATGACTCCTCACTCATATTCCTCGTCTGGCAAATTCTTGGGCATCCTTCAGGATGCAGAATAGGTATCATCTCCTCTTGAGAAGGCTTCCTCAATTACCTCCTTTCCCTCCTTAAAGGTTATTCATTTACTTCATATCCCCACATTTTTCACACTATACTATAATTATCTTTTAAACTAACTATATCCCCAAATAGTTGATAGGTTTCAGGAGACATTCATTCATTCAAAAAATACTGATGGAGCATCCGTTAGGAATAAGGTCATGAGAAAATAATGGCTAACAAAACAGACACAGTTCCTTTCTGTAGCTTAGGGTTAAACAAACAAACATTTCACTGAAGATGAAGAAGGATTATAATATCATAGAGAGGTGGGATCAGGGGATCAGGAAAGTCTTCCTGCCATCTCAAGGATGAGTAGGAGTTACCCCAAGCGAGGAGAGGAAGGGACAAAGGAAACGTGCAAATGCTGTGAGATGGCAGGAGGCTCAGAGGATGGAGGTTTTGAAGGAAGATGCTGGTGCCTGGAACAGGAAGTGAGCGGGAGGGTGACTAACAAGGGCTGGGAGACTTCAGATTTATTCTGGGACTTCCATCAGATAGCCATACCAGGGGCTCAAAAAATGTTTGCTGAATAAATAAATGAATGAAAATAATAATAAAAAGAAGACTATGCACTTGCTTGGTTTTTGAGGGCTTATATTATTTCTATCTTGAGAAAATTAAAATTTTTACAAGGTAATTTACTTCACATTACTATAAATAGGAATGAATATTTTTTCCTTAGTGAGACTTTCCCCTTTTCATATATTTAAAAGTAATTTAGAGCACTATAATTCAGATTAAAATACAGTATTTATGATGCAGCTAACTTGAAAAATAGGCATCTTACATACATCTGCTTCCAGAGGAAATATTTATAATATTTACAAAGTTTCTCTGTGGATTCCAAGAAGATGAAATTGTACAACCTCTTTAGGAGAAAAATTATCATTTTCCACATAGCCTTACCAAATGAATGCCCCCAAAAGCAGCTTGGCACTAACCATTTCTTTTGTCTGCACTACTGAATTCCCATAATATACACTACCCAAGAAAAAGGAACACCTGCCCCTGACTGATCATCTCATTGTAGACATTTCCCATCATGAAGTGATTCAGTCATGAGGCAAAGACACCTAAAAATAAACTCTCAGGGGAAGACAAATTCAAGAATCTAATCCACAATTGTCCTCTGCATTGAAAGAGCACTGGGCAAAGAGTGCCTTCTGGCTCCTATGCTGTTATGAACAAATTATATAACCCTGATCACATCATTTAACCTGATCAGGCCTCAGTTTTTTCATCTTAAAGGTATGCGTGTATGATGAAGTGGTCTCTAAGTGGCTTCTAACATAAAAAGGCCATGGTCTCATGTCCTCTTCACATGTTTCTCAAATGTTATGGGACTAGGAGAGTAAAATTCTTAAGAAAAAGTATAAACACCATTCAGTTTTCAGTTTGGGGAGTCAATAAAGGATCACCAAAATTTTAAACTCTAATTTTTTTTAAATGAGAGAAATGAACATTTTAATAAATGGAACATAGTTTGAACCCAATAGTGAGACCTGTCCTAAAATTTCATTAGTGACATGGAAATGCTTATTTTAAAAGTAATGTGAAGAACATGAAAGAAACCCAACCCACAGTAATAAAAATGGTAAAATATTTGACAGCCTTGATCTGGTCCAAAATGTTCAGCTACATTAAGTGATGAGGATATAGAACGTTTCCAATTCCTCCACCCTGTTATTTCTTGGCAGTCTGACGTAATTTGGGATTAAAACGTCCTTAAGAAAGGTATTTAATTCCATTTTTAAGTGTTAGGAACTGACCGCCTCTACCTACACTACAGTCTGAAGTTCCCATTTATTTCTATCTTCATCATGCCTGTTTTTGGTTTTTTTTTTTTTTTTTTTTTTGCGGTATGCGGGCCTCTCACTGTTGTGTCCTCTCCCGTTGCAGAGCACAGGCTCCAGACACGCAGGCTCAGCAGCCATGGCTCACGGGCCCAGCCGCTCCGCGGCATGTGGGATCCTCCCAGACCGGGGCACGAACCCGTGTCCCGTGCATTGGCAGGTGGACTCTCAACCATTGCGTCACCAGGGAAGCCCCATCATGCCATTTTAGTCTCCTGCACAGGAGAGGTCAAACTCCTTTCTAGAAAGTGTATCAAAAGAAAACAGTTTGGGGCCAGAAAATATGGGCTTATATCCTGTCACTGCTACTTGAAGGCTGTGGGGCTTGGGTAAGCCACCTAATCTTTCTATGCCTACCTTTTCCCATCTGGAAAATGAGATAATACTTACCTTAGAATCATGAGAATTTAATAATGTACATGAAGGGCTGAAGCCCAAGTAGCTATTCAAAACAGACATGGATTCACTTACACATTCTGTTTGCTGGTGTTCATACTCATCCCACCAACACCTTACCTGGAGCATGTCTCTCGGGGACTAAGTCTTTTGACCTGTATTTTGTTTACTTGCTGCCCAAGCTATAAGCCAGAATTACTGAATCCCACAGATATACACCTTTTGCTGAGTTGGTATTCAGAAATATTTCACTAACTTTCCTAAGGCCCTAAAACTCCAAAGATCTGTTGACTACTCATTAGGTCAGATTTTTTATTTCTGTCATCCTGTCAGAATTTCTGTCATCATTCTGTCTCTCTCCGTCTCTAGTCTACACTTCTTAAAATTGCTAAAATCCTGAATTTTGAGTCTTCACTGCCAAATTGCCTTTTAATATTATGCTTATCTCTTCTTCGATAATCCAACAGATTTATTCATGTGGCTTCTTATAACCTCACCACTCTCTTTGATATTTCCTTTCCTTCCTAGCCATAAAGTTACGTAATAGTGGAAAACAGCATTTGTCTAAATTAACATTGGTATATTTCTCTTAGAAGACAAATAAGAAACTATATTTTTGCTTAATTTTGTATATAAACCACTACATATCATTTTTTTTTAAAAAATGATATTTTGTTTTAGATGAAGATTTGTAAGACACACAATTTTTATACTGTATTGCCACCTTCTATAATCTTCTATATATATGTGTATACATATATATTTGTATTAAACTCACATTCCTAAACTGAGATGCTATTAAGAAAAGACATGACTCTAATTTGTTTCAGCAATAGCATCATATTTATTTATCAGGCATTTTCTAAGTACCTACCATGTGACAAACACACACCAGGGTTTTAAAAATGAATAGAATGTGATCCATGACTTTACACAATAACCATATTGTTGGGCAGCAAATATTTAAACACCTAATCATGGCTATATATGGTGAGATAAATTAAAAGATAGTACAAAATGCTCCAGAAGCAAAAAGAAAGCAGTGATAAGTTTATAGTGGGGAGAGTCAAGGGAAGTGTTCTTCAGAAAGTGGCTTTTAATCAATCTGGTCTTAAAGAACAATGACTATGACAGAGAGAGAATGAAAGCGGGGGGGGGGGGGCGGTATTCGGTGGAAGAAACAGAATGAGAAAAGGCATGGAACGTAAAACTACATGGTGTGTTCCTGAAAAAGCTGTTCTACAGGAAGGTTAGAGTAACAGGTACCTGAGAAGCAGTAGCTAGAAAAAACTGTCCAGAAATATAGTCTGGATTAGAACTAAGTTTTACTAGTCTTCTAAGAATTTTGGTTAAAATGACATTGTAAAATTTTGATTTGAAGTTCATCTTCATTTCAAATAGCCACATGACATTCTCTCTCTCTCTGCCTCCCCATCTCCCTCCCTCCATATATACATATGTTAAAAGTGCAGAGGTAACCTAAAGAACAACTGAGATACCTCAACGGATAGGAAAAGAAACAAAACCACAGAGTAGCAAGCAGATTGGAAGCAACAGGTCTGATGGGCTCCAGGCCCTGAAGCAAGCATAGAGAGCCTAGAATCAACTCTTTTGATATAACTGAGACCAAAAGTGCCCCACCTGAGATGGGGGACTGGAATATGACTCTCTGCTTAAAATCATGGACCTTTACCATGTAAGGGATTAGAAAAATACTGAGAGTTGTGCTAATTTGAATAAAGACTCATATAAAGCTTTATGCCAAAGAGAGACAGAAGGAAGCTAACACAGACTTGATTTTAAGACATGGGTCAAGCCACCCCTCATGTGGTTACCACAGATACAACATCAACACAATATTACTATGGGATAACTTCCAGAGCCACCAACAGAAGACATGAGATCCATATCGAGGCAACCATGGAATTATTACATGGGAAGGGAAGAAAAACACATTTCATCAAGAGAAAAACAAATAAGCACAACAATCACTCAATATACACAAACACACAAAATTTATAAAAACAGACAATGAAAAACTTACGTAAAAGACTGCCAGTAATCAGGAATTGAATTTATTACAGTGAAAATACAGAGTAATCTGAAAATTTCAAGATTACTATGTTTATAATCCTCATAATAAAATAAAATAATGGAGTAGAACCTGCTGTATATAGTACAGGGAAATCTACTCAATGCTCTGTGGTGAACTAAATGGGAAGGAAATCCAAAACAGGGGGGATATATGTATACACATAGCTGATTCACTTTGCTGGTACAGCAGAAACTAACACAACATTGTAAAGCAACTATACCCCAATTAAAATAATAAAATAAAGAAATATTTTAAAAGTTCAACTGTAAAAAAAAATAGTAGTAAATACCATTCCTTAAAAACAAAAGAGTAACATATGAAACAAAAACAAGCAGAAATGAAAAAGAAATGGGAGGATATTGAAAAGAACCAAATAGAAAATCAGGAAATAGGAAGTTTTGTTGTTGAAATGAAAGTATAATAGATGGGATACATTCTAGAGTGGATGCAGTCAGAGAGAAATTTACTCAATTGTAATATGATACTGGAGAATTCATATAACCTGCAGCACACAGCGAAAAAGATTAATATATTTATATTCTGGGATAAGGACTTTAAACATCATTGTACAGCAGAGAGTGGGAAATGACTATTCAGAGGATTCTTTAGGAACTAATTCTGGTGTCAGTATAAAGAATGAACAACAGGTCACTGTCATATTCCTGCCAAGTCATGATGAGGTCATGAGCAAACAGGTAGTAGAAGGAATGGAAAGAGATACATTATTTCCCCCAGCTTTTCTCTCACTTGATTTAGTTTCCATATTTTAAAAAATTACTTAGGTCAAAACTTCTTTAGTTGTTCTCTGAATCCTCTCTTTCTTGGCCTCAGATTCTTTCTCCACAAGTACTCCTATCTTCATTATTTCCTTCCAGTCCCCCTAGCATAAAGCCTTATTACTACCTACTACCCAGAATATTATTTATTTTCAGTATGATTGGATATCTCCAATCATATTATTACATGGCAGTCATACTATTTTCTAATAACTGTCAAATGAAGCGTAGACTCTTGAAAAATGATAATAGAAATAGTACTATTTTAAAATCAAATGAATCTGGGATCAAATCCTGTCTTTTCCACTTATTAATGTGACAAGTCACAACTGTTGTGAGCCTCACCTTCTGAATCTATACAAGGGGATTCATAGAGGTATTATCAGGACAAAAGGAGATTAAATACCTACAGTCTTGCTAAATATTTGTAATGTAGTAAGTGCTTAATAAATGTTACTTCCCCATCCCCTTGAATACCCAATAAGAACAGCAGTCTCTAATATTCCTGATTAACCAAGAAAGAAAAGACCAATGCCCACATTGTGTCTTACCTTTCTCTGTTTATGTATTTGGTTAAACTAATTTATTTACCCAGCTGTCTCCTCCTCTAGTCTGTAAAACTTTCAGAGCAGTGCCCACTTTTATTCCTCTCTGCATCACTTTGTACCTAGCACAGTGCCCAGCTAATAGCAGAGGCTTAATAAATGCTAGATAAACAAATTAATGTATCTACCATCTCATTTATCTCCCACTCACTGCCCCTACGTGCAACCAATGCTTTTTAAAACTGTACAGTATGATATTCTTAGATTACCTTTACAAGTCTCTCCGTCTTGTTCTTCTATCATTCCCCTCAACTTTCCTCCTCCTAGCAAAAGCACATCCAATCTACCTCTTCGACTGATTTTATTATCTCCCTCAAAACTGACCTATCACTTCTCTGAATTCCTCAATCAAGAAAGAGAAAGGATCTTAATTATCATATCCAATAATATATTCTGTTTCCTAGGCTAGTTTATCACACATAGTAGGAGCTCAAATTTGTTAAACTGACTTCAATAATCTTGCCAATTAATTAAAAGTTTTTTCATAGCAGTAGAATGCATCATAAAAAGATAATGCATATTTTAAATTATTATGATTTATTAACTCGATTATTTTGATTTATGCCAGGGATCTGAAATGAGGATTTAAAATTCCAAATAGGATATTAAGATTCTCAATATTCATTCAAACATCTATTATAAATCTTATTTCTCTCTGAAAGTAAAGCTTCATACCAACCTAATTAGCATGCATTTATTGTGTGTGAAAACATCCTCAAGGATTTTACTTTTTTTTCCAATCAGGTCATAATTGCTTTTACTAAGAGCTACTAAATATTTTATTAATTTAGAATTAACATAAAGATAACACTATATATAAAAAATAACAAGAAAACACTGCTGACAATCTGTTGAGGTAAGAAGGAAAGCATGAGAAAGAGGGGAGAAAAGGAGAATAGGAAACTGGAAGGAAGAGGTGATAATGTTGAGAAAAAAGGAAAAACAAAAAAAACGGAATAAAAAAGGAAAAGAACTGATAAAGGGGTGAAAAAGTAACAATGAAACAAGAAGGAAGAATACAGAAAGAAAGAAGAGAAAAACAAGAAAAGAGAACAAAGCATAGAAAGAGAAAAAATGTTAGATGCATACGGTATTTATTCTATCCATATATAAAATTCTAGCATTATGAAATTAAAATATAGTATAAGATAAAATGACTCAGCTTTCCTGAGACAGCACCAGGCAGCATGCAGGATGTTAGTTCCCCGATGAGGGATCAAATCCGCGCCCTCTGCAGTGTAAGCACAGAATCCTAACCACTGGACGGCCAGGGAATTCCTAAATCTTCTTTAAATACTTATTTTATAATGATATTCTCCTGCCACAAAACATTAAAAAGACTCATCCTTTCTGAGGCTTATAAGTTTAAATCCCTTGACCTCCCTACCATTCAGTGATAGATTTAAATGTTCTCCAACATTTAACTTTCACTCTGATGAGGTTCTTTGCTGTTTTTTTTAAGCATTAATATATGACACTGTCATAAACTTGTGGGAGTTCTTTATAGAGTTTGTGGGAAGGAAATGCTTTTGCAGATTATGTTTCATTGCTTGAATATTTAACATACGACAGAAAAATGCCTGAAGAAATTTTTTCTTTAATACATTTTTATGGGCCGTGGCTACAGACAGGCTATTGGACCACCTCAAGGTCACTACACTCAACAGCCATTACACTAAGGTAGGACATCTGAGAAATTCAGGTGCAAGCTCATAGGACACAGAATCAGCCGTAGAACACAAGCACCTGTGGCAGGTAATACCACATAAGTATACCACTCAAGAATTTCCAAATTCCATCTCTAGTCAAAAACTCACACCTCACAGGTGGGCTTACAACATAAGCAGGAGAGTAGCTGGTAGCCTTACTCTTGTTTTTATTTTTTTCTTCTTTAAGATCTTTATTGGAGTATAATTGCTTTACATTGTTGTGTTAGTTTCTGCTTTATAACAAAGTGAATCAGCTATACGTATACATATATTCCTATATCCCCTCCCTCTTGCATCTCCCTCTCACCCTCCTTATCCCACCCCTCTAGGTGGTCACAAAGCATGAGCTGATCTCCCTGTGCTATGCGGCTGCTTCCTCCTAGCTATAAATTTTACATTTGGTAGTGTATATATGTCCATGCCACTCTCTCACTTTGTCACAGCTTACTCTTCCCCCTCCCCATGTCATCAAGTCCATTCTCTACATCTGCGTCTTTATTCCTGTCCTGCCCCTAGGTTCTTCAGAACCTTTTCTTTCTTTAGATTCCATATATACGTGTTAGAATACAGTATTTGTTTTTCTCTTTCTGACTTACTTCACTCAGTATGACACAGTATGACACACTCTAGGTCCATCCACCTCACTAGAAATAATCCAATTTTGTTTCTTTTTATGGCTGAGTAATATTCCATTGTATATATGTGCCAAATTTTCTTTATCCATTCATCTGTCAATGGACACTTAGGTTGCTTCCCTGTCCTGGCTATTGTAAATAGAGCTACCATGAACATTGGGGTATATATGTCTTTTTGAATTATGGTTTTCTCAGGGTATATGCCCAGTAGTGGGATTGCTAGGTTGTATAACAGTTCTATTTTGAGTTTTCTAAGGAACCTCGATACTGTTTTCCAGAGTGGCTGTATCAATTTACATTCCTACCAACAGTGCAAGAGGGTTCCCTTTTCTCCACACCCTCTCCAGCATTTGTTATTTGAAGGTTTTTTGATTATGGCCATTCTGACGGGTGTGAGGTGATGTCTCATTGCAGTTTTCATTTGCATTTCTCTAATGATTAGTGATGTTGAGCATCCTTTCACATGTTTGATGGCAATCTGTATATCTTCTTTGAATAAATATCTGTTTAGGTCTTCTGCCCACTATTGGATTGGGTTGTTTGGTTTTTTGATATTGAGCTGCATGAGCTGCTTGCATATTTTGGAGATTAACTCTTTGTCAGTTGCTTCATTTGCAAATATTTTCTCCCATTCTGAGGGTGGTCTTTTCATCTTATTTATGGTTTCCTTTGCCATGCAAAAGTTTTTAAGTTCCATTCAGTCCCATTTGTTTATTTTTGTTTTTATTTCCATTTCTCTAGGAGGTGGGTCAAAAGGATCTTGCTATGATTTATGTCATAGAGTGTTCTACCTATGTATTTCTCTAAGAGTTTTACAGTGTCTGGCCTTACACTTATGTCTCTAATCCATTTTGAGTTTATTTTTATGTATGGTGTTAGGGAGTCTTCTAATTTCATTTTTTCCATATAGCTGTCCAGTTTTCCAAGCACCACTTATTGAAGAGGCTGTCTTTTCTCCATTGTATATTCTTGCCTCCTTTATCAAAGATAGGCTGACCATATGTGCGTGGGTTTATCTCTGGGCTTTCTATCATGTTCCACTAATCTATACTTCTTTTTTTGTGCCAGTACCATACTGTCTTGATTACTGTAGCTTTGTAGTATAGTCTGCAGTCAGGGAGCCCGATTCCTCCAGCTCCGCTTTTCTTTCTCCAGATTGCTTTGGCTATTCGGAAACTTTCATGTTTCCATACAATTTGTAAATTTTTTTGTTCTAGTTCTGTGAAAAATGCCATTGGTAGTTTGATAGGGATTGCACTGAATCTGTAGATTGCTTTGGGTAGTACAGTCATTTTCACAATGTTGATTCTTCCAATCCAAGAACATGGTATATCTCTCCATCTATTTGTATCATCTTTAATTTCTTTCATCAGTATCTTATAATTTTCTGCATACAGGTCTTTTGTCTCCTTAGGTAGGTTTATTCCTAGATATTTTATTCTTTTCATTGCAATGGTAAATGGGAGTGTTTCCTTAATTTCTCTTTCAGATTTTTCATCATTAGTGTATAGGAATGCAAGAGATTTCTGTGCATTAATTTTGTATCTTGCTACTTTACGAAAATCATTGATTAGCTCTAGTAGTTTTCTGGTCGCATCTTTAGGATTCTCTATGTATAGAATCATGTCATCTGCAAACAGTGACAGTATTACTTCTTTTCCAATTTGGATTCCTTTTTGCTTTTTCATCTCTGATTGCTGTGGCTAAAACTTCCAACCTATGTTGAATAACAGTGGTGAGAATGGGCAACCTTGTCTTGCTCCTGATCTTAGTGGAAATGGTTTCAGTTTTTCACCACTGAGAACAATGTGGTTGTGGGTTTGTCATATATGGCCTTTATTATGTTGGGATAACTTCCCTCTACGACTACTTTCTGGAGAGTTTTTTTCATAAATGGGTGTTGAATTTTGTCGAAAGCTTTTTCTGTATCTATTGAGATTATTGTATCGTTTTTATCCTTCAATTAGTTAATATGTGTATCACATAGATTGATTTGCGTATATTGAAGAATCCTTGCATTCCTGGGATAAACCTCACTTGATCATGGTGTATGATCCTTTTCATGTGCTGCTGGATTCTGTTTGCTAATATTTTGTTGAGGATTTTTGCATCTATGTTCATCAGTGATATTGGCTTGTAGTATTCTTTCTTTGTGGCAGCTTTGTCTGGTTTTGGTATCAGGGTGATGGTGGCCTCATAGAATGAGTTTGGGAGCATTGCTCCCTCTGCTATATTTTGAAAGAGTTTGAGAAGGATAGGTGTTATCTCTTCTCTAAATGTTTGAGAGAATTCACCTGTGAAGCCATCTGGTCCTGGGCTTTTGTTTGTTGGAAGATTTTTAATCACAGTTTCAATTTCAGTGTTTGTGATTGGGCTGTTCATATTTTCTATTTCTTCCTGATTCAGTCTCAGAAGGTTGTGCTTTACTACAAATATGTCCATTTCATCCAGGTTGTCCATTTTATTGGCATATAGTTGCTTGTAGTAATCTCTCATGATCCTTTGTATTTCTGCACTGTCAGTTGTTACTTCTTTTTCATTTATAATTCTGTTGATTTGAGTCTTCTTCCTTTTTTTCTTGATGAGTCTGGCTAATGGTTTATCAATTTTATTTATCTTCTCAAAGAACCAGCTTTTAGTTTCACTGATCTTTGCTATCGTTTCCTTCATTTATTTTCATTTATTTCTGATCTGATCTTTATGATTTTTTTTCCTTCTGCTAACTTTGGGGGGGTTTTGTTCTTCTTTCTCTAATTGCTTTAGGTGTAAGGGTAGGTTGTTTATTTGAGATTTTTCCTGTTTCTTGAGGTAGGATTATATTGCTACAAACTTCCCACTTAGAACTTCTTTGCTGTATCCCATAGGTTTTGGGCCGTCGTGATATCATTGTCATTTGTTTCTAGGTATTTTTTGATTTCCTCAGTGATCTCTTGGTTATTTAGTAGCATTGTTTAGCCTCCATGTCTTTGTATTTTCTTTTTTTGTATTTTTTAGTTTTTTTTCCTGTAATTGTTATCTAGTCTCATAGCGTTGTGGTCGGAAAACATACTTGATATGATTTTTATTTTCTTAAATTTACCAAGGCTTGATTTGTGACCCAAGATATGATCTGTCCTAGAGAATGTTCCATGAGCACTTGATAAGAAAGTGTATTGTGTTATTTTTTGATGGAATGTCCTTAAATATCAATTAAGTCCATCTTGTTTAATGTAGCATTTAAAGCTTGTGCTTCGTTATTTATTTTCATTTCGGCTGATCTGTCCATTGGTGAAACTGGGGTGTTAAAGTCCCCTACAATTATTGTGTTACTGTCGATTTCCCTTTTTATAACTGTTAGCATTTGCCTTATGTATTGAGGTGCTCCTATGTTGGGTGCATACATATTCAGAATTGCTATATCTTCTTCTTGGATTGATCAGTTGACCATTATGTAGTGTCCCTCTTTGTCTCTTGTAATAGTGTTTATTTTAAAGTCTATTTTGTCTGATATGAGAATTGCTACTCCAGCTTTCTTTTGATCTCCATTTGCATGGAATAGCTTTTTCCATCCCCTCACTTTCTGTCTGTATGTGTCCCTAGATCTGAAGTGGGTCTCTTGTAGACAGCATATATACAGCTCTGGTTTTTGTATCCATTCAGCCAGTCTATGTCTTTTGGTTCGAGCATTTAATCCATTTACATTTAAGGTAATTATTGATATGTATGTTCCTATTACCATTTTCTTAATTGTTTTGTGTTTGTTATTGTAGGTCTTTTCCTTCTCTTGTGTTTCCTGCCTGGAGAAGATCCTTTAGCATTTGTTGTAAAGCTGGTTTGGTTATGCTGAATTCTCTTAGCTTTTGCTTGTCTGTAAAGGTTTTAATTTCTCCGTCAAATGTGAATTAGATCCTTGCTGGGCAGAGTAATCTTGGTGGTAGGTTTTTCCCTTTCATCAGTTTAAATAGGTACTGCCACTCCCTTCTGGCTTGCAGAGTTTCTGCTGAAAGATCAGCTGTTAACTTTATGGGGATTCGCTTGTATGTTATTTGTTGCTTTTCCCTTGCTGCTTTTAATATTTTTTCGTTGTATTTAATTTTTGGTATTTTGATTTAATATGTGTCTTGGTGTGTTTCTCCTGGATTTATCCTGTATGGGACTCTCTGCACTTCCTGGACTTGACTATATCCTTTCCCATATCTGGGAAGTTTTTAACTATAATCTCTTCAAATATTTTCTCAGTCCCCTTCTTTTTCTCTTCTTCTGGGACCCCTATAATTCTAATATTGGTGCATTTTATGTTGTCCCAGAGGTCTCTGAGACTGTCCTCAATTCTCTTCATTCTTTTTACTTTATTCTGCTCTGCAGTAGTTATTTCCACTATTTTATCTTCCAGGTCACTTATCTGTTCTTCTGCCTCAGGTATTCTGCTATTGATTCCTCCTAGAGAATTTTTAAATTCATTTATTGTGTTGTTCATCATTGTTTGTTTGCTCTTTAGTTCTTCTAGGTCTTTGTTAAACGTTTCTTGTATTTTCTCCATTGTATTTCCAATATTTTGGATCATCTTTACTATCATTACTCTGAATTCTTTTTCAGGTAGACTGCCCATTTCCTCTTCATTTGTTTGGTCTGGTTAGTTTTCACCTTGTTCCTTCATCTGCTGCGTATTTCTCTGTCTTCTCTTTTTGCTTAACTTACTGTGTTTTGGGTCTCCTTTTTGCAGGCTGCATGTTTGTAGTTCCCGTTGTTTTTGGTGTCTGCCCCCAGTAGGTTAGGTTGGTTCCATGGGTTGTGTAGGCTTCCTGGTAGAGGGGACTGGTGCCTGTGTTCTGGTGGATGATGCTGGCTCTTGTCTTTCTGGTGGGCAGCACCACATCCAGTGGTGTTTTCGGGTGTCTGTGAACTTCATATGATTTTAGGCAGCCTCTCTGCTAGTGGGTGTGGTTGTGTTCCTGTCTTGCTAGTTGTTTGGCATGGGGTGTCCAGTACTAGAACTTGCTGGTCGTTCGGTGGAGCTGGGTCTTAGCATTGAGATGGAGATCTCTGGGATAGCTCTCGCCAAGTGATATTAGGTGGGGTCAGGAGGTCTCTGGTGGTCTAATGTCCTGACCTAGGCTTTCTCACCTCAGAGGCTCAGGCCTGACACCTGGTCGGAGCACCAAGACCCTGTTAGCCACACTGCCAGCCCGCAGTACCCAGGAGGGTCGTGGCTTCAGTCAGTGGGACCTCTCCAGATCCGGCAGCAGAGTGAGGCTGCCATGCCCTGGGGCTCAGGGGCAGCTCGGTGATGGCAGAGGAGAGGGACCTCAAGCCAAGAGTTCCAGCTCTGCCCAAATGTGGGCTCCGTTCTGGTAGCCTTACTCTTGAGGACATACTAACAACTCCTGCAAAAACTGGCCAATCAATCAAAGCTAATGCCAATCTATTGGACTCTCCATCCAACCCATAGTCTGGTAAGCAGTAATATACGCACATTGTTCAAACCAGTGAGCTGGGGGTGGTTTTTTATGTGACAATAGCTAATTGATAGGAAAACTGTACCTAGAAGTTCAGTACTATCATAACAAAAACCTAAAATATGTGGCACTGGCTCTACAATGAGGAGGTAGTCAGAGGTGGAAAATTCTTACAAAAGATAGAAAACTGGCAAGAGAATTATTAGTAAAGGCTGGGAAGGTGCTGGAATTATTAGGGATGCTGGAAAAATAATGGCGACTTGTGTTTTGTAGCAGCAAATGTAACACTGTGCCCTGTAGTAAATCTAAAGCAAGATATTATAATATACCTAATGAATTTATGGATCTTGACAAGATGATTTTTCAGGTGATATATTCAGAATGTCAGTTGGTCTTACTACATTTAAGGTATATTAATAAAGAGTGAACCAAGAAGGTACTTGTCCATTTGCAAGTCAATTTTAGAGGGAATATAGTGAAGCTGAGGGTAGCTAAGTTTGAAAATAAAATTTTTCTCATCTGTAGTCTTCCCAGCTGGCAAAAGATTTTCAAAGTGAAATGAGGCCCAAGGAGTACAATGAAATCAAGGCTTAGGTTGTAAGGCCCTTTGCTAAGATCTCTAAAAGAATTAAGTCGTGTCCAGTGGTGAGAGAAAAGATGAGGACGAGGACATGGGCTTCTAGAAATCTTTAAGGTGTGGTCTCACAGACACCAAATCAAAAAAAAAAAAATAACAATAAAAAAGTGTATAAAGAGAAGCATTTCTGGAAAACGATTGTGGTTTGGCTTTTGTGGTGAGGAGTAAACTATACCAGACATAGAGAAAGCCCACAAAATTTTATAGTAAGTTTCATAGGTAAAAGAGCCACCAACCTTTAATAAAAGCGATTTAAATTGTTCAAATTGCAAAACATCTTCTGGGCCTCTAACTTTCTATGAGAGGAATAAGCCTAAGAAAACTACTCTGGTCCCAAAATGGACCTGAGAAGTATTTCTTCAGAAGTAGCCGAGAAAAGTAACAGATTAGGAAGGACATCACAAAGAGCAGAGCAAAAATCTGAGAAGGGGCCATGGGGAACAATGAACTGGAAACTTACTCCCAAGGGGAAGAGTCAGGACCTAATCAAGGAACATTTCCTATTTTTGGAGTTGAGGAACTTGATAATATTTTTCCAGCATGGTTTCAGAATTACTGTGGACCAGTGACTGTTTGGTGCCTCTCATTTTCCCCCCTTTTGAAGCTGCATCTGAGGAATCACATCAGAACTTTATGTAGTTTATGAGACCCTGTAATTAACATGATACTAGAACTGGACAAGATTTCTGATGGTGCTGAGTTGGAAATTTTGCTTTTGGGAGAGACATGTGTAACTGATGCAAGAAGTGGTCTATAATAGAGTGGTAGAAAAATGGACCAGTTTCTTCACCCCTTCCCATATCTACACCCTTTGCAATGTTGACTTTGCAGCTCCTTTCATCAAAGGGTAGATCTATTTCCCAAATCCTTGAATATAAGCTGATGCTGTGAACTGCCTTGGCCAAGAGAATGTGGCAAATCGTGTGCCACTTCTGAAGCTAGGCCTCAAGAGATCTTTCATGCTTATGCCCCCTCTCCTGGAGCTCTGCCATTCCTGTGTGAACAACTCCTATCTAGCCTGATGTAGCTAGTACATGAGTGACCACAGGGAGGAGAGTCCAGTTGTAAAAGCCAAGGCTACCCGGACCTCCCAATAGGCTGCCAACCTCAAACATGTGAAAGAGTTTAGTCAAGATCAGCAAAACTTAGCCCTGACGGGATGTGTAAGTATACTCATGTACAATAATAAATACTATTGTTTTAAGCTTCTGAGTTTGGGGATTGCTTGTTATGCAGCAATAGCTAATTGATACATGCAATGATCCTCTAAAAATCTCAAATGCAGACTAAATAACATCTCAATTTTTAACAACATCTAGAATTAATTTCAACAGTCCTCTCTTTAAATAGGGCCAGAACCAGATGGTCATTTTAGGTTCTTTCATCTTATGACTTTGTTCTTTCTGCTATGCACAAAAGAGAGGCTGAGATTTGACAAAGTTAAGAGAAAACACACTATTACAATATCTACTTTTTACTTAAATGTTTCCATGAATAAATTTATAATGGCTCAATTTAAGGAGATGACCCAGAAAAAGAGCAATCAGTTCCTCTGAAGTTCTGGGAATCTGAGGATTCTCTCAAATATGTACGTATATCCCTTCCTAATTATGGAAATTATTGAGCAAGCATCTTCCTATATCTAAAAGTTCTAGATTTTGTAATGCCAGGAGACACATAATCTACAGTTTTCTAAAAAGTACTGTGTGCATATTTGTGTATTAAACATAATAATTTTAAAATTCACTGTAATCAGGCTACAGTCCTGGGAAGCAGAAAATGTACTTTTACCCTGAGTGTGCTCTTATCAGCATTTATTTCTATGTTAGCTGATTCTAAATACTCTTTTTTATGCAAGCAAGCATTGCCAAACATCATTCTATAGGCAAGAATTTCCCACAAATCATAGATTGACAGTGAAAGAAATTCACTCATCCTTTTTATTGGCATTTTAAAGACATTAAGATCTGTGATAATGTAAAAATTTCAAGTATCCTTTCACATTCTAAATTTAGTCATTTTCTTTGCAGTTTAGCAGTTAAGCAGTTATTTCACGTGTGAAAATGGAAATATTTCAATTACAAAAGCTAAATTCCTACTACAAGAGGGATAAATGTTCAACATTTTTTGCTGTAAGTAAAACTACTTTTTATGCCTGTAGGACTCCCAAAATCACAACTATTTATTTCAAAATGCATCTTTTCCTAGTAAGGAAAAGTACATATCAGTCTACTACTTATTGAAGGTTAAATGAGAGCTGTTTCAAATTTAGCCAAATTTCATAAAATACAAGCTATTTTATCAAGATATGATAAATATTTGTCATATAGTAATAAAAGAAATAAGAAAATTATATTTATAATATTAACTATATCACATAATCCCCCCAGATAAAAAATAAAGATCATTAGATTTTAAAAATGAAAACTCTATTCAGTTTTTCATATAAAATTGCCAAAAAAATATCCTTTACTAGGTTATAACTTATAAGATGACTTTCTATAGCCATTCATCTTTCTATTGACAGAATGTCCCAGATTCTTACAAATTAGGTAGAAATTGCCGGTCTTGCCTTGATTTCCACTTACTAGCACTATTCTGCAGGAAGGAAAAGGATTTTTTGGAAGAAATGAAGTACTCTGGTATAACAATTTTCATGCTCAAAGAATACAAGAGCTGGATACAATTATACAAATTTTTCTAAAGCAATAGAACATCAAGTTTCAACCAATTCATCATGGGTTTTTTTACCTTTAAAAAACTCCTCAATTTTTTACCAACATTCTTCAAGCATAAGAATAATCTCCATCATACATTTGAGTTATAAAACAACATTTAACATACCAGGTTGGAAAACATTTGTCATTGAGTAATGATGTGTTCATTTTGAACAATTATGAGACTGTGACTGTTAAATCATTACATTTTTAGATTAAAAAAAATTTTAACACTGTCAAAGTGTGGGACAAGATCTCAAGACTACCCTCAATATATTTTGAGAAAAACATCTCGAAGTCAAATGTGAACTTAATTTAGAAATATTTCTTAGTTGTTAAAATACAGATGCACATATTTTCAAACTTCTGCCACAAATTAGCTGCTCATTCCACATTGGATAATAACTTTAAAATATTCAAACATTATTTTTCTCCATAACTTATAAAGAACACAGTGTCTGGGGAAATAAAACAGAAAATAGGAGACATTAGGAAGAAGTTATCATCCTTCCACTTTAAACCTTCCATTTTGAGTGGGAGTGGAGGTTGGGAAAAATAAAGGAATAAATCAGTAAGCAAATTAATCAGCAATATGATTTTAGCTACTGATAAATGCTTTGAAACAAACAAAACACACACACAAAAAAAAGCAATTGACTAACAGGAGCAAGGATCATTTAGATTAGGTAGTTGGGGCTTCCCTTAAGACACAATATTTGAAGTAAGTCCAAACGATATTAAAAAACCAGCTATCGGAAGACCCGGAAGGAAGAGTGTTTTGGCAGGAGGCTCTGTAAATGCAAAGTATCACTGCTCATTAACATGTTCATGCTGCACTTCCATAACTAAACTGCAGTTGCCTGAGTTCAGAGATTACGTTACCCTAGTTGCTTTATGTGAACATTATTATCAGTATAACTCTACATTTCCAACAGTTGATTAATAAAAGTCTATTAGTTAATGAAAATAAATGTTTTTGTAGCACTATGATATATGAGTGTGTATATTGCTTTTAGCTATTAGAAAAGATAAAATGTCATTATTTAAGCTATGTAAATAAGGAAATGACTGATATATTTAATAAACTATTCAAGAACAAAACTTTTTCAAAAGTTTTTTAAAACTTTTGCATGCATTTTTTCTATGAGTACCAACATTTTCCAAATTAGAACATATAAAAATACATATTTGCATAATTAATGTTGTGCATGTGAATGAAAAAATACCCACTGGAATAAAAAGCACCCCTATTTTCATTACAGCATTATTTACAACAGGCAAAACATGGAAGCAACCAAAGTGTCCACTGATAGATGAATGGATAAAGAAGATGTGGTATATATATACTCAATGGCATACTGCTCAGCCATAAAAAATAATGAAATCTTGCCATTTGAGACAACACAGATGCATCTAAAGGGTATTATGCTAAGTGAAAGAAGTCAGACAGAGAAAGACAAATATTGTACGACCTCACATGTGGAATATAAAACACAAAACAAATGAACAAACTAAACAAAACAGAAACAGACCCATAGATACAGAGAACAAACTGGTGGTCACCCGAGGGGAGGGAGGTGGGGGGTTGCTGAAATAGGTGAAAGGGATTAAGGGGTACCAACTTCCAGCTATAAAATATATGTCACAGGAATGTAAAATGTATCATAAAGAATACAATCAATAATACTGTAATAATTTTGTATGGTGATAGATGGTTACTACACTTACAGTGATGATCATTTCATAATGTATTTAAATGTAGAATCACTATGTTGCACACCTGAAATTAACATGATATTATATGGCAACTATAGTTCGATTTTCAGAAAAAGATAATTGTGACTAACACCTGACATGAGAACATACTATTTTGAGTAACTAGAAAACACACTACATTTTCATGACAGCTTTTTATTTTTATAAATTTATTTATTTATTTTTGGCTGAGTTGGGTCTCCACTGCTGCGCGTGGGCTTTCTCCAGTTGCAGCAAGCAAGGGCTACACTTCGTTGCCGTGTGCAGACTTATCATTGTGGTGGTTTCTCTTGTTGCGGACCACAGGCCCAGCTGCTCTGTGGCATGTGGGATCTTCCCGGACCAGGGCTCGAACCCGCATCCCCTGAACTCGCAGGCGGATTCCTAACCACTACGCTACCAGGGAAGCCCCATGACAGCTTTTTGACATAGGCTCTGTCTAGGATGACTGGATAATATAACAGTCATTTCTATTTTATTAAACTGGGAAAATTCATAATACTCGTAAATAAATCTTTATAAGTGTTAGATCAAGCACAGGAAATAACATGAAATATATTAGATACGATATCCAAAATCTCAGTGTAACAATTTATTTACTGCAAAAGTCTCATTCATATATTCTATTTCTTACATTTATTTATTACATCCTTAATAATCTTAAAACATTAAAATCTAAAATATAAATATATATGGGCACACACATATACATCTGTACATATAGGATATATTTGTTTGTGTGTATGTAGATAAAATAAACCATAACACTATAAATTGGCAATTGTGAAAAACAAATGGCCATCCATTTGAGATATTTTAAAACGTTTAAGCTTAATTTTATCAAAAAACTTACAGTTAAATCAAAATGTAATTTTTCCCACATCAGATTGGCAAGTATTAAAAAGTATCCACTGTTGGAAAGTAAATGGGAAACAGACACATTAAAAATCCATCAGTGGTTATCAACTTTAAAGAGCTATTTGACATTTATATTAAAAAAAATACTCCTGCCCTGCCTCAGGTGGGGCAATAACTAGTAATTTTTCTGCATCTGTGGGGAGATCTCCTTCCTCATTCCTAATATTCTGAATTTATGTTTCATAGCATTTATTTTTATCCATTTGGTATGGTCTATCTAAATAAATGATTTATCTTTTCAAAGAACCAGCTTTTAGACTGTTATCAGTTTTTCATTTTTTATTTGATATCTTCATTAATTTTTACTGATTTGCCTACTGCTATCACATTTCTCACTACTATTGAGCTTCTATCAAGCATCCTAATTTTAATAGTTTTCTCATTATAAATAGTGCAGTGTTAATTAGTACATAACATTTTTCTTTTTCTTTTTTTTTGTCTCCCCAATGTTTTACAAGGCACATATTCTACTTTGAATTTTTCTAGTTGCTCTCTTGGTGTTTTATTTAATAGCATAAGTGAACCAATTTTTCTCCTGGTCAGTTAAAAGTAAAATTGTATATTTTTGACTTCTTTAATTTCCCTACTCCATAATTACTCATTCTTCATTATTACAGTCTGGGGTCTTACATGCAAATTATCATGATTATATTGACATGTTTTCATTATAACCTATTCTTTCAAGAATATTTGTCTTTTACATTCACTTGTACCCAAGATATTTTAAACTCCAATTCTTGATTTCTCAATTTTTTTCATTCACTTGGAAAACATTTTCCAGTAATGTTCCCTAATAGGTTAAACGTTATATATTCTGAACACTTGAAAGTTTAAGAACATCTTTCTGTCACTACCATAGATAAACATCTTGGTTTTTCATAAAATTATTAAACACAATATATTTTTTCCTTAAAATTCTATAGATAGAATTTCTCCACTGTCTTCTGACATATGGAATTGAAAATAAGATGTGTGAAGCCGACTGATATTTCCCCCTTATAATCTGTTTCTTCGGCCTAGATATTGATAGAACTTTTCTTAATTATTGCAGTACAATAATTTGACAGTAACAAAAAGAAAAAGAAATTACTGCAAGGTAAATAAAATATTCTTCTATTATGCCTCTGATTATTGTCTCATTTCCACATTTTTGCTTTCTCTTTGGGGCACATCTATTTCTGCCCCCCTACTCTCTATTCCCTTACTCTGCTCTTTTTTATTCGAAGTATTTATCATTCCTAACATATTATATATTTCTATGTCCCCATGTCTATAATTCTTCATCCCTCCACAGGATGTCAGCTCTGTGAGAGCAGGTACAATATTTACTCTGTTCATTGCTGTATCCCTAGAGAATTGACTGAGATTTAGTATGCCTAGAATGTAGCTAGAATATAAACGTTTTGAGTGAATCACTGAAATCATATATATTGGGCCATCATTTTACCCTTAATATAATTGATTGTCTCATGTTACACATTGTAATTTTCATCTGCATTATTAAGAACTGCTCAAATTTCTTCTTTTTATCACAGATTTTATTTTATATTTTTAGCCCTAGTTCTACTCATTACTGTCTCCAATGTGGGATTTTTCTTTTTTTAGATTCTTAGCAGTTCTGTCTTACCTCTCTCCCTTATCCTATCTCTTCCTGTATTCTGCTCTTTTTTCATAGAAGTCATGCCTTCATGACTGTGTTGAGGTCCTAAAATTCTTCCAAGGTGCATGCACAGCTATGTACTTATCTTTTTTTTTTTTTTTAAACATCTTTTTTTTTTTTTTTTTTTTTTTTTTTTTTGCGGTACGCAGGCCTCTCACTGTTGTGGCCTCTCCCATTGCGGAGCACAGGCTCCGGACGTGCAGGCTCAGCAGCCATGGCTCACGGGTCCAGCCGCTCCGTGGCATGTGGGATCTTCCCAGACCGGGGCACAAACCCGTGTCCCCTGCAACGGCAGGCGGACTCAAACACTGCGCCACCAGAGAAGCCCCATGTACTTATCTTTAAACAAAAGATAATGGGTAACAGTTACAGGCATTGCTACCAGAGTTCATCTGCTTCACATGACCGAGTCCTGTGACTATCTTGGGACTACCTTTCAAAGAAGATCCTATGACTTGATTAGTTTTGAAGACTTCCTATCCAGTTTCTCTAGGACTTTCAAGATCTGCCTATATGTAGAAGGAGGAAGGAGGCATGGTGGAGACAGGAGCGAGAGTCTAGAGCAATGAAGTATCCTCCTCCCTCAGTCTCAGGCAGTTTTTATGATATAAATTTCAGGCACAATAAAAATAAGAAACCTGGCCAAAGTTTTCTTAGGGGAATTCCTTCTGATGTATATGTAGTATGTAATTCTTCAAGACTATTAAATTGTCCATCAGACTTAGTTGTCACTGTTTTTGTAAGGTTTGACATTTTTAGTGTATCTCCTTAAGAGTTCATAAAGGCTGGAAAAGGCTACATTTTAATTTTAATTAAAGTAGTATTCAAGTTTTCTGACAGATATTATATACTTCTAACGAAATTATCTTAAATACCACATGAAGTTTGGATACTATTTACCATGATTAAACTATTAACTACAATTAATAATTATTTATTTATGTCTTTTCTTCCCTGGGTAGTCATTATTTGCCACCTACCAGCTGGTAGTGAAAATCCATAATGATTCATTTTTAACCCAGATTATTTAAAATATTAATATTTTAAAATTTATATATGCCAGGCTTTTTCATATTATGTATGTCTGATTTTTCACTTGCAATATAGAAAAAATGACTTTGTAATGAAAATGACTTTCCCTTTGCTTATGAGCAACTATAAATCTGTTTCTTGGAAACAGTGTCAAAGATACTCCAGACACCCAAGCCCACATTAATTTCTCCTTACTGCACATTCACTCACTAACATGCAATTCAGTGCTTACTTATTTACAAATTCATAGTATGAAATGTTCTTAAGATAGAAGTGCCAGAAGGGACCTTACAGATTATCAAGTTCAATTTACAAATGAGAGAACAGAACCACAGAGACATATTTAAGATTACAAAGCTAGCTAATGGCAGAACTGAGGCCATAACACAGGTCTTACCATTTCTTTTCCAGTTTTATTTTTCTAGCCAGATGGGAAGGTATTTAAGGACAGAGATCATGTCCTCTATGTCCTAGTAACCTCTTTCATAATATGGGTAATAAGTGAAAAATGTTGAAGCGCTGATAAATGAGGGATGACAAGCAACACATGCTTTTGTTTTTCTGTTGCTGTTCTAGCTTGACTGCATGGTTAAGTAACAATTATGTACCATATCATAATAATGTGACAACTAAATGTGATAAACCTCAAATGTGTTCTCCAAGTAAGGTCACATCAGAAAATACTTAGAAATAAAAAAATATTTTCTTTGGTTGTAATAATAATTAACAAAATATCTCAAAGTTTAGTAAGCACATCAATAACATCATCTCATTTAATCTTTCAATGGCCTTATTTAGTAAACATTATTATTATCTCCAAATTACTAATAAGAAGAAAAATCTCAGAGACAAAGTAACTGGCTCAACGTCTCAAAGCTAATGAATAGGAAGGCAGGAAATTAAACTTAGTCCATTTCATTAAGAAGCTTAAATTCTTTCTATCACTTCTCCACACACGAATGCTGTTTATTAAACCATGTCCAAAAACTCCTGTATTCAATACCACCAAAATGAAAATTATAATTATTACTCTCAACATTCAAAATTACTATAACCTAAGATATATTTCTTAAAATGTGTAAACTTAGTTATCACTTCTCACTAAAACATGTCAATGATTATAATAGGAAATATTTCACTGTTACGTCATTGTATATAGGCATAGGGTGAAGGGAAAGGTTTCCCTTTATGCAGCAGTGAATACATAAACCTATTTAACAAATTGGAGTTAGCAACGGTAAAACACAAAAGAGTAGTATCTTTGATAATTTTCCACATATTCCCTAAGAAGTAGCTGCTCAATTTTCCTAAAAAAAACAAACAAACCAAAAAAATCCTTAGGTACAGTGAATTTTTATGTACAGCACAACAATGGTTAAGGAACCACTTGGTGCAACAAGCTCTCTTTCTATACTGATGGTTATCATTGAAACACACTGCCACCTTATGACAATTCTTTTTATATCTTAATTTTCAGAAAACTGTTTTAAAAATAAACTCTTGCCAGGAATATGACCATGAAGTACAGAAATTATCTAAAATTTAAAATAAACAAATAAAATAAAATCCCTAGCTCTACTGAAAACAGACTGAGAGAAAAATGCTATATTTAAAATAATATTTTTAGATTTTGAATAACACAATGATTTTGATGACATGATGTAAGCATTTTTAAATTCAAGAGACCAGGATATAACTGATTGCATGCTAGCAATGGACTTAAATTTTGAGTCTACTTTCCAATTATAGTTTGAGAAGTTATATCCAAAGCTTTAGTCCCTTATTGTATCTATCATACTGCATACACACACCCAAAAGATATAAAAATTGCAATGGTTCTGTTTGGAAGTATAGGGTAAAGAGACACTAAAATTAAGAAAGATGGTATACCTGAATAAAGTCTTTATTATGTGAAATTTATAGTAAAGCAAAATAAGTATTATTACTACTACAAATTAAAGTACTGATTTGCATAGAATCCTCTTTTTGTTTCCACAGTAGAAATTTCTATTGTACCAGAAAATGTGAAGCTTTTATCCAGCAGCTGGCTTATTTTTCTCTATGGATCCAGTGATTCATGTCTGTATTGGGTTTTGTTTCCTTTTTTGCATTAGCTCCTAAGGTACTTATAGATGAATTTATGGTTCATATTTATTACGTATATAAGTCACTGTATGCATTTTGTACTCTACTATCACTCCTGGCTACACCTTATTTTTCTGCCTTATTTTTACTTTGGCCTGATAGTACCATTTACTTTCATTTTTATGTATATACTTGGTACTGTGGAATGAGTATGGATTTTGGAAGCTGAACAACCAGAACCAGCTCTAACTTTTACTAGCTGCAGGATCCTAATAAATTACTCCATCTCCAGGGTAAACTATAGATTTGTCATTCATAAATCAGGGTTAAAATACCTTCTTTGCACACAGTTGTAATGATTAGACAATGATTAGAGATACTTAATGTTTATTGAGTGCTTGATATGTAATGGTTACTTATATAACTTAATTTCTACATTTTTATTTCAATAAAGCATCTGAAATCAAGTTGTATTTTATAATTGCAATTAATACAGTAGTATTCTTTCAAAAAAGATGTTTTTAAATCAGTGATATCTGAGAATCTAGGAAAAACAGTATTAACTTATTGTGCTGTATTTTTATAATCGCCCTCATGCTCTTTTTGAACTAAACAGAATTATTAACAAAAATATTTCAGTGAAATGCTCAGTTGGAGTTAAATTATGAATGAAGGATAAACAAATGAAGGATGTAATAAAGACTCTGGTATTATAGTTTTAAGGGAAAAAGTTGACAGTTCACTAAAGTTTTCTATTTTTGTTTAAAATTTATGAGCAAAGGAACAAAACTTTAAAAAAGAATTTGTGCTCAATAACACATTGCTTAGTTTAGTTACTGACTTGCTGTTTGCCCAAAGTTTTCATCAAGAGAGTTCTTACATGTGGATACCAGTGGAGACATCTGTAAAAGTTAGTGCCACGTTAACTCTTCTAGGCATTGCAGCACCTGGTGACGCCACAGGGAAGAAATCATGGATACTTCTTGAACATACTGCAACAGCTGTCAACTCAGAAGGAGGTATATTCTAAGTTCTACCAAGCAAGTAGTATTCTACAAAACCTCATTCTATTCCTTCTTTTAACTGAAAAGAAGCCAGATGGAAACATGCAACTTGTCAAATGACAAATAAAGAATTCATATAAATCGTATTGCATGGGTCTCTTTATGTTCAGCTTTAAATACTTGGTCGCTCAATTCTCAGAATAATTTCACTGACATTTTAAAATAAAAATAAAGATACCAGATGCTTTTCCAGGTAAAGAAAACACCACATCTCTAAGAGAACACAATAAATGTAAAGACAACGGCAATATGATTGTATCTTTAACATAATATCAGAATGAAGAAATGAGACATCATTCTAGAAGCTTAATAATGTCCAGAATGACTGTGACTATTGCATGACTAGCCATCTCTCACAACAGTTAATGGTGCAATCTGCTTGGAGCACACAGCCACAGAAAACCAGAAAACAAGCATTTTTATTCATGATATAGCAATCCTAGCTGTGCTGCTAGGGCTAAACCTCCACCTGTATCTCCATTGCAGACTTTTATTTCCATCCATTATATGAAATTACCATAATAATTTTAAATATACTGTGGCCAGATTTAATCGTTAATGTATACAAAGATCAAAAACTAGTAATTTTGTGATATATTATTGCTACCAAAAATTACTTACGATTTTAAGATCATAAGATGCTTTTCACAAAATTGGACATGTCATTATTCAATATTTAGAGTTCAAGCTTCACTATTTCTGAGGTGCCACTGGGAATGTGTTAATTTGTCTATCCATTCTCTTATGGCCGCATAAAAACATTAGTTGAGTACCTACCATATAACATACACCATGCATTTTTATTTACACGGAGCCATTCCTTAAACATCACTAAACATTTCTTTTATAGCTGAAGTCTAGTTTAGGGCAGGAGAAATACCCTACAAAATCTGAAAGAGAATGATTTGTATCAAGTATCTGAATCACATCGTAAATGGTCTCCATTGGGTATGATGTCTTAATGATGGTGTGATAGAGATCACTGAATCCCCACGAGCATTCATAAACTTCTCACTAAACTAAATTGTAGTATAAATAATTTCCTAAAAGCTTCTTAATGACACAAATTGTTTGCTTCTCTTCTACATAAAGCCTAAGAATTATATAAATGATTGTAGCAAGTCAACTCTCATTTTTCGATACCAGTAATAACACATCTTAATGTGGTTAAACAACAATAAGCAGTATTTTATTAACAATATTATCCACTTTTCAAATGCTTAAAATTTTACGTTATTTAAATACAACAACCACATCATTCATGAGAAACAGACATCTTTACACCCAGCACTACAGATGAGAAAGCTGAGCCTCACAAAGGTTCAGAGAGCTACCTAAGATCACACAGAAAGTAAGAATACTGGGGTTTTGACTAACTGATTCATGTTTGTGTCCAGCCCATGTCTCATTCCAGTCCTTTATCCCTTGATAAAGCTTTTAGGCACAAAAGTTAAATACTAGAATATACTCTTCAGTATACATTGTAAAGGAAACTTTAAGGGACAGAAAGATGGCACTTAAGATGTTGAGGCAGGAAACCCAGTCACTATTTTCCACTTTCTCTCTTCCTTATCCTCTCCCGCTAATAGATGCACAATTAAACCACTGCAAACAAAGAACTTCTATGTAGGAGGTGTAGTTCATACTGCCCAGTTTCTGTGAGTTACATAACTCACTGTAGGAGATATACTCATAACTACTACTTCTACAATCCTCACTTCTTTGCAAGTCGTTTTACCTCACCTTTCTTTTCACACCATCATCCCATTTCCTTTTGTGGCACCAGATAGCTGCTGTGGTTAACAATATAAACGATGACAGTCACTGCAGCCTTGCTTGGCACATGCTCTATGGAAGGTCCTCATCCTAGTAGCTACCTCTTTCCCAGAAAATGGAAGCCTCCCACAGAGAGCTCTTGATTATCTGCAGGTAAAACATCTGCATTGGGAATTACCCATTTGCTCCAGACACTGCCGTGCACACACTTTTCTTCCCACCCTACCAAGCTGCATTCCAATTTCATTCAGTTGCCTATTTACATTTAAAACTTCCAACAAAAGCACAGAAAGTCAAAGTGGTGAAAAGGCAAGGGGGTAGGTGGGGAAGGCCCACTCAGAAAAAGGCCATAGAATCATACTACTATTGTATATATACCCACTCTAGCATTAACAGGATTAGTCAACTAAGTGCCTTAAGTCATTTATAAAGAGTAAACTATTTTCCTTGCCTACATTTGAAAAACAGAATAAATGACTAAACTCCTTTTCTGCATTTGTCTGTATGAATCAAGCCTTAGAATATATTCCCTGAATATCAGCTGGTAGTACCATCAGGGTGTTGCTATGGTTCTTTGTGACTCAAAAATATAAAATGTGAATCAACATAATGAAGGCACAATCCTAGAGAAATGTGCAGTGATGTGACAGGCACTCAAGAATTCTTGGAGAGTGGGGGAGCGGTGGGTAAGGGAGAAGCACAAAATGTTAACATTTATAGTTCCTGTGTTACCTATCTCTCAAACATTCTGTTCCTAGTTCTTATAGAATCAAGACTATGGAACATAAAAACAGAATAGAAAACTTTGATCTTGACAAAATAATTTCTGAATAATTATGACTGTAAGTGATTGGCCTCTTCTATAATACTAAGAACTCCATGGCTCAGTTTTATGTAGATATGTGTTGATCATCTTATTTTAAAAAATCTTTCTTATTTAAAAAAAATATTTTGATACGAGTGGACTCGGACCATAGGAAATAAAATGTACTTTCATTCTTGGGTTGAAGGTGAAGGGGTTGTACCCCAGGAATGATGTTCTTACTTTCAGGCAAGAATAAGAAGGCATCATTTCTTGGGGATCATAAAGCTGGAGATAGAACCTCATGACAACTTGTTCAATGGAAGGCCATACCTCCCTTAAGATCAGTACTTTATCCTAAATCCCAGACTTGTCCCCAAATCAGTAATAGGAAACATCAGCTTTTCCACACAATCCCTCATACTTCTAATAAAATCATGCTTCCCATGGCAACAGATGATATCTCAGGAGAGGCAAGTTCAGAGTAGAAACAATACACATAATTGTGGTTTAACGAGCAGGACTGATACTACACTGACCTTATTATCCTCTTACATTTTTTGTTAGGGGTAGTAGTAATAGTTTACAAGAACATGAGTCACGTTATGGTATAACCAATCTGATGCGAAATATTTGATCTCATTTGAATTTCTATCCCCAAGAGACAGAAAAATGTTCAATATAGAAGGAATAGTAAATAAAAGCAAAACTAAGGACATCTCAATTCCCAGTGATCATTATCTCTCCAAGCAGTAGTGTTTCCTTAGGCATGAGCCATGCTTTTCCTTTTCCTTTTTTTTCAAATTACTCTTACAGTGAAAATAAAACCAATTTTTCAGCTTTTCATAACAACATTTGAAAGTATAGATATCTATTCAGTAACCTAGTCTCCCTGGCAAAAAGCTCTAGGGATATATGAAGAAGCTCTTTAGAGGAAAAGGACATACAGAACAAGGGAATACACTTAAGTCTCTAAGTGTATTAAGGAAAATGTAAATATATACAATTTTACAAGACTAAACCATTGTCTTCAAGAAATGGAGCACACAATGTATTCGGGGGCGGGGGAGGTTCTCATTTAATACAATAGGCTATGAATCAACCAGATTATATATTTCTTCTCACTCATAAGGGCACTAGGGAAGCACTGTTTCTCACAGATGGTTTATATTAAAAAACACAGCCACTCTCTTTGCTCCCCTTTCAGAATACTCTCTAACTACTTCTATGAAAAACATGCGAGGGATTCATATTACCTGACTAAGCTGACAGATGTTATCCAAAGTGACATTGTTATGAGACTGTGATTTTGACAGTCATCTATATCAACTTCTTCTTAATGTCTCATTTTTCACAGGGTTAAGTACACAGGAACAAAGGTAGACAATACACTAAAAAGTGTGTCCAGAGGAATTTTAACACCAACAGAAGCTGGGAAAGTAATTCCTGTGTTGCTAACTTTTGTGTCAGGAAATAATGTAGAATTATGGTGTACATGGAGCTCTAACTTTAGTAAACACAATGACATTTGTTAGATTTTTGTTGTGTAATGAGAATTAGATTTACATCTTGCTATTTAATAAAATCATTAAAAGAGAATATAACTCAGACTTTGTAGAAGGGAAAAAAATACAGCAGAAAAATTAAAATATACTTGCCTTTCCAACAAGCTTCAAACACCATGAAGTCCATTAAACATTTAATTTAATTAATATGCCTATTTCCTTGGTGATAACATTTACTGTTATAACATTTACCATATTTTAATATGCTTTACTGAATATGAGAAAGATCAAATATCTATCTTTTGGAGTATGTACCAGAGATATAACACACATTTCCTCTACTAGTATCATATGAAGCAGCTTGGCCCATTGTTTTATGCTATGCATATTATTCATTTTGAATATATATTTAGAGTAGTATTTTCCAAGTGGAAGAAGATAACTACTCACACGCATTTGTGATTCAAAGCTTTCATTTAGGCAATGACGCCCACCCATCAATAGTCTTTCATGCCATATGTTTTTATAGCAGTTCTCTAAACACAAAGGGAACCTAAATATTCAGTGAGTTTCAAGTACATCAGACACCTCTGTGTTTATTAATAGATCTTTATGTGAGTTGAAAGAGAAAGATGACCTTTCCTTATAGGTCACTGCCTCCTGACTGAAATAATGAAATAATGTGTGCCCAATTTGGCCTTTAAATCTTAGGTCAACGATATGCCTCAGCCGCATTAAAAAAAAAAAAAAAAAAAAGGCTCAGCATTTCTCCAAAAGTACTCAAGACAACCTCATAGAAGATGAATGGCATTTAAATCTTATTACTCGGAAAAGAACAAAGGTAATTTTTTTTAAAAAGCATTCCTTTCTCTTTTTATAACATGTTTATTAGTAACCATTATTTTACCAATCCTATCAAATATGATGGTTGGTGCCAAAAAAAATTTAATGATATTTCTAAGGAAATCCATGCCTTCTCCAAACATAAAAATGAAAAAAAAAAAGGGTGATATGTAAAAATATTTACATTTGTGACGTGTGATTAGCCTTCATTTCTACACAAAAGACATCACCCTTGCAAATATTTTTTTATAAAGCAGAAAGATAAAATGTGTCCAGTCCACTCTGAATTACTGTAATGTTCTCATTTAAAACCACCATCTGTCAGAGATAATCTTATTTTATACCAAGGGAACATCCATTAAATATTCATCCTCCTCATCCTGGAAATACGCTCATACAAGATTAGGGCCCTACCTGAGGAGATATGAATATTAGTCATTTTATTAGCTCGTCTCTGAATGAACCTTAGAATAGACACCTGAGAAGTTTACACCTAAAGAGTATCATTCTTTTTAGGCTGAAGAGTGTGATTTCTGAGGGCTGCTGTTAATTTACACATTCTGAGGCCAATGAGTTAATTTATACTATCTTGGCAACGAGCAGTTATCACCTATTTTGTTTGATTTTAAAATAGCAGAAATTTGCAAAGGTAAAGTTTGTTAAAATACAGCATATACCTGCAAGAATTTGGGTGGAAATAAAAAGCTAATGTTGGCATAACTGCTGAGGGGGAAAATTGGGTAAATCGTTCTCTTTTTGCATGGACGTTCCTAACTTCTAGACTACTTAATCACAGCTTCATAATTTATGCTTTATTTCCCTGGCTTTGGGGAAAAAAATACACAGGTCACTGTGAACTAAGAGCAGTCCTTAAAATATTCATGCCGCCTTCTATTCTTCATACAATAGTAATGAGAAAATTGAACATTTTGTTCAATTACAGAAAAAACTACTAAAAATTTTAAGTTATATATGCAGACAAATCATATGTAAATTCAAGAAGAAAATAAAGCCTCCCCTCTCATTTCACAGATTTCCCAGGAGGATACTTCACATAAGCAGTAAAAATATTTGAAAGCATAACTTAGTAAGTCATAACTGCATCTATATCTAAAGTGAAATGGAAAAAGTGAGACCTTCATCCTAAACAGTGAAATAGATCATAATGACACTTTGGAAAGAAAGAAGTTTCAAGATGCTATATCACAACTGCTGGCTTACATTGTCAACCTGCATTTCTAGTCTTCATTTAGAATAGTGGCAGTCTTTCATGGCAAGGTTCCCCTGCTATTCTGTAATACATGAAAAAGAAAGAGGTCTATTTACAAGATTCAACTTACCCGTAGGCAGAGATGTAGCAAACACTTTAAAGAACGATTCTTGGCAAAGACTAGAAGTCTAAGATACAAAATTCAAACTAATGATCCTTCTGCAATTTTTATGATGTCCTTTACTTTAAAAAAAAAAGCTAAACTCTGAACAAACAGAAGTTCAATTGAGTAAAACTATGGTAAGAAACGTACTTTTAAAAATAGAGCTAATGACTCTCAAAATGTTCTTTTCTGAAAATAGAAGATATTTATACATTAAGTGCTAAAATATAAGTGTGCATTAACATTGATATTATCATTATCAATACCTCTGCACAGAGTTCACTTTGACATTGACTGTTATTGGTCACCTACTGCACACATTTGAAAGACAAAGTTTAATAAGTCTTCTCCTAGGGAAAATTATACCACAGTGGGGAAATATGCATGAAAAGGTTTAAATAATCATTGCAGTACAATGTAACAAGTACTTTATTATAATATGGGATAGATTTTCTTCAACAATCCCTCCCATCCTTGTATGTGCATACCACTTCTCCCTTTAAGAGATAGGATCTTCCCTCTTGAATGTAGACTACATTTGTGACTCCCAGTGACCAATAAAATGGTGGCAGAAGTGCCACTGAACCAGTTCTGAAACAAGGCTTTAAGGGGCTCAGCAGCTTTCACTTTTGCTCTCTTAGAATCTAACCGCAATGCTATGTGATGCTAGTTTTAGCCTATTGGAGGATGAGAGGCCATGTGGGAGAGCCATGTGAGTGAAACCATTCTAGTATTCCAGCGCCAACTGAGGTCCCACAGGACTGCAACCATACAAGTGAGCCCACATAGGAACAGCAGAACTATCCAGCTGAGTCCAGCCAAAGGAATTATAAGAAACAGTAAACTGTTGTTTTAGGCTACTAAGTTTTGGGGTGGTTTGTTATGTAACAATGGATAAATGATATAAAATAAGGAAAAAATAATCATGGCATTCATAGACCTATAGAATCTAATCTAATTTTCCCAAGAATAATCAGCTAGTAAAGGACAAAAAACCAATTCCCCTGAATTTCCACCCAAGATGCAAGTATAGTGCAAAGGCAAAAATACAAGCTCTATTCTCAAGTTGAACACAAAATCCTGTGGCTGAATATGAATCCCATTAACCAATACAAAAGATGACCTACATTGGTGGGACACATTAGTATCCTCACTCAATAATAAATTCACAGTGATCCAGAATCTGGCAAAGATTCATGTAACAGCCCCAATTTAAAATATTACAAATAATTTGCTAACTATTCAGTATTAAAATTTTGAAAGTGATATCCACATATTATATTTCAGAAACAAATATAACAGGACCATATAAGCTGAGCCTCCTTCAAAAATGCTTTATATGAGATATGGTTTAATGATAAGGCTTCTGACTGTACTGGGAGCATCAATCATTGAACAGCATCTCTTTCTTTTCTAAAACTGAAAGATAAGCTATTACTCACATACTTACTATTGATCACTAGGATATAAAAACCTGTGTGGTAAATTCTAGTAGTTTAATTTCTGGGAAAATAGTTTGTGAACATGAATTTTAGGTTTTTCTTCCCAGAAAATAAATCATATTTTTTATTATAGATGTTAAGCAAAATTTTAAATAGCCCCATTTCTTTTCTTCTGCTTTTCTCTCACCTCCCACACTTCTTTCTCAGCCCATGGGATCTCATGCTGGCCTGAGTTCCTTTTGCTATTTCACAATTTTCTCAATTCCTCAGAAGAGCAATATTTGAATAACAAAATTAAGTATAACATAAATATGTCTTTTTAGATACATCTCCCAAAGGACTCCATGTCCCCAAATCACTCAACTCTTTTCCCCAAATCAACACGTTCAGTCTCTGAATACAGCTGGTATCAGCTAGTTATTAGCAAGAAAGCTTCAACACATGGCTAATAAAAATACCTCTTTAAATCTCTGATAGACTTAGAGATGGATGCTTTGAAAAATCAAGGAGGGCGGCCTTCAATAGTGCAAGGGAGAGAATCAAGTTAAAGAGCAGAGAATCACACCGGCAGTACCTGAGGATGTGTGCAAGAGGGAAGGTGCGCCTTTGGAGAAGGGAGAGGTTACTAAGGATCCACATTAACAGGAAGTTGGGATGTGTGTTGTAAATCCTTCACTCACCTCCCTCAGAAAATCTTCAGTAATTTATCCACTGCTTACTAACAATTTCTAAGAAAGAACTCTTTCTGTTGATGGAGAAAAGTGATAAATTCTGTCTCAAAGTTACACTCTGGGCTCAAAACAGATACTACTCATAGACCCAAGCGACTTCAGGGTTATGCTCCTTTTAAACAGAAAAGGTGTTGCTGGAAGAGGCCACTCTTCTTGCACAAGAGGGAGAGCAATGATATTAGCATTTTAGTCTCTAAAAGTTCTTTCTTACACATATTGAAAAGGATGGTACGACGCCTGGAGGGATTCCGCATCAGGACCCAGGAGAGAACAGATTTTCTACAGAATCTATGCATTTCAAACAGAAGTACCATGTTTCCATGGAGGGCATAGAATATTCTGCAACAATGTGATTTATATGGTTCTCTTACTTTTTTGACATTTGTTTCAGAGCAATTGCCTGAATACATTCTTTTTTTTTTTTCTGGCAAAATGTGGATAATAACATATGTTGAAAAAGTAAAAAACAGTGTGATTATTTTCTATGTTCACCTATCATTTGAATATTATTTGTTACTCTCTTTACATCTCTTCTTTACCCTTCTTTACAATTCTTCAAAATATTAGGTTTATGTATGATCATTTATATTGGAAAAAGTAGAATTACTACAGAGGACATTCTGTTGAGTTCAAAATATTCAATTAGGAAAAAACATCGATACATCATTTACTCATATTTATAGTCATTAAAGATTATCTACAAGTATCACACGGTAAATGTCCCTCTTTGCTTTAGTATAAACTGCAATCAAAAGGTTTCCAATTTTCTATTAAATTATCATAATATGTTTTATAAATAGATAAGCTACTCTATTGAGCTTACAACTTCTTTATTAATGTTTATACATTCAGTCAGGAAATAGGCAGTTGGTTCATCCAAAGTGTCTAAATAAGAGTTATATATATATTATAAATAAATACCCAATATGACAGGTCAGTTATACCCAGTTTCTTAAGAGGCATCATTCACATTTTGTAAGGAACAACTCTTTTTTGTACCGGGGATGTCTGAGATCTGTGATGCACTCTTATTAGATGCCAAAGCACCCACCATCATTGTGACAACAACCAAAAATGCCTCCCCACGTTTTCAAATGCCCGCTGAGGGGTAATAACACCTACTGCCCCAGTTAAGAATTACTAGATTCACTTTATAGTTCAGGAGGGAATAAAAATCTTTTACAAAACTGAAACCAATGAAACCTCTACTTAACTTGGAAACCATAGTACTCTGCTTTTGCAACTGTAGCATTAGCAGTACTGTAACAAGTTTTATGGTCTAGTGTGTATTTATAGTATAGCTGTGCTAAACATTTTTGAAGGAGTGAGAAATTTGCATTTGTGATAATGCAGAAAGCTTACAGGGAAACTATGCTTAAGTCTAGTAACTATATCATGGTCTGCTCATGAATCAATTGGCCCCAGGTACAGTTCTTTTTACTACTTTAAAATCCTCTTTCTTTGAGAAAAAGAATATTTAAATGTTATACTAAACTAATTCATTCCAATCAGTATCCCACATTTGTGGACAACACGAAAACAAATATTTTATAGACTTGTCTAAAACTATTCTGACCACTGAAATTTGTCCAGTTAAATATTCAGCTACATCAATATTTTATTAGACCTTTCTTTTTTTGTTAAATTGTAGGGGAAGACAAGGAAATAGGAATATAGAAAAGGAGTTAGTAATGGGAAAAGAGAAAAAAACAAAATCTTCTTGATTCTTAATTGCTCTAGGAAGCACAGTGTTCATAATATTTTGGGTTTAAGAAACTGATTTCAAAAAATTATAAGTATTTTTAAAATGAGGGAATAAATTGATGTTTCTAATAGCTCTCAAAGAGAACCTTCTTCTGCTAACACTTTTATGCAGTCATAATGCAGTATAAAGATACTTCAACTAATAATTGTTCATTGTAGGCCCATTAAATACAAAGAAGGACTATACTATCAGAAGTCCTTAATCAGAGGTACCTTCCTGACACCAATTTAGTCATAGGACTTTGCCCATCTCCCAGAGTAAAAAAGAGAAAGATACTGCTACTGACTCTCAGTCTGCAGCTGGCCTTTCTTGTGCTAAATACTTTTTATATATTTTTTTCTAACTTAGTTCCACAGCATTTCAGCAGCAGCATCTCCATTTTACCAAAGATGAAGCTAAGCCTCAAATATGTCACACCACACATAAGTGTCATTAAAATAATATATGAAAACTGATGATTAATAAGATAACCAGAAAACTCAGTTAAAGTCATGCTCCTTTATGTAAGTTATCAGTCTTGGGTAATTTCAAACTGGGTAGCAGAAAAATATAGGAGAGAAAATAGTTTCTATTTGTACTTTCCTATCCTCTCTAAAAAGAGATTCAGCAACTAGAGGCAGCTTACTACATATTCATCATAATTCATTCACTCATTCAACAAATGTATCTACCTACAACAAATATCATATTATTTTATTCCATCATTTATCATTTTTTTAAATGCTAGGGATAGTAATTTAAAGTGTTGGAATAATAAATAACTATGCAATCAACTAATGAACATTTAGTGAAAAATATTAACTGTTAAGTCATATGTGGGTCCTTCTAATAGAATACATAAAATATATTAAAAAGCAAACTAAAGTAGAATGGAGAATAGTATACATTACAGCAAATAATCAGAACAAATATTCCTACATAAATTTGACTTTATATACTTTTACCTTTATCTTAACAATTTCACTTTTTGACATAGCAAATAAAATTTTGCATTCATCACTGCAGTTTTTTTTAAACAATGAACACAGTATACACACTTCTATGCATAAGAGTGCTTAACTTTTAATATATGTATATGCTCAATAAAGATAGTATAAAATAGAAATCTCATTCTCTGAGGAAGTTATTTATTAAAAATAACTGTTATAGGGCTTCCCTGGTGGCGCAGTGGTTGAGAGTCCGCCTGCCGATGCAGGGGACACGGGTTCGTGCCCCACCCGGTCTGGGAAGATCCCACATGCCGCGGAGCGGCTGGGCCCGTGAGCCATGGCCGCTGAGCCTGCGCGTCAGGAGCCTGTGCTCCTCAATGGGAGAGGCCACAACAGTGAGAGGCCCGCATACCGCAAAAAAAAAAAAAAAAAAAAAAAAAACTGTTATAATAATGATTACATGTCTCATTTTGTTGTACCAAGATATAATGAAATACTACTTATTATTCTAATAAAATGCAATAAAAATGATCTTCCCCTGTGTTACTGTTGTGATTTTAAGGTCTCCCTATAAATCTCCTACTAACAAAAACAGTACTTCATCAATCGATGCCCCCATTAAAGACACATCAATTATGGTGACATCTTAAAGCTTTTATTGTTCTGTACAGTTTAAAATTCACTTTCTCTTTTAATCTACATATCAATTCTGTTAGGTAGATATTATTACTATCCCCCATTTTACAGACATAAATATTGACACTTAAGGAAGTTTTTTTTTTTTTTATTGTGTCAAATTACACAGCTAATTAAGGAAGTTAGTAACATTCATTTTTCTTCAGGGCTTTTAATCACATTAAATGGATTCCTCTATTCAGCATATGGATTTAATTTTCTATGAAAATAATACTGTAATTTCTCATTCCACACTAATCACAAATTTAAAATATCCTCTCAATACACCAGGAAAATCTATGTTTTAGTACTTATATAGTAAACATCCTAATTATGGATGTGACTCACATAAATAAGTTTTCACCCCACTTCACTGTAACTCTTTCTTAATGCCAGTATAAAAATTACTCTTTATTGTTACTTGTGAAAAAAGACATCAGGGAGATTCTGAACCAACAAAGGAAGAAAATACACGAAGGGAAGGAAAAAGAGAGATAAGGAGGGAGAGACAGAGAAACAGAGAGAAGAGAGAACAAACATCCAGCAGTAGTGATATGAATTATTTTTTTAGTTATCACAAAAGTAATAATTACACTGTAACTCCATGGGAACAATGGTAATTTCACAGTAGCTCACGTTACTCTTATCATCCTATATCCTGAGAACTGTGAAATTAATTTGTGGCACTACTGTAAGTGTTGGCCATAAGCTGTTCCCTTGGTAACAGTATTATGCTACCATAGAGAAGGAATATTTGGCAGCAAAATGGACAGCAGCAAGCTGGTAATACATGGGAAAGCTTCTATCTAAATACACATAGCACAGCAATCACCTTTGGAGAAACTACATGGCTTTCCAAAAGAGTTCCCTCTGTTCACTGTCCAGTATCTGTTGACTATAGTTAGTTCAAATGAATAGCAAGTAATGATCAAATTACCAGTTCATATTTAGTAACAGGGCCTTCTTATCTTTAAAAAATTGCAAGGAGAAAGTACAAAAATGTATTACATTTATCTTGCTCTCTTGTCTCTTTCCTCCCCTGAAATTATTACATGCCATTAGAAGCCATACCAACGTATACACACACACACAAACATACACAGTTCAATGAAAAGCATGCATGCAGCTGATAGCTAGGCAACCCTTAGGTATAAACGAAGATACTAGGCATATTTTTAAAACTATTTTGCTTAAGGATATTCATTTAAGAAGGAAGATCTTTTACATCTGCAGTCTACTACCTTCAAAGTCACAGAAGAAGTGGAACATGTGGCCAAAAGTCTAGTAGCTTACATTTCTACTTTTTCTTTTTCAACATAAAATACTGCAGAGAGTATACACTAAAGTGGAAGAGCATAACTGTGTGATACCACAAGAAATTCTGAATTAGAGATGTGCATTTTAAAAGCCATGCACCCCAAGCTTTGGATGGCTTAACAACCCAGAGGCAAAGGGCAGATTCTCCAGTTCGCCCCTTCTTTCATAACACTAAGCAGGCTGAATACCACTCCAGGACAGCAACAAATTGGCTGAGCACACTGTTTAGATTAGCTAACATTTATGTGTCTGTGCTAAACTAAGCATCATGAGACCGGCACTGTTTTGTCATTTTTCAGATAGAAAATTCAGATATGAATTCTTCAGAGTTCAGTAAGTCTATTTTAAAATCTATTTTTGCTTTTGATACAATCAAACTGTACCTAGAGATATAACTCCATCTTAATATTTATGATAAGCTTTTGCTGAGTAATATTTTCCGTATATATGCAACGCAAGGTCAATAGTTACTAGAAAGTCCTTTGTTTGGCGTACCATAGATTCCTGTCAGCCTAACTTCAGGGACTATTAGGTTCTGACAAGTTCTGCAGAAAAGTTAAATCACAGACAGAAATGTATTAAGCTTAGTTGGCTCCTACACACCAATCTTTCTTTTCCCCAAAGTACCTGGCACAGAGTAGGTTTACAATATTTGTTGAATAACTGAACAAATATTCTCAAAATCCTATTTGGCCATATTCCCCATAATGACATTGTCCTAACCTACATTTAGAGTCATCTCCTCTGACATCTGTTTCTCCAGAGTTATTCTCCTAATTTAGATCTCTGGATATTCTCTCTGTAATATTTTGGAAAAGATCAGTGAGAATAGGAATTATTGGATATTATTTTATTTTATTTTATTTTTATAAGAACTAACCACACATAGGCTAACCACAAACTAAGCTAATAAACCATGGTTTAACAGAATTCTCCATAATAACCCAATAAATAGTGAAATAGTTTTTGCTATTATGAAGTTACCACCTATTCAGTGTATGACCACGGGCAAGTTTCCTGACCCACTTGAATCGCAGTATCTTCATACATAAAATGGGTATAATAATAGTACCTACCTCATGGGATTATTATTAGGGAGAAACAAGATGATCCATGTAAAGTATTTAGCATAGTGTTGAAAAACAGTAAGATATTAAATGTTTATGTTATTGTTATAATATTATATTAAACACATCAAAAGTATCGATACTTAAGATATATTCACTTCAGTGCCTGAAGTTTTATCTACTATGTCACCTAGTCTGGATATGTTCCAAAACCTATGCTGAATAATCTTCCTTGTACCAGGAACTAAAGGTGGTATTGAAAAGAAACAGATTTTGGTGTCAAGCAGACAAGAGTATAAGTTATAGCTTTGTCACTTAACAGAGTTCTCATCTGCAAATTACTGAAGCTTCTTGAATGTTAATTTTCTATTAAAAAGGGTGGAGATTGTAAGTGCCCACTACCTTCTTCTGATTTTTAGAATAAAATTCATACTCCTTTCAATAGCCAATGGGTCGTAGAACTCATCTTCCTCCACCAAACTCCATCCACGTTGCTTTCTTCAGAGTCCTCATACATGCCAAGCTTGATATCCATTCAAGGTGAGCCTGGAAACCCACGTACTTTACCTCAGTGGTACACCTCCCCTCACCCATGGAAAGCAACATTGAGGCATAGAGGATTTATATAATGATTAGTCGGGCACATTATGTCAACTGAAATAAGGTTTCCAGGAAGTTTGTATATTTGAGTAACTTCAGTATTTCTTAGGAATCACAAATGATTATCCTAGCCTTACAATAAAATGTGACCCTGATTTGTGTGATCAATAAGCAAATTTTCATGGAAATTACTGAGTATATGACAGTAACTTCTAGAGGCAAATTTATACCTGCATGAATAAGTTCTCATCCTGAAGAAAAAAATTACCTTCTGAAAGTCCATGCTAGTTATCTGAAATAACAAAGGTGAAGTACAAACTATGTGATCCATCATAACGTGAAATAAACATGTATTGCTACTCTGTGATTTTTGGTCTTTATCTCTGTCTGATCCATTTCTTGAGATTATTACCTCAAGATGCTCTCCCATGGAGTTTTCACTGGGAATACTTTAATCCAGTTTCTTAAAAATCCATAACAAATTACTAGGGTCTCAATGACTCAATAACACTCCTATGTTTCAAAAATGATATATAAAAAACATAATCTACAGTAAGTGTGACTAAAGTATTTTATACCTGCAGTGTTGAATTGTTCCATTGGAGGAGAGCAGGAAAAAATATAAGTTCACATGCCAAAACTAGAACCTTGTTGTCACTTTAAAGTGTATTCTCTCTGAATTTACTAATTCAAAATCCCACAATTCCAACATGAATCTCTTAGCCTCCCATTCTGCTTGCTCAGTTTCCCAGTTACTACTGGTCTTTATGTTCTTCAAGATCTCTGCTATACTCTGTGTTGAAAAAATAGATAAAGTGAAGACACGCAGAACTAGACTACCAAATGGTTCAAGTCCCTGATTTGTTATTCATTATCTGTGTAACCTTAGGCATGGTTCTCTTAACTGTGAAATTAATGTAAGAATAATACCTTGAATTTTAAGTAATAATAATACCCACCTCATTGTATTGTCACAAGAATTAAGTGAGTAATCATATGTAAAGTATTTAGAAAAGTTCCTGGCATAAGGTAAGTAAGCAATAAATTACAGCTATTATGATTGAGTCCTTCATTTTTTCTTTATTTTAGTTCCTCCCTTTTTTTACTTAAACTCCATTTTAATGATTTTAAAGAACCTTCTATAAAGATGCCTATCCCCTTGTTTCCCAGTTCTTCCATTATGCCTTTCTTAGAAAATTCATATTCTGAATGAAAACTTCCATGCCCACAGAGAAAACCATATATACATGCAGAAAACCAGCAACATAATATAGCCAGTGTCACCAATTATCTGAGCTCTCAAGACTCCACAGAAACGGGACCTATTTCTTTGGTCAACTTCTCATTCTTCCATTCTCCAGAACAACTATGGAAAACTTTCATCTTTCCTCCTCACTGCCAAGCCATTTCTGTTCCATTCCTTTACCCTCAGCATGATAACCTTCCTTTCTATTTTTGTGACAAAAGCCTTTAGTTGGCGCTCCCTAACAGAGCTGTCACCAATTCTCTAAACCTGCTTGTATTGATATGATATTTTCTTCTGCCCCTTATCATAACTGTATTTCTGGTCCTCTTCCTATCAAAGGCGAATCCCCACAAATGTAAATGGATTCCATCTCCTTCTACTGTCTCTAAAGTCACATGCTTTCAATTTTCACCTCTTCTCCTTTCATCTCCTAGAACCTCCTTATTAGCATCTAATTATTTTTAGTCACTCCAATGTAATAACATTCTTCTCTGAATCCTACATCTCCTTCCTCCTATGAACAGCCAAAAAGTAGAAAGAAGTTTGTTGTCTATACTGACCATCCCCATTTTCTTCCTGTCTACTTATTTATTCATTCATTCCACAGTCTATTCCGGTCTACTTTCTGCTCCTACTTCTCCATGGATACACTCATGTTACTAAGTATGTCCACGCCATTCACTCCAGAGAATACGTTTTCAGATCTCCTCTTACTTAGTCTTTCAGAAGCATTCAATAAAGTTGTCTACTCTCTCCCTGTTAAAGCACTCTCTTTCTTTCAACTTTAAAAATAGTATATTTTCCCCTTGCTTTTTTGGTCATTCCCCAGTCTCCTTTGTTTTCATTTGTGTTTTCCCATTCCTTTCCTAAATAATTGTTAATACTGGAGTTCTTCAAGATTCTACTGTGGTCTTTTGTCTCATTCTACACTCATTTCCATGGCTTCAATTATATCTCCATACTTATCATCTTTATGTCCTGCATTCTCAGATCTCCACACTAAAACCCATCTCTGTCCTTATCTTTGGGCATGTATGTCAAATATAATTATTAATTCCTTCATTGTTCATTCAACAGATACATAGTGAACATTTGTCATGCCCCAGGAACAATTCTAAATGGTAGGGATGTACATTGAACAAACACACAAAACTTCCTGCCTTCACACAGCTTTATTCTATTGAGGGAGTTACATTAAATATAAACAAGTAATATAGACAGTATATTAGATAGCTGTGAATTCTCAGGAGAAACATAAATTAGGAAAGATGAATAAGAAACGTTGATGATGTAACTTGGGTTATGTTTAGATAGCAGCCAAGGAAGGTGTCTCTAAGAAGGTAAGATTTCAGTTCTTCAGAGAGAACTGAAGACTGAGAGGAAGCAAAGGGCATAGAGAATGGCAAACTCCTGTGTTCTGTGAAACTTTTTATGGTTTGCCTCCTCCCTCTCTAATCAAATTTTCAGTCATGTATATTGACTTTTCACTGCCTAACATTTTTTTAAAATTTCTTATGCCTTTCTTAATTGTTTACTACTTTGCAATAAATGTTAAACATGATTTATTTTATTATTTGAATAGTAGTGTCTTATCTTCATGCAAACAGATCCTCTTTTAATTTATTTTAGAAGTAAGCAGGATACAAATAATAAAATAAGTCAAAGTAAAATATATCAGTATGTGAGTTGAGCTTTTACTTTGTAAAGAAAGGGCACTATGCTTAATAGAAAAAGAGATGCAAAGAAGCCGGATTGTAGTGGGTAGAGGTATGACTGAAAGGTAGAGACATGGAGTCACACTGTTTAGATTACTTATTCCAAAAGGTTGGCAGTGAAACGCCTTCCAGATAAATTTGTAGTTAGATACAGCACAATTCTGACAGTTGGCTCTTAGTGAATTCTTTCAGGTTTTTAAAACTATTTAATTATGAACATAAGCCTTAATTAAGACAAATCTTTCTTCTGCCTAAATAAGAAACTGCTTAAATGTCAGAGGGCAAGACTAAAAGTTTCTGTCTAAACTCATTTTACAGTCTCCACATTTACATACAACGTGCCATGCTACCAGGAACCACTAAGCACATTCTCACACAGGTTCAGGGCCATCCATGCTCCAGTAAGAACTTTGAACTTGAAGAAATATACAAGAAACCACTGAGTCAGAAGCAATTTCTACTACTCAAAGTACCATTTGTTGCTTTTTGGGTGTCCCAGATACATTCCTCAGATATTTCTGTTACCAAGACTCCCAGCTTAATCTTTGCAAGACTCACTATGTGAGATCCTGAATTTAGGGACCTTATTCTCTTTAGTGCAGACGTCAGAGCCGTCTTACTTATCCTTCATGCCTTGACTGATCTTTCTGAAATCTAGAACTTTTACCATTAAAAAATATATGTTTTACATGTCCACAAATCTATATAATGAACATATTTATCCCTCTCAGGCTATAGTCCAAGGTATGGCCCTGAAATGGCTTCAGGTTTTTTCTTCAAAAATTCTATAGGATCCTATATCAGTTTTTCTTTTTTTTTTTCCTTATGGTTGTTGTTGTTTGATTTACCCCACCAGTAACATTTTTTTTCTCAAACTAAACTGAACTGGCTTATCAAGATATAGTAAAGTAAAAAGACATCTGCAAAAAACTTGATACGGGCAAAAGCAGTGTTTAAATGATTCAAAGTTTTGTTCTTACATGTCTTCAACATACTAGTTTATTATTCTTTTCAAATAAACACATTATTTTCTCAAACCGAAGGTATGAGATTATTACAATAAAAGCAAATTAAATATATTAAATGCTGTATAATTATCTCATTTATATGGCTAAGGTTATTAGCTTATATACAATGTCTTTAAAATATCTATTTGCAGTTATGTTTCAAACTGCAGATTTGACACACCAGCCAGGAGGAATGCTACAATTCCTGCTGTGCTAAACTTACTGAAACAAATAGAAAAAACACTTTATTTTGTTTTGTTACTGTTTAACTATTTTGTAATTGGACTACCCTACAGGAAATACTCTTCTTTATATCACTGAGTTAGTATAATAATCTTGTTTCATGCTCTTCCTTTATATACAACATAAGGATTTCTGAATTATTATTTTATATGAGGGATAAAAATAATGACAAAAAAATTTAAAGATATTAATCAAAAGGTGTGTTAGAACTACTTGTAATGGCAAATGCTCCTAATAATATGATTGAATGTATTTTTTGACAATGGAAATATGGGCACACATACTTATATCCAAGTATCTATAAAATGCGACTACACAGATAGAGAGATAAGACGCATTCTGAAAAAAAATGTCTTCTCCAAATGTTTTAAATGAGTAACACCATATATCTTACTATTCAAAGATTACAAAGTTGTTGTTTTTTTCCTTTCAATTATTAACTAAAATAAGGCTAAAAAGCAAAGTCTCCTTGTATACAAAGTAGTCTTGAAATTTATATCTGGAGACTATCATTTAGGGTTATATTCAGTGATGCTTATATATTATGTGTTCCATGATTAATTTTGTCAAAATAAATAACTTTTATGAAAGTGCTAATATCTTCATAGAAGAATTAAAAACGATCTTTAGAAAATGCTTGATAAGTCCACTCCATCTCTCCCTGGATTCCACATGCTAAGACCACTTTTAAAGAGAATTTTGTCACTGAAGTAAAAAATTCATTTAAAAGGTTTTTAAGCTGGAGTAGCTTTATGAACAGTTGTGCTAACAGCAATAAAATGTTATTTCTAGTGAATAATGAAAAGTCTTATCACATTCCATTTAGAGAAAAAACAAACTTGTTAATAGGCTAAATGTTTTTTTTCTTAACCATAATTCTCATTTAATGCAGACACCTTTGGGGGGGAAGGGGTGCATATAATGGTATATAACATCTAATTTGGAGCTCTATATAAATACCACCTGTTTCTTAAGTACTATCAGCACTTACTGAGGATCAGATTATAAGGATACCAAAAAACTTTATTTTATATAAAAGCACACATAGAATTTCTTCAGGAACAGGCACTTGTGAATATAATAGTAACGAAAAATAAAAAGGAACTAAATATAATTTTGCAAATTACATCCTACAGTATCATGTCCTAAAGCTCTGTCCCAAAACTCACTATTTCAGAGGATTTTAACATGTTACAAAAATTCATTAAGAAAAATAAATAAATGCATTTATTTCATAAAACCTTAATTAGACACATCCTACAACGTGTCTTTGACATTATCTATCCCTACAGAATCTCATTGATATTTCTCTTCCTAGACCAAAGTCTATGGCATTTGATTGTGTTCACCCAGGTGTAGCATACTCAGTGATACAGAACTCTCTCCTGAATAAAGAAGAGGGAATTAAAGAAATTAGAAGATAACAGGTTGCATATTCTAGTTGTAAAAACAGTCACTTTAGGAAAAGTAAGTGCTTAAGTGGTCATATAAAAAGCCCTATTAAAACCAATTAAGCAGGCTTCCCTGGTGGCGCAGTGGTTGAGAGTCCACCTGCCAATGCAGGGGACGCGGGTTCGTGGCCCGGTCCAGGAGGATTCCACATGCGGCGGAGCGGCTGGGCCCGTAAGCCATGGCCGATGGGCCTACACTTCCGGAGCCTGTGCTCCGCGGCGGGAGGGACCGCAACGGTGAGAGGCCCGCGTACCGTAAAAAACAAACAATTAAGCTTTGTCTCTTAGGATTTGTAAACCTACACTTTTGAGCACTGAACTGAGTTGACAAGACCAGTTAATAACTAATTCTTATCAAAGTAGTGAAATACTCCATTTATATTTGGGATAACCTGCATGTATATTATTTTGGTTTTGAAAAAATAAACACTAACTTGACACTTGCTAAAATATTCTGTTAAAACAAGCAATGACCTGGGGCTCTATTTTGATTCATTAAATGAAATATAAATTAAAAATGTTTTGAAAAATGAGGCTCATAGACGTTAAGAATCTTACTAAAAATTACAGTCAGTCCAAGGGACAGAGCCAAAATTAAAACTCTGGAAGGATAGAAGACTGACCAATTGAAAGGTAAAGCAAATTAATTTTGGTTTAAGGAAGCTGAGTTTTGCATGACAAACATGGAAATGTCAAATAAGCATTTAGAGCTTTGGGTCTGGGGTTCAAGAAAGTGATGTGGCAGATAATACAGATTTAAGAGACAATAACTAACACACAGACTATGAATAAAGGCAAAATAAGGAGGTGCGATCACTAAAGGCATGAATGCAAAGTGAGAACAGGACCCAAGAGGAAAAATATTTTAGAGAGAATAGGAAAAAAAAAGTGGATTAAATATTCTGCTTGAGGGAAGGAGACACAAGAGGGCTATGGGGATATATGTATACATATAGCTGATTCACTTTGTTATACAGCAGAAACTAACACAACATTGTAAAGCTATTATACTCCAATAAAGATGTTAAAAAAGATATACATATAAGATATATGTATATACATATATATGTGTATATATACATATGTATATATACACAATGGAATATTACTCAGCCATAAAAAAGAATGAAATAATGCCATTTATAGCAACATGGATGGACCTAGAGATTATCATACTAAGTGAAGTAAGTCAGACAGAGAAAGACAAATATCATATGATATCCCTTATATGTGGAATTTTAAAAAAAGGATACAAGTGAATTTATCTACAAAACAGAAACAGTCTCACAGACTTCAGAAACAAACTTATGCTTACCAAAGGGGAAAGGTGGGGGTGGGGAAGGGATAAATTAGAAATTTGGAGTTGACATGTACACACTACAAAATATAAAATAGATAATCAACAAGGACCTACTGTATGGCACAGGGAACTCTACTATTATTAGGATATTATTTTAGGATAAGGATATTCTGTAATATCCTAAATGGGAAAAGAATCTGAAAAAGAATAGATAATATGTATATGTATAACTGAATCACTTTGCCGTACGCCTGAAACTAACATAACATTGTAAATCAACTGTACGCCAATATAAAAGAAAATGTTTTTAATTAAAAGAAAAAATATTCTGCTTGAAATGAATAAAACAAACAAAAGAAAAACAACATTTGTTTTTCTCTAAAGTTATAATGACATGTAATTGCTTATATTCAACCAGTACATAAATTTAATAACCAACACAATGTGTTAAGGTAGACAGAGAGGGACTTCAACTTCTATACAGAATGTAGTAGGTCACAGTAGGTCAATCGATGCTCTAATTGCCAAAAACTAGAAAAAGCTGAATAAACCACAAACATTTTCAGAGGCATCAGAGATCTGAAAAAGCAAGGAAAATTACACAAACTGAAGTTCTTGAGAAGGGAGAATGTTCTCAAGATAAGGTGAGGAGAAATTACCAAAACTTTTAGTGATCATTGGCACAAGGGAAGGGGTGCTGTAAGTGGAACATTAAGAGGACAAACACGTCTGTCTCCCTGCTGGATATATGCAGAATTCTAGTGCTGTGTGGGAGGCTTATAGAGACTAAAGTTCTAAAAGGCAACCAGAAAAAAAAAAAGGGAAGAGGGAATGGGGCATGAAATAAAAACTGTTAGAAACAAAAGAAGAAAACTGACAAATCTCAAATCATACTTGAAGAGTTTAACAACCCTCTCTCAGAAAAAAATAAATCTTTAAATAAATAAAAATCAGTAAGGATACTGAAGATCTAGATAACACTATCAACTGTCTCTAAGTGACATTTATAGGACACTACACCCAACAATTGCAGAATAAACCTTCTTGTCAAGTCAACATGAAATATTCACTAGGCATAAACCATATGCTGAGATAGAAATCAACTTTGAAAATATTAAAATCGTAGAGATTTTATTTTCTGGCCATAATCTTTTACAATTGATAAATCAACATTGACACGTCTTGATCACCCAAAGTCCATAGTGTACTTTAGGGTCACTAAAATGTTCAGATCTTTTGCCCATTTTTTAATCAGGTTGCTTGTTTTATTATCATTGAGTTTTAAGAGTTCATTGTATATTTTGAGTAAAAGTCCTTTATCAAATATGTATTTTGAAAATATTTTCCCAGTATGTGACTTGTCTTCTTATTCTGTTGGCAGTGTCTTTGCAGAGAAAATTTTTAATTTTAATGAGGTCCAGATTATCAACCTTTCTTTCACAGATCATGCCTTGGTATTGGATTTAAAAGTTATCAGTGACTCAAGATCATCTATGCTTTCTCCTATGTTCTGGGAATTTTCTACTTTTGCATTCTACATTTAAGTCTATGATCCACTTTGATTTAATTTTTGTGAAGGCTGTAAGGTCTGTGTTTATATTCATTTTTATGCACGTGGATGTCCAGTTGTTCCAGCCCCATTTATTGAAAAGACTATCCGATATCCATCATATTGCCTTTGATCCTTGGTCAAAGATGAGTTGACTATATTTGTATGGGTCTGTTTCTGGGCTACCTATTCTGTTCCATTTATCTGTCTGCTCTATAGCCAATACTACACCACAATATTGTAGCTAGAATGTCTTAAAATTGGGTAGTGTAAATTCTCTGACTTTGTTCTTCTCCTTCAATATTGTACTAGCTATTCTGGATCTTTTACCTCTCTGCATAAACTTTAGAAACAGTTTGTCAATATCCACAAAATAACTTGCTAGGATTTTGACTAGGATTGTATTGAAGCTAAAGATCAACTTGGGAAGAACTGATATCTTTTTTTTTTTTTTTTTTTTTTTTTTTTTTTTTTTGTAGAACTGATATCTTAAGAAAACTGAGACTTCCTATCAAGGAACATGGAATCTCTCCATTTATTTAGTTTTTCTTTGATTTTGTCCATTGGAGTTTAATAGTTTTCTTCATATAGATCTTACATATATTTTGTTAGATTTATACCTAAGTATTTCATTTTGGGGGTTGCTAATGTAAATCATAATGTGTTTTGAATTTCACATTCCAATTGCTCATTGTTGGTATGAGAAAAACAATTGATTTTTGTTTATTAACCATGTATCTTGCAACCTTGATATAATGCTTATTATATACCAGGAGGTTTTTTTGTCAGTATTCCGGGAGGGTTTTTTGTCAATATTTTTCAGCTTTTCCACATAGACAATCATGTCATCTGTGAACAAATAGAGTTTTATTTCTACCTTCTCAATCTGTATACCTTTTATTTCCTTTTCTCGTTTTATGCATTAGTTAGGACTTCCAATATGGTATTAAAAAGGAGTGTTAAGAGTGGACATTCTTGCTTTGTTCTGAATCTTGTCAGATAGATCTTTTTATTTGGGTCTTTTTTTCTTTTTTGTTATTTAAAATAATGATGTATGCATCCATGATCTTTTTATTTATTAAAAATTTTTTTTATTGAAGTATAGTTGAGTTACTATATCATGTAAGTTTCCAGTGTACAGCACAGCAATTCAGTTATATATATATATATATATATATATATATATATATATAAATCGTTTTTAGATTCTTTTCCCTTATAGGTTATTACAAAATATTGACTATATTGATAGTTTCCTGTGCTATACAGTAGGTCCTTGTTGGTTATCTATTTTATACATAGGACTGTGTATATGTTAATTCCAGATTCCTAATTTATCCCTCCCACCACCTCCCTTTCCCCTTTGGTATCCATAAGTTTGTTTTCTATGTCTGTGAGTCTCTTTCTGTTTTGGAAATAAGTTCATTTGTGTCTTTTTTTTCCTTTTAGATTCCACATATAAGCAATATCATATGATATTTGTCTTTCCCCGTCTGGCTTACTTCACTTAGGATGATAATCTCTAGGTCTATCCATGTTGCTGCAAATGGCATTATTACATTCTTTTATGGCTGAGTAATATTCAATTATATAAAGTCCAAATAATCTACCATGTTACATACTTATGAGGATATAAAATATAAAACTTAGTTAAGGAATTTATTCATATCCTAAATAGACTGTTTGGAAATTTGTGTAAATATACTTCTATGCAACATCATATATAAAATGTATTTATTGTTACATATAAGCAGATAAAAATAATAAATAATAAGAGGCATACAATAATTTAGCATGTTTAGATAATCTTAAGCTTGCTCATATATTTATAGATTGCAAATAGTATGTATTAGTATTGATACAGTCAAGATATCTTTCTGGAATAACTATATCATCTATAGAAATATATGTGACAAAAATATTTGTCATGACCCTTAAAAGCAGGTAAATATTTTGGTGGAAGTGCTGAAAAAACAATCAATTCTATAAAAATTTCAAGTGAGCAGAATAATCCTGAAGAAATATGAATTGCAAGACAAGTCTTGTATTACTACCAAATAAAAATAGACTTTCATTTTAATGGAATGACCGAACCTAAGCAATGATTCTCAGGCTTCAATTAATGGTTCTAACTGGCTCAAACTTGCTACCCAATGCTTTTTAATTATTTAATATATTTTACTCATATGCAATCATTTAACTATAATTATATGTCAAAACTAGTAATTTATTTCTTTACAAAGAAAAAATTTCTTAACCTTGTTTCACTATTAAAAAGAAAAAATCTGATTCCTCAAACAGCTTTTTCATCCAAACTGTTTAAATTTCAACACAGTTCTTAGCCCTGGGTGAGAAATGTCTCAAGCAATATTCCTTACAGAATATGAAATTATAAGCAACATCTAAGGGGATGAAGGAAGAAATGAAATATGAAGGAAAAATATGACAATGACAAATATAATACCAGTAAGTAATTTAACCTTATTGTAAATCATTTTTCTTACCTATCTAAAAAAAAAAAAGAAAGATTGCTCTAAACTTTCCTCAAAGATAGAGGGAGATACTGGCAGGATAACTGGTTTGTAAACACAGCACAGATATCGACTAAAAGTATCACCTATGACGCCCAACGACAGATACCCATTTCCACTAAAACTTGATGGAAGTTGATGTTATGGAAGACTTCTAAATAAAATGACTACTATTATTTCTTCTATTTGCCAGCCAAAGTAATGGCCCTTAAAATGGGAGAGAACTATAGGGCTAAAAGTTAGGACATGTACTAAATTAACTAAATATCTTAGGAGGTTTCTTGGAAGATATTAGGAAGGTTGAAATTTAAACATCAGGAGCATTTTTTTAAAGAGTACAGAGTATCCCATATGGCCTCTCATTGAATCCTAGAAAAAACTTCTTTGTGCACTAGAAGAAAAATATTTATTCATGATTAACTGATTTATTAAGTAAATATTGACTGATTAAATTTTAAAATAGAGGCAATTCCTCAGAGAGTCTCATGGGTACAAAACTTTATAAAGGAGTTAAATAGACAAAAAACACATCACAATGAATATTTTCCAATAAATATAGCTATCATGTATGTACTTTAGTAGATGCCATGATTCTTCATCCATTTATAAAAATAATTGATAAAGTATAATATCACAACGTTGAATTTTCATAGGTACCTCATTGTGGTTAACTAGTGTCAAACCAAAGAGTAACATTATACTGTTTCATAATGTACATGGTTCTTCAACCACAAGCATAACAGATTAATGCTAACTGATTCAGTGGCATTGACATGGATACCTCAAGTTGCCTGCATACTGGTGACTTTACAATTGCAACTGACGATTTAATTCTTAATCATGTCTGTTCACTTGCATGAGTAATCTAGGAAATGTAACTTATTCAATTTCAAGGAACAGCCCAGAAACTAGGAGATATGACACCTCAGTAAATGTTCTAAGTCACACTTATTAATAACAGTGGAAGAGCTTCATAGTATTTTTACTATTAATCAGAGAAAATCACAAATTCATAATATATGTACCAAACAACTCCTTGAAATTTATTTTAATTGGTTTATGTCAAGTTTGCTCTTAACGAGGGGTCAGTGAACTATGACCCATGGGACAAATCCAGCTGGCTGCCAATTTCCATAAATAAAATTTCATTAGAACACAGCCACAACAATGCAGCCACACCCGTTGGATGACATATTGTCTATGTGGGTGCATTTGCACTATACCAGCACAACTGAATAGTTCCAATTAGAGACCATATGACCCAGAAAGCTGAAGATACTATCCAGACTTCTACATAAACTGCTTGCTTACTTCTGCTTTAGACTATCAAATTACCATGTTCTGTTTATTTAAGCAACAAATTCAGAAAAAGTAAATCTAACCAGTTAGCTATCTTCACCAATTGTCAGAATGGGACACATGTTTTCTTCCCAAAAAATAGAGTAAACACAAACACTCTCGATGGATAGAATTCAGTATACATCACAATAACCTGTAGAAATAATAGATAAGAAAGGGTAAAAATCTTCTTTTAAATGTAGTGTGCTGATATATGAGAAATGGTAAATAGAAAAACTAAACTGCAATGTATATCTTCTAGAAGAGAAGACTATTACAGAAAAAAATAGAATCAGCTATTGTGTTATATGTGGAATGAACCTAAATTAATTAGAATGAGCAATAACAAAATATACCAATGTACTTATAAACAATAATGAATTATCTATAAACCCATTCTATTATTCTTCTTAAATTGTAGAAAATGCCAAATATAATTACAAAATACATATTCAAAACATGTAAACCACTAATTTTCCACTTGTAAAAGCCTGATTCAAAAAGCAATTTACTTTATGGTTTACTTAAGCTTTGTAACTACATTAAAATATGATAGTATATACACAACAGCTTGTTAACAAGATTATCATAACATTAAAATCATAATGGGGCACTTCAATTATGGATACTTAAAATTAAAGCTAATCCTCACAGTACCAATTTTTATCTCCTAAATAATTTTAGCTATTAGCTGCTCATTCAAAGTCTGTATCTAAAATGATAAGCATTCTAGAGTAAGACAGCTCTGTACTTTTCTTTGGTAGCAAAACAAAAGCTGTATCCTTTCTCTGTAGTCTTTAACCCACAATCTTTTGCTACGAAGGGAAAAATGCAATTTTTTTTTTACCTTAGTTAAGTACTATTTATTTATGTTGTTGCTAATGTTGTTGCTTTAAATAGTAACTTCTAATATAATAATACATATTTTCTGTTTTGGTTTTATCATTCTAAATGTATCAAGTTGTCATAAAATAGCAGTTACAATATTAATTTGATTTTTTTCTGTAAATATTTCTTTTAAGAAAATATTGTCTAGTTACACAGTGGGCACCAGGTTGAAAGAACCAATGCTCAGATTAATGAATATGATAATGCATTTTATAAGTATATAACTGTATCAAGTCATGCCGGATTTACTTGTGCTGTTTCCCAAAATTTATAATTAGCAAGTATGCAATCATTTCTCACACTCAAGTTCTAATTAAAGTTCAAAGTAGAGGGCTTCCCTGGTGGCACAGTGGTTGGGAGTCTGCCTGCCAATGCAGGAGACACGGGTTCGAGCCCTGGTCTGGGAAGATCCCACATGCCGCAGAACAACTAAGCCCGTGTGCCACAACTACTGAGCCTGCGCGTCTGGAGCCTGTGCTCCGCAACGGGAGAGGCCCCCGCTCACCGCAACTGGAGAAAGCCCTCACACAGAAACGAAGACCCAACACAGCCAAAAATAAATAAATAACTTAATTTAAAAAAAAAAAGTTCAAAGTAGAGGAAAACAGTAAATTAACATAGCTCCTAATTCATATATGCCAATTGCTACCAAATCCATAAATAATCCACAAGTATTAGGTATATATTTGGTTTTATTAAACATTAGTGAAAATTAATATAGAACTTTTCTTCTACTTCCCATGAATGGTGAAAAAATTAAATTATCTTTGGCCCATTTGAAACTGAATGACAAATCTTGCTTTCACTCATCCCTGACATGAATGAAAGTAACATTCGTAAGTTATGCAGTAAACAGATAATACCAAATGTATGTGTGTGTGCATACACGTGTGCACATTTGCACACATATGTGTAAACTGTGTGTATACATATGTATTCGTAGTACACAAATTACATTAACTTAATTACACGGAATATATAATCAAATGCAATTAATTACATATATTTTTACATAATTAATCATTTTCCTAATGCTTAACCTACCTTTTCTAAGCTGCATTTCAATAGTGTTATTAAAGTAGTTCCATCACATCATTATCTAGAAAAAGTGATGGTGTGCTTTTGTCTTTATATTTTATAAAATTTGACGATATTCAGCCTGGTTGCCCTCTTTCCATGTTAGGTGACAGAAACCATAGACACATGTGCTTATGTGCATAATAGAGTGTGTGCCTCTCTCTAACAGAAGTGATAAAGACAAGATATTCTCCTCTGCATGGAAGAAAAGAGGATACTCTTGTAACCTGCTTACTGGGGGCGGAGGGTGGGGTGTGTCTTCCAGAGATTCCTGCTGATCCATTTAGCGAAAAAAAAAACTTGGAGAAGTATAATTATTATAGGATCAAGAAATATGATTGAAATAGAAAGCTTACACATTGCTTCTGCATCCAATTTCACAGGTCAAACTTTGCATGTAGTTAAAACACACACATACACACACATGGGCATTTATAATTACCTTTATTTTTGTAAACTTTGAAAACAAAAATATGTTACTAATATTGAATATGTAATCACTGATCATTATATAACATATTCAGGATTTTAAACAGTTTGTGTTTACTTTTCATACCATTAAACAACCTGCTGATTTCATTAGAAATATTTTAATAATTTCTCATTTTACTTATTTTATACTTCTCTTCAACACCACTTCAAATTTTCTCATGCCTTAGATTTGTTTTCTAAACTACTTATTCAATTCACTATTCATAAATATTTAGGTTGCCTTCTCTTCCCCCTCATCTTTTTTTACCATCATAAAAGAATTTCATTGAAAGTTGTGCATAAAACTGTAATTCTAACAGATATGTCTAAAAAGCAAATGGATCTCCAAACTTCAAATGCTGTCAAACTGCAAGATTTCCTTGACTGGGACAGGGAGATTCATATAGAGATAAAAATAAAGATAGAAATTAATAGAGATAGAGTACATATATATGGACATATATATATATACAAACACACATTTCTGCATATAATATATATATATACACATACACACACAAACATCTACAAGTGTAAGGTTAAGTAGGATAGTGATAATATTCTTATCTTCAAGTCTTATTCAGATGGCCAAATTACTCATAGAGACAGTCTTTTACTTCAATTCATGTAGAAGTACCAGTTAAAGAAATACCAGTGTAGTTTAACCATTATGCTTAGCAAGGGATGCAAAATTAATATAACTAAAACAATAAGCAACTAAAACAATATGTAGGTACCAGGAGTAACACATCCCTTAGATCAGATGGCAAAAAGCCTCAGTACCACTAGATATTGACAGAGGAATGAAATTAAAGTTGTAGTTTATAAACTAACACATCTAGAAGGAAAAACTGAAAAATACTTCTTTTTAATGCCTTTGAATCTCTCTTCAGACCTCACTCTTTCAATGAAAAGTTTAGATTGCTATTTATATTCCTTCTACCTCTCGAAGTCTAAAGTAAAGCAATAGCTTTAAAGGATTTTTACCTTTCAACTTAAATGATATTTAAAATGTACTGTATCTCTTAAAATTATTTTCCTAATTTACATAGTTATACTTTCAGTTTAACTCTGGATACATAGCTGGGTTTATGGTACACCTGCAATTACTATTACATGCACCAGAAAAAAAGCCAAGAATATAAACTGTGCAACTCAACATCACCATCTAGTGACAGAATTCCTAACACGTGACAAAGCTGAGCAAAAAGGAATAGATTTCAGAGATATAATGCCCTGGTAGTTTATCTTTAGAATAATCACCAAATGTAACAGCTCTCACTGAATATGTATGGCTCTACAAATAAAATCCTAACCCTTAATTGGCTATGTCTGTACTCTAAAATGTAATTTATATTCTTACCATAGAGGTATATCCACAGATCTCACCAATCTATATTTTTGTGTATTAAGTCATTATCAGAAAGCTTCATATAGTTTTTTACATTTTTTTCTTAATGAACTACATTCTATATGTAACTTTTCTTTCAGATTTTGACACCCCATTTTCTTAAGTTATTCAACTGAAGTACCTTCCAATTTCATTATTTCTACTACACATGGCCCACTACTGCCTTGGGAAGTAAAAAGGTGACCAAGAGACACCACGTTTTTTAAAAAGGTCCCACTTTTCCCCTTGATGTTTAGAAATGATTACAGGGACTATGACAGGTGCAAAATATAATACAGTAATCAAATCACTTTGGTATGATAAGAGGGTTGAATTGGCAGAGATAAGGGGAAAAAATGAAAAGAAATTGAGAATTTCACCTCTAAATTCACTATTATCATACTATAGACAGAGATTTCACCTGGAGATGATACATTTTTTTCTGTCCTTAAAATTTTTTCATGTCATCATTTTCAGAAATCCTGTACAGTATTTCCACACAGCCATGGAACTACAATGGACTCTATAAGTTAGATAAAAAATATTCCCTCTGGCATTCTACATTCTAAGACCACACCGAAGTTTTCCAGTCAATTCCATTATGTATGACATATGTAATTTATTTGAAATAAGCACTATACACCATTCAATGGAAATAATGTATACAAACATTGTAATACTTTGTATCTTCATTTTCTTAATGTTTCATAAATTACAAAGCATTCTCTCCTACATTATTGTTGTTCTTCATATCAATCCTATTAAGCTTTTAATTCTATCTTATAAAAAAGACTAAAAAAGACTAATTTATCTAAAATCACAGTTGGAGTCTAAAATCTGATTTTTGCCACTTATCCAAGATTTTGTATCTTATTTTATTCTTCCCATTTTTCCTTCTTACTTCATTATTTTTCTTTTTTTCTTTTATTTTTTTTAGATGGAGAATTTTAATTAAATTGGCATAGTTAAGACCAAAAAGGGAAGGTGGACATTGTCAGTGTATCTTCAGCCCTTGCCTTAACGGGCGAATGAACACAACTTGAAACACAGGTGACTCTTGCTGGTCTATGAGACAGTGAAGGGAGCTTCTCAATATTTAAATATATTAATATAACCAGTTATAGAAATCTAAATATAAAACCAATCTCCTATAGGGTTTGAGAAGGCATTCACCATATCCCTGAAAAGTTTAACATTCCTTATTCAAGTTTAATCATCTCTTTAGAAAGGGAAAACAGTGATAGTACTTGTTGAACCAGAATTACTATCAAAATTCAAAAAGCTGACCATATTTATTTAGCCACAAGCCAATCTTATTTAAATCAGGACAGAAATATTACATCAGCCATTCATGATCTGAATTCTAGTGTATGAGATCAATTTAAATATGGTACACATAAAAAGTCATGAGACATTTCATAATAAATAAGGCAGTGGCCAACTATTACTCATTAGTAGCTTTTTTGAGATAAGCTATCAAGTCTGCCCTTTCTCCCTTCTTCTTAATGCCAGCAAAGATCATTTTTGTTCCAGGGATGTACTTCTTGGGATTCTCCACATACTCCATCAGCATCTCCTCTCCCCAGAGGTGATGCCTTTGTTTTTGTTGGCATCTGTGTAAGAGAATCCGACAGCCTGTCCTGTCTTTCGCCCAAACAGAACACGGAGATTTGGCCTGGTCTTGTGCTTGCCTCCCTTTTCCACAGTATGGCACTGGGCACACTTCTCAACAAAAATCTTCTTGCCCTTCTCGACATCACCCATTATTAAATCGTTCTTTCTCTGTGCACGACTCAGAGGTTCCCACTCGCAAGCCGAAAGTCCCGCTCTCTAATCCCAAGAACACGCCGGTCTGCGCCTACATATCTCATTATTTTTCTAATCATTCATAATATGCTCCCATTATAGAAAATTTAGAACAGAAAATTATAAGCCTGAGAAATGTGTAAGCCCACCACTCAGATATAATATATTTTGCTGTATTTTATTCCTATCTTTTTTCTCTTTATTCTTTATATTCAATGGAGATCATGTTCTACATGCAATTTTGTTTCCTGGTATTTTTCGGTGAACATGATGATACTCGTGTCACTCAAAAACACTGTTAAAGGTCATTTTAATATCCAGATATAACTAAATACGCCACAATTTACCATTATGTATATATATTTATTGATATACCATATATATTATTTTATATTCTAGAAACTTCATTTTCTTATTATTTCCTTAATAGTAGACAATTAGGTTCTACTCAATTTGTTTACTGTTATATTCTATAATTTGAGAAACAGTTTCAGATTGTCCATAATGTCTATGTCTTGTGCATAGTATATTTCATGAAGTTAAATTTATATGAAAAGGGGTATGTTTGTTTCAAGGTTCTTAGTACTTATTGGTACACTCCCTTCCTTAAATGTAAAAGTAATTTCAATTGCTCTTGATCTCTGAGAATGGGACAATGGCTCTTACCATTCCATCTCCAGCACTCAAAAATCTCCTCCTCGCTGAACTGCAGTAACGTCAATAACCAAGAATTAGTACTTTTTATGTAATTTATATTTTGCTTGCCATTAGAGTTGAATATTTTAAGGGTTTCTTAATCATACTTTGCCAATTAACCACTAAGCTCCTAAATTGTTTTGAATCTCTTACACACATGGCAATACAGAACACTGATGTTGTCTTTAAATTTTGTGATTTTTTTCCATATACAGAAGCTTTTTTTTTTTTTTTTTTTTTGCGTTACGCGGGCGTCTCACTGCTGTGGCCTCTCCCGTTGCGGAGCACAGGCTCCAGACGCGCAGGCTCAGTGGCCATGGCTCACGGGCCTAGCCGCTCCGCGGCATGTGGGATCTTCCCGGACCGGGACACGAACCCGTGTCCCCTGAATCGGCAGGTGGACTCCCAACCACTGCACCACCAGGGAAGCCCCAGAAGCTTTTTTAATGCAGTCAAAGCTTAGTTATTTCCTCAACTACTTTTTGGATTATTATCTCTTTCCCCATCTAAACCTCAGAGATAGTCACTTTCATAGTTTATTGGACTGTGGCTGTCTCATTTATTTATTTTAGCTCTTTAATATACACGAAACTTCCTTTAATACCCGTGAGGTGAAAATATAAGGTGATTTCTTTTTTCTAAACAGCAAAACAACTGTCTCTTATACCATTTGCCGAGCAATTCAACATGTCCTGGATGATTGGGGTACTCTAATATAACTACCTCATAGGATCTTCATAGAATAGGTAATACACAGAAAAGTTCACAAATTTCCATCTTTATCTTAAAACTGACCATATTACTAAATTCTTTTATTAATTTCTAGAGTGTTTTTGTTGTTAATTCCATAGAGATTTCTACATACAAGTCATGTCTTTAGAAAATAATAGTCACCTTGTCTCCTCCATATCATATTTGTTAATTTTGGTTTTATATCCATTACTATGTTCTGATTTCAGTTTTACTCTTCATTTTTTGAGAGTGTGCATGATGTGTATGTGTGATGTGTGTGAACATGGTTTAACCTTACCCTAGACTCTCCTTTGATGATAATTCCATCGGTGAGAGAAAGGTGAATGTCATGTTAGCAACTCAAAAACATCCCTCTGGGGTGATGCTGTCCAAACCATAGCCACTAACCACATGCAACAATTTACATTTAAATTAATAAAAATTAAATAAAATTAAACATTCAGTTCTTCAGTTACACTAGCCACAGTTCAAGTGCTCAGACACACCATATCAGAGTCCCAATTTATTCTGTTGGAGAAAGTTATTTAAAATGTTTAAATCCCGGGCTTCCCTGGTGGTGCAGTGGTTGAGAGTACGCCTGCTGATGCAGGGGACACGGGTTCGTGCCCCGGTCCGGGAAGATCCCACATGCCGCGGAGCGGCTGGGCCCGTGAGCCATGGCTGCTGAGCCTGCGCGTCCAGAGCCTGTGCTCCGCAACGGGAGAGGCCACAACAGTGAGAGGCCCGCGTACCGCAAAAAAAAAAAAAAAAGTTTAAATCCCAAAATATGTTTCTCTCTGACACACATTTTCCTAAACCAAGTATTTTCTTAGGCATCTGGTTAGATTCTCCTTTCTGATTCCATGCACTATCATTCGAAATCAGATGCTTTCCCATGGCTACAAATATCAAAGTACTTAACAAATCCCAGGCTGCAACCTCCAGTCTTTTTCCTGAGTTGCAGAGTTGTATTTTCCTTTGCCTACTGCAAATTTACACATGAGTTTACCATAGCTATCTCAAATTCATCTGAAAACTAAAATCATCTTACTTAATCCTCCTCTTCTTTTCTCTTTCCCTATCTTAATTAATGTATATCCAAATACTCAAAATAAAAACATTTGAGTTTAAACTTACACAGTGCTGTATGTCAATTATATCTCAATAAAACTGGAAGGGACAAAGCGATAAAGAGGCATGGACATATATACACTACCAAACGTAAGGTAGATAGCTAGTGGGAAGCAGCCGCATAGAACAGGTAGATCAGCTCGGTGCTTTGTGACCGCCTGGAGGGGTGGGATAGGGAGGGTGGGAGGGAGGGAGACGCAAGCGGGAAGAGATATGGGAACATATGTATATATATAACTGATTCATTTTGTTGTGAAGCTGAAACTAACATACCATTGTAAAGTAATTATACTCCAATAAAGATGTTAAAAAAAAATGATTGGAAAAAAAAAAAACTGGAAGGGAAAAAAAAGTTGAATACAAAGTCAAAAAATATTTTTTGACTTGCCCTTGATAAATGTCCTTCTTCTTATTTTTTATCTTTATCAATAATTCAACAAATAATTATTAAGCACCTAATATGCTAAGAATACATATGGTAAGGCTAAGAATACAAAGGAGAGCAAAATAGCAATCCTCCTACCCTCATGAGATTTACTATCTAGTAGGATACACAAATAAATTAGACTTTATTCTGAAAGCATAAGAAAACTTTAAAAGGTTTTAAACAGAGCAACAGAGATTAAATCAAGTTTTTAATATATTGAGGCTATTAAGTCACAGAGTCTCATCAGATCTACCTTCTAAATATTTCTAAATTTCTCAAACACACTCTCCTCTGTTGACCTCTATACCCTTCTACCTTTATCTTAGTGGGGTCACTGATTTCTCTACATCTCTCATTCCCTCCACTGTACCCTCTACTCTACTGCCAAAACAAACTTTTGAATTATTTTTTCCCAGTCTGGGTATGAGTTAAAACCTAATAAAATACTTGTTTCATTTAGCCAGCACATTCCAGAGTAGGCTGTATCCCCTTATACGTTTTAAATAGCCGGCCACACGTTCTCACATCCAGGATTAGATCCTCACATCTGGGATCAGGAAGAAGCACCGGAGGGGTCTAAAATGATTCCTGAGCTGGGACACTGATGAAAGAACAGGCCCAAGATTGCTTGGCAAAGACTGCCCACGAACAGGGATTGGATGAGACGACAGAGAACTGAGCAAGGGCAGAGACCTCTCTTTTTTGTTCTTAGTAGAACCTTAATAAATGAGGAGGTAATACCCAACTTGATGATAAGACCCAACCAAGGCAGCCACAAAATGTCTGTCACTCTTCAGATTCAGTCAAGTTTTGCTCCAACTTCTCCAGACTACAGACACACTCAGGAGGAGGGTACCACTGTGGGTGCCCGGAGCCACCTGAGGGCTGCTGCAGAGGTTAAGTTAGTGAGAAAAAAAGGATGTTCAATAGCCAAGCTATGTCATGCCCATGGACCAAGAGAAAAAATGCCATATCATTTTTGGGATCAGGGAAACAACTCAAGTACTGGGGCTCTGAGTCTTCACATCAGGCATTTGATTTTTGTATCTGTCTCCCCAACTAGGCCATTAGCCCCTTGAGGGCAGAGATTCCCTTATTCATATCTGTAACCCCATTACCTGGTGTATTACAGAAACACAATAAATGTTTATTAAATAAATGAATGATTGTATCTATCCCCACATTATATTTTCTTACCCTATTAGAATTCTAAAAAGTTGTAAAATAATCTTCATAGTTTTATCAATATATTTAATCCTGTCACCCTTCCTTAAAAACCACAATCACTCCTTGAAGTAATTTAAAGTATCTATCCTGGCAAGCTAGACTCTATGTAACTGACCTCTAGAATATGGTAACAAACACATTTCCAACAAGCCTCCTGAAACCAGCCCCTGAGCTACCTGAAATTGTTAGCAAATTATTCATACCTGTCTCCCACTGCCCCCTCTCACACTCTGAAATTCTGAATAGTTCCCACCATCCCTGCCAACCTCGTACTGCTTTATTTATACCCAAGGATTCTTGGCATATGAGGAGAGATATTACTGACCAAATAATTCTGCCTATGTGAGTTTTGCAGGAAAACATACATTCAAAAAAGCTTGAAAAAAATTTGCTCTACGTCTTTAAAGACGACTTTACTGTTCTTGAAATACATCTTGCACCTTTGTTCAATACCTTTCCCGCTACCTGTAAAACTGGCCATATTCAAGGCCTAGATCAAATTTCTTATCCTCTCCATGGTTTTCTTTGATTTGACACTCTTCATGTAAGACAATAAAAATGATCATAGATGAGAGAACAATTAATTTTTGCCCCTTGATGCATTCTCCTTTTATTCTATTAGTCACATAACATTATAACTTTTTGTTTATATGCGTCCATAGTCTCACATATAAAGAATGAGCTCCTGCTGTATTTTCTAAAGGCAAAAACCAGAAGTTTTTTTAAAAGTGCTAGGCCCACAGTACACTAAACTGTTGAATGCTTTTGGTAACAAGATTATTTAGTTGTGTTTAGTGAATCTAAAGATTATGAGTGTGTGTATGTGTAAAATATCCTGCCAACGTAAACAAAGTACATTACACAGCCATATGATTAAATGCTGATTTAAATTATCTAGCCTATTGCTTTATCTCATGGCATGGATGGTTGAGAGGTTACTCCAATCAGGTAATACTTGTTTTTCTCATTAATTCATCTCTACTTTTTGAAAAGCAGAATTTTCGAAAATGGCAAGTATTACAAAATTTGGCAGAATTTTATAATCTCTTCCAATGCAGTTCTCCCATAATTCAATTTGTTTTTTTCTTGATGATGAATTTTCTATACTAATTACATCCTTCCCTTGTTCATTGTATTTCCCTCACTCACATCCATTTTCATTCACATTGCCCCTTTGCAATTCTTTCTATGTTTTTGGCCTTTTATTCAAAGCTTCAGAGCTGGCATTCTCTTTGTCTTCCTTTGGGTCTATGGGTTTACTTCAAACTGAATAGATATAAAAATACAGAGAATAACTGTACAGTTCTAAATAAATATTGATGTTATGCTTAACATATTCAAAGTTATTACAATAAACATTTACAAAAATGATGTTTTCAATTTATACCTGTGGTAGTTTCAGGTAGAGGATAAAGAATATATTGAAAAACAGCAGTTCAGTCATAACTTCTGCATTGGCCTTTTCCACAATACATTTTACTCTTTATTTTAAATTTACGACTATTTTCAATAACTTTTACTTTCTGAGAATGCCCACTTGCATTGTATATAGATACAAACTCTCTATTGTGGACTCAGTTTTATGTTTCCCTCTTTTTTATTAGTAAAGACATTAACAATAAAATAGGCTCACTTGCTCCAGCTGGTAATTTCTCAATACTAGTAATATATTATTCCTCTTTTTGTGACATCATAATCATCTATATAGAAGTACCATGTACCTTTGTGTAGAAGCTACTGTTTCCATTAAATTTAATTACCTCCCCCTGTGGTTTTAAATAGAAGTGGCTTCAAAATGAGGGCAGCTTCTATTAAATTTAATTACTTTCCCCTGCTGCTTGCGTGGTAAAAGGGAGGTCACTAAATGAGAGCAGCTTCTAGCCTAAAGTATATGGTAACTGTGTGCCAGCAATAACAAAATTGTGCCCAAAATACCCTTCTAGGGAGCTTCACAGGTTTATCCTTTCTCCTATTTAAAATTTTTCCTTTAGCCTTAATTTAAGCCCTTAAAACATGAGCATGGATAGAAGCAGATATATCTTAAAAATCAATTTTAGTTTCACAGGCTAAATCAAGGCAAATATACTATTTCTGTACAAATATATTGGAAATTATCCCACTCAAAGGTTCAAGCTCAGAACTTTTAAGATTAACATCATTTGTTGTCGTTTCTCCAGCTGTAAGGATGCTAAGTTTTATTCTTCACACATTTTCAATGTCTAGTAAAAGCCTTCATTGATTCTGATCAGATGGATTTAAAGACTGCTTCCTAAAAGTTATTAAAAAGGTATTAAGTTTAGGGAGATTTCAGAAAAATATTCAGAAATAGTAATGTTAAAAAGGAAAAAAAAGAAAACCCATCAGGTTCATTATAGACTGCTGTATTTGAAAAAAAGTTAATCTGTATGCTTTATAATAGTATGAAAACGTGTATCAGTTTAAAAATACTATGGTATAATCCTATAAAATATTTTAGTTAAATATTAATTAGGAGAAAATACTACTCAGTTAAAACACCATTGTACTATTTATTTTTTTACACAGGCAGAATGTAGATGAACAACATTTCCATTCAATCACACAGTTTAGTATAAATATAAAACAAGACACCCCTCAAGCATTTGAAGTAACAAATTAAACATTTACATTTTTTACTGTGCACTGAGGCTTAACATTTATGCAGCTTCAAAACCAAAGTACAGCCTCAAGGGAAGTCTCTCCACTGACAAATTAATACCTTAGAGAACAGAGCTGAATGGTGGCAATGAACTCATTTGTTCCCCCAATAATGAAGAATGACTTTTTCTTTACCACATCTGTGACTGTTGCTATGGTGACCCAGACTTACCTCATTGCTTCTCGGAGAGCTCCTCGTTCACCAAGAGTCGTGTGCTTGATGTCATCAAAATTATTCTCCAGCTTCTCGCAATTCTGCAACATATTAGAAAAATGCATTAATCCCCCAACATACTGAGATAAAATTATATCTATGCAATTATGTAAAATATAATTGATTATATTGATTATGGACTCAAAAATATGCACACCATTTTAATTGGGTAGGATTCATTAAAATTGACAGTGTGAATTCAACAGTAACAAAATAAAAACGTTTTATGTTACAGCTGTCACAGAAGTCTTCTTATCATTTTTTCAAAATTGGGTAAATAGAAGAAATGAGTATTATATAAAAGTAGTACAACTTCTAGAGTTTTGAGGTTTAAAAATTAGTTCTCTAAAATAATCTCAAGTATACCAAAGCCAACTGGAATTCAAAGAAAGTCAGTAAAGTTTGAAATCACAATAAATTGTATATGATAAATACCCAGTTCTAAAATATTAGTATTTACTGATATGGAAAGATAAAGCCCAGGCATAATATAATAATAAAAGTTCAAACATTTTGAAATCAAAATTTTAAAATTAGATCTTTAAATAACAGTTATACACAAATTGTTCACAAATATATATATATGTATATATATTTGAAAATAAATAAGTCCACTCATTAAAATTATGTGACATTGCATCAGGCTCTTAGCATTACTGGACTGAATTTTCTAAGAGTTTTTTTGTTTAATTTTAATTATGTTTTTATATGTAAAACTAACAATCTCACATGACCCTAATAAGTTATCAGAACATAATATATAGGATTAAATTTTACCCTAAAAAATGTATCCATATGAATCTTTTGGCACATTAGATTTCATGTATTTAGGTAATAAAATAACTGGATTTAGCATTTTAGTTAATTTAACAGACAGTAAAACTAAAGAATAAAATTTTAACATTAATGGGTTCTATATTAAATTGTAAATAAGTATGCTGGATTTTACAAAAATACAGAATTTAGATTAATAATTTCCAATGTGTAAGAATTCATTGATTTAAAACCCATTGTTATATATACCATTATCTTACCTTGATATCTTTTTTAGATTGGCCAAATTAAGGCAAAGATCCTTTTTAACACATAGTTACATGTTTTACAATGAGAATCTTGAAAATTAGCAAAATGTATCTAAAATAATTTGAATTATGGATCAAAGTCCTTTTTTGGATATGTAACTTGCAAATATCTCCTGATCTGTGTCTTGTCTTTTCACTTTTTAATAGTATCTTTTCATAAAGGGAATTTCTTTTTATTTTTTTTTTTTGGCGGTACGCAGGCCTCTCACTGTCGTGGTCTCTCCCGTTGCGGAGCACAGGCTCCGGACGCGCAGGCTCAGCGGCCATGGCCCACGGGCCCAGCCGCTCCGCGGCATGTGGTATCCTCCCGGACCGGGCGTGGTATCCTCCCGGACCGGGCGCGAAATCGTGTTCCCTGCATCGGCAGGCGGACTCCCAACCACTGCGCCACCAGGGAAGCCCGAGAATTTATTTTTAAAGAGGCCCAATTTATTATTGCTTTAATTTATGGTTAGTGCTATTTGTGTCCTGTTTAAGAAATCTTTGATTTCCTCAAGGTTATAAATTTATTTTCCTATATTTTTCCACAAAGCTCTATTACTTTGCATTTCACATTTAGATGTGTAATTCATCTGGGATTGATATTTGTATATGTGTATAACAGAAAAATCACACCATACAGGTCAGCGGTTAAATCAGTACTATTTTTTGAAAAGGCCATCATTTCCCCACTTTAATTCATCTTTTCCATAAAGTAAGGCACAGTATACATAGGGTCTGTTTCTGGGGTCCATAATGGCCAACTGCTCAATTTCCTATATTTGTGCTAGTATCACACTGTTTTAATTACTCATATCTATAATAAATAAAGAACTCTGACAAGTAAATATGAAAAAAACCAGACAATTCAATGTAAAATGGGCAAAAGACTTATATAAACACTATATAACAGAGACTATACAAATAACTAATTTAAAAGAACATGCTCAACAGCATTAGTCATGATAAAGATGCAAATTTTAAAAATGAAATATCACTACACACTTTGAAAATGTGTAAAATGAAAAAGATAGATGATAAAAAAGTGGGTTTTTTAAATATAAAAAGCAACTGAAGCACTGCTGGTAGAACTGTAAATTGTTAAAACCACTTGATAAAGCTTTTTGGTAGCATTTTCAAAAGCTGAATTTTCATGTCTTGGAATACACCCAGAACAAATATGTAATATGTTTGCCTAAAGTCGTATACAAGAATGTTAATTGTAGCACTATCCAAATTTCCCCAAACTGGAAACAAGTCAAATGCACATAAAGATGGAATATATAAATCAACTGTGTTATATTACTACAATGGAAAATACATAGCAATGAGAATGAACAAACTACATCTATGTGGAATAACATGGATTATCTCACACCCATAGTATCAAATAAAGTGACACACAAAAGATCACATAGGAAAATTATTCCACTTAAATGAATTTCAAAAACAAGCAAAGCTGCACTTCTCTTGTAGCACAGTGGTTAAGAATCCGCCTGCCAATGCTGGGGACACGGGTTCGAGCCCTGGTCCGGGAAGATCCCACACGCCGCGGAGTGACTAAGCCCGTGCACCACAACTACTGAGCCTGCGCTCCAGAGCCCGTGAGCCACAACTCCTGAAGGCCGGGTGCCTAGAGCCCGTGCTCCACAACAAGAGAAGCCACCGCAATGAGTAAGCCCGCGTGCCACAACGAAGAGTAGACCCCGCTCACCGCAACTAGAGAAAGCCTGCACACAGCAACGAAGAGCCAACGCAGACAAAAATAAATAAATTAAATAAATAAATTTTTAAAAATTACCTTTAAAAAAATAATAACTTGGAAACAAAAATAAGCAAAGCTACAGTGAATAGTTCAACAATAAAAGTAAGAAAACAATTCCATTTATAAGAATATAAAAAAGAATAGAATACTACTTAATAACTTTAACAAAAGAAGCATAAGACTTGTGTACTGAAAAGTACAAAACATCATGATAAAAATTAAAGAAAGCCAAAATAAATGGTAAGACATCCATGTTCATGAATTAGAAGACAATATTGTTAAGGTGGCACTACTCCCTAAATTAATCTAAAGTTTCAATGTGATTCCTGTCAAAATCCCAGCTGACTTTTTTTTTTTCAGATTTTGATAAGCTGATTCTAAAATTCATATGAAAATAGAAGGGACCCAGAATAGCCAAAACCTTCTTAAAAACAGAATAGCAAAGTTGAAGGCCTAACACTTCCTGATTTCAAAAATGACTATAAGCCTACAGTTATCAAGACATATACCCGCATATATATATATATATACAAATGTTCATGGCAGCATTATTCATAACATAAAAGGTAGAAAAACTGCAAGTCAATAAAATGATAAATAGATAAGCAAATATGGTATACCAATATAATGATATACTATTCAGCCATAAAAAGGTAAGTTCTGATACATGATGAGCTTTGAAAACGTTATGCTAAGTGAAAAAGCCAGATGCAAAAGGTCACATTGTATCAATTCATTTATATAAAATGTCAAATACAGGCATATCCATAGAGACAGGAGATTAGTGGTTGCCAGGGGCTGCAGAGAGGGAAGGAATTATTGCTAATGGTAACGGGGTTTCTTTCTGGGGACATGAAATTTCTGAAATTAGTGGCGATCAATGCACAACACTGTGAATATACTAAAAACCACTGAATTATATGCATTTTAAATGAGTGAACCGTATGGTATGTGAATATATCTCAATAAAGCTACTATTTTAAAAGTAGGCAAAACTAATGAAGGTGTTGGAAATTAGTGGATACTGACTACAGGAGACAGAAGAGGGTCTTCTAGGGCACTGTTTAATTCATTTTGTGAAAATTCATGGAACTGAATACTTAAGATCTGTTTAGTTTTCCATATGTAATACTGCAATAAAAAGCTTTAAGAGAGCTTGAATTCTGGTGAAGGAATCATAATGCAGTAATATATCACTACAGTTAAAGAATGCAGATAAAGAAGTTCAAAGTATCTGACACAGTAAGCGTTAGCTACCAGCTAATAATAATAAAATAACATTTTATTATTTACTAAAATTCTGTACTAAAGTTCCAATTCCTGTAACTTACCCTGATAAATTTTTGATACTTCATTAACTAAACTATGAACTTTTTCTCTATAGAGTGATAGTCTTAAAGAATGACATTTATATGACTATAATTGCAAAGATGAATAACTAAATTATTTGAATTAGATGGCCTTTGAAAAACACTTTCCCAGTACTTCTGGGATAAAAATTAGTCTGGACCTCTAAGGCAGAAAGCAGAGTTTTCCTTTCTTTATTCAGGGAAAAAAAGAGGGTGGGGGGGACAAATATAAATTTTACACTGAACAGATTGTAGTGCCCTTTCAAATATTTCTATGGAAATAATAATATTTTTTAGAAGCTTTATGTTCATAGGTGTTCAATGCAGCATTTTTATGACAGTGAAATATTGGGGGGGATTCTAAATTTTCAACATAAAAGAATGGTTAAATAAAGCACTTTAAATTTGAGGGATATTATGCATTAATTACAAATCCTGTTTAGATAGAGTTAGCCAATGTTTATTTGACATTGTGTAATTTTTTTTAAAAAGACACTATAAAATTGAATATGTTGTATGATATGATTACAATTTTGGAAAACAAAACAAGCAAAGCCAAAAAAGACTAGAAATGAAATAGTAACTCAGATTATCTCAAAATGTTGAATAAACAAGGGTTTATTTTTTTACTTATAGTTTTCAATATTTTCCAAAGTTTCAGTTACAGGTTTATATTTCTTTTTGATTTCAAGATTTAAAAAATTAAGCATTTTTTTAAAGATTTTGAAAGTATCTGTATATTCTGTGCTGAATATGCTATTTTTGTAAAATATAATAAAACAAAATAATTGCTAGCAATAAAAGAAATTTAATATAAGATAGGACTGGACTTTTCCAATATTTATTTTTTCTATTAAATATGCACTTGACTAATTAAGATTTCTGCCTCCTGATTATTTGCCAATGAGTTCATGAAAGTTTTAATATTTCAAATTGTCCAAAAAAAGTTTCCAATCATCAGTTTGATTTCTTTACTTTTGCACACCCAAAAAGAGGTATAAGGATGTACACAAAGCAGTAAAAGAAAATAAAGTCATATAATAAAATCAGTTACACTTATTTGCTATATTCAACCTACAACATAGCTTAATGTGAACAACTGATACTCAAATAGTGCCACTTGGGCTAAGCGAATACCTGAAAAGACCCAAACACAACTACTAGTTATATAATATTTGGAATATACTGTTTTTAACTTTCATATATTTAAACTTAATAACAGATGACTAGTATTTATTCATGATTCTAAACAGACTTCACAATACAATTTTTAGAGTTGCATAATATTGTACTGCACCCATGTGCTATTACTTATTTAGCTAATTCCTTTTTGGTTTGGTTTGGTGGTTTGTTGCTAATGCTATTATAAATATAAAACAAGAATAGATGGCTAAAAATGAAATAAAAGCTTAAAAAGTATTAAGAAAAAATAAATATCATTGACTGGGATTATTCATTCCAACTAATTTCCCATCTAACTCAAATTGTTTTCATCTAAAATATAATCAAATTATGTGACTATGGTAGAGTCAATACTCAAATTCAGGATTACTGATTCTATATCTCATTCTCGTTCCTGAATTTAACTGTTAATGGAAAACAATGCATGTTTTCTCTGTGGTCATATAATTATACTTATTTTTATCTAGATTTGCCATAAACCCAACCCCATCAATTTAGATGAATCACTGCTAAGAGTCTTACATTTAAATCTTAAGTTGGAAAAAGGTTTCATAACGTTGTTCTTTCAAACTTTACTGACTCTTGATATGGAAAACAGCACCTATCACTTCCCCACAGGTGGTTTATAAATCAGATGTGGAAATAGATATTTCTATTTAATTGTTTTGGGCATATTTTTCATTTTTAATATATCTCCTACTTTGGATATACATAAATATATACACAGATACACACACATATATACATACAAATGTGTTTGTTAAATGGAGTCATTTAATAGAAATAAATCTGTACCTTGACGAGGTATTTTTGTTTTTTATGGTTGGTTTTCAAGAAAATCTTAGAAACTTTGATTTTACCAACAGAGATTAACAAAATCAAATAACGTTATATCTGAATCTATTTATTTAAGAACAATTGTCTTCAGTTAGGGTACTGTCTTCTCAGACGCTACCTATAGGAAATGTGAGATTTAATCATTAAAATCAATGGAAAGGCTAGAAAAGTCACACTACTGTAATTAAGAGAGAATTTTAAGATCTCAATTTAGCCATTTAAAGTAACTCCCTAGACGAGAGCAATAATGCCCACAGCAAAACAAAGTCATAGATAACAAATATTTAAGGCAGCCTGCTACAACCATGTGACACAGCAGCTTAAATCAAAAGCAAACACCGATGGAGTCCACAAAAACCTCTTTTCATCCCAATATCCATTTCTGAGTCCCTTGGGAAAAGCTGTATAATAAAATGTAAAAAGCAAAAAATAAATAAGCTTTTACTATTTCTTATAATTTATAAATCATTTCAAAAAAGTGAATGTTAATCTGATCAATTTTTGAAAAAGGTCAATTCACAGTAAAATCCATGTGTAGACAACCTTTTCAAAACAGAATTCTTGTGGAAATTTTACTCTTTCAGATTTATATTTTTAAAAATTATACAGATGGTTTCAGAATCTCAAACGAGTCTAGATGTTACTACAAAAAAATGCATTTGCCTCCCTTCTATGTGGTAAATTGAGAGCATAAAGAAAAAATACATATACTTTCTTGTTTGTCTGTTTTTTCTTCTGGTCCTGAAATCCCTCATCACTTTCCTCCTCTTAGCTACCTGCACTGTGGTTTTAAACTTTATTTTGGTCTCCACTGCTGCAGAGAAACAAGTTCGTGAAGGACATTAAAGAAGAAACAAGCAAAATTACTGGATTTTGAGTTTTTGAAGGCCTATCCTTGGCATACACAAACAATAGGGTGGAAAGACTGCTTGATTGTCTAGCTTTTCCAGCCACAGAGACAGGAGATAACAACATTCTTCTAAAGACAGAGTGAGAGAAAAGTTGGACACAGAAACCTTAAGTAGCCCCACTGAGCTCACTATGGCTCCAGCAATTGAGAACAGGCAAAGATATCAGAGTTGACTGAGACAGAAAGTGTTCCAGAGCATCTGAAGGTACTTCTTCGTTTTAATGATAAGAAGCCTCAAATTTAATAGTGATTTTATCTGGAAGTGGTTAAAATGACATATTTTACCATGAAGTGGAATGGGAACCCAAAATGATTATTGAATAACAGAAAAGGAAAGAATGCTCCATGTTTCACACTCCCTGAGTCTGCAGAAAACTTATTGTGCCCAACAGAACAATAGAGGAAATAAATAAGTCTTGTAAACATTTAAACAGTCTAATTGTTACCTTCACCAAAAATACCTGTGTCCTGAAGAAATCAAATCCAAGATTTTTTTTTAAGAACAATATATGAAAGTACCAAAGAAGAGATACAAGAGTTAAATTCTAATTAAGACAAATGTTAGTCTTTTTCCAGAATGAGATAAACATCTCAAGAAACTAACATTTTTATCTGCTCATCCTCTCCATAAATAAAATTAAGCATCAGATGCTTTAGATGAGAGGCAGAGAGACACTCTCACGTTCACCATTAGTAACATTTTCCTAACAGTAGGGACAACTGTAAGTAAAATGGAGCCAATGTCTTCTATCAAAGTCTATTCTCAGCCCAGTTCATATGAGTACGGATCTAAAAAAAATTATAAACTTATGTTTAAATAACAAATAACTTAATACGCTGTTCATTACAGGGTGAAACCATGTAACCCAGATTGGGACTTGAACCCACAGTCTTTTAATTGAGATCACACACCTGGTCTCAGGACTTAACGAAGCTCAGGTTCTTGATGTTCTTGTCGCAGAAAGAATTCAGTGAAAGACAAAGTGATAGGTAAGAAGTGGATTTATTCAGAAAGAAACACACTCCACAGGCAGAGTGTGGGCCATCTTAGAAGGCAACAGGCCCCAAAATATGAGGTGGTTAGTTTTTATGGGCTGGGTAATTTCATAGGCTAATGAGTGGGAGGATTATTCCAATTATTTGGGGGCTGGGGTGGGGATTTCCAGGAATTGAGCCACCACCTACTTTCTGACCGTTTATAGTTGGCCTCAGAACTGTCATGGCGCTGGTGCGTGTGTCATTTAGCATGCTAATGTATTACAATGAGCATATAATGAGGCTCAAGGTATACTGGAAGTCAAATCTTCCACCATCTTGTACCTAGTTGGTTTTAACCAGTTTTTGTAATGTCCTATGGCTATGTCATTATTTTAAAGGCTGTGCCCTGCCCCCTTCCCTCCTGTTTCAAGGGGATTCTACATGTTAGTGTAGGATTATCCCAGAATACAATTTCAGGCATAAGTAAGGCATAGGGGACTTTCCAGGATGTAAAAAGCTTTCAAACAATTCTAAAAATGAACTCACGCATGGTGATGACTGATATTTCTTATTTTTCAAGTGCCTCGTAATTTCCTTTGACCAAGATAATTGCATGAGAGAGCTGCAACCATCACAGCAGATGCAAGACAGACAATCTATTTTGTAGGAAAGAAGGAAGGCAAAGGCAAAGGGTAACTAAAAAGGAAAAGGGGACACAGGGAGAGAATGAATGAACAAACTACTCCTCAGATTAGCAAGTACAAGAACGAGAAAAATCAGTGATTAGTAATAAAACACTGGAACAAAAAACGGGCCTATTAGCCTAAATACCATGGAGCAAGAAAGTGGGAACACACAGAAAAAATGGAAGGACATGAAAAGTATTGAATTTAGTGCTGACCAGATATTCCATTGGCTACAACAGGCAAATGTTATCTCTACTTAATTAGTAGGAAACTGGAAATCCATATCAGCAACCAAGGTAAATGTTATAGTTTTTTGGCGTATAAAGATGAATTATATTAACAGTAAACTAGCTAATAACATGAAGGGCTTACTCTGTGTTAGACACTTTTCTAGGAACTTTATCCATTTAATCTGCACAACAACCATTGAGATCCATACTTCACAACTGAGGAAACAGGCACAGGGAGATTAAGATAACTTGCCTAAGGTCATATAGCTAATAAGGGATAAAGCAGGGATTTGAACCCAAGGAGTCTGTCCTCAGAGCCAGACTCAAATCCCTCAGAGACTGCTTCAAAAGAGTAAACTGAGTAAAGTGAATATAATAAAGTTCTGCATAGGTCCTCCTCTAGACGTTTGTTGTTAAGTTTAGATAACTGGATTGGACGGACAATAGTTTACTAATAAAGTGGGGCATAAGTTTGTACAGAATACTGTTTTATTTCTTTCTGGATGTGCTACACTTTACAAGGTAGAAAATAAGGAATCCAATATACAGATGTTTAGGCAAAATTAATACCCATAAATATTTTGCATGCAACAGTCTTTATTTGGGTCTGTGACACCACTGTGACAAATATAATGAGCAATTAAATTCCCAAGTGCTCAGATTTTGGCAGCAATTAAAGTAGAAACTAGAAACTAAGCATCAAAAAGAACTGGTTTTGGTGGCCTCCTGCCAAATGAATCCCCATGGGTTGAGAGAAGGTCTAGGGTTTCAACTGTGATAGATTTTACAGTGTTTTAATATCTCATCTGTATTAAGGATTGTATAAAGGTATGATAAAACAAATGAGTAAAATATCAACAGCAACATGGGGGCAAAGTAACACACAAGAAGATCTCTGAATGCTGAGAAATTTAAACACGATCACTGAAGTATCTTTGCTTAACTAAACCAAACAATAACAAATTCAACCAAGTATCTAGTGATTCACATGCTGGATGGGGCAAGAAAGAAGCAAAAAATTCAGCAAATTACATTATTAAATAAAAGAATTGATGGTATTACCATATAATGTAATTTCTATTAGGACAGCATTTCCTTTATGAAATAATCACAATAATTAGAACTAAATAGATTGGACCTAAATTTATATAGTAACCAATTTTTTTAATTAGTAAATTAATTTTAATAAATGAGGAAACAGTTTTATATTATTAAGGTCACAGAGAGTTAATGGCACAGCTACTAGAACTTTAGTCTCATAATTACTAAATAACAAAAGCTGAAGTTAATCAATTAAATTTCAATTCAGAAAAAAAACTTGAAAATCTACTGTTAGGCATCATACTAAGCATCAGGGATATAAAGGTAAATAAGAAAAGACCCCCATATTGATCACAATCCAGTGATAATATAGAGAAGAGAGAGGAATTAACTCTCCTAGAGCAGATATGTCTATGAGTTAATGACTTCTAAACATGTCTTTGAAATGAGTCAAAATTTTCCAGATTAACAGGGGCTGAGGAGGGGTGAGAAGGCAAAGGTAGTGGAATTGGCTCTAGCCTCAGACCTCAGCATTACTGCCTACTAGTTATAGGTCCTTAGGCAGGACACTCAGTTTATTCTAAGCAAAATATACTTGAACCTTCTAGCGTGGTCATCAAAATTAAATAATACATGTAAATCACTTAGTACACCAAACAAATAGAAGGTCTTCAATAAATGGAGGAAGCAAAGGAAAAGAATAAAGAGGAGGAAGAAGAAGAGTATCCATGAACCCCACCATAATCCTAATGGATCAGACATTATGGAGTGAGGTAGAAAAAAGTGCATTTTTCATGTCTTCCAAGTGATTCTAATGAGTAATAAAGTAAAATCAATACAGTCTTTATGGGAAAAAGAAGATTTTTAACTTTTTGATCATAAGATCCCTATGAGAATATAATGAAAATCATGATCCTTTCCTCTTAAAAAATTAAATATTCACAAAAAATTCATATGCATATATATACAATATGCTACATACAATTTCAATGAGCCAGTGGATCCCCTGAAGCCCATCTATAGCCCTACGTCTATGCGCACCAAATTTTAATATGAGGAAGGATGATTTTGTAATGGACCTAGATGACACAGAAATGAAAGTTACAAATATAATGTCCAAGTACATTGAGAAGCAAGGGGTCCAAAAGCTGGCAAATTTCTACTGTTTGATAATGATGCTTAAGTATTCATATTACTAATAAAAAAATATGTTGCAAAAGTCAATTCTGTTGCCAAGCTAAAATGAAAGCAAGTCATTCACTCATTCATTCATTTAATATTCATTTAGATTCTAATAGGTGCCAGATACACGGTAGTCACTGGGGATACGAAGGTTTAAAAAAAAAAAACCTCTTCATGTTCAAAAACACAATTTCAGTTCAAAAAGGAAACTATTATCAGGCAAGTATGTCCCACATCCAGAGGAAGAATACTTGCATATTAATGCGGTCATTACAAATGATCACATATTAATGCGATCATTACAAATCTCAGATGACTGGAAGCCTGCAGGACCCACAGGGAATTAACACCACAGAGGTCACAAGTTTTATGGAGGCAATTATAAATTTACATTTCATAAAGCAGAAACTAACACACCATTGTAAACAATTATACTCCAAGAAAGATGTGAAAAATAAATAAATAAATAAATTTACATTTCAAAATCTGAACAATTTAAGTAAAATAGCACACTCCAAGCTATAAAGCTACAACTCTAAGGTAATTTAGCATTGATTAATTTAATGATTTTCTTTAGGCAGTAAGGTAAACAGGGAAAAGTTAATACCAACGCCTGTGTTTCTCATGAAGTCAGAAATTCCTAAGGTCTAAGTTCCTCCAAAGAATGAGTCAATTAGATGAACTTACTCTTCCAGTAAAATGTTACGTTTTAAATCTTGGCACTCAGCAAAAAGCCTCAAAACTAGCCCCACTGAAGTTCTTTATGACCGAAGTAAGAAATAATAATTATATTCAGACTTTTAAAATTCCAGATGAATATTCTAATACCAATATACGATTTCCAGTTCTAATCCAGAGTTTCATATTTCAATAGATAATTGCTTTTCCCTTCGGTATGTCTTAACTAGTCTAATCCTTTCAGTGAACATTAAGACATAATCATGTTTAGCTAATGTCATTTCACTAATGGTGGCCAGCTTACAATCAAGGCCTGTCTAGGAGAATCTCGTATGAGTCACAGTGAAATAGAATATAATATAGTAGGAGACATAGGAGCTGTGGAGACAGGAAATCTGTTTTTAAGTTCCAGCTTTGCAAGTAAACTGTTTATATATTCTTAGGAAAATGCTTAACATCTCAGTCTGCAAATATTTCCTCATGAAATGAAGATATCAATGAAAATGATAAAAGTAATGACACACACTTCAAAGTGTTGTGAGGAAAAATTAAATGAGATCATGTATGTGAAAATATACTCTAAACAAGAAAGCACTGTTCAAATAGTGCTATACATTTTTAAATGGATAGAATAAATCTCATTTCCAGGCTCATAGTCTAAGTCAAAATGTATTTTAGCTACAATTACCTTGAAGTATTTTAAATTTTAACTCGTATCCATGGTAAAAATTAAGTAATATTTTAGTACTTTCCCAAGGTGAGCAAAAATTAAAAACAGTTCTGCTGCAGAATCCTACCTGCTGAGCATTAATTCCTATATCTAAAGGAGGTAAACAAAATTCAAGTTGAGTATTTACTTTTTAATCTTAATTTCTTATTCAAATTACCACATAGGTCTTTACATAACGTATGGTTATATTTTGTCTTTTTTGGATTCGTTTTTTTTTTAATATTTATTTATTTATTTATTTGGCTGTTTCGGGTCTTCGTTGCAGCACGCGGGCTCTTAGTTGCAGCTCACAGGCTTCTCTCTAGTTGTGGCATGCGGGTTTTTTTCTCTTCTCTAGTTGTGGCACGCAGGCTCTAGGGAGCGTAGGCTCTGTAGTCTGTGGCACACGGGCTCTCTGGTTGAGGCGCTCGAGCTCAGTAGTTGCGGCGCACAGGCTTAGTTGCCCCGAGGCATGTGGGATCTTAGTTCCCTGACCAGGGATCGAACCCGCATCCCCTGCATTGGAAGGCGGATTCTTTACCACTGGACCACCAGGGAAGTCCCCGTATGGTTAGATTTTGAATGAATCTCACTTGGTTTACAGGATAACCAAATGAAAAACAATTATCATTATTTCAAAAAATATTGCGGAGTACTATGTGCCAGACACTGCCTATCTCAAATCACTATATAAACTTTAATATTTGCTTTTTAGAAGTCATTATTATTTCCTTATTCACCTAATCTTGAGGGGGAAAAGCCTTTCAAAGAACAATTTAAATAATGAAAATCTACTACTTCAACTGCGAAGTTTGCTCACCTTCAAGCTCTGTTTGATAGGACCGATCTCATTTGCTGCCAGGCCTCCTGAACTCAGTTTGCTCCAGTGACAGTGCCTCCTTGCTGTTCCTTCTACACAAAAGCACCCTTTCTCCTCAGGACCTTTGCACATGCTGTTCCCTCTGCCTGAAATGTTCTTCTGCCAAATATTCACATGGTTTACTCTTTCATTTCATTCAGGTCTCTATTTAAATGGCACTTCTTTAGAAACATCTTCCCTAACCACTGTCTCTAAAAATGAATTTATCTTCACTCTCTCTGCCGCCTTTCCCTACTTCACTATTCTTCTTCATAACATTTATTATACCTAACATTATATTACATGTTATGGTATTTTTAAAATACTGACTGTATTCATAAAGGCAAGGGGTTGTTTTTTACTTATAAATGTTGACTATACTTATGAAGGCAAGAGGATTTTTTTATTAATTTATTTACTACTACATTTCCACATAGTAGTTAACCATTAAAGGCTTGTTGAATGGATGGTCTAGGAACTTTCACATACATGAATCAGATGCTACCTTCAATTAAAAGTGCAAAATGATGTCAGTGAAGGCAGCTAGCTATCTTGCCTCCAAGAGACCTTCCATTGTAGCCTTATCTTGACAACTACCTCATGGTTCAAATTTGGTTATTCAGTCTTGCAAACTAACAGCTAATTTTGTCAGTCTGCCTTTCATATTTTGTCTCACATTAACCAAGTTAAATGAAACAGAGATACCAAAGTAGAGTGCAAATGCAGTCATTTATTACATTAAACTGTTACATGGACCAGACTATTATGATAACATAAACAGTGAAATTTAACTTTCGGGAAATTCAATATGGAATGGCAAATAAAAATCAATGTTGGTTAGTGAGCATAGATTCTAATGAAAAGAAATCAGACTTTAAAAAGTGTTACTTCAAAAGAGACAGCATAGAGTATTCTTGCTTTCCACAAAGAGATCATTACCAGTGCCTTTACTGGACATGAATAGACACTGCCCTTGTTGAGCTTTATAACTCATTTTCTCCTATGATTCTAGAGTTAAGTACTCTTAATGGACATTTGGGTAGAGCTAACCCAAACAAGTCTTTATCTGCCAGTTGAATCTCCCAAACTTTTTAAGATAATTTTTCCTGTACATACTCGTAAGTCACAATAAAATGCTCTTTGCGGTGCCAAAAAAAAAAAAATCAAAAAGAAAACTATTTGCAAGTCACTATAGTAAGAAAACAAGGACTTCCAATTAAGTACTTAATAAATTGCTAAAATGGAGGGGAAAAAAAACAAGAAAGCAAAACAAAACCAAAAAAATCCTGAAAGTACTAGAAATTGATGGTGTTTATAGAATATGCCTGCTAAGAATAAGAAAAGTGGGAAAAAATTGGATTACAAATCATAATCTACATTTGTATCATTTTCTCAAGACACTGCTTCAAATCCTAGCTCATTTACAGCACTCTCATCCAGTTCAGCCTATGATATCTACTGAATAGCATGGGTGTATATTTTTTTGATGAACAGCAAAAGCTTACTGGCCAAACTGGACCTTCCTGTGTTCAGTGATACGGTGGAAGATGGACAGAAAGCTACAGAAGGAATAGAAGCTTTGATCACCTTATTTGTCTCCTAAGCTAGGGTATGTGCGCTCATATTTAAATACCTCTTTAGCACTGGAGTGCATGCACACCACGGTTTACCATGAATTAGCTCCCTTTTGGCAGTTCCTTGCTATGAACTTCAAATAAATGACAGAACTTTGTATACCTTCAAATAATCCTCTGGTAGATATTCTGAGCCCTGCTATGCTAAATGAGGCCAATAAGAAAAACCTAATTCCAAGAAGATCAGAACATTCCCAAAAGACAACTCTTCAAGTGTTATATATTTATGAGTTAATTTCTATAAAAAGTATTTCTACCAAAACAAAAAGTTAAATTCATTTTCTTAATACTAATAAATTCAGGTACCAAGCACTTCATATACTGGCTGATTTGTTATCGTAGAGAAGGATCAATACCAGTCTGAGTAATCTACATTAAAATGCCCATCAACCACATGATCCAACAGCTATTTACCTTTGCCGTGTGGAAGCTTGAAAATAAACTATTTACTAATAGTTTTACTAACATCAGTATGCCCCACTAAATTAATTACCACCACTAGAAAGGCAGAGGTACACGGTTGTTCTATATAGGATCTTAAGCCTATTCAAAATTAAAAATTTGATATAATCTGGAGGCTTTAAAATTAAACAATCCCTTGTCCTTGGGCAGCTTATCTCAGAAGCAGTGGGTGTTCTTTCCAGAATAGGGATATCTCAGCAGATGAGGAAAAGTTTGAGGTCAAGGTTGACAGTGTTGGGGGAGTGGAATAATTCCATTATTACTACTCTGACATCAGTGGTATTTTTCTACATCTCAAAGACAATTTTAGATAGTTAAGTTTTTCACATGAAGGATTGTCTTTAGGAACATCATCCACTTTAAAAATCTTAAACAAGTGTCTCATTTACTGAATCCAATCTGCTTATTCATGCACTTAATTACACAGAAAACACATCATTCTCAGTGTTCAGCACTTAATCTTTAGTATGTTTACTTTGGTCAAAATCTACAAATGTCTACAGACCATATGGCTGCGTAATGCAATGCATAATGTATTACAACAGTACCATACATAGCATGTACGATGTAAAGTTAGACATCAGGTAAACTCAAAGAAGTGAACATACACAAACATAGTCTTTTCTCCAGTGCTGGGAAGGACCACTTATTTTAAAATTCTATTAAAAAATAATTAAAAGCTGACTATGTATCATTTTAAGCTATCTCATTCTCTTGTTTGGAATAAAACCCTTGAGATCACAGCAAAGTGTGTCAATTCAAACAGGAAGGAGTAATTCAGTACTGGAAGTACTGAAATTTAACAATCTTTAGTGCATCAAAAATTTTAAATGTACATTACAAAAAAATTATGCAATCCAATCCAACATAAGTCTCCATAAACAGTACCTAAACTGATAAACTGATTTTTGTTTACAAAAACATATGCCTAAGATTTCTCTATAAACATGGAATGCTTGGTACTAGATAGATATCAAACAAACAAAAGACCCTAAAATAGTATTTCTAATCATGTATCTTTAAAAGCACACGTGCATTTTAAATATGTGAAAAAAGTTTAATAGAATCATTTAAGTTCTTGTGTTAAGTTAAAATTCAGAAAAGCAATAATTTTTAAGTCACAAAAATGAAGCCTTCTAATATCCTTCTGGTTTTGAAGAAATAAAGGCTTTTACTTGACAGTTACTTACATAAATTTGTATCAAAAAGAGAAGTTGGCAGAGACTTCTAAATTCATAACAATTGTCTATTAGTCTGTTTTTAATAATTTTTCATTGGCATGTAATCCTCTTTAATTAGATTCCACTCTCTGTTGTTTCAAGACTCCATAAACTGGTGTCTTATATACCAGCTGCTAAAGCAGGAGTTACTGTCTAAATGATATTCACAATGAGTATTTAGAAGGTTTACAATTATACCCTTGCTAATAAATTGTGCTATTTTCCCCAACAATTTTAAGTGCTAATCTTCAGAAGCCATTTTAAAATTAGCTAAAATTCCGTCAAGAGATTTACAAAAATTGTTAGCATGAAGATAATTATGTCACAGTCCTTGGACTCCATCTCTGATTGTGTGCATAAATCAGAAAATGTCAGCTGTGTTTTCCCTTAATAATTATCCTTGCAGCAATATATTATAGTCTAAACTCCTATTATAATTTTTGTTTCTGGTTTCTAAAACATCAGACAATTATTTCAAAAGTTTGGAACTGATTAAATAATTTATATTGCCCAGAACAGTAAGTGATTATCAGTTCTAAAATTTTAAGTATCAGTAATAAGTGGATCAATATGGAAAGTATAAATTCAGTGCTCATGAACCCTCCATCCTCAGGAACTAAACACTTGAATGTGCTAACAATTTTTTTAAAATATTGATTGATTAGAAATCTAACATAGCAGATAGTAGGCACATAGAGGTATACAATTGAGTAGAAATTCTAAGACATATATCCTTTTACTTTCAACACCAGAAACACATGAAACATAGTATCTGTGTATCTGAAATATGTGTCAAGTTTCTTATCATCTGTTAATATATGATTTTTCTATCTTTCTTGTAAAAAAATACAACCTTCATTTCAGGAGGTATGAAATGAAAAATAAGTTCTCTCCCTTTCGTCCAATAATCATAAATTACAGGTGTGTTTTGATTTTTTTCTGATTAAACAAATTAGACTAAAAGATGGAATTCTGATATAAGCTTAGTAACCATAATAAAAACCAAAGTCTTAGATAGTTATCTTTATACTTAATTAATAGCTAAATACCAGGAAATATTTTTGGTGTATTTCTCACCATATCAAGCATTTTAGAATTAGCAAAGATAAAAGTTCCAGTTCTCTGAATACATCAATGCTATAACTTATCAAAATGGCTAGATGTAATAGTTAAAGGCAAGTGGCTGAAAGTTCTGGGTATTCAAAGACAGGTGAAAAAGGGGTATATTTTCCTGAAATATTAATTTCATGAAAGATATTCTGGAAAAAATTTTGAAATTTTGCCAGTCAACTATAATCAATAGTCACATTTTCCATGTTATCCAATACTATGTCCTTTCCATGAAATCTCAGAGTGGAAAATAGTTATGTGCACTAAATAATTGGTAAATAATGGAAATTGAGTATTATTGCTGAATTTAACATTACAAACTCTGCAGTCACATCAAATTAACAGGACCATTGCTAGCCCAAAAAGGAGTGTAGCAGCTAGAACCAATGATTTCAGGAGACTCCCATGATTCAATTTTCTGAAGAATAAGTTTGTAACCTTAGAAACCAGGCTTCTTTCCTCATCAATTAAACCAACCAATAGACAAAACTCTTTCCCACAAAATACATCAACATTTTCCACAACAGCTTCCTTAAAAATGTTTTAGTAATACACATTATCAAGCCACAATCCTTTCTGAGTATACTCCCCAATATAAAAAACAAGTTTAAAATTGTGCTTAAGTGAATTAGCATTTTTAAGTTTAATTTTTCAATTTCAAATTTTATTTAATAATTAGATGTTCAATTGTAAAAGTAATATATTTTCCTTGTAAAATTGGAAAAAAATGTGAAGTTACATAAAAAATAATAATCTCCTACCCCATACTAAAGTCTATTCTAATCCTCTGTACTAGTCATTTTAAGCACAATTACTATCTTTCTATAGAGTTTTCCATGCTCACAGAAACATATACTTTATGCTGTACTTTTCCTGTGTGTGTTGGGGGGCGGGGGGGTTTCAATAAAGTTCACCTTTTTAAAAAGTTAGCAATTTTTTTTCACATAACATGAATATGTAGATATCCTACCAGATCAATAAATATGCCTCTAAAATTCCAAAAACTACATCAAGTTCCATATTTTAACAATTTTATTAATGATAGAAATGTACTTTTTATCCTAGCATTTTATTGCTACAAATAATACTATAATACGTACCACTGTACATGGGTGATGATAATTTTTCTTATTGTGGGATAAACTTTTTCGTAGTAGAAATGTTAGGACTTTTTTTTTTTTTTTGAGATACGCGGGCCTCTCACTGTTGTGGCCTCTCCCTTTGCGGAGCACAGGCTCCGGACGCGCAGGCTCAGCGGCCATGGCTCACACGCCCAGCCGCTGCGCGGCATGTGGGATCTTCCCGGACCGGGGCACGAACCTGTGTCCCCTGCATCGGGAGGCAGACTCTCAACCACTGCGCCACCAGGGAAGCCCTAGGAGTTTCTTTTTCATTTTAAGATATATTACTAGATTTTTCACCAAAATTTTGTACCAATTCACAACTCACTAGCAGTGTATGAAAGTGCTTAGTTACCTGAAACTTTGCTCGTGCTAGATATTATTAATCTCCTACACGTTTGCCAACTTAAGACTGGAAATCATTTTACATTTACCTGTCTCCTAATGAGGCTGAGCATCCTTTCACGTGTTTACTGGCTGTTTATACTGTCTCTTTTAGATATTGCCTATTCATATCCTTTGACATTTTTCTTAATCATTTATGTTATAAATATATTCCCAGACAATTGCTCCTATTTGACTAGTTTAGGGTACATTTTGCCACACAATCATTCTTTGTTATTTTGTTGCTTGTTTTTAAAGTATATTAAAAGCAATGACAATAACATAAAATCTATAAAATGAAGCTAAAATGGATTTTTAGAGAAAAATTTATAACATTAAAAGAAATAACACAGGAAACAATCATAAAATATTGAAAATTATAAAGTATTTATAACAATTCATAACAGAGAAAAAGAAAAGAGAATCCCTCCACACTTATCTGATGGAAATGGGAATAAATTTTTGAAACCCAGGGCTGTAAGATTTTGGTTGGATCTGCTTTGCATCAGAAAGAAGCATCCAAGCAGAAAACAGGGTTGTTATTTATGTTTAAATCATAAAATTTAATATATTCAAATGACATCTGAATAACTAGTTGAGAATAGAGGTTAACCAAATACTGTATCTTTCTTAGATGAAAGCATGAACTTCACTAATTTCCTTAATTTTTCCATGTTCACCATTTCACCGTTATTTATGATGGTATGTTCATTTTCCAAACATTTAAAGACAAAATAATCTGTGAAGAAAATTTCAGTAGGCTATTTGAGTCTTTTCCTTTTATTTCTTTTTATTATTATTTTAAAATATTGTATTTAATTAGAAAAAATGAATGGAGTCATGTGTACAATGATGCCAAATCCATGAAAGGCAAGAAGATTCACCTGCATCTGGACCATGCTACTTTGAATGCTCCAGGAGCTATAGCCACATTCTCAGTTTATACTTTGTCTCCATGAGTTTGCTTCTTTTTTCCTGACTGGTTTGAGTAGCAAAACAGGTAGTTTTACGATTTAAAAATTTGAAGTATCAATAACTAATTTTAGATAATCTTTTAATGAAATAGACAAGAATGTGTAGTTTTCTCTGCTGCACTTCACTGGAGACAAGCGTTGGTCCAAGAAATTTTCATCATGAAGGAATATGATGCTCTGTCAGAGGTTAAAAACTGAAATAAGGTAAATCAACTTAAATTCATTGCTCACTCTAATACAGAGATTTGCAAATTTGGTCTATTTAAACATTCTTACAAGTTTGGGCATGATTCATTAAAAAAATTACAAGGAAAACAGTCTATTTATGGTACATGACCAAAATGCTGCAATGAAAATGAAATTTGAAAACTGAATGAAGAGAGTTGATTATGCAGATTGCAAGGCTCAGATAATTTACATGTGATGAAAATTACAGTATCAGTTTTTAAATTAATGGCATTATCAGTCATCGTTTTTCCCTGAATCAGTCCTTTTATGAGATTATCACAGAGACAAGAGAAGATGGACCAAAAGATTAGTGACCCTTTTATCCCTTTCATCCCATCATAAACCACAAGTGGCTTAACTTGTCATCAAAAAATATACTTATCAAAATTTCTGTCAACACAGCCTCGAAATATTGCACTGCACTGCCTCTTTGGATCTCTCTTATTAGTGATTATCTGGGGGTATTTAGTAAGCAGTGAAGAAAAGAAAGTGATGGCATCTCTCCCCCACATGACTGTGTGCAATCGCCAATGCTGGGAGGGCTAAAAAAGAATGATAATCACCACGTTGCTGAAATGAATATGTGATATAAGTACTTCTTAATTAAAGCAGCTTCCTGACACTGACAGGATCATTGAAACAGCATCCTACCGACTATCCAAAGCTGGGGAAAAATATTGTTCCTTGGCCTGAGCAATTCGAATATTTTAATGTCAAAATGAACAAATCTTAAAGTAATCTGACATACTATATATTTTACTTATTTTGTTTGCTGCTAATTTTATCAAACTAGAATGCAATTTCCACAAGAGAAGATATTTTCCTATATTTTGTTCACTGCTGCGTTCGCAGGGTATCAAGCAGTGCCTGACCATAATAGGCATTCAATGAATGAATTAAAACCGTATTAGATGTAGAATTAAAAATTTGCATAAATACTAAAATTAAACAAAAGAGACTTTATAGACATTTTCGCTGGGCTAAAGGCCCAGACCTTCTCTAGTATGCAGTAGCTCCTTTTAAAAGCACTACTTTATTGATACAATTCTTAAAAACTGACTTGCTTCACAGGGGAAGATGATAAGCATATCTTAATTGTTCTTTAATGACTATTAGTAATATATAAAGTAATGTATTATTTATATTATTATAAAGTAATATTTCTATTAAACATATTAAATATTTCAACTTGATAAATTGAGTAGATATCTTGCCATCCTTGTTAGAATAATTAAATGTTGTCTGCAATCACTAATAGAATAACAAATATAATAAAATTGTCAGTGAATATGTTAAAATTGCAAAGATGAAAAAATTATTTTAGGGCTTAATTCTCAAATGCACTTTTTTAAGGAAAATCATACTAAACTGCAATTCAAGATAATTTCCTCTCTCACAAATATATTATTTAGTTATTTCTATCAGAAGACATCTATATATTTAAATAGTCCAAATATCTTAATTCTTAAATTAAGCATTATATACATATTACATACACATATATTATATACATAGACTTAAACATATCCTACAATTCATATAGGAGCTTACTTGGTATAACTCTCCACCAAATGATACTATTAATACCTTTTACTAATTTCACTGTTATTATTATCATAATTAACATCATTATGGTTAGTATTATCTTAAATAGCTTATATATTACTAGTTCTACAAAGATCTGCTCAATATTGTATTCACTGACAGATTGCTGCTGAGACCACTGAACTGGAGGGGGCCTTGAAAATGCAATAAATGTTTGTTGAACTGAATTGAAACTACTGCCTATTGGTAGTTATGAAGTGAAAACCTATATTGTTTAAAAGACTTCCAAAAAACAAAATTCACAACCTCTCAAGGAATTAAAATCTTCACTCTTAGGATATTCTTTAGTTCTAATCTAAAGTCCTTATGCTTCCCACCCTCTTGTTCTGCACTCAGTGGAGATGTTCAATAAATATTTGTTAAATTCCATCCTCTTGTTCTGTTCTCACTGAAGATGGAAAACAGCTAGTCATCTTTCTTTTGTAAGAACTCTTCATCCTTAAAGACTGTTATTAACTCCCTATTCTTATCGTCTCAAGATTGAACAATCCAATTCTCTAGCCTTGCTTCATCATTCTGATTTGTTTTCAACTCTAAATTTATACACATGCTTATCTCAGGAATCCACTGCATTTCTCAACTTTCCTTCTTATTAATGGGGCTCAAAACTGGATAACTTGTTCTATGCATTTAACCAATTTTGAACATAATCAACAAAATGTTGCTTTACAGCTTCTTACTACAGCAATAACTCCCTCTCCAGCAGCCCAATCTAGATGTTCTTAGGAATTAAAATGACACTTTGACCCACTAGAACATATAAATTTACTGGCAGAAGCTATTTTCCCTCATAGCAAATAATGTTTCCCTTCAGTACATTCCATAGAGTTTTATCATAATTTTTCTCAGCACAATCCAGTTACATGTAAACTGAATACAATTTTAAGACACAACAAAACAGAGTAAAAAGTGACACCCATGTGCCATTTCATGGTAGATTTGAATAATTCCACTGTCTTCCCCAAATCATTATTTATGGAGCCTCTGACAATCCCCCTGTGAACAATATGATACCTGCTGCATAAGAACTTTTATTTCGTCAGCTAAGTTGGAGATGTAAACTTGATTTTCTAAACACTTAGCATACAATCAGGCTGACCTTGCTTTGTGTATTAACTAGATTAAATGATAGCCGCACTTCTCTCCTTAAAAAGTCAAATGTTCATTAATTGAGTAATACTCTGAAATAGACACTCCATAATATTTGTATACATAAATCATTTTATGAATTTTATTGGTATGGATTTACTAGAAATAAATTAATAATACTTTTAGAATTTATTCTGAATATTCTAGCTCTCTGTCCTTGTAAAGTTTACATTTTAATGGAGGGGAGAGAAATGATACAAATATATACTTCAAATATCTATGTAAAATATAGTAAAATACACACTTCAAATGTCAACATTTAACACTGATAGCCTCAAATACTGTTAAATGCTTTAGGGAAAGAAAGGAAGGTAATGTGATAGTGAGGGAGATGTGGACCTAGTACAAACAGAATGGTCAGGGAAGGCCTAGTTTTTAAGGTCATGATAGAGGAAAATGGAATTGCAAAGACCCTGAGATGGCTATGAACTTGGCTAATTTCAAGTAAAAGAAACAGTGTTCCTTAAAAGTTTGATAAAGTGCATAATAGTAGAAGTTAAAACAGGAGAGGTGGACAGGGTCCAGATCATAAAGGATCTTGTTAAACCGTGGTAACGAGTTTGTAATTCATTGGAATTACAACATGAACCCTTCACAGGGAGATACTTATTTAGCATCATTGTCTTAAAATCATAAGAAAATCATCACATAATATTTTCTGTTCTCTTTTGTAATCACTATTCCTCATTTACTAATTTTTTAACTTCTTAAAATATTAGTTCATCATGTGCTTCTATAAAACACGTATTCATCAAGAAGTGTAGATTTCTAAAAATACTGCACAACAGATAAATTATCTTTTAGCTTGTGGAATTAAATATGATGAACAAAAGGGAGGGATGAATGGCTGTCCCAGTCATCATTTTTAGTTAGCCACCCTCAGATCTGACTTGCACTGCTCACCTTTCACTAAGAATCAGTGCTGTATTTCCAACTTACTGCTAGGAATTTAGAACATGTTTGACACTAGACTGTATATTTTTCCTCAATATAAATTATTTTGGGGAATTCCCTGGCAGTCCAGTGGTTAGGACTCCACACTTCCACTGCTGGGGGGCAAGGTTCGATCCCTAGTCAGGGAATTAAGATGCTGCAAGCTGCGCAGCATGGCCAATGAATAAATAAATAAATAATCTTCTTCCCAGGAACAACCAAGTACTTTTGGGATGCAGTGACTGTTGAAAACTAAGAATACAATCGCTACAAAAAAGAATCTCAAATAATTATTCAGACAAGAACTCTCTCCACTTATTTTATTTCTTAAGTACAAAAAAAAGATGTAGTGTAAAAAATAAAGATAAGTGAGGAATAAAAGTGTAAAAAACATAAGCAATTGGTAAAATGTGTCCTTAACATACCTATGAAGCTTAGTAAAAATAAATTATTCTTAAAAGTTTCATAGTACTTTAAAAATAAAACATATTTAAAACACAAGTTTATCCTAACAAAATAATAAAAGGGATCATTAGGCAGGAAATAAAAGCATGCTATATTTATCAGCTTAAATGAAGGGATTAAAGAGAGCCTCATTCCATTTATTGACTCTGGTATTTACTGATTGTGATATTGAGAAGTCAATTAATTCAAATATGTTACAAATTTAATATTATACATTTATAGAATCAATATACAGTGTATGATTTATTAGTCTAAAGGAAAAGATTAAAATTTCAGCAAAAAAGGAAGAAAGAAAGAGAAATATCATAGATGTGATGAGGGCAGGGTAGGGATTAAGATAGCATTTGAATGCAAGTCAAAATATACCAATTAAACATAAATGTAAAATGGTTAAGCTTCTTTATTAAAAGATATTCTCAGAATAAAAAATAACAAGATATACCTCTATATCAAATGACAATTATAAATAATAGGATGGGCCAGGCAAATGCAAAGAACAAGATTGTTTTATATTGATAAATAGTAAAATCTTCAAAGAAGATACAATAACATTAAACTGAGATGGAAACAAAGCATTCAAAACATTTTTTAAATAGTTAATAGAAAACTTTAAGACATTTCTCTATTTTTTTCTTTTTTAAATTATTTTATTGAAGTATAGTTGATTTACAATGTTGCATTAGTTTCTGCTATACAGCAAACTTAGTTATATATATATATATATATATATACACACACACACACACACACACACACACACACACACACACACACACATTCTTTTCCATTCTGGTTTATCACAGGATATTAAATATAGTTCCCTGTGCTATACAGTAGGACCTTGTTGTTATTCCATTCTATAAACAATACTTTGCATCTGCTAACCCCAAACTCCCAATCTATCCCTCCCCTACCCACCTCCTCCTTGGCAACCACAAGTCTGTGTTCTATGTCTGTGAGTCTGTTTCTGTTTCATGGAAGTTCATTTATGTCATATTTTAGATTCCACATACAAGTGATATCATATGGTATTTGTTTTTCTGTTTCTGGCTTAGTACGATAGTCTCTAGGTCCATCCATGTTGCTGCAAATGGCATCATTTCATTATTTTTATGGCTGAGTAATATTCCATTGTATATATATACCATATCTTGTTTTTTTTAAGGTACTGTTTATCTGCATTCTTTTAACATCTTATTGAAATACAGTTGATTTACAATGTTGTGTTTAATTTCTGCTGTACAGCAAAGTGACTCAGTTATACATAGTATTTTTCATATTCTCTATTTAACAATAAGAAAATATCATTTCTGTTTAAGAACTTTTAAAAATTGTGACTATTCTCCTAAAATGTCATATTGAATAGATAAAATAAAATAAATCCAAAACAGTTCATCCTTTAAGAGAATGTGTAAAGTGTCATTATAGAGGAGACAGGAGGTTGGGCTGTGACATGCAATTATATTTTACGTTATTAGGGCAGCAGATCTAATTTAAAAAGTTTTACTGTGTGTGTATACAGCATATAAATATCAAACACCATTATCATATGAACACTTACAGTATATGTGTATAATACACATTCAAATTGTCTTTTTAAAAAATCTACAAGTATATGAAATTACTAATTATACAATTATGCCTAATTAGATATGAATCAGTGTTATTCATGTCATAGTTATAAAATGGTGTTGTATAATTAACAGCAAGTGTTATCTCCCTCTGTACCATCACCATTACTCAGCATCTTGAGTGCTATGTTTGTTTTGGAGAAGCTCAAATAAAAAATCAAAGAGTTTTCAGAGGAAAACAATGAGGAAAGATTAAGGACTTTTTTCTGTGTATTATGAGATTATGAGTCAAACATTTCCAAACATTTGAAATGTAATCAGTTTCAGTTTGCTTTAAGTTATAACTAACAACTGAAGATTAGATGTGAGAGAAATTTCTTATACAGTATATTTTAAGAAAATAATCTTAAATATGTAAATATGTGAAATCAGGGCCTTTATATCAATACCATCTGAGGCATTGTTGATAATAGCAAAAAACAAAACAAAACAAAACAAAACCTGTATAAAAATTGCATATTCAGCTTTAGGGCACTGAATATATAAATTATCATATTACTGTGGTACTAAAAGCATTTAAATAATATGTAGTATGATATGTGATAAAATAATATGTAGTAAATTTTCCATTTAAAGTGAACAAAACGAGGTTACAAACTAACAGGTATGCTATATAATCCCATATTTAATAAAAATATAGAAGTATTAACTAAGACTGAAACAACACACCAAAATGTCTGTGACTTTACCTTTTTCTTAATTTTTTTTTTTTATTTTTGCGGTACGCGGGCCTCTCACTGTTGTGGCCTCTCCTGTTGCGGAGCACAGGCTCCAGACGCGCAGGCTCAGCGGCCATGGCTCACGGGCCTAGCCACCCCGCGCAGCACGTGGGATCTTCCCGGACTGCGGCATGAATCCGTGTCCCCTGCATCGGCAGGTGGACTCTCAACCACTGCACCACCAGGGAAGCCCCTGTGACTTTATTTTTGAGGGGTAAGATTTCAAGTGATTCATTCCACTTTGCTCTGCTCTGTCTATATATATTTCCTAAAATTCTCTAACACTATCAAAAATTCTTTAATAGCTAACTTTTACTGAATTCTTGTTCTGTATCAGGCATTGTTCTAATTCTTTTAAACCCTACCAACAGCTCTGTAAAAGAGCCATTACTAAATTTGTTTTTTTCAGATGAGGAAAGTGAGGCAAAGAGGTTAAATAACTTGTTGCCTAAGATTTCCTGGGTAGAAACTGACAGCGTTCAGATTTGAACCTTACGCGTATGGTACCAGGACCTGCACTACACTCTAAGCATTCCACAAACAAGAAAAGAATTATCTTTTATAATTCTCAAAGCATTATAATAGTTATATTAAAAATTAAAGAAACAAACCTGATGAATATAAAGATTGCCATAATCAGTTCTATCTCCTTTTATGCATATTTACAGGAAAAAATATGGGCAAATATTCTGTAGCAATGTTTGAATAAAGCTTTCCTGAAAGACATGAGTCTCTTCCAAACTTTTAATTTTGTGACTTTCCTTTAACAAAAACAAAAAAATCACATGTTGTTGTTGTCCTCAGGAGCACTAAGAAATTTCCTGCCTGAGAAGTAAATGACTGAGGGGAAAAAATTATAGACTATTATGGCATGCTAATAATCCAAATTAGATAAACAAACACAAGCAACGGAAAGGAAGAAAGAGCAAATGCACTCAGCAGAGAATGGTGATAAAGAGTAATGGACAGCTCATTCTCCACAGCTAAAATTGCACAAGCTAAGCTGTCTAAGGAAAATGAGTCATGTGATTCTCAAGTTATAAGGGAATCTTACAGAATATTTTGAGTTTGAATAGCTAACACTGCAGGCAATTGAAATAGGTCTCCAAATATCTGATTAAAGTCATGCACGATTACAACTGGTATAGAATATTTTTGTACCTCTCTTACAAATGGTAAAATGCAGGTTAAATTTCCAGTTTCTCTGTTACTTAACTTGCAAAGTAGGTATTAATTAAGGAAGTAAATTAAGGTTAACTAAAATTTTAGTTATGAAAATGAAGTTTAAAACTCTTTATTAGGACACTTTTCTCTTCTACAATGCTTCTTAATGAACTATTTTGTGCTTTGATTCAATAGTCCTTTTATTTCATATGAATTCTTTAACACAAATGGATTTTTACACCAGAATCTGGCCTTAAATCTCTAAAAAAAATCAGCCTCAGAATACTAGAGTGACTGTATAAAAGGAAAAATGAGAAGAGGAATAATATGAGGGGTGCTGTGCAACCATGAGAGATAAGAAATACATGAGATCATAGGGAAAATAAAACTACCAATAATGTCATCTATAGAATTAAGTCTCCAATTTTTTTCAACTTAATTTAATCATGCAAAGTGCCTACTAAAAACCACCAGGCTAGGTGATTTTTGTATTTCAATGCTTATAGCTATAACTCTACCAACTGTTCCTCTATAAATGATATATTAAAATCAAATCAATAATGATTTTTTAAATATATGTCCTTTTTTAGAATATATCTCCCATGATTCCTTACCAATTTGCAAGTGAAAGGGAAAAATACATTGTTCTCTTTTTTCATAAATTGTCTATGTAATAAAATAAAACAACATAATTTATGTAAAACACAGAATAGAACTTTAACATCTTTCCTAAGTTAAGTATATCACTGTTTTATCATTTGACAAAGCACTGATGCTCAAAGAGTAATATTTGACAAAGGAAATAGTCATATCTATAGTCATAGGAAAGATATATAGAGAAGGACATCTTAATTAAAATTTTAAAAACATAATGTCTCTAGGGCTTCCCTGGTGGCGCAGTGGTTGAGAGTAAGCCTGCCGATGCAGGGGACACGGGTTCGTGCCCCGGTCCGGGAAGATCCCACATGCCGCGGAGCGGCTGGGCCCGTGAGCTATGGCCGCTGAGCCTGCGCGTCCGGAGCCTGTGCTCCGCAACGGGAGAGGCCACAACAGTGAGAGGCTCACGTACCAAAATAAATAAATAAATAAATAATGTCTCTAACAAGTTATAATTTTGGAACACAAATTATCACTTGCCTAATTCCTATATATGTCATTTCTGTTGCACTTTATTTAATATCCTAATTCAAACAAAGTAATGAAAACTATTCGCTATGATGAGGTCTAATTAGGATCCTCCTTATTTTTAAGGTAGTGTAGTATATCACCTCACTTATTATTCCTTTCACCTATAAACTATGACATATATATAAATCACCTAAGTGTAGACACTACATATAAGGTCAAGGTCAAAGGTGAAATTCTTGAATGGTAATATACCGTGATGGAAGTTCAAGAAAGAGTAATTATAATTAAAATATGCAAGGACATTTGGACCTCCCTCCCTTATGTAGTCTTTTTCAGATATCCATATATTTACACAAAGTTTTACAGAAAGTTTCTGACCTTAAATCAAAATTAGATATTCAACCCTAGTCCCAAAACTTCTGCAAATATCAAACCAGACCATACCTACTTTTATAAATTTCACAGTGGCTAATGGTGCCAGCAGCAAGGAAAAAAAATAATTGGGAGATGGACAAATAAATATGAAAGCTTTCTGTAATTGTAAAGCACCGTAAATAAGAATTGATGTCTATGTGTGTGTGTGTTTGTGCTCGATTCAGGTAAACCAGGACTGAACACCTGAAAGAAACTGAGCTGTTAAATTTTGCATGTCTGAACCAGTCAGGAAGTACAGTTATATGATGACTGAAGAAAACCAAATGAAGGAATGGAGAAATGAAGTGGAAATTAGGCCACTTTTAACAAATATTCAAGGATCAACATTAGAGACTAAACTATTATTAGCTTAGTTAGCTTAAAATCAGAAATTCTCACATTAAAAACTAATTCTCTGTTTTAATTTTCTTTCTGCTTTCTCTTAGTTATAATAATACCGACTAAGTGTTATTATGGCTTACATAGTGCTTGCTATGTGCCATATATAGGGTGTCACATTTGCTAACAATATTATTATTATGTTAGTATTAAGATTAGTATAAATTAATATCATTCTCATTTTATAGATGAGGAAACTGAGCACCAGATAGTGGAAAATAACCTCCCTAATATCACAGAGCTAGTAATTTTCTTTTCTTTTTTTGTTTTACAGGGCTAGTAATTTTCTAAACCTCAGTTTTCCCATCTTTAAAATGGAACACAGTATAATACATGTAATGCATTATAATAACTATTATTATTTATTAATGATGATATTATCCAAATTGTAAGAGTGGAGTTGTAACCAATGAGCACTGAACACCTGCATTTTCTAAAAAGGTCATCTCCATTGTGAAATTGCTTTGCAGAATGGCAACTTTCTATTCATCTTACTGAAATTCAATTGATCTGATGCTCACATAGTAATATTCTGATTATTATCTGGCTTTTAACGGAGTTCCTTTCTAGTGTTCTGATACATGGAAGAGTTACTTTCCTCATTATAAACTAACAAACTGGCACACTGAAAATTAGGAAGAACCATTCCCATATATTTCCCTCAGAAATAGTTTACCAATTTATTACTGAGAACCAATTGGCTGTCGATACCCAGACCCCACAGTGCATTCTTTGTATCTTGACATCACCTACAGGCATATCTCTCTAAAACCCATTAATCCCATTCTGGGTTAATGCTTCAGAAGTGCTTTCTGGCACTTGGGTATCTGTCTGTCAGGTTATTTCTCTTGTATTATAGTCCTTTAGTAACGGGTTTCTCTCCCTCACTTGACTAAACATTCTTCTGTGTATAAAAGTTCATGCATAACCCAGTGTTTGATCGATAGTATGTACTCAATATCCACTTACTGGATTAATTAACGATTGATTTATATTTAGTTCAACTCTTTAGGAACTTCTATGATATTAGTTTAGTCATGTGCAGTCTTCAAAATTCTTGATCAGTAAACTCCTTGGGCATTATCATACTTAAATACCTGAACTAAGTGAATCACTCTGAAAAGAATAGTTAAGATTCTGCTGCCAAATGTGAGCACTTCTGATGAGCAGCAACTTATATAAAATTGCTGAGTACAACCTCAAGGCTGATTTTTTCCTATCCAAGTATGAGACATACTACACCACACCTGGCCTAGAGTCTAAACTATAACACTGTCTGAATTAAAATGGTTAATAAATCTACTAAACTGTGTAAACAAACAGGCAAAATTTATTTAACGTTTAATTTTTCTTTCAAAATATATTACACACCATCTTCAGTTATCTTCAGATACACTTTTACTAGAAGGCTGACATGAAGGATGTCATCAGATAATAAGAGATCATCAGATAACACGAGTCACATGACTTATCTAAGATTGAGTAGTTAGCATAGAGTCTACTTCCATTTTCTAGTACTGCTGTGCTTTATGAAACTATCTTCAAAAAAAAGCAGCAGTTATAAGAATAAACCAGGCCACACAGAAGCAAATGCCTTATCCTCACAAAAATAAAAACATTTATAACCGTAAAAGAATACTAATAAGAAATAATAAAGATGGATGGAAAAATATTCCTAATTACAATGTTTGGTTCTGGGCAAACATTCTGGAGGAAAGAACAAATTTATAAGAAAATTAATCTGATTCAAAAAGAATCAGAGGGCTTCAAAAAGAATTTGGAGGACTAGAATCAACTTTAAGAGAAGCCAGATTCAGGAACAAATCATTAGAAATACGCAAACTTATAAATCTTTAATAGACAGGTAGAGAGTTCCTTTTAGAAAAGAGCCAAAAGAAGAAAAATCTAAATGTTTAGAATAAGTTAAGCTGGGAGCTGAAGTTCCAAGAAAGTTTCAGTCTTTAGAAGACACATCAAAACACAGCCAATTTCACGTAGCTGCAACCAAAACAGCCTTCAAAATACATAAGAAGAATTAAGAATGACTTCAGATAGCACTAAAAGCAGTGCATTGGATAAAAATTTCAATCTTGAGGGAAGTACAAAACTACTTTCATAAGAAGCCAGAAATTGGAAAAGGGAAAGGGAACAAACATTAAACAAAATAAAATGTTAGAAAACTCTAAAGTGTGCATGAAATGAATTCTAAAAGATAAAGAAAGATCAAGCCTTGGGTGAACACTAGCTAAAGATGAGGGATTGGGCTACTGCTCTTGGAGAAGATAACACAGATGGTGGGAACTTGGAATTGAATATAAATAATGCATTAGATCCTAATTGTCCATCAACAGATGAATGGATAAAGAAGATGTGATACACACACACACACACACACACACACACACACACACACACACACACACACTCTGGAATATTACTCAGCCATAAAAAGAATGAAATTTTGCCATTTGTGACAACATGGATGGACCTGAAGGGTATTATGCTTAGTGAAATAAGTCAGACGAAGAAGGACAAATAATGTATGTTTTCACTTATATGTGGAATCTAAAAAATAAAACAAATGAAAAAGCATAAAACAGAAACAGATTCATAGACACAGAGAACAAAGTAGTGGTTTCTGGGGGGATGGGGATTAAGGGAATACAATCAATATTTTCAGTAACTTTGTACAGAGTATACTCTATAACAATGTCGAATTACTATGTTATACATCTGAAACTAATACAATATTGTAAGTCAACTAAACTTTAATTAAAATAAAGGATGCATTAGAAAATTAAGCCCACTTAGAAGATGGATTGAAAGTTATTTTGAAGAAATTAATTGATGCAACTAAGTTATTTTTTTTCACAACTTTATTGGAGTACAATTGCTTTACAATGTTGTGTTAGTTTCTGCTGTACAACAAAGTGAATCAGCTATACATATATATATATATATATATATCCCCAAATCCCCTCCCTCTTGAGCGTCCCTCCTACCCTCCCTATCCCATCCCTCTAGCTCATCACAAAGCATCGAGTTGATCTCCCTGTGCTATGCAGCAGCTTCCCACCAGCCATCCATTTTATATTTGGTACTGTATATATGTAAATGCTACTCTCTCACTTAGTCCCAGCTTCTCCTTCCCCCCCCATGTCCTCAAGTCCATTTTCTACATCTGCGTCTTTATTCCTGCCTTGCCACTAGGTTCATCAGTACCATTTTTTTAGATTCCATGTATATGTGCGTTAGCATATGGTATTTGTTTTTCTCTTTCTGACTTACTTCACTCTGCATGACAGGCTCTAGGTCCTTCCACCTCACTAAAAATAACTCAATTTCGTTCCTTTTTATGGGAGAATAATAGTCCATTGTGTGTGTGTGTGTGTGTGTGTGTGTGTGTGTGTGTGTGTGTGTGTGTATATATATATATATATATATGTATATGTGCCACATCAATGGAACAGGATAGAAAGCCCAGAGATAAACCCATGCACCTATGGTCACCTCATCTTTGACAAAGGAGGCAAGAATATACAATGGAGAAAAATAGCCTCTTCAATAAGTGGTGCTGGGAAAACTGGACGGCTACATGTAAAAGAATGAAATTAGAACATTTCCTAACATCATACACAAAAATAAACTCAAAATGAATTAAAGACCTAAATGTAAGGCCAGACACTATAAAACTCTTAGAGGAGAACATAGGCAGAACATTCTATGATATAAATCACAGCAAGATCCTTTTTGACCCACCTCCTAGAGTAATGGAAATAAAAACAAAAATAAACAAATGGGACCTAATGAAACTTAAAAGCTTTTGCACAGCAAAGGAAACCATAAACAAGATGAAAAGACAACACTCAGAATGGGAGAAAATATTTGCAAACAAAGCAACGGACAAAGGATTCATCTCCAAAATTTACAAGCAGCTCATGCAGCTCAATATCAAAAAAACAAACAACTCAATCAAAAAATGGGCGGAAGACCTAAACAGACATTTCTCCCAAGAAGACATACAGATTCCCAATAAACACATGAAAGGATGCTCAATATCACTAATCATTAGAGAAATGCAAATGAAAACCACAATGAGGTATCACCTCACACGCTATCATCAAAAAATCTAGAAACAATAAATGCTGGAAAGGGTGTGGTGTAAAGGGAACCCTCCTGCACTGTTGGTGGGAACATAAATTGATACAGCCACTATGGAAAACAGTATGGAGGTTCCTTAAAAAACTAAAAATAGAACTACCATACGACCCAGCAACCCCAGTACTGGGCATATACCAAGTATATTCAAAAAGAGACATAATTCAATGTTGTGTACCACAATGTTCATTGCAGCACTATCTACAATAGCCAGGACATGAAAGAACTTAAATGTCCATCAACAGATGAATGGATAAATTACTTAACAACTCAATAAAAATAAATAAATGCTAACTAAGCTAACTGAAGAAGATAGGAGAATTTATGTACTTAAAGGTTATATCAAAAGTTTCCAAACTGGCAAAGCTTCATTGCAGTCAGAAAACACACACACAAACACACACACACACACACACACACACACACACACACACACACACACTGAACGGTAGAAGCAAAAGCTCTAGTGAAACTTCAAGTTTTTCCTGAACTGAATCAAAAAAAAAAAATGCATTTTCACAAAGTATCCAATTAGAGTGAATTTATTCCATAAAGATAGAGGGGGGCTTCCCTGGTGGCGCAGTGGTTGAGAGTCCGCCTGCCAATGCAGGGGACACGGGTTTGTGCCCCGGTCCGGGAAGATCCCACATGCCCCAAAGCAGCTGGGCCCGTGAGCCATGGCCGCTGAGCCTGCGCATCCGGAGCCTGTGCTCTGCAATGGGAGAGGCCACAAGAGTGAGAGGCCCGCGTACTGCAAAAAAAAAAAAACAAGATGGAGGGGAAACTTCTCAACAGAGATGAAAAGATCAGCTACACATGTAAAGAGATAGACATCTATAAAATTATTGCCAAAAAGTCTTTTAGAAATAATTTCAAAATATATCATTGGCTATTATCAAAGGCAGCTTATTTCCCATGAGAAAAAAACTCAGATAATAGTTTGAGAGATCTATTGGCTGAGAGAAACTCTGATATCATAAGAAAACAAAATAACAACACATTAGACAAATTATTAAGAATTTAAATATTCTGAAAAGTATCCTAACATCCTCAATACTCCACGTGGAAGGCACTTAGCAGAGACCAAGGAGGACTACCTGGAAATTCTCTGGATGAAAAGATCTCTGGAAAAGGAGGAGCATCAAGCTGTGGTGTTGTGCAGCTGCAGAGTTTCAAGTCCAGAATGGACCAGGTGCCACCTGCTCCTGTCCCAGGGTTACAGCCACATGAGCAGGCCCTTCCATCAAGGCAGCTCCTTCCTGACAGAGCAGGTCCTCCATAACAGCAAAACTGACCTTGCACTGGCAGGTGTTTTGGACTTTCTTTGGGCACAACTCTCCCACTTGACGTGGAGTTGCTGGTCCAGACCCTGGTGGTCTAAGTCTTTCTGTTAAAAGTGAGATGTTACAGACAGATACTCAGGGGCAGGTATTAAGAGAAACCTTTCACCTTCCCCCAATTTTGTAAAGTGAAGATGAACTTCCTGAAGAATCCACTCCCCTGAAGAAACTCCCTCACTCAGTACATCCTCCCCTGACAAGAAGAAAGGTCTGTATACCAAGCACTGAATTTTGTCTTCTAATCACATAGCCTGAAAATAGAAATAAGTCAATTTCCTAGTTCATCTCACCTTCCCATGAGTCTGTTTCTGAAGATCCAAAACCATAGCAAGATGCTTTTTTTTTCCTTTACTAAAGGAGTTTTTTTTTTTCTTTCTCACATTTTTTGGGGTTATTTTTACTATTAAGTGATTACATAATGGCTCAAATGAAAGTCTGATAGGATTATAATCCATAGGAAAATGTTTTATAACTGTGTGTTATTTAAATGTGAATCATATGTAAATTGCTTCCATCTTATTCAATTTGTAGGTAGTGTAATTACAGTATTTTTGTTTTTAAATCCGCTAAAATAATCCAGAAACACAGGCAAGTATTTTTGTCTTCATTCAAAAATGTGATTTTTTTCCTTTTTTTATAGCTATTATTTAAGTGATTATGGAAACTTGATAAGATTACAATTCTTAGGATAATGTTTTATAAATGAATTTTATTGAAAAGTGAATTTTGCAGGTACAGTGCTTGTTTTCTTCTGTTTCTAGATAACATAAAGACAGTACTTCTGTTTTGCTGTTTTACAAGTCTTCCCTAACATTAGCTGTAGTAAGAGTTTTACAAGGGAAATCCTGCCATAGAGACATTTGAAACTTGAACTTTATTCTGTAACCAGCGATCAAATTTAATGTATTGGGGATTCCCTGGTGGCGCAGTGGTTGAGAATCTGCCTGCCAGTGCAGGGGACACGAGTTCGAGCCCTGGTCTGGGAAGATCCCACATGCCGCGGAGCAACTAGGCCTGTGAGCCACAATTACTGAGCCTGCACATCTGGAGCCTGTGCTCCGCAACAAGAGAGGCCGCGATAGTGAGAGGCCCGCGCACCGCAATATAGAGCGGCCCCCGCTTGCCACAACTAGAGAAAGCCCTCGCACAGAAACGAAGACCCAACACAGCCATAAATAAATAAATAAATAATAAATTAATTAAATTTAAAAAAAATTGAATGTGTTTGCAAAACTAGTACGTTTACCAAAATAAACTTTGATTTAAAAAAATTAAACTACCTAAACATCTAGGCTCTGGGAAAGAAAAACAGACATTACTGTCTAGTACTTCAATTAAGAATTATCAAATCTACACTACTGTCAAAACAATTTTAATATTAGTCATAATATATGCTTAATGAATATATATTTGAAATCTTTAATGCCAAACGCAGAATGTATTTGACAAATATTATGTGACTAGTTCTAATTTTGAATGAAAATACATGTATTATAGTTCTATGAATTTACAATGACCTATAGTTAATGTTTGATATTATTTCTGTTTTTCTAATTTCTACTTGATTTTTTTTCTCATGTTTATTTTCCACTGGTAATTTTTAATCATTCTCTCCCTTTTGGACCATTTACTTCTCTGTTTTTGAAAATATCAAGCAATTTATTGTTTTGTTATCTTTGTTTTATTCTTCAGCTTTATATCTTCTTGCCTATTACCCAAATGACCCTAAGCAGTACTCTTTCTAAACCAAAAAATTAATAAGTTAAAAGAAAATGCTCTCTATGGGACTGTTGTATGGTCTAGCAACATTATTCACTGCCCTTTTTAACGCAGAGCAGTAACAAGGATTCCTTCCCTTTATGTCTCCTTAGTATACTATGCAAAACCTCTCTTTCACTGTATATCGACTCACTGGTAAACAGAAGAAAGACATAAATGACAAAGATATGTTCCACTATTAATATCAGTATTCATAACAATTTAATCTTTTTTTAAAATTTCTCTCTGGTAGATTAAATGAGATAGCCTTAGATTTTCATAATTATGGAAGACAATAGAAATTCTAAATATTTTTATGAGGTCGTATTTTAAAATATCTTATTTATAGCTAGAAAACACTTTTAAGATACTAACATCCTTACTACTATTCAATTATTGACTTTTAAAGTTAGAACAATGTCAGCTTAAATATAGTTATTAAAGTACCCTTTTTTCCAATAAAGGAAATTTTCCTACCAAATTATTGCAGAAGATAGAGGTAAATATAGCTCAGTATATGCACTAAAATGTAGAAAACAGTAAAAAGGTTTTAAAACCAAATAATAGAAGGCATTTAACAAATTTATCATTTATGATCATTTGCATTCACCAATAATAGACAAAGTTTTTCAGCTTGAACTGTAATTAAATCCAAATCTATACTACTTAGGAGAAACAAAACAAAACAAAGCCAGAAACAAACAAACTTTTTAAGATAAAAGCATGAACAAAAATGTATTAATAAGCAAACAAAAATAAAACAGCTACAATAATATACTAACAGATAAAATACAAAGCAAAAATTTTAAATTGAGTTTCAACACATGATAAAATATATGGCTGCCTAACTTAACTGCTACCTCTTCAGAGGCCATCCAACCTAAATTCCCTGTCTAGTCACTTCCTCTCATTTCCCTCTACTTACATTCACCACAATATATAGTACCCCAAATTTTATCTATTTAATTACTGCTCACCTTCCCTAACTAAATTGTACTCACCATGTATTCAGTCCCATTTAAACAGAGACCTGATAGTATTGTTTAAATAACACAGCTAACAAGTTTAAATTAATAAATATATATCAAATTTCACATGATATCCCATAATTAGGGGATATATTTACTTTCAATTGTTCTTAGGACATTAAAAACTAATAACCTAATATTACACAAATTTAAAATAATATTTTACAGTCATTTCTAAAAAGCAATTTTTATACAGGCCTTCTCACTACAATGCAGCATAATGAGAAAATGATAACATAACAAGAAAAATATAATCATTTGGACAAAAGCGCCAACCATTATCCTTAACAGCTATTAGGTAAAACTATAATTTTTTTTTAAAAAAATTGTTTTAAATAAGTAAAATGAAAAAACTCCATACAGTAAGTCCCCTACATATGAACCTTCAAGTTGCCAACTTTCAAAGATGCGAACATGCCTTCTCATGTCCAATCACGTAAGCTAGTTCACGTGTCTGGCGTACACTGTCATGTGCGTGCATCCTCTACGAGTGGTTGTGCTTTTGTGTACTTTACGGTACAGTACTGTATAGAGTACAGTAGTACAGTATCTTTATTTCAAGCCCAGGATGTCTGGAAGCAAGTGTGAAAGCAGCAGTGATGTAGCTGGTCCTGCCAAGAAGCGCCGAGCGATAACGATGGAAACAAAAGTGAAAGTAATTGAGAGAGTGGAGCGAGGTGAAAAGATGGTACACGTCACTGGTTCCTGTAGCATTGAACTCCTTGCTGTGCAACACAAGGAGCTTACTAATGAAGACCTAATGGAACTGGAGGCACAGAGAAGGACAGAGAGAAGAGACACAAGAGGAAGAATTAACTGAAGAACTGAAGAGATTCACAACACAGGAAATGGCAAGGGGATTTTCTTCCTTTGAGGAGGCACTGTTAGTTTTTGTGGCACAGGACCCGAATGTAGAATGGTACACGAAGGTTGCAGCAGCCGTTCAGAATGCAATCCAGTGCTACCGTGTCATCCATGATGAGGAAAAAGGAGCTACTACCCAGACATCCCTGGATCATTTTTTCAGAAGGTAGACAGAATTGAATCCAGCAAGGAACCAGAACCTGTGCCATCAACATCACACGTGAGTGAAATTTCGGCTTTCCTTCCATCTCCTATTGCTGACGTTCCTTCAGCTCTACCATCTCCCACCTCCCCTCCCTCCTCCGGTCAGTAACTCTTCTTATCTGTTCACTTGATGCCAGCCCCTGTATGCCAGCTGTTGTACTGTATTACTGCACTCTTTCAAGGTGCTGTACTGTAAGATTAGAAATGTTTACTTTTCATGTTTGCTTTTTATGTATTATTTTGTGTGAAAAGTATTATAAACCTATTATAGTACAGTACTATATAGCCAATTGTATTAGTTGGGTACCTAGGCTAACTTTGTTGGACTTATGAAAAAATTGGATTTACAAATGCACTCTCAGAATGGAACTCGTTTGTACGTAGGAGACTTACTGTACTAAAGACCTAGCCAAGCTGTAATTACTATTTTTTAATCTTAATGATATATTTAAGTCAAGAAGTTATGACTTTAAAAAACAAGAGTGATAGTAAAAAAGTGAAATAAAATAGTAGTGATATTAGTAATAAGGATAAAATGTGACGTGGCATGCTACGAGGGCATCCAGCAGAGACACATGAGCTAGGCTACAGATTCAAGGTCAAACTTCCCTTCCTCTCATAAAGAAATGCTATATGATCAACAGAGGATGAGAAAATTAAACACACACGTACACATACACACACACACACACACACACACACACACACACACACACACACACACACACACACACAGGAAAGATCTGTAAAGAAGAAAGGGAAACAGCAGCTACACTTTTGGGGAGGTATAAACTCCAGTTTCTGGAAGAAAATTTGTCAGCATTCATTGTTTGAACGAGCAATTTCACTTCTAGGAATCTATACTATAGAAACATGCAGAGGGACTTCCCTGGCAGTCCAGTGGTCAAGACTCCGTGCTCTCAATGCAGGGGGCACAGGTTCCCTGGTTAGGGAACTAAGGTCCCACATGCCCCATGGTGTGGCCAAAAAGAAACGTGCGGATATGCAAAAAGAAGGTAGACAGACGGAGCTTCACTACAACGTGGTTTGTAACGGTATAGAACTGGGAAGTACTAAAAGTCTTTTTAAAAAGGATGATCAGGGACTTCCCTGGTGGCACAGTGGTTAAGAATCCACCTGCCAATGAAAGGGACACAGGTTTGATTCCTGGTCCGGGAAGATCCCACATGCCGCGGAGCAACTAAGTCTGTCTGCCACAACTACTGAGCCTGTGCTCTAGAGCCCGCAAGCCACAACTACTCAGCCCGTGTGCCACAACTACTGAAGCCCACGTGCCTAGAGCCCAGGCTCCGCAACAAGAGAAGCCACTGCAATGAGAAGCCTGCGCACCACAATGAAGAGTAGCCCCCGCTCGCCACAACTAGAGAAAGCCTACACACAGCAATGAAGACCCAACGCAGCCAAAAATAAATTAATTAATTTAAAAAAATAAAAATAAAAAAGGATGATCAGATATGTAATTACATATGTATATAATAGAATATTATGTAGCCATTAAAATTAATGAAATAGATCAATATGTACTGCCCAGGAATCAGGTAAAATCTGTTTTATATGTAGCAACTAACAGCAGACTCTTCTAAAAGTCTATAACCTGATGATAAATCCAGTATAACCATATAAGTTCTAATGTTACATAAAAGTATATATAACACTAAGTTTCTGGAATGCAATCAATAAACAAGTAAACCCCCAAACTGTAATAAAAGGAAAATAATAATGCATGTAACATAGTAATATAGATCTGCTCAGGGCTTCCCTGGTGGCGCAGTGGTTGAGAGTCCGCCTGCCGATGCAGGGGACACGGGTTCGTGCCCCGGTCCGGGAGGATCCCACATGCCGTGGAGCGGTTGGGCCCGTGAGGCATGGCCGCTGAGCCTGCGCGTCCGGAGCCTCTGCTCCGCAACGGGAGAGGCCACAACAATGAGAGGCCCGCGTACCGTGAAAAAAAAAAAAAAAAAATGACAAGCCTAGGCTATGTGTTTGAATGTGGAAGAGGAAATACTGCTGCAGAGGTAGAGGGGGAAAAATGTGTACTGCACTCAAAATGAGCGTCTTCCATAGGCGTTTGGAAATTCTCACCAGGAGCTTTGAGAATCCAACAGTATAAAATTACTTAGTGACACTAGTTGGTGAGGAGAAAGATTTGCCTGCCTATTATTTGGATGTTAAAAGAAAAGAAAAACAAACAGCTTTAACAAGGAGAGTAAGCTTCTCCACTGAACTACATGAAATGCATTTAATTTTTCTCTCCAGGAGTGTACTCAAGCTTGTTTATCTCTGTGGTTTTGGTTGTTCTAGGACAATACCTTTGAAAATATCAGAATCTTTCTGCAGATATTTAAAAACATTTATTCCAAAGAATAAGAAATATTGAGACCTAAAATTCATAATTTATTGATTACTGGATATTGGTTTATTTATATAATGGAAAATTACCATAGAATTTCCATCACTACCATTTTTTCATTCTATTTTTTTTGTCTCTTTCTTGCCATCCTCCCTCACTCTTTAACTACATAGTTCCATTCTCTCCACAATTTACTGTCAAGAAATATTTGCTGAAAGTTAATAATATTTATAATAATAATAAATATTTGCTGAAAGTTAATAATAATAATAAAGTGCCTATAACATTGACTCATGAGTCAATAACATTGCATTTATTTTGTTATACTTAAATTTATTGCAAAAGTAACCCAGAAATTTAACTTACATCATACCAATGGAAGTACATTGCTTTTACTTTTAAAATTAGTTATAAAATTATAAAATACTTGACCATATTATAATGTGGTAACTGGCACTCTTGTTTTAAAGCTTTTTTTTTTTTTTTTTTACAGTATTTGGGAATGTGTAATTGGGAGAACTGTATATGGGCATACCAATAAGCTTTTTTTAAGAAACAGTTATTCTGGTCAAACCATGACCATAATGTCTCTGCCTAAAACCCCAGGTTTTTAAAAATAAGACATATAAACAAGGATCTAAAATAATTTAAAATGTCAACACTGACACACATTTTAAACTAGCATACATAGGGCTGCCTTTTTAAATTATTCATTATTGAGCTATAAGTGGTTATACAGACATAGAAGAACCAAAGATGACTAAGACACAATCCCTATCATCAAGCAGCTCAAATCATCTCTGATGTTCTAAAAGAAGACATGGGAATCCACGTAGTTACATGGTACAGATAGAAAACTTCCTTCCTTAAAACTAGGATGAACCTCAAGAAGCATTTCCAAAAGTACATATAAAATAATTTTTACTTTTCCATTCACTTTCCAAACCACCTTGTCACCTTTGATTGTTTCAATCAACAGATGCCACAGGAGGGCAAATGTAGAGTAATCACACATGTTGTGGCCTCTCAGTGTGACTTCCATAAGGGAGCTTCTTAACCGACTTTTTGCAAATGGGTTAGAAGTATGGCAGGACATACTGATGGATGTAAAGTGATAACATTTTTTATATTGATAAAAACTGAGTCATTGTACACATTCAAAATTTACCACACTTGAAAATATATTTGAAAACTATACAGGTCCTTCTGTTAACTTTCTGATCTTAATAATTTCAAAAATATCCTATTTGAAAGTTTTTTTTTATAAATTATAAATACTTAATATCTTCTTTCTATACTTGATTTTTACTACATTATATTATATTCTTTATATACATTTATGTTTTATATATAATGACATATTTGTTATATATTTACTTATATATAAATATTTTTATTTACATAACTTATATAGGGAAATGTAACTAACTCATCTACCAAGCCCCATTTACACACCTCCAAATATTCCCTGGTATCTCAGTGTGGCATGCAAATATTTCTTTGTGTGTTCTAAAACAAAAGAAAAATGGTGTTCTAAAACAAAAGAAAAAGGTTGGGAAGTGCTATGCTAAATGATTACTCAATTTGTAATGATGGGAAAACTGGCCTATCTGCAGTAGTGGTGCTCTCCTCAGCTAGATTATTCTGTGTGTGAAATTTTAACCTATAAACAATAGTACAAAGTATGCCTCTGACAGATCCCACAATTTCATAAAATGTCCAGGTCTCAAGTGCATCAGGGTAAGAAACATTATTACTGATTTCATTTGGGCACCATAGAAAAAGCATAATATGCTCCTCTTCAAGTCCTTTATACAGAATAATTCCAGACAAAATAAAAACTTCTCATCATAACAATCCAAAGATATAAGCTATGTGATATTTCTCTTCTTATGACCTAAAACAATCTTTTCAGTTAAAAGCCAGGATGACAGCTGTATTATATTTACTTATAGAACTTGAGAATCATTTTGCTCACTAAAAGATACTGTTAGATGGTTAGAGAAAACAATTTACTGAGCCCACTGGGGGCTAAATATTTCTAATTCCAATCCACCTCAAAATGGATACAACATGAAAATACTGGTGTTCAAAGAAGCAGATGAATTTGAAAAACCAAACTTTAAATGTGAACTTCAATTTTGATACATGTGTGACTGTATTTTTTTGTGTCATTAATTAGATTTGAGATAATAACATGGACTAGTTTCTAGAATCTTTGTTTCATTAATCTGTGTATATACTTTTGACAAGTATTTGTCTTGGTCCTGAGGATATAGCTGTGGACAAAACTGACTGAGCCACTGCCCTCAAGAAATTTAAATTCTAGAGAGGGAGAAAGTCAATAAACAAATAAACCAGCAAATACATAGATGATAATAAATGCTACAGAGGAAAATTAAGTGTGGTTAGAGATAATAAGAAATGCTGGGATGGGAGATGTTGCTATGTGACTTTCAGTCTCAAGAAAGATATTTCCAATTAGATTACATATGAGCAGAGATCTGAAGGAAGTTAAGAGAGTGTGCTATGCAGATATCTGGGAAGGAATATTTCAGACAAAAAAAAAAAAAGATAGTGTAAATGCCATGAAGCAGGAAGCTGTATGATGTTTCATGAAAAATTAAGGAGACACGGACTTCCAGTTCCTGGTTCTGCATGTAAAGAGCCTGGAAGTCACTATTGCAACCTAACAAGTAAAAAGCCTGAACAAACTGAAAAATAAACAGCTTTTCTTGGACTTGTGAAAGAGGCGAGGACCCAGAGCAAAGTGTTTTCCCCAAGACTGGACAGACAGGTGCATACAGGGAGTCAGAGAGTACCTGTATAAAGACAAAGGAGAGGAAATTGCCACAGGAACAAGTGCCAGGGTAGGAAAAGCTGAACTGTAATTGGTAAATTGCTGCATGCTCAATGTGAACAAGTCTGAGAGTGAAAAATTCCAGGGAACCCAATCATAGGGAAGCCCCCAAAATATTGTCAGATTTACCTCCAAGAGTAGATATATTAACTTGAGAGAGAGCAGACTTCAAAGCAAGGAAAATTATCATAGAAAAAGAAGCCACATACAAAAGAATGAAACCTGACCCCTATCTTACACCATACATAAAAATCAACTCCAAATTGATTAAGACTTAAACATAAGACCTAAAACTGTAAAACTCCTAGAAGAAAACAAAGGAGAAAAACTTCTTGACATTGGTCTTGGAAAGATTTTTTTGGATTTGACACCAAAAGCAAAAGCAACAAAAGCAAAAATAAATAAGCGGGGGACTACACCTAACTAACAAGCTTCTGCACAGCAAAGGAAACCATCAACAAAATAAAAAGGCAGCCTATGAAATGGGAGAAAATATTTACAAACCACATATCTAATAAGGAGTTAATATCCAAAATATACAAGGGACACACACAACTCAATAGCAAAAATAACCCAATTTAAAAATGGGCATAGGACTTAGATATTTTTCCAGAGGCATACAAATGGCCAGCATGTACATGAAAAGGTGACCAACATCACTAATCATCAGGGAAATGCAAATCAAAACCACAGTGAAATATCACCTCCCACCTGTAAGGATGTCTATTATCAAAAAGACAAAGATAATAAATGCTGGGGAGGATGTGGAAAAAAGGGAACCCTTGTATACTGTTGGTGGGAATATAAACTGATACTGCTATATTGAGAACATATGGAGGTTCCTCAAGATATTAAAACTAGAACTACCATACGACCCAGCAATCCCACATTTGGATGTATATTCAAAGTAAATGAAATCATTATCTCAAAGAGATATCTGTACTCTCATGTTCATGGCAGCATTATTCACACTAGCAAAGGTATGGAAACAACCTAAGTGTCAACTGATGGATGAATGGAGAAAAACAATGTGGTATATGTATATATACAGTGGAATATTATTCAGCCTTTGAAAAGAAGGAAATCCTGTCATTTGCAAAAACATGGATGAACCTGGAGGTCATTATGGTAAGTAAAGGAAGCCAGACAGAGAACGACAAATGTCACATGGTATAACTTATATGTGGAATCTAAAAAAAAAAAAGGTCAAACTCATAGAAAGTAAAAAAAGTGGTTGCCATGGGTTAGTAAAGAGTACAACTTTCAATTATAAGATGAATAAGGTCTGACCATCTCATGTATAACATGGTGAGTATAACTGATAACACTGTAACGTATAATTGAAATTTGCTAGAAGAGTAGAACTTAAATTCTCTAAATAAATAAAGTAAATGTGTGAGGGAATGGATGTGTTCATTAATGTGAAGGGAAGAATCATTAGAAAAATAAAAAAATAAAAAGAAGGGCATTACACAGTGATAAAGGTGTCAATTCTCCAGAAAGACATAAAAATCCTTAATGTGTACATGCTTAACAACAGCATGTCAAACTAAGTCAGCATAAAATCTTATAGAATTGCAAAGAGAAATACATGAGTCTACTATCATAATTGGAGACTTTAACAACCCTCATCAGAAATGGACAGATCCAACAGGCAGAAAAAGTAATAATATAGTTGAACTCAACAACTACATCAATCAACTGGACATAATTGACATCTACAGACTATATCCAACAACAGGAGAATGCACATTTTTCTCAAGCTCACATGGAACATTCACCAACACAGAACACATTCTGGGCCATAAGACACATCTTAACAGATTTAAAAGAATACCAAACATACAGTGTCTGCTCTCAGAACACAGTGTAATTAAACTAGAAATTAATAACAGAAAAACAACTAGAAAATTGTAAAATACGTGGAGATTTGATAACACACTTTTAAATAACATATGGGTCAAAGAAATCTCAGGAGAAGTTTAAAATATGTTGAACTAAATAAAAATGAAAATATAACTTACCAAAATTTATGGAATGCAGTGAAAGCAGTACTTAGAAGGAAATTTATAGTATTAAATACATATATTAGAAAAGAAGATCTAAAATCAATAACCTAAACTTCCACCTTAGGAAACTAGAAAAAGAAGAGCAAATTAAGCAAAATTAGAGAATGACAGGAATTAATAAAATTGAAAACAAGAAATCAATAAAGAAAATCAATTAAACCAAAAGCTGGTTCTTTCAGGACATCAGTAAAATGGGTAAGACTCTAGCCAAGCTAACTAAGAAAAAAAGACAGAGGGCACAAATTACTAACATCAGAAATCAAAGAGGGGACATCACTACAGATCCTACGTACATGAAAAGGATAATAAAGGAATACTAAAAACAACTCTATGCCCACAGATTTGATGACCTCGATGAAATGGACCAATATCTTGAAAGACATAAGCTGCCAAAACTCACACACAAAGAAACAGACAATCTGAATAGGACTGTATTTATTAACAAAATTGAATCAATAATCAATAACCTTTCAAAACAGAAAGCACTAGGCCCAGAGGGTGAATTCTATCCCCTGGTGAATTCTACCAAACATATAAGGAAGAAATTATACCTATTCACTACAACCTTTTTCAGAGTTATCCTCTGAAGCAGAGAATACTTCCTAACTCATTCTGAGGCCCGCATTACCCTAGTACCAAAACAAGACAAAGACATTATTAAAAAAGAAAACTATAGACCAACATTCTCATGAACATAGATGCAAAAATCCTCAACAAAATATTGGCAAATCAAATCCAACAATGTATAATAAGAATTATACATCATGAGCAAGTAGGACGTATTCCAGATATGCAAGTCTGATACAACATTCAAAAATTAATACAATCCATCAACAGGCTAAAATAGAAAAATCACACAATCATATCAATAAATGCAGAAAAAGCATTTGACAAAATCGAATACTCATTCACGATGAAAAAAAAAAAACAAACAAACCTCTTGGTAAATTCGAAACAGAGGAGAACTTCCTCAACTGGATAATGGACATCTACAAAAAATCTACAGCCAACATACCTAATGGTGAGAAACTTGTAGCTTTCCCACTAAGATCAGGTGCAAGTCAAAGATATCCCCTCTAAACCACTTCCTCTCACCAGTCCTTTCCAACATCGTAATGAAAGTTCTAGCTAATGAAATAGGAAAATAAAAGGTAAACAGATTGGGAAGGAAAGAATAATGCTGTCTTTGTTCACAGATGATATTACTGTCTATGTAGAAAATTGGAAAGAATCTACCAAAACACTCCTGAAAATGATAAGCTATTACAGCAAGCTTGCAGAACACAAGGTTAATAAACAAAAGTCAACTGCTTTCCTCTATACTTGAACAAAGGGAATTTGAAATTAAAAACACACTGTCATGGGGCTTCCCTGGTGGCGCAGTGGTTGAGAGTCCGCCTGCCAGCGCAGGGGACACGGGTTCGTGCCCCAGTCCGGGAAGATCCCACATGCCGCGGAGTGGCTGCGCCCGTGAGCCATGGCTGCCGAGCCTGCGCGTCCGGAGACTGTGCTCCGCAACGGGAGAGGCCACAGCAGTGAGAGGCCTGCGTACCGCAAAAAATAAAAAAAATAAAAACACACTGTCACTTACATTAGCAGCCAAAAAAGTGAAATACTTAGGTATAAATCTAATAAAATATGTACAAGATCTATACAAGGAAAACTACAAAACTCTAATGAATGAAATCAAAGAGGAACTAAATAAATGGAGATAAATAAATGATCCTATATAGAAAGGCTCAATATGGTCAAGGTGTCATTTCTCCTTAACTTAATCTATAGATTAAATGTAATCCAAGTCTAAATCTCAGCAAGTTATTTTACGGATACTGACAAACTGATTCTAAAGTTTATATAAAAAGGCAAAAGACCCCACAACACCCAACACAATATTGGAGAAGAACAAAGTTGGAAGACTGACAGTAACCAATTTCAAGACTTACCATAAAATTACAGTAATCAATACAGTGTGGTACTGCCAAAAAAAAAAAAGATAAATACATCAATGGTACAGAACAGAGAGCCCAGAAATAGACCCACACAAACTGATCTTTGACAAGAGAGCAAAGGCAATACAATGATGCAAAGACAGTCTTTTCATCAAAGGGTGCTGGTAAAACTGAACATCTACATAAAAAAAAAAAAAAATTAAAAAATAATCTAGGCATAGACCTTACACCCTTCACAAAAATTAATTCAAACTAGATCACAGACCTAAATATAAGAAAAACTATAAAACTAGAAGATAACATAGAGAAAACCTAGATGATCCTTGGGTATGGCAATGGCTCTTTAGATACAACACCAAAGGCACTTATGAAGAAATAACTGATAATTTGGACATCATTAAAATTAAAAGCTTCTTCTCTGAAAAGATAATGTCAAGAGAATGGGAAAGCAAGCCTCAGACAGGGAGAAGATATCTGCAAAAGATTTATCTGAAAAAGTACCATTATCCAAAATATAAAAAGAATTCTTAAAACTCACAATGAGAAAGCAAACATCCTGATTTTAAAATGGGCCAAAGATCTTAACAAACACTTCACCAAAGAAGATATATAGATGGCAAATAAGCTTATGAAAAGATGTTCCATATCATATGTAATCAGGGAAATGCAAATTAAAACAACAATGAGATACCATACATAACTATTAGAATGACCAAACTATGCAACACCAAATGCTGGCAAGGATGTAGAGCAACAGAAACTCTCATTCATTGCTGGTGGGAATGCAAAATGATACAACCACTTTGGGAGACAATTTAGCAGTTTCTTACAAAACTAAACATACTCTTACCATATGCTCCAGCTATCACACCCCTTGGTATTTACCCAAAGAAGCTGAAAAATTATGTTCACACAAAAACTTGCACATGGATATGTATGGCAGCTTTATTCTTAATTGCCAAAACTTGGAAGCAGCCAAAATGTCCTTAAGTAGATGAATCGATAAATAAACTATGGTACATACAGGCAATGGAATATTACTCAGCACTAAAAAAGAAATTCGCTAGCAAGCCATAAAAAGGCATGCAGGAATCTTAAATGCGTAAAAAAAGTGAAAGAAGCCAATTTGAAAAAGCTACAGGCTGTATGATTCCTACTATATGACATTCTAGAAAAGGCAAAACTAAGGAGACAGTAAAAAGTTCAGTGGTTGCCAGGGGTCTAGGGGAGGAGAACGATGAACAGGCAGAGCACAGAGGATTTTTAAAGCAGTTAAATGTACCACTCTGGTGGGAGATGCTGATAATGGGAGAGGCTATGCATGTTTGGGAGGTAGTACATATACGGAAAATTTCTGTACCTTCCCCTCAATTTTGCTGTGAACCTAAAAATTCCTATAAAAATCAAAGTCTTCCTTCCAGAGTAAGTCACTGGGAGAACAACAGAAGTTGGAGCAAGAAGGGTAGTGTTGCAGATTGTACAAGACTGTATTTTATCTCGATTGTGATGGGAAGACAACGAGAAGACATGCTGTATTTTATGTTTCAAGATAATAATAATATGGGTTTTTTAAGGTTTTGTTTGTTTGTTTTAAACGTCTGAGGAATAGGGGAAAACAAGGAGACCATATAGGAGAATACCTAAGTTCAATATTGCTTTAGATCTGGGCAAGAGATGGTCACATTGGAGAACCTCTATCTCTCAAACATATATACCCATAATACATTTATTAAAGAACAAATGCCTGCTCCTGTCATTCTGAAACTGATATTAGGTGCTGATACAGTTTTAAACCCTAAAAGGGTTCTAAACCATTTTTAGGGTTTAGAACCCTAAAAGTTCTAAACCATTGAGGCTCCAGAGAACACTTCTCTACATCTTCCATCCTATCTCCTTCAAAAAGAGAGAATAACATGAATAAGTGTGGGTATGTCATTACTGACATATGAGATAAAAACTGCTTTGGAATGAAGGGAGGATTTAAAGGCAGAAGCCGTTAAATAAACAACAGAGAATTAAAGTCCTTCCTTACAGATAGCATAAATTCAATACTTCTTGTATCATTTTCTAGTAGTGCCAAGAGTCCATTGACTTGATTCTTTCCAACTCCTAATTCATAATTCCAGAAACACGTTATTGTAATTGTAGGGAAACAAAATTTGCCACCCCAAAATGTGTTTCTTTGGCTTGAGGATTATTTTAGGCTGATTGCTTTAAAGAAACAAAAGGCTCAGGAAGAGTTTTTAACCTCCTCCTCTTAACGGCCAATTAAAATATTTTATAAAGGGCCTGGTCCAGAAGGAGCACTATCACCAGAGATATCTACAAAGAACACGAGCTAAGTGTGGCCCAGGGCCTGGAAAGGAATGTGTTTTTCCTCCCCCACACAATCCTTACAAAATCTGCACATGACAGCCAGTGAGTAACTAGTAATATTAAACAATCCATATTACTGTTAAATTTGTATGCATATATAGAGCTAGATATAATATGTGAAACATGATTCTTTAGAGTACTGTATACATGAAAACTAAAGTTTATATTCAAATTGATTTATTTTTATCAAATACTAATATTTGATAATATTTACAAAAAAGTTCAATATAAATTTCAACTTCAGTTAAATATTTTGATATTTAATAATTATAAATTGTTTTACTTCATTGAATGATTTTGTTTATATTATTTTATTATACCATTTTAATAAATAATGTGAATATTTTAGAAAAAAGTTTTAAATATATGAAAATAGTTTGTAAATGTTTAAATATTTAATTTACATTTTAATGAAATATATTCAAATTGGTATATTTTGAATAAATTCCATTATATTTTAATCCTTTAAAACATTATTACCACTAGAATACAAATTATATGGCATCTTCAATTATCACAACACAGTTTGTTTCTGCTGAAACAAAGGCAAGAAAAAATAAATTTCATAATATAAATATAGTAATTTTATAAACTACACACGTTTATTTTATTACTCACCTAAGCATCACCAGCCCACCAACAGAACAGCCATGTATAAAAACCATATTTTTCAACTTTATCATGAACATGTATTTGTTAAAGTTGGGTGCTAGAATATAATTTTTTAACACTTTTTTGTCTTGCATTATAGCTTGTAAATATTCAGATATATGAGATGTGGGCCTCTATTTGTATTCTTGCCTGAGCCAAACAAATGTCCAGGCCAGGGTAACAGCCAGAAGACCAGGTATGGTTGTGCAGTTGTACACATAATTCTAAGAGAAACCATACCCACAGATCACAATACAGATGAAGCTCCCATGAGGTGGAGAAGGTGAGAAGTTGTCTTTTCTGTATATATTTTGAAGGTAGAGCTAATTTATTAACAGACTAGATATGATGTGTGGAGAAAATAAGAAATCAAGATTCAATATTTTTGGCCAGGGGAATTAAGTGGATAAAGTTATATTTTACTGAGACTTATTTGGCTATTAAAAAGAAAAAAGTTTAGGTAACTGTTAAAAAAAACAGCTCCCGACACTTTCTATGTATTTTCTCTTAAGAGGAATGACAGAACAATAATACCTACCATAGAAATACTTCACCAAGGTGGTAAAATAAATGTCAAGTGTTTTGAGTTCCTTGGAGGAAAATATTCTATAAATGCAAACTGGAACTGTTATCTTGATATTATTTATGATAGTTTTAAAATGATTTCTTGAGTATATATTCTGTCTAGATTCTTTTCTGATGCCAACACTGTGTTAACAGTTCCAATGAAAGACTCAAATACAAGGCAAATCTCAGAAAATTTTTTTATTTTGTCAACATTACTGTTTTCAGCACTTCAGCACTGTTTTCAGCATTACTGAATTTTACTGATCTTTCACATGTAGCTTTCTAGATGTTTATTCCCATTATTAAAATATCTGTTTCTATTTTTTAATTAATAATAAAATATTTTTATTTTTCTTAAAGTTACTGCCCTTACAACAGTACAATAACATTATTGCTTTGAGACAATTTTCTGTCAGATATATCAAGCTGCTGAGTATAATTAGATCACTCTTTTGAAAATTAGTTTCTTTGGAAAACTTGATTTGAATTTTGGGCAAACCCAGTAAAACTTGCCTAATGATATATTGGTAATGAAAACAACTAAAAAAAGGTGGGTAAATGTAACAACAGTTCCTATCTTGTTTCAGTTCAGTACAAAAATATTCCAAACATTTACTTTCTTCTTGCAAAAATATAAACATATTTTTATATATTCTGAAGTGTGCTAGGACTTGCAGATGTCCAGTTTCATCCCTAGGTGTTAATAGTTTACTTACTAGCTACATAACCTGGACAAGGAACTTAACATCTCTAATTCTCAGTTCCCTCACCTTTAAATAGGAATAACTCTAGCACTTACATCACTGAATTATTGTGAAAATTAAGTAGGTGTTGTTTAATTTCTTCTTCTAAAAGGGTGCATAGTAATAATATACATTTAAAGGCCTTCATATGCTGGTCCGTATTATCCTGTCTATTCTGGTAATACTATAGTTATCTGCAGTTCATTGAAAACATGTCACTGCTTTATAAATCTATGAGGCTACACATGCTGTTCTTCTGCTTGTATTGCTTCCTTTTCCCCTTCTCTTTCCTGCCTGGTTAAAGGCCTGCTGTATCTTCAAGATTCAAATGACCCATCATCTTCTCCGGTTATTCCTCGTATTCCCTCCCGGCAAAGGTAACTTCTTTAATTATCCAGTTATTTATTTCTCAAATATTTATAGAATGTCCAATATTATCCAATGTTCTAGAATTTTTCTATGCTTTAGAATATCTATTCAAGATTTATCTTAAAAATATAATTGTTTTTATTTTGACCTTTACTCTTCAACTTTCTACCATTGGTCCAAACCCAGTTTGTTGAATGAATGATAAGAAGACTGAAATGCCACCATTTCTATTTATTTCTGTTTGAGGGATTAAATATTTGTTCAATTGATTCATAATATTTCCCACTCAAAAGATTAAAATTAGGTTACTATGATGACATTCATCACAAAGCAAGCAATGTTTCAGGGCTGGACAAAATATACTATGAACTGCTTTTCCAAGAAGGTATAAGATAAATGCAGTAAAAAGGAATAATGCTTTTATAGGGGAGATAAGTAAGGTGTTCAAAAGAACACTTTCAGTGAAAAAATTACAACCTATGATATTTAATCTAACAAAGCTTAGTATACATCTGATAAAACCTAAACCTTGCATCGCAGATAACTTGTCCAATATATACCCGAAGTTTGAGGCTTGATAAGTTCTTTCAGCCTTTTTCTGGGTTGGAATGAAGTTATCTTCTCTTCCACCTTTTTTTTTTCGCCTCTGCCTAGAAGCCATTCCGGTACAGCCAGAACCACAGAACATGTAACATTACCAGTAATTATCAAGAAGTGACTTTACCACTGAATGTCAATAATAAGAGAAAAAATCAGCAACAGTGATAGCAAAATCTATCAAGGATGAATATAATAGCTAGCAATCGTTGAGTGCCTACTATATGCCAGGCACTATGCCAGCTGGGAGAACAATGGGCCAAGATGGCACCATAGCTGGTATTTCCCACCATACATCAGTGCTACATTCCATTGCTGTCTGTTTCTCCCTAATACGAATATGGATACCTTCTTGTATCCCTATTATGGTACTCAATATGTATTTAATGAATGATGAATGGCATTTTATTTAATTTTTTCATCCCTTTCCAACAAAGAGTGCTGTTCATTCTTCCTAAATAATTTTCACAATATCTGAAGAATCTTTAATCCCATTCTCTTTATTCCCATAACTCCCACCTTTATTGATGCCCCTAACTAAAAAGTTCCAAATTAACATTCTAAAGATTACTCATTAATTTTAAAACATTACTTTTATGATGGTAGTATCTTAGTCCAAATCATGAGTTTATTGCCCTAAGAAAAACATCCAAATCCCTAAAGTGTACTTAATTTTTTTTCACAAGCTCAATCCAGTCTTCTTTTCTAGACATTTTCACCTCCACCCTTCCTTCCAAAACTCTTCTTCTATTGCTCTCAGGCATGAATCCCTTCTGGAGCCTGAATTATCTACTGGATTTTTGCCTCCCAAACATACTATGCATATTCCACATTCAAAAATCTGTTCTCCTTGATGGACCTCCTGGCCCTCTTCCTTTTACTCACTCTTTTAAATCCTCCCCTACTAAACCAAAATATGGCAAGAACCCAAATATGATAGAAAAGTTATTCCAAATATGTGCAAGAAAAACCACCACACTGTCAAACTTTCTTAGGCAGAGCTGTGGGGAAATGATTTGGGTAGATTACTTGTTGATTTGCAGCTTACAAAGCTGCTGGCTTTAAAGCCAGAGAGTATAACTTTAAAAAGAAGGCATATAGATATAGATTTAGAGATAAAGAGAGATAGATAGGTTAATATAGAGGTACAGATATAGATTCCAATTCTCAAAACACATGAGAGGCAATTTAAAATGAAACATAATAAACCTAAAAGCAAATGGATAGAAAATGGATAGGATGAACTAATAGATAATAAGGGCAAAGGTATACCATAAATACTATCTGTATTCTTATTGGAGCTCAGGGAGGAAAAAATAGAAGTAATCCAAAATAACCAACTACAATTACTTCATGTAACATGGAAATAAACTAAGAATACTACATCTGTATACGTTTTGTCTCTTATAGAATAAGGAACACTGAGAGAGTTTATGATAAAGGGTCTATTTAATCATGAAAATCACATGGTTATATCAACCTGGATTTGTTTACCAAATACCCAAATGGATGAAGCGGGTCAACTGTATGGTGATGAGTGGTAACTAGACCTTTGGTGGTGATCACTTTGTAGTGTATAAAGATGTAGAATTATAATGTTGTACACCTGAAACTTATATAATGTTACACACCAATTTTACCTCAATTTTTTAAAAGTATATGACATTTGAAAAAAAGTCACACTTAGGATAAATGTAGTATCAGTTTACTCAATTTTTACCATCTGTAAATTATGACAAGATGTAAGAAATCCTAGATAAATGTCTTATCATCTGAACCTGAGACATTCCCCATATGCACATAAAAATAAAATAATAAAATAACACACCATTTAGTGAGCATTTACCATGTGCTAAGCTTTGTATTATACCCTTTTAAAATTCATTAGTTTATTTACTCCTCAAAATAATTTAATTAGATTGCTATAATTATTAGTATTTCCATTTTTTATTGAAGGAAACTAGAGCTAGCTGATAGAAGTGAAGAATAGTACCCAAGGTCAAGTTAGTAAATGCTGAGACATAATTTGTACCCAGGCAGTCTGTCTCTAAGTGCGAGCTAATTACATTACACTCTACTGCTTCACCCAACACATACAATTTAACTATCTTTACCCCTTACTCTGTTTTTCTTTTCCTACTTAATTATAATTTTCATATATTCCCTAAAACTAAAACACCCTTTTCTAAGTCATTAGAATTTGATACATACCACTGTGCTCCTTAGGATTTTTTGGTTATCTATACCTAAAATCTGCTTTAGGTAGTTTAAGCCAAAAAAAGAAGACTATATTTGGATACAAGAGTATCTCACAAAACACAAAACTGCAAAACTCCCCTGATGAAAAGCCATGAGTAACCCAGGCAGCCTTTTTATCTACATCTGCCTCAATCTTCTCTCTCTTTAGACTGGCTTTTTCTGCTTTTAATATAATTGGCAGGTGGAAAATGGCCACCCCACAACAACCAGGTTTCATTTTTTTTTCTACTGAAACAACCTAGAATGAAATGTTATCTCTTGTCCCAGATTTCTAAGACAGAATCTGCTTTTCCTGGGTTGGGTGAGTTTTCTCAATCAGATTCAGAATCTGACCCTAGAATTGGGGTCACAGTCAGATGGTGCAAGTATAGTTTCAACGGCCCACACCTATGCACCTGTGAACTGGGGGGCAGATACCCTCAAAAGTATACACCACAGTCATATTTATTCCAGAATTTATGATAAATATTTGCCTCTTGTAGAAGAGAATCCTATAACTAAGGAACATAAAAACTATAGGGAACTCAATCCTAAGAGGTTGTACATGAAGGCAATCAGAGTATGCTATCCCAAAATATGCTACTTTATTCAATTTTTAAAGATTATTTTGAGCTGAAGGCAATTAAGAAAAAGCAAGTACAGAAAGAGCTCTTTGCCCTCCACTATCTGTCTAAAAGCAGGACATAAACTTCCCTTCCTGAATGCGTTCCTCCTCCCTTCTCCTGAAGAACAACCCTTATCACTGGAGACAGAAAGTTGACACAAAGATGCAAAAACAAACCTTACTAAAATAAGTCCTATCAGTCATTAGTTTCCCCCATATACTTACCTTCCCACAATTAACCACCCCTAGAAGTCAAATCTGTTTTCCTTTGGTCACTTCTCTACAATATACTGCCCTTTGTTAAAATGATACATAAGCCCATGAGTCTAACTGCTTCTTTGAGTCTTCACTTCTTATCTATGAAAGCCTTCATGGACATAAACTGTTAACATCAAATAAAACGTGTACACCTTTTCTTCTATTAATGTTTTTTGCCAGTTTAATTTCATAGACCTCATATATTGAACATAAGAAGAAAAATTTTTTTTCTCTTTTACATAAATTATAAATATGGATAGATAGATGATAGATAGATAGCTATAGAAATATACAGATATTTAGAGCTACATCTTCAAATGCTGATGTTGAAATGTTAACCACTGATCCAATCTGCAAATCTTGAATAGATACTAATGTTTTCAGGATCGATCCTACGCAATGTTCTGGAGAATAGGTTAGTAAAATCTAAATAGATATTAGAAATTCTGAGAGACTAAAAAAAGAAATATTCCATTCTGTCTTATTAAAGACTACTGAAGCAAAGTATAACCATGCATAGGATATAACACAATTTTTGTTTTTGTTGTTATTAAAGCAACTCAAAAGAAGTAACACTAAAACACCCTGGTCTAAAGAAAACAAAAAAATGCAATGCAGTTAGGATGTTCCGATCTTGACTGAGTTATATAAAACTCCAAATAAACTTCCATAATGGAGGACTATGACAGCAGAGTTTCACATCTCTGCTCATATTCAATTGTAAGTGTGTGACTAGAGGAGGATCTTTTTCAAGCTATTTCTCTATAGTCCCTGATACCCAGAGTGCATGCAATATTAATGTTCTAGCTTTGTGAGTATACAGCATACACCAAATCCTCACTAAAAGAAAAGCTCCTCAATTCCTAATCATTTCAATAGGCTCTAATGTAATATTTCCTACATTGGAAATCACTGCACTTTATTTAAGGAAATTAGTTTGGCCGAGTGAGCTCTGTGGAGTGCAGCCTGCACAGACATCAGTTCAAAGGATCAGATGTCAAAGTGCTCCCTCTAATGTCCCTTAATCATCACTCTGATTAGCGCTTGAATAGGACTGTGATTAAAAACGTTGCTGCCATTGTCTACCTATTCAGGCGCCTAGCATTCTACGTGGGTTCCACCGATTAGTGTTTGAATAGGGGAGCGATTAGAAAGACAGCTGCCATTGTATGCCCATTCAGAAAACAGCAAAACTCGCATATTTATTTGTTATGAGCACCAAATAAATGTTTTGCAAAGGTAAAATATACCATTAGGCTCTAAAGACAATTTAGCTGATTTCTTTAGTTCAGAGCACTCTATTTTCCCATATGCAAAGTTATTTCTTATTTGCAAATACAGTAATATGCTTCATTAATATCTTTTAAAATATACATATCCTGTTTTTATAGACATAGTCTTAACACATCTGCTTCATTATATACTACTTATTGACCTACAATACATCATATAATTCCAGTTTAGTATTTATGACTATGCAAAGAATTTCTATATAAACAAACCAAATCAGTTTGGTTTCAGATCTTTTGGATTCCCTTCTCAATATTCCTGGACTAATATGTAATCTATATGAATAACTTCTCCAAAGAGAAACTTCCTTGTCAAATGGTTAGAGGAAATGTTTCACTCTCAGCCATTTTAAGGGAAGAGAAACATTTCAGGTTAGCACTTAGTTCCCTACAGGGGCTCACACAACAGAGCGTCGGCCAGGGCGAAATCCCCATGACAACGAAGAGCTATAGACTGGTGAAACTGGGCAGGACCAAGGTGTCATGATGAAGCCTTTTGGAGAGTGCAAAATATGGTAAAAAAAAATTCACAGGAAGATAATTCATTCCAACTTCATGGATATATTAGGCAGTGCTCAGAAAATCTGGTACCTCCGTTGTTTCTCTCTCTCTAGCTCGCTCTCTCTCTCTCTCTCTCTCTCTCTCTCTCTCTCTCTCTCTCTCTCACACACACACACACACACACACACACACACACACACACACACACAACTTGCTGCTAAGAAATTTCTCGGCAATACAGGAAATGTCTGCTGTGTTTTCCATTACCGTCCTTAATATCTTCCTGTTTATTACCCTTCCACATTCTTTCCATATGTAGTTACTTTGTTCTGTATCCACTATCATTATGGATCTACATATGTAGTAACAGAAACAGATCTGGGAGCATCAACCCATCAATGCTACACAATGACAGTTATAGAGGATTATATATATGCCAGGAAGTGTTTTAAAGTGTATAGGAAGTGTATATAGTACGCAAATTGACTCATTTAATCCTAACAACAACTATATCAGGTAGATGCTGTTATTACCCTCATTTTACAGAAGAGGAAATGGAGGCAGGAAGAGATTAAGGAATTTACTCAAGGGCACATAGGTAGTAAATGGCAGAACCAATAATTGAACCCAATTAGTTTATCTCTGTAACTCACTCTTAAACCAACCTTTCTGCTGATAGGTCATCCCTTCAGGTTCCACTGTCTTCTTTCATAAAAAGCCAACTTCAAAGATAAGGCAGCTAGCTTTAAAGGGAAAGATTTCTTTCTTTTGCTAATAAAGCTAACTGAAACACACCTTACTCAGAGGAAAGTTTTTTCCAGTTCCATTTAAACCCTGACTAGATAACTACACTCCATTCTAATTAACAATAAAGTTGGTTAAAAAAAACAACAACCAGAACTGCCACTTAACTACTATAAAATTTCACTCCCACTTAACTATTATAAAATTTCAAACTAAAGAAGAGCAAAATAAAAGTAACAGAGCTGATGGCTGACAATTACAATTGAGTTTAATTTGTGTGTCACATGGACGTGGAGAAAGTTGTGATCAGTCTGAAATAAATAATTAAAGCAAAGCTTTCTTGTAACAGCCTCAGGAAATCAAGAGTTAACACTTTTCTTCTTTTTAGCCAATTAGCATTTTATTACATATTTTGCCTGGAGAATAAATCTCTGACAATACTATTCTAATTCTATGTGTGCAATAAAGTGCCAAGGAAACACATACTTTCAAAGACAGAACCTAATATATGGCAAAATTCCAAATTCTAGCAGGTAGCAGAGTGTGCTTTCTTAATGAGATGGTATACACTTCTCTCAATGAAAGAATCAGCATAAAGAACTTTTCAATAAATGTTATTATTAATATCATTACTGTTATTGTTACTTGTACTACTCTCCTCTGATCTCTTCTGTCTCATCACTTGGTACTTCCCCCCATATTCTACACAGCCATGCAGCACTAAAATTGTTAAAGTATCAATATCGTTAGTTCAATATCCTCCCTCATCTTAGGTGTCTGCAATATATAGTCTGTACTCTGGTGGGATCCTTCTTCTTCTTTCCTTCCTTCATCTACATTTTCAACTTAAATTCTGTTTTCTCAGAGAGAAAACAGAATTTTCTGTTTTCTAACGCTAAATCCTGAGACTAGGTTACATACTTCAAGTCCCATGGATGGCAATACTCACAACACTTGGTTGTGAATGAGTTTAATGCCTGTTCGAATGACTGTAAGCTGTCAGGGCAGGAAAAGCATCTGTCCCTTTCCCCACTTTTCACAGTGGTTGGCACATATTTGGCCTTCCATTAATATTTGGTAATTAATTAAACTGTACAACTCAGATTTCAAGCAAATATACTATGAATATTAGTAAAATAATTTATCTATAGTAGTGTTGAGGCAGGAGGTAGATGGGCCCCCCCCTAGGGTAAGCAATTGGAGTTTGTCCCCTGTGGATACTCCAAGATGAGAATAGCATGACAAATCGAGAGAAGAGGCTGGGCCCTGCCCAGATAGAAGATAAGAGACCATATATTTCTCACTCTCGAAGTCAAGGAGACCTTCCCAACCAGAAGCTCCTTGGATGTCAAAAGGGGAGTTATGCCAAGCTACCCATAGGTCTCTTCGGTGGAATCCATCTTGGCTGAGAGATGCGTGCACACACGGAAGGATCCTGAGATATACCAAATATGGACTCTGAGCCAGGCAAATCAAAATGATTGGCCAAAGGAAACCTGGAAGAAATGCCCATAAAAGCGATTTAAACTACCACAAGGGCGCAACCCTCTCTCTGTGTCCGCCCATGTGTCTATCCACACGTACTGTACTCTTTTTTCTCCTAATAAACACTTCACTTGTTTCACTACTTTCCGTTTTTGTGGGAATTCTTTTCTGCAAAGCCAAAGGGCCAGGGCCTTGTCACTGACCACTGGTCTAGTGGCTAGAATTCGGTGCTCTCACTGCCATGACCCAATCTTAATCTCTGGCCAGGATCAGAAACCCTGCTTCTAGTCGCTGCAGACCGAGGCCAACCAAGATCAGTGTTGTATAAATATGGAAAAATGTGATGCAATGTATTAATTATCTAAGAGAGGTCAATGCTATAAAAAGTACCTTATTTCTAGCCATTGGATCAATGCCCAAAAATGTTCAAAAGATGCTCTTTGGAGCTCATAATTCATATATAGACAATGGAAACCAATCAATGATTTCATATTTTAAGTACAGATTCAGAGTATACTTTGTATTCTTAAAGAAATTGAGATTGCCCAAAATTCTTTAGAAATTCGTAATTAGACTTTAAGACTTCTACCAAAAATGCCCTTCCCATAAGTAGTATGCTACTATAGTAAAATAAATACTGGTTATGTGTCAAAATTCATACGACTGAAGACTCCATCCCAATTTCAAAATTACAAGGTTTACATATGTCTAAATGACCGTGCAGCAAGAGTTTAGGCTCAGAATCCCTGTTCTTCTTAAAGTTGTATATTCTGACAACAGGATTTTTAGGTAGTCACATTTCACAGTACATTTTAACTCTGTAAAATTTTCCCTCTGCTGAACTTTTAAACTTGCATTTTCTTAAAAGGATTAGTTTTTTCTAGTTTATGTCTATCTTAACACACACATAAAGTTAATTACTAAATTTATACAGTAATAACTTCTAACCTTTGTTAGAAGTATGGAAGAGATGATCCAATAAAGATCACTTAAAATACACCTATTTAAAAATAAACTTATTTTTCGAATCCATTACAATGTTCTCAACAAATGCAGCAGGATAACTGTTCTTAATAGAAATGGTAAAACCATACCAGATTAATGATTCCAAAAAATCCGATAATATATGCAGTAGCATTACTGGGAAATTAATGTAAGGACCAGGGAAGCCCACCCAGTGAGCCAGCTAGGATTTCTGGGGCCACCTGTGCCATCTAAATCCATTTGAGTCCCTGCTGCAGGTTGGCAGTTGTTACCCAAGTTTAAACACTCATGGGGACATTGCTGGGTCCCAAGGCATGCTGGTACCTCCGGCACAGTGCAAGCCTTTGGTTGGCAGCAGTTTTCAGGGTCAGTACTATGGTGATGTAAGTGAGGTGTCCATGTCACAAAATTTAAGGAGACACTCACTCTCAAGAGTCCTGCAAGTACTACCTCAGCTTCCCAACACAGGGTTCTGAATGGCTTTGCCTGGCCTAGCCCTTCTTTCTTAGTCTCTCCAACCCAAAGTAGGAACTTACCCTACCCTAACTTCCCACCCCAACAGACCTCATTTGATACTCTGCTGGATGAAGGATGGGAGATAATCACCGATTCTGTTAAATTCAAAATCAGACTTTGTGGGATACGAGATGTTTTACTGTAATTTTTGTCTCCTTCCTCCTAAAGTTTACACATGTTAGGCAGCTAGGCCACTGGTTTTCATTTCTTAAAGAGAAGAATGTAAGTGCAGAAAGCAGCGACACAGAGATTTTCTGTGAGACTTCGGATTTCAGAAGTCAAGTTTTCAAGGAAACTGGAAGAACTTGGGTGATTGACAGTGTGGATTTAGGAGGATATGTGTGATGAGTTAAAAGCAAATTTTTTCCTCCACTCTTACCTTCCCATCTAAACTATATAAATATTTTAAGAATGGAAAAACAAAATGAGGATCAAAAGGAAAGGGAAGGGTCCAGGAATAATGGTCGATCCAGAGAAAGAAGCTCAGTTCCTCAGGCTGGACACAGGGGGAATGACAAACCCTAGCCAGGTGCGTGGAAATCATGAGCTTGGAGAACCTGTCACCCACTAACTAGATGAAGCCCTGGGAAAAGGTGACTAAACCGTGAAGTTCCCCAAGCCCCTGTGTTGAGAAGGACATTAGAATGATTGTCATGTGTTCGAGAGTGACTTCAAAGTAGAAGAGAGGTGAGGGACAGGAAGGGACCCGGTGAATGGGAATGAAGGATGACTTCACATTCCCCGTGATGGTTATTAGAAGAAAGATGTCATGAAGAATCAGCAGGGCTCAGCTCACCTATCACACTTGCCACCAAATCCCCAGAAACTCATATATTAGCTCAGAGAAATAAGGGGGAGTGGGGGGACAAACAGGGAAAGGAGAATTCTGAAAGTGACAGTGACTAAACTTCTACTCTTAGAGAAGTTCAAACTAAAAATTAAGTTCAGTTATAGGAAAATAAAGGAGGTTTTATTTCCTTCATGCCTGAGTTTCTAGTCTGATATTTGTATTATGTATACAAACCATGTATTTTTCAACTATTGAAGAAGGCATTAAGTTGTAAAGAATCTTGGTTTTGGTTATTTTTTTTAATTCCAGAAACTCCTTCAGGCATTGAGTCTATTTTTGGAAGAAAGCTATTGTCAGCAATCAGGAAAGCAAGCTCAAGCCTGAGAAGCTGTTTTAAACTATGGTGTAAGAAGAGGCCAGTGCAGAATAGGATTGCTTTCTTACTGTGACTCTGGTCAAAAGCTCATTTAATTTTGTAGCTTAAAAATAAAAATTCATATTGTGAATTTGATATGTACCAATATTGGGACCTGCATTCTATGTCAAGTTTAACAGAGCCAAGTAGCTGGGGATCCAAGCTTCCACCTTCCCTTTCTGAGTGAGATTGGTTGACTAATAACTTTATTAACTACGTGGATTTCATCTCTTAATAGTCATGTAAAATTGAGAGGGAAAAATGGACTCAGCAGATAAGGCAAGCTAGAAGGATAATTTCCAAAGTACAAAAAATAGCCCCATTCGGTAATCGGGTATTAGAGGAAAAGCACACTGATCTCTCCTTCTTTGTAGGAACTCTCCCACTACGCTCCTCTGGTTCTCATCTCACCCATCATAGCACTTCTTGGCTAAATTCTCATCTCTGCCTGCCCTTGCCTGGTGCTCAGTGCCAAGCTGAGCCACAATGGAGCCTGAGGCAAAAGGAAAGAAGCGTGCTTCCATATACACATTTTATGTATTTTTTGTATTATTTATATATTTTGTATGATTTTTGTATTATTTACCTTGATTATTGAGTCTTTTGGTGCCTCCTTTACACTCTTCACCTGAGGCCTGTGTCTAACTCCCCTCTCCCTAATCCCTGCCCAAAGTCTAACCTCCATATTCTTCCCACTCCACACACCCTTCCTGGGTAACTCTGCCCACAGGCCTTTAATTACCCACATATATTCTGATTACTCAAAACTCTTCATCTGCATTCCTGACCCCGTTACTGAGCTTCAACCTTTAAACTAAACAGGATGACCCACAGGTACAAGAAACTCAAAAGATCCCAAACTGAATTCACGATTTCTCTCAATTTATCGTATGAACAATTAAGTGTACACATAAAGTCAACTCCCAAGTCATATTTATTTTACCTCCCTGTTATGGACTAAATGTTTGTGTCCATCAAAGTTCACATGCTGAAATCCTAACTCTCACTGTGATGGTATTAGGAGGTGGGGCCTTTGTGAGGCTTTTAGGTTGTGAGGGTGGAGCCCTCATGAATGGGATTAGTGCTTATAAAAGAGGCTCCAGAGAGCTCTCTCATCCCTTCTGCCACGTGAGGGCACAGCAAAAAGCCATCTATGAATGAGGAAGCAGGCCCTCACCAGATACTAAATCTTCCGGTGCCTCGATCTTGGACTTCCCAGCCTCCAAAAGTATAAGAAATAAATGTTTGTTGTTTAAGCCACCCAGTCTGTGATATTTTTGTTATAGCAGCCCAAACAGACTAAGACACCTCCTATATATTCAAGCTTATCCTCTCTCCTACATGCTCCCCGCCCCTGGTCTCCATGATTTGTCTTCCAGCCTTGCACATCAGTCCCAGAGACCTGGCCTCCCATCTTTCTCGTTGAACCCATCTTCTACACTGAAAGTTAGACTGATTCCTCTCAAGACAAATCTGACCAACTCATACTGATAATTAAAATTCCTCCAGGGTTCGTCCTTTGAAAGAGGACTATATGTTGATATTTCTGTCTTCTTCTAAAGAATGTGAGACCTTCTTGGCAGGGTCTATATCATGTTCATTTTTATTCCAGAGTGCTAAGCAGCACAATGCCTGGCCCATTGTAAACAGGCAATAAATGTAGAAACAAAGTAGTGACTAAGATGGTGAAGCTCACCCAGGGAAAAAATAAATGATTACCAAAACCTACATATTACTTACTAGAAGAAAAAAGTTCAGTGATTTTTATTTACTTATTTTAAATAGTCTACTTAAAGAGCTCTGGTACCAGACTGCATGGATTCAGCCTCTAGTTCTACCATTTAGTTGTGGACCCTTAGACAGGTTTCTTAAGCTTCCCTCATCTGTGAATGGAGATAAAATATAACATTTACCTCACCAGGGTGGTTCTGAGGCTAAAAAGAGTTACTTCATAGAAAGCACTTTGAAATATACCTGCAGTCAGCAAATTCTTAATATACATTATGGTTTATTTTTATTTGTATTATTTTACTTTGAGCACCTACTACGTGCCATGTGTTTAAAACAAATTAGCTAAAATTCTCAAAACATGTCAAATAATTGGTTGTCTTTAATTGCCTTTCCTTTTTATTTTCACCCAGGGTAAGTTTTCTGATTTGTAACATTTTCTGCTCTTTAAAAATTGCTAACGGAAAATGAGCACAAAATATTTATGTAATTAAGACAGTTCAACATTTTCAAAAATGGCAAAAATAAACAGCAGTTATAGAACACCTGCTTAAAAGATACTGGAAATAACTGTTTCGTGCTTCATTAACCAGTAAAAACACATTTGCCAGTTTAAATTCCCTACTGAATTCAGAATTTCTAATTATTACTAGAATGGTATTAACTTGGCAAGGAAAGAAATTCCTGGGTAAAAAATTTCAGAATTGCCATTCTTAGGGTACTTCTACAGGCCAAAACAGATGCCTATTTTCTAAAAAGCCTATAAACAAATATTTGTTTATTAAAACTAAATGTGATTTCATTTAATAGACAATTTTAGACTACTTATTTTGCATATTTTATTCACCTTTGAGTGGCATTCAATACAGTGCCTAACATACAGTTGCTTCAAGGACCAAAGTGGAAAGAGAGACAGAGAGGACTCTACCCAAATAAACCCAAACCACAGCCCCAATGCAGATATGCTAAGAATGATAAAGCAGTAATTATCTGAGTCAAACCAAAACAGAGAATTGTAAAGCCAAAGCAAAATCATTAGAAAATAAAACAAAATAAACACGAATAAATAAAGCCTTTCTATTTGGTAGTTGGGGAGTTGGTTCAAAACGAGCTCTTTGGCTGCCTTCAGAAATGATGTAAGATTACTGGTCACAAATGTGACCACCACTACAATCTACATTTTCCTTAACTTTAACGTATCTATCTTCTAATCATCTTATTCATGTTTTTTAAGGAGGCCAGGTAATACACTGGATAGGACACACTAGATTCAGATAACCAGAATTCTAGACACGGCTCCAACACTAAGTAATTTCAATGAGTTTAAGCAAATAATTTAACATTTTCAGCATAGTCAGTAAAATGAGGAAACAGATCAGTATAATGAGGAAACAAATCTGGGTTGTCCATTCACATCATGGTAAAAATCAAATGCAATATGCAAAGGGACTCTGGAAACTGTATATAGCACTATACAAGAAAACATGTGATCCTTATGTCTAGTATGTAAGGACTATGTAAAAGAGGGGTCATATTCATTCAACAGATCTTTAGTGAGCACCAAGGGTTCATGAAGCTGGGGACGCAAAGAAGCCAAGAAGTCTAAAGAGAGCTTGGTAGGGTGGCAGGTTAGAGTTTTAAATAGGGTGGCTGGAGAAGCCCTTGCTGAGGTGACAACTGTACAAAGGAAATTATGCAAACTCCAAGTAAGCTAGAAAACCACTGAAAGATTCTGAGCACAGGAATATTAAAAGGATTTCTCCGATGAATTATTATGAAGAGACTCTACCAGGAAAGGGCATAAGCATGGAAACCATTACAAAGCAACTGAAATAATCCAGATGAAAGATAATGATGATGGCTTAGAAAGGTTGGTAGTGGTAGAAGTGGTGAGAAATAATCAGATTCTAGATATATTTGAAGCCAAAAGGATCTTCTACTTAGGTATGGAAGGTGAGAGAAATAACAAAATCAAGGACTCAGTATTTTGCTCTCAGAGAAAGGGTGGATGGACATGACTCCAGGAATAATACATTTTGGAGGTAAGATCATAATTTGGATTTTCAGTATGTGTACACTGAAATGGCGATTAGACATTCAAGTGGAGGTATTTATTAGGCATTTTGTTATAGAGGACTAGAATTTAAGAAAGTGGTCCAGGCAAGAGATATAAATGCAGGAGCCATCTGTCTATACATGGTATTTAAAATGAGGAGACAAAATGTGATCACCAACTTAAGTGAGTCTCTAAAGAAAGAAAGAAAGATCTGAGCCCTGGGCACTCTGATATTTAAGGGTGAGAAGATGAGGAATAACCAACAAATACGCTGAGTGAGAAGGAGATACCAATAAGGAAAGAAGAACACCAGGGAGTCTAATGTCCTGGAAGTCAAGTGAAAAAAATATTTCAGGAAGAAGAGAGTGACTGCCTATGTCAAGTACTGCTGATACAGGCCACAATTTGCTCTTAATTTAGCAATTTAAAGTTCGTTTTCCCTAAAAGCAAAATTTGAGACAGGGATTTGGGTTCACGTGATTATGGAGTGAGTGTTCTTCAGGAAATACCAATACAAGAGGGGTGAAGCAGGGTAGGAAAAAAAAAAAAATGCTGAGCAAGCATTTGTCAGTGATAGTGTCTTGTCTTAGTCAAAGCTACAGGGCAAGGATCTGGAGCACAACTGCCCATAGGAGCTGTCCTTACCTTGAGGCAAGCAGGCTGGCTTCTTCTAAGATACTGTCTTTCTTTTTAGTTCTCAGAAGGTTAATTATGATACGTCTTGCTATGGATTCCTTTGTGTTTCACAGAGGCTTTTGAATCTGTAGATTTACGTCTCTTGTTAAATTTGGGAAGTTTTTAGCTATTATTTCCTTTTGGGGTATTTTTCAGCCTCACCCCGTTTCTTCTCTTCTTGATAGGGGTAGAAGTTCAGTGGTCTCACCACTGACACCACAGAGGGTGACTGGGGTTGTGGGCTGCCTTGGTTACCGGCTAGCTAGTGGGTATGAAAGTCCTGACTCCCTACTCTTTCACCCAGCAGAAGGATTGGAGCATCTCATCCTCTCATCATAAGATGGAAGTCTAGGCTCCCACTCGGCCTTTACGAATGCATCAGGATGAGGTCACAATTTTTTTTGTTGTGTTTGGCTAGATTAAAGCAGTTACTGTCAAAAAGTCTTCTGTTGCTAGACTGTTCCTTTCCTGGTATTTTGGCTAGAGAGAGCAGACTTTGTTGAGATCTGTGTACGTGTGTGTGTGTATGTGTGTGTGTGTGTGTGTGCGTGTGCGTGTGTGTGTGTGTATCAGTTAGCATTTCTGGTTTTCCAATTTCTTCAGCTCCAAGGCAGAAAAAAGAAAACCCAGGGAACTCATCACTGTGTCATGTTTCAGGTCCATATCCCTAGCTGGCTGGCCTTCTCTTCACTTTTCAGAATCTTCTTATGCTTGTTTTACCTATAAGGCTTTTTAGTTTAGATGAGTGATTATAAAACTCAAGTATGAAAACTTATCAATTCAAAATAAATCATATCTTGTGGTGATACTTTTATTCATGCACAAAGAGAATAATAATGAAAAGGAAAAAAATACATTCTTTAATTACACTGAGGATAACTTTCAACTCTAGCTCCATATTTCCCCTTGGGAATATTATTTCACTGTTCTTTATTAATCCAGTGTATCACATAGAGTTTTCAAAATGGTTTACATCCAGAGCAATATATCTGCTGTTAGAAATTGAGATTATTTTAACATATATTTAAAGCTTTTATTTTTCCTCTAACACTTGCTCATTATAGAAAATTTGAAATATACAAAAGTGCTAAGAAAACAAATATAATTACTATTAACATTTCATTATTTTTTTCTTTTTTTCTTTGTGAATATGTATATAAGTGTGGTTATGTAAAAGTGCATACAATCATTCTTAAATACAGTGCTGTTTCATGCCTTGTTCATATAATATAGATTGTAAGTATTTTTTCAGATTATTAATTATTTCAAAAGTAATTTTAATGGTTGCACAATTTACCACTGAATAGTATCGGCCCTAATTTACTTAACCATAACCCAATGGTTGGAATTCAGTAGGTTTTTTCCCCCAGATTTTTCTCTACAAATAATGTTGGGATGATCTTCTTTCTATTTAATTATTTACCTACATTCCTAATTCTTTCCTTAGGATAGTTTACTAGGAGATGAATTACTGGGTGTAAGTGTTTGATAATTTAAAGGTATTATTATGGACTGAACTGTATGTATATCCCCTCAAATTAATTTATTGAAGTCCTAACCCCCAGTAACTTAGAATGTTTGGACAAATTTGGAGACAGCCTTTAAAAAGGTAATTAAAATGAGGTCATCAGAGTGGATCTTATCTGAGATATTGGTGTCATTGTAAGAGGAAATTTGGACAAGTACAGAGTGAAGACCATGTGAAGACACAGAGAAAAGACAGCCAGCTGCAATCCAGAGAGAGGCCTCAGAATAAATCGCCCCTGCTGACACCTTGATCTCAGATTCCTAGCCTCCAGAGCACTGAGAAAATAAACTGTTCTTTAGGCCACCCAGTCTGTGGTACTTCGTTATGGCAGCCCTAGCAAACTAACACAGGTATTAACAAATATTGTCAAAGATATTGCCAAAGATACTGTCAAATTGCTTTTCTAGGAATTTGTGCCAATATATATTTAATAGAGAAAAACACTTCTCACTGTATCTTTGCCAATTACAAAAAATAGGATAATATTGGACTGGCCAAAAAGTTTGTCCGAGTTTTCTGTTAACACGTTATGGAAAAACCCGAATGAACTTTTTGGCCAACCCAATATACACCACTCAGTTTACAGGCTAACATTATGGAATGAAAATGCTAATTTTTATAAAATAACAATAACAATAATAATAATAGAGAAAGCCTCTCTTTCTAAATAAACAGTTTAATAATCTATAAAGGGGACCTTAGAGAATTTATCTAATTTAATCTAATTTATCTGGATCACATTTAAAATGAGAGAGTTAGACTTGATAATCTTTAAAGGCATTCTAAGTTTGAAAATTATGTGATTCTTTTTTTTTTCAGTGTCCTTCAATTGTTCACATCATTATACAGGAACATGACTGATAGTTGATCTATTCCTTGATCTAATTTGGACCACATTAGTGTCCTTCCAGAGACCTCTACTAGAAATGTCATAGTAGAATGCAAAGCTCACAGAGCCGGAGCAAGGAAAACTGAATTTCAAATCCAGATCTGCTAGTAAGTGGCTGTGTTATCATCTCAAGTCATGTTGTTTCTCCGTATTTCTATTTCTTTTTTTACTCAAAAAACTTTGCTGGTTGGTCAGTGACAGAAAGATTAAATATCAGATAAAAACAAATGCACATGAGCACATACCCTCAATTCCTATCCTCAAAGAGTTTATATGTAGGAAAGAAGTGCATAAAAATAAATTAAAATCATTGTATTAAATAGAACATATACACAAGGTACCAAAAGAGCTAATGTTAAATAAGCTAATACTATTAATTAGCTCACTAGTTACTTTGAGAAAATTAATTTTGGAGAAATTAATTTTGGGAAATCAGGTAAAAAGGAAATTGCTTTCCCAAACTTAAAGATTTATACCTCCTAAGACAGCATTTTAAAATTGCCTTCAAGGTTGTACTTAATCCTCATTTATGGCCTAACAATCCCAGCCCAGTAATCATTTCATGGGCCCAATTAAATAACATTCTAGCAACCAGATCTCAGATTTTTGCACCTATACCTCACCTGGAACTATGAGATGCTCATATTGAATACCTAATGTTCAAATATTCCCCCAAAGCATATTTTATAACAGTTTGTATACATTAGTATACCCTTGTTCAACTGAATTATATTTATAACTTTGAAACTCTTCTGTATCATTGTGTCATTACAAAATGATTTTAAGAGGTTTTTACAGATTTTTAAGAAAATAAATTTTGGCACCAAACTAAATTTATGATTTTAAACTATTTTAATAGATTTTTAAGCATCAAAATTAAACACACTTTTCAGATTATTCAAATATAAAATATTTAAAATAAGAAAAATATCACAGCTGTACTTTACACATATTTAATTATGTTTCTAACTACATATAAAATCTGGTCTTACAGTGTGTAGAATGAGATAATTTTCAGCATGAACTCATGTATCAGTGGTACTTACAAAGCAGTTCTTATCAGGATTTCTTTTCCAATGTTTCTTGGCTAATTTCTTGGCCAAAGTGGAATGCAGAGTTGCATGAGATTGTGTTCGAGGATTTAAAGCCAGGATACTCTGAAGACAGTATAAACAAAGTATAAGCATGTGTAAATATGTTGGCATTTTAAAAAATCAAATTTTATTTTAAGATTCCCCACACATACCCCAAAGACATATATTAAAAATGTTGTTTTTCCCTTCTACTATTGTAATTCCACAACAAATTTATCTAAAGTAATCATTTACTAGGTGATATCCCAGCTGACTTTATAAAAATATTTATTAATGATAATATGGAGTTCAAAAACATGTGAAATATAACAAATAACTCCTTAAGATAAATTTTATAATTAGTATTCTTACATGAGAATGAAAAGAGAGGCACTTCATTCCAGATTTGATTTAAAGTAGTAATAATACTCTCTACTTTAAGTTTTTAGAGTTTTACCAATTGCTTTCAAACGTATTATTTAATTTAACTTACAAACAGCTACTATTATCCCAAAATCTTGGATGATCAAATAAATTGAGGCTGGTTAAGTAACCTGTTCAAGATCTCACAATTAATATGTGGAAGAGAATGAATCAGAACTCAGTTCTTCTGAGTGTTGGGCTTACATTTGAATTCATCCAAAGATGAAATCTATATATTTTACTGTGACTTTGTGAGGTATAAAGTAGAAGAGAAAACCTTTCTAACCACACATGTAAAGCAGCACCTGAGTAACTGAATAAAAAATGAATTCCAAAGCCCTGTCTTAAGCAATGTTTTAAAACATAACCACTGGGCTTCCCTGGTGGCGCAGTGGTTGTGAGTCTGCCTGTCGATGCAGGGAACACGGGTTCGTGCCCCGGTCCGGGAAGATCCCACATGCCGCGGAGCGGCTAGGTCCGTGAGCCATGGCCGCTGAGCCTGCGCGTCCGGAGCCTGTGCTCCGCAACGGGAGAGGCCACAACAGTGAAAGGCCCACGTACCGCAAAAAAAAAAAAAAAAAAAAAAACATAACCACTAGGAGTCTTCCAGAACAATCACATGAAGACCTCTGCAGATCAACTCCCCAGCAGAACAATATAACTGATAAAAATTAGTAAAATTAAGAAGCCTTTGAAATCTCCAGAAATTGTCATAAAGCCAAAGAGCAAATGAAGGAACATTTATTCAGGAAAAATCTACTGAAACTTGGTAAGAATGGCGAGGGTGTGTGGCATTCGAAGTGCAGTCTGCCCCCAGCCTCCACGTTCCCAGTTCAGCCTGACAGAAATTCTACCTCAGGTGAGTACAGCCAAGAACACAGAGCTCCCTCCGCCCCCAGCCTCTAGCTGAGGCTGTGGTGTCTCCCAGAGAGAGGCAGGACATTAACATTTCTCATCCCCTCTCCCTACTCTACCAGCTATGCAGCAACTAAATGCCAAAAGTGCAGCTGAGAAGTCAGGAGCTCCTTTGCTTCACCCAGCCCCCACTCATAGAGCAGAGGCTCTACTTCAGAAGCAAACATACCAGTAACAATGGGGTTCTGATCACCATCATCTCAGCTCGCTCATGGTTTAGAGTTAGCAAACCAAGAGAAGCAAACTGAGATCAGAGGTTACCGCCTATACCAGGGCCCTGCTCATAAAAGCAGGAGTGTCACTCTGTGAGAAGCAGGCCACTGTAACCACACCTAGATCTGGAGCTGTGGCTCAGAGATTTTTCCCAGAGAAAGAGGCAGGCCATAAGAACAGACGGCTCTCCCCAGAAGAACTGACTTTATTTGAATTAATACATAGGAAGTTCAAGCCTAAGGGTAGTCTCAAAAACAATAAAGATTTTGATGCCAAACAATTAAGACAAAACTGGTAGCTTCATGAGAGCAATAAAGTAAGGCATAAGGCAGACAGTTTACCAGAAAGAAATAGCTAACAGCTCCTGCAGGGCCACAGCAAGCCGCAAAGACTCACCTGAAAGCTACCCCAGCAAAGGGGCCCAAATTTAACTGAATCACACTGTGGAGCAATTTATATGCCAGGGCATTGTCAAAAACAGCAGAGCAATCAACTAGCAATCAATAGAGACTAAGAGCTGGCTGTGATATCAACAGAGGTGGATAGTTTAACAAAGAGATCCAAAGAGAAGACACAGAGTCCCACTAAAACCCCTGTCATCCCAGAGTTACTAGGCACACACCCACGACTTCACCCTACCTGAGTGCTATCTGAGGTTCACACCTTGGGGGAAATAGACTTCCCTAAAGTAGTACACCAAATCACTAAACAAATATGCAAACAACAACAAGCCCCCATCCCTGGGGTGGGGGAGAAGGAAATTAGTATCCTGAATTGCTATATTATCTGAAATGTTCAGCTTTTAATAAAAAAAAAAAAATTACAAGACATTCAAAGAAGCAGGATTATGTGATCCATGCAAGAAAAAAAGCAGATAACAGAAATTGCCTTTCAGAGGTTCCAGGTATAAGATTTAATAAAAACTTCAAAGCAGCCATTATAAGGAAGGTATAGTAACAATATCTCATCAAACAGAATATTCATACAGAGATAGAAATTATTTTTAAAATTATGGAGATAATAAACTACAATAACTGAAATGAAAAATTTGCTAGAGGGGCTCAGTAGTATATTTTAACTTGCAGAAGAAAGAATCAGCAAATTTTAAGAGAACTCAAGAGAGATTATGCAATCCAACAAACAAAGAGAAAAAATATTTTTTTTAAATTAACAGAGCCTTAAAGATATGTGGTACAAAAAAAAAAAGATATGTGGTACACCATTAAGTACCCCAAAATATTGTAGCAGGATATCAGGAGAGGAAAGAAAGGAGGAGAAAAAAATATAAGGAGAAAAATGACTAAAATTTTGATTTTAAAAAAAGACAGAAAAAACATTAAAGTATATATCCAATAAGCTCAAGAAATTTGAAGTAGGATAAATGCAAAAAGATCCACACAGAGGAACGTTGGTAAAAATGCTAAAAGTCAACACCAAAGAGAAAATCTTGAAAGCAGCAAAAGAAAAATACTCATATGTACAAGGGAACTCCAATAAGTTTAATGGTTGACTTCTCATCAGGAACAATAAATGTCTGAAAGTAGTAGGATAACATTTACAAGGTACTAAAAGAAAAAAATTGTCAACCAAGAATCCTATACTGAAGGCAGAAGAACAAAAAGGAAATAGATTTGAAGTATACTGTAAACCAACTAGACCTAATAGATATCTATAACCACACTCCACCCAACAACAGAATATACATTCTTCTCAAGTGTACACAAAACATTCTCTATGACAGACCAGATGCTAGGCCATAAAACAAGCCTTAATAAATTTGAAAGGATTAAAATCATACAAAGTAGTTCTCCAACCACAATGGAATGGAAACAGATATCAATAACAGAAAGAAATCTGGGAAATTCACAAACAGCTTACATGCACATAGTAAACATTGTGCTGAGAGGAGTCAGTTACAAAATACCACATATTGTATGATTCTATTTATACACAATGTCCAAAATAGGCAAAGCTATAGAGACAGAAAGTAGACTGTGGCTGCCAGGGGCTGGGGGGATTAGGGCAAATGCAACATTACTGCTAAAGGGTATATGGTTTCTTTGGGGATGATGAAAATTGATTGTGGTGATAGCAGCACAACTATGAATACATTAAAAGCCTTTGAATTCTACACTTTATACAGGTAAATTGTACAGTATGTGAATTACATCTCAATAAGGCTGTTACCAAATAATAATAATAAACACATATTCTACATTCAGTGGATTTCACTGTATACTGCATTCATTCTAATAAACATCAATTGGGACTTATTTTATTATCCCAGTATAAATGAAGATTACTTTTAATAATTGCTATATATGATATACATGATATTTCTTCAATCTATCAATTTAGATGTCTGTGTTCTGGACAACAAACGAACAATAGAGCTATGAGTTTTAAACTCATAGTGTATTCCTTATGATGAAATAATGCCAAAGCAACCTAGTAATAAGAGCCAACATTAGAAAACATAAGTGGGCTCCCCTGGCGGCACAGTGGTTAAGAATCCACCTGCCAATGCAGGGGACACGGGTTCGAGCCCTGGTCTGGGAAGATCCCACATGCCGTGCAGCAACTACGCTCGTGCGCCACAACTACTGAGTCTGCACTCTAGAGCCCACGAGCCACCACTACTGAGCTCACGTGCCACAACTACTGAAGCCCGTGCACCTAGAGCCCATGCTCCGCAACAAGAGAAGCCACCACAATGAGAAGCCCGCTCACCGCAACTAGAGAAAGCCCACTAGCAGCAGCAAAGACCCAATACAGCCAAAAATAAATAAATTTATTTTAAAAAAAGAAAGAAAACATAAGTAATCTCATTTTTATACAAAAAAAGTTGAAAACACTTCCTTATTATAAAATAGATGCAGTTTTGTTTTAGTTATTCAACCTGAACCATTACTAATCTCACACATTAATTCAAACTGATAAATAAAAAGATGACATTTTTTAAAGGTAGTTATTGTGGCCAACATTTAAAGGAAAAAAAAAACTGGGTAATATGCAAGAAAGATGGCTGTATTTCATTTAGTTTTTACTTCCACAATCCATACTGTGATAAATGATTATGTTTATCTATGTCAGCACAGTAATGTAACTTTGAGAATAAATATTCTGAATGCAATTTATTGGCTGCTTATCACAGTAACTTTTCTTTTACACAGCATAAGTAGAAAGTATAACACAACATGAAATATTGGGTTAACCTTTTGCAAAAAGGCAGTGAGTTGAATTCAATGGATCTTGGCTAAAAATAAATTGGATTGTGGAGAATGGTTACCAAGGATTTGACTTAATAATATCCCAAATGAAAAGTGATATAAAATAAAAATACAAGACACGAGTGGTTGAGAGCTGTTAAAAACAATTTTCCAAAGCAAGACTTTTTAAAACTAAAAGTCAATATCATCAATAACTAAGCAGCTGGCAGAATAATACAGGAGAGTTCTAAATTGTGTTCTTCCTAAGAAATGACCAAAGCCAGGTCCTAAAAGGGTCACAGGGTCCCCTCCCTGGATAAATTGAGCACTATAAGAGGCCCATTAACCCTTTCAGATATAAGGCATACTGCTTATAAAGGGAGATTTTCTCCCATGCAAAGAATTTGGCCTTTGGCTTTCCCATTTTCAGTAACACAATAAAAATGTACTGGTGATTCTAAAGACAAAAAAACAGAATTTGAGAAAATTTCATTGTACTAATTTTATTTAGGTTAAGAAACGATAGAATATGATCCAGAGACAGATTTACACATGAGATCAAGTCAGAGGCATGTGTTGTCACTGCGCTGTCTGTCAGTGCTATTCTGGGAAGCAGCTGGAATGCCACAACACAAAAACTAGAATTCTGCATCTGAGGAGCATCCTTCTGTACTGCCATAGAGAACACAAAGAGGAGCCCATATTGACTACAATAACAGGCCCTCACTTCACAAATAAAAGCATTAAGTCTTAGCCCAAAAATACTGGAACTGAGTACTGAGAGCTTGAATTCCAATTGCAGAAAACCACTTGGCCAACATATTCTCTTTCTAAACACACAGCTTTGTTTTATATCACAATATCGATTATTCAAACATAATGCACCATTAAGCTCCCTTCATCCTTTGCATTTTAAATTATAAGCAAATGTTTCCTCTTCAGTACTGGTCATTGTTTACTGACCCATTAACATAATACACATACACTGACATTTCTGATTTACAGGCTGAACTTAATGAGTTAGATTTTGTCTTATTTAAATTATGTTTAAATTTTGTCTCTGATAACTTATCCTGAGGTCTCTATAATGGTCTCCTACTTTCCATTGAATCATGTCAAAAATAAATAAAATTTAAAACATGCTTTTCTCATTTTTTCATAATTCGGTATAACTATCTTGATTTCAGCAAAACATTGTATTGTGCTGCCATTCTTTTCCTCTATAAATATTCTCAGCTAACAGAAAAACAGAAACAACTATTGCTTAATGATTTTGCTAAGTATCTCTTGCTTCATCCAGGTAACAATCTAACAAATGTTCATCAATGGAGAACTGAACTTTTCAGTATTCATTTGCTTAACAGTCTCTTGCTTACAGGCCCCAATCTCAGCCAATTACCCTACTCTTTCCTATGTCTATCACTAGTCATAGTATAAGGCAAGTTTAAGTAACTTAGGAATTTACAAAGGTGTCTTTGGCTCTTGGATAAGCTCAGAACTCCAGCTGGGTTGGGAGCTGAAGAGGAGAGAATGCAGCCTCCATTTTGCACCTTGCACCCACACTTGAGATATAAATAACCTTGAAGTCTGAAAACCTTGGAAATCCATGGTAATCTGTCCCGGTCAAGAAATCTAATTATTCTTAATGCACTTTCATTCCTTGTCCAGGCTCAGATTTCTTTTCCTTTAGGTTGGACTACCTTTCCAAATAACTTATCTTCCATATTTTTCATTTTACTAGCTCTATTCAAAGAACATTTTTTCCTTTATGCACAATGACTAACTCACTACAGTTAATACATAATTGATGAAGGATGGAGTCTCTAACAGTCCTAAATTTTACAACTTTCATTGTATTAAATATCTACTAAGCAATATGCATAGTGTTTCAGATTAAATTTGGGCTTAGATTTTAGCTCTACTATTTCTGCTGGTTATTTAAACTCTCAGTCCCTCTACTTCTTCAACTATAAAATGGTCATTAGTAATAGTACCTACCCCATAGGGTTGTTTTGAGGATTAAATAAAATGGCATATAAAACTTAGAATGGTGCATGCAGAAAGTGCTTAATACATGTTATCAATTAGTATATGATGGGACTAGATTTTAGACTCCACTCAACCCATTTATATTCATATTCTTATATTGTTAATTTTGAATACATATGTATATATGAATCATACAGGAATATAGAAACAGATGAAGGCAACAGGTGAAAAGGTAACTATAAATGAGACAGTAAATAGAGATATATCCCAGGTGAAAACAAATCATTTGTCTCTGAACTTTGCCCTAAGTCTGCAATTTCAAAGGCACATTGCCTGAAAATGCAATATGCTCTTCACAAATTAGAATGGAAGGGTCATGAAATTCAATTACAGATTTTTAAAATCCAGTACATGTATACAGCAATGTAGATATCATTTTATAAAACATACAACTCTATATAACTCATGGACCTTTGGCTGCAACATGTTTAGGTGAACTCATATTACATTTCCTTCCCAAGAAAGACAGGGCAAGTCAAAAGTGATGAATTTATAAAACATCAAAAAACTCATCAACTGGAAGTGAATGAACCCCTTCAGAAATGCTAGTCATTCTGGGACTTCCATGCCTGGGAAATTTGATCTATTTCTACTGAACCAATAGTTAATACAAATAAAATAGTTTACGTATCTTAAAACACTGCATTCATCATGTCACTCTCCTATTCAACAAGCAAAGGTCTGCCACGTGAAGCTGCTGTCTGCCTTTGCAGGGTCCAGTATGCACTCTTCTTCACTTACAGAATACACACCACACATTAGGCACCTAAGTGCTTCCTAATTGAAAAACGTCTTTTAATGTCTTTCAGAAAAGATTAAGAATTCAAACACAGGATTCATAACTTATACATCTGATATTAATCTCATAATTCTTAATACAGAACAGAGCATACCAAAGGTGGTGACTGATTCTGACTTAGACACTGTATTAGTCAGCTTGGGCTGCTATAAAAGAATCTCATAGACATTTCTTTCTCACAGTTCCGAGAAGGCCCTGTCTCTAAATACTATCACATTGAGAGTTAGGGCTTCAACACATAAAATTTAAGGGGGACACAAACATTCAGTCCATAACAGCCATGGAAAGGATTCTACTATCTGTGGAACTATGCAAATGTTGTTAATCTTGGGCATTAACTTAAAAGATATTTTTCTCTTAAGATTGTAGTGGTACTACACTGAATCTACACTTTTATTTTATCAAGAAGAAACTTCAGAATAAACAAAAGAGATATTACATGGTATTGCTTAAATTTTAATAAAAACAATATTGACAAAGAAATTAATACTAGCCATTAATTATGTATCTTCCTTTATTCCTTTAACCATTTGAATAGCATATATACCTAGTTATGTACTGTTTATATATTTTCATTACAGGAATTGAAAACAAAGTGTCACATGCAAACCCTTATAAAGTGGAATCAAAAAAAAATAAAATAAAATAGATAAAGTGGTATCAAAAATATAAAAAAGATGAGAACCTGTAGTATACCCATTTTATTTAAAAATTTCACTACTTTATAAACTATTTTCTATTTAATATAATATATTATTGCAAAGTATCTCTGCATTATATATTTAAATAAAAAACAATATTTGGAAAAGGCATAACTATAAAAACTCATGCTAAAATAGTATCTTACATTCTCAAGAGTTGCATATATATATAGGAATGTATACACAGAAACTCAAGATAAAATTATGCACAAAGAGAATTAAAGAGAATTATTACATTACCAAAAAATATTCACCAGTTCACTGATAATTAAGAAAATTCATATTCTAGAATTTATACTTTTTATATTCAAGAAAAATTAGTAACTTTATCTCAAAACTTGCTTTACAGAAATTTTTTGGCCTCAAAAATCAGCCTTTGAGAGTCTTTTTAAGTAATATGAAAACTATTACAATTTACCTTTAATCTATTAACTTTTGTGTATAAGATACATTGTTTCTCAAAAGAGCCGTGTTTACAAGACTAAAGGTCATTTTAGTTCAAGAGAGGCTAAGTGTACGCCAGCATGCTAAAAATAAAGCAATACTGGAGAGCAAATGGAAAAGCTAGAAAACAAGATTTAAGGGGAAAGAAGAGAGTAGGACCTTGGCTGAGTTTAGATTTTTTTTTTTAATTAACTAAATTGAGCAAGTAGCATGATTTCCAGGTTCACAAAATCGTAATAAATCAAGGATTGACTAGTTGCCCTTCATTTATATGGTTAATAGCTAAAAGGAAACATATATGGGCTAGCAAGTGATTTATATCAGAAATAAAAACTAAAATTATTTTTAAGTGATCTATTAATTTCTTGATTTTATTAACATGAAGAATTATCATAAGATACATTTTCTTTTTGCCACCAGGAAGAGATCCACACCTGTGCAGAGACTAACCTACTTTCTTCCTTTTTTCCGCCCCACCATCCCCTAGTCTATCCCCACAGCTGTGCTTGCTTAACAAAAACTAAGGCAAAACCTTTGAACCAGCCCCAGCCAGAAAGCGCCAAGACGGTCAACCGCCCTGAACCGGTTCCAGCCCAACCACGAGGGCGGCGCCTGTGCAGACGAGAACCAAAGTGTCCATAAGTTGTCTTTGCCTCATTACCATGCTAAGATCTCCTTCCAAAGAGGGGGCTTGCACTTTGCGAGACACAGTTTGTGCTGCATGCAAAGGAGCCCAAAGGACTACTCATGCTCTGGTTGCTTCTGGAAATTGCTGCCCCTTTCCCAAAGTCTGATGGCGTACTCACCTGTTACCCCTTAGAAGTTTCTCGCCTCCCTCCCTGAGGGAGAAGGGTTCAGTAGAACACAGAGCTTTCCCTTCCTCATTCCTTAATCAATAAAGTTTCCCGCTCTGCTTTGCCGAACCTGCTCCCCTTCAATTGGTGCAAGCAGCACCAGGCAAGAAAAGGACCCAACTGGGATCCACCCGATCCAGGAGGGGGTCAGTAAGAATTTGAGAAGGATAAGTGTGAGGCAAGGATGTGGTGAGTTTGGGAGTTGAACTATTTAAAATCAAGAAAATGCAACTTTTGAAAACTTTTTTTTATTATGCTATAAGCTTTAGTTTACTTCTCAACTCTCCATGACTTTTATGCCATATTCAATACTGTTGATTTGCTCTTCTATCCAGAAATACATCGTCTTTGGTTTCTCTGGTATCAGAGTTTTAAGGCCTCTCTTTCTATTCACTACCTTTACTTCTGTGACTTCCATTGTCCTCTTGACCACAATTAAGGGTCCTTGGACCTCTTCTGAATGCCCCTTTATTGATGATTTCTGCAGCTGAGTCTTATATCTATATTCCAAACCCTGAGATCTCTCTCTGTCTTGATCTACAGTTATCTACTTCACTGGATGCCAAATAACCCACTTGCATGTTCCATCATTATCTCAATTTCTTCACATCAAAAAACAATGTATTGTCTTTTTCACCCAACTTTTTAACTCCACTTGACTTCTGTCAATAATACCACCACTTCTCAGTAAATTGAACTTCACATGTGGTCAATCTATAACTACTGTTTCTTTTGTTCCTTAAACCCACACAATGCCAATGTCATTTACATCTGGCCCATCCTCTCTGTATTTCCTATTTCTACAAACTATTGCAGATCCTATTACAGTACACTTGGATCATGATATACTACTACTCTCCCAATTAAACTATTCACCTCAATTCTGTACTTTCTCTCTTTCCCATATAACAGACATCCTACACACATATAAATGCACGTGCACACACACATATACACACCACAAAGCTTAAATGTCTCCCCATTACATACGTAATGCCAATAAAACTATCACCTTGCTATTCAATCTGGTACCCACACATAGACACACCACAAGGCTTGAATGTCTCCCTGTTACATACATAATGCCAATAAAAATTATCACTTTGCTATTCAATCTGGTACCACCTACCACTCCAACCTACTTCCGCTCTCACCTATTTGTTGTTTATTGAGTCTGTGTACAATCCTACCTCCACACTTCTGCTCACATCACTTCCTGTCTAGGATGCAGCCACTTTATGTTAGTTTAAATGCTAACTTTCCTTTAAGAACTAAGAACTATTTCCTCCAAAAATTAAGAAGAACTGTCCTTGCCTCTATTTAGATCATATCCATGAACTTCTAGATAACCTATTGCCACTGTCACTGGACACATCAGATAGGATATCAATTATTAATATATATGCCCGCTCATCAAACTGTTCAGTAAAACCCTCAAAAGCAATGATATAGTTTATATATCCTCCTGTCCTCAAAACCAAGCATAATTTTTCATTACTAAAATTATGCAAAAAATGGTTAATAAGAAAAGTTCTTTAGCAAAACAGTCATAAAAAGCAGCAAGAAACTTCCACTGGAGAACGAACTTTAATGCTGGCAAAACAAACAGAATTTTGTTTTCTTAGTGTTCATTCTATTGCAGCGGACAAAAAACACGATTCAGTATCTGTCAGCACTTACAAAGATATTTAAGCCATATAATCATTAACTACTCCAAAATGGGAGGTCAGTGTTTTCCTACTTTCATTGGAAGGTTTAATCACTTGCTGAAGCAGCAGTGACACTTTGAACTGAACCTTGCAATCTGTGGTAATATAACACCAGCAAAAAGTTCTGACAAGAAAACAAATGAATTTCTTGTTATCCACTTTGAACATGTTCTAGGGTCAAAATTTTGAATTTTATTACACAACACAGACATCTCCAACATATGATAGATGTGGTCCCTACGACAAAAGAAGATGCAGACCACTGGACGAAGTAGACACAAAAAAAGAAAAATAGGGGCTTCCCTGGTGGCTCAGTGGTTGAGATTCCGCCTGCCGATGCAGGGGACGCGGGTTCGTGCCCCAGTTCGGGAAGATCCCACATGCTGCGGAGGGGCTGGGCCCGTGAGCCATGGCCGCTGAGCCTGCGCGTCCGGAGCCTGTGCTCCGCAACGGGAGAGACCACAGCAGTGAGAGGCCCGCATACCGCAAAAATAAATAAATACATAAATAAAGTGGTCTAAGTATGTTCATAGAGCAATGCATGGTGCTAAGTCAGCCCATAAGGTGAGTATAGGAAAGGCTAGATTTGAAGTGTATTTTTTAAGGGTTTCCCTTGTAATCTTTAAAATAAAAAGGAGATCCTCTTAAAAGAAAGTATGACTTGTTGTTTATAAAAAAAAAACCTGGAAAATACCTGGCAAGAAGAGAAAAGTTAAATTACAGTCTGTCTACAGTTGAGTAATATACATACTTATTATAAATTGTGTTTAAAAAAATACTGATGTGGAGAAAATATTATGAAAAGTTTTTAAAAGGAGGAAAAATCAAATTTATATATGAAATAAGATCAGTTCCATGAGAAAGATATAATTTTGTGTATTAGATAACTTTTAATTAATATAAAATGCATGGATATAATTACTATCTAAGCCCTTTCTCTTACGTGATATCTTGTATTCTTAATGACCCTTGTTTGAGTGCCTAAGAGAATGATCTCCATTTATTATAAAAAGTAGTATTAGCTAATGGAAAATATGCAGTGTGAAGTCAGATCAAGATATCTCAATTCTTTAACAAACATGATCTAGCAATTCCAACTAGGGGCATAAATATCTCACTTTAAATACTTTGGATTTAAACCTAAATTAAAATATGAAGAAATGAAGCCTCTTTTACTACTCTTCCGTTGTAATTAAATACTACTTGACCTAAACTGGTTTCCTTTCAGGAATAAGTAAAATTAAACTCTCTGCATCTTCTCAGGGTCTCTAGGATTCAGTACATTAGAGTTGGAATGGACTTTAGATATTAAGATTTTATTTCCCATCCTAACTCAGAAATCTTATTCCAAACACTTATTAAACTATATCAATCAAATTTATCAAAGAAATATGACAAAGCATTAATCTATAACATATACAAGGCTCACACAAATTATTAAGGAAACAAGAAAATGCTAAAAGATAAATACAAAAAGGGCATAAACACTTCACAGAGGAATGCATGTATATTTCCAGTTAAAAAATGTTCAGCCACCCACTGGGTCTTCATTGAAATAATTTTCTGCTCCTACCACTACTAGAAAAGCTCCTGTCAACTCTCTGATGATGAACAAGTTGCCCAGTATTTCTCTTTGTGCTATTGTTGTCACACATTTTACTTTTTTTTTCATATTTTTCACTTTTTTAACTTTTCAAGTAATTTTTATAATAGCTTTATTGAGATATAATTCACTTACCACACAGTTTACCCATTTAAAGTATACAATTTAATGGCTTTTAGTACATTCACAGAGTTGTGTAACCATCATCATAAACAATTTTAGAACACTGCATCAATTCCCGCTCCCCCAAAAAATCCATACCCATTAGTAGTCACTTTCCATTTACCCCAAACTCCCAGATTCAGGCAATCATTAATCTACTTCCTGACTACAGATCTGTCTGTTCTTTTTTCCCAGCTTCACTGCAGTATAATTGAGAGATTATAAAATTGTATATGTACTTAAGGTATACAATGTTGTTCTAATATACATATACATTATGAAATGTTACCACAATCAAGCTAATTAAAATACCCATCCCCTTACAGTTATCTTTTGTGTGTGTGTGTGTGTGTGTGGGAAGAACATTTTAGGTCTACTCTCAGTAAATGTCAAGTAATACAGTACTATTAACTATGGTCACCACGCTGTACGTATCAGATTTCTAGAACATGTTCACTCTGCATAACTGAAACTTCGTACCCTTTGACAATCATCTCTCCATTTCCCCCACCTCCCAGCCCCTATTTTTGCCTTTCTGTGCCCAGCTTATTTCACTTAGCACAATGTCCTCCAGGTTCATCCACGACATTGCAAATGAGAGAATTTCCTTCGTTTTTATGGCTGAATATTCCTCTGTGTGTGTGTGTGTGTGTGTGTGTGTGTGTGTGTGTGTGTACTCCATTTTAGTTATTTACTCATCCACTGATGGACACTTGAGTTGTTTCTGTATCTTGACTATTATGACTAGTGCTGCGATGAACATTCCCGGGAGTGCAAGTATCTTCTCTTCTGATACTGATTTCTGTCCTTTGAATAAATACCCAGAAGTGGGATTGCTGATCATGTGGTAGTTCCATTTTTAATTTTTTGTGGAAATTTCACACTGTTTTCCATAACTGCTGTACCAATTTACAGTCCCTACAACAGTGCACAAGAGTTCCTTTTTCTCCACATTCTCGCCAGCACTCATTATCTTTCGTCTTTCTGATAACAGCCCTAACAGTGTGAGGTAGGCTCTCACTGTGGTTTTAATTTTCATTTCACTGATGAATAGAGGTGTTGAACACCTTTTCATATACCTATTAGCCATTTGTATGACTTCTTTGAGAAACGTCTATTTGCATCTGCCTTTTTAATTGGATTATTTGTTTTCTCACTATGGATTCACCTATTCCAGACATGTCATATAAACAGAATCACACAATATATGGTCTTTTGTAACTGCTTTCTTTCATTTTGCACAATGTTTTCAATGTTTTATCCATGTTGCATTTTACTTTTATATATATTATAAACCCCACACTACATAGTTTTCATTTAAATAATTACCTTTTAATGACCTTTAAATAAGTAAAAACCATACATTTACCCATGCAGTTACCATTTTTGCAGTTTTGTATTCCTTTGTGTAAATCAATATTTCTGCCTGATATCATTTTCCTTGTCTGAAGGACATGACTTCCTTTCACGTTTCTTACAGTGCAGGTTTGCTGCTGATACATTCTTTCAGCTTTTGTCTGAAAAAGTCTTTTTCACGAAAAAGTCTTTTTCACCTTAGTTTTCGAATGCTGATTTCACTGGGTATAGAATTCTAGGTTGAGAGTTGTGTGTTTTTCCCAGTACTTTAAATACGTTGCTCTGCTGTCTTCTCACTTGCATCGTTTCCAAGAAGAAAGCTGTTTACCCTATCTTTGTTCTTCTGAACTAGTTTGCCTGTGTTTTTGTCTGCTTTGAAGATTTTCTCCTTATAACTGGTTTTCAGCAATTTGATTATGATGTGTCTTTGTGTGGTTTCCTTCATATTTCTTCTACTTGGCTTCATGGGGCTTTTTGGACCTATGGATTTATTTTCTCAAATTTTTTTCTGATTTCTCATCCCACCACCACTCCTCTCCTTAGGGGATTCCATGTACGTATATATTAGGCCACTTGAAGCTGTCCCACAACTTGCAGCTCTCTTTTTTTTTCTCTCTATGCTTCATTTCAGATATTTCACTATCTTTTCTTCTGCACTATCTAATCAGTGTTTCATCTTATCCAGTGTATCCTTCATCATAGATATTGTAGTTATCATTTCTGTAAGTTCAATTTAGCACTTCTGTCTTATCTTCTGCGCCTCTACTTAACTTTTGAACACATAGAACGTTATAACTATTCTAATGTCCTCTACTAATTCCAACATCTGTGTCAGTTCTGAGTTTGTTTCAATTCGTTCACGTTTATCCTCATTATGGGTTGTATCTTCCTACTTCTTTTCAAAAATGTCTAGTAATGTTTAATTGGATGCCAGGTATTGTGGATTGCACCTTGTTGGGATATTTCTGTATTCCTATTTATGTTCTTGAGTTTTGTTCTAAGACATAGTTATGTGGAAACAGTTTGATCCTCTTGGGTCTTGCTTTTAAGATTTGTGAGGTGGTATCTGAGCAGCATTCAGTCTAGGGTTAATTATTTTCCACTACTGAGGCAAGTGCCCTATGAATCATGAAGTGTTCCAGTCTGGCTGGCGGGAGCAAGCATTCTTCCCAGACCAGTGTAAATGTCAGGTACTGTTCCTTCTAGTTCTCTCAGATTGTTCTTTACCCAGCTTTGGGTCACTTTTCTCACATTCATGTGCTGATCATTCCTCTGTGGAAGACTCAGGGCGGGGGGGGGGTCTTCAGAGCTCTGGGGTTCCCTCTAAGAAGCACTCTCCTCTGTTACTCTGTGCTACAAACTCCAATGGCCTTGGTCTCCCCAGAGTCCACCAGGCCCTGGGTGGGTTCCCACTTCCTGAGATGAGGTTTATAAACTCTCTCAAGAGAGTAAGCTGGGCAAATATTGGGGGCTCTCCTCCTTTGTTATCTGTCTCTCAGGGATCAGAATCTTTTGTTGCCAGATAGCTAGTTTATTAAAAACCATTGTTTCATATGCTTCATTTGTTTTTTACTGTCAGGTGGGAATGTATGCAGGAACGGGTTCGTTCAGTAGGCCTGAGTCGCTCAAATCCTGCACATTACCAGAAAAGGACTATTTTCAGAAGTGGCCCTTGACCCACTCCTGGGAACCAAGCTGGGAATGCTCTGATCAGAGTACTTTTATATGCCTAAGGTCTTGGGCCATGCTACACTAACCTGACTAGATAGTTTAAGCTTACAGTGTGATTAATGATGAACATCTGCTTTTTCTCTGGGGGTCTGGTGCTTGAGTAACTGAAGTCAGCCATGTAGCACTATATGCCTCTGTGACTAAGGCCAAATAAAAACTGTGAACACTAAGGCCTGGGTCAGTGCCCCTGGTTGGCAACACTTCACACATGTGGTTACACATTGTGGTTGGGGGAATTAAGCATGTCCCACATAACTCCATTGAGAGAGGACACCTGAATGCTTGTGCCTGGTTTCCTCTGGATTTGACCTATGTTCCTTTTCTCTTTGTTGATTTTAATATATCTTTCATGTAATAAACTGTAATCATGAATATAATAACTTCTGAGTTTTGTGAATACTTCTAGTGAATCAATGAGTCTGAGAGTGGTCTTGGGCACCCCTGACACAAAATGTAAACTCATTCCCTTTTACTCCACCTTGAGCAGAAGTGGAAGTAGAGACAAGAGTACCATATTTTAACGGTCACTCTGTCCCACACAACTTAACTTTCTAAAGCATCTTGACAAAAAAACATAGAAAAATTCTCTAAATGGCAACAAAGTGATTTCTCCACTCATATATTCAAGTGTCAGCCAGTAAGATGTATTTAGAAGTGTGGGTCTTTTAGGAAGTCTCATTAAAGGGAGGGGTACACCCTTCTTTTCCCCTTCCTCCATCCTTCTGGAGCTCTAACTTCCAAACTGAACGATGAGGTGGAGTTGAGGATATCAGAGTGTAAAGACAGAAGCCTGCTGACAAGAAAAAGGTGCTGCATGCCCTCCACTATGTATCTCTGGGATGCTTTACATGAGGAAGAAATAAATCACTGTCTTGTTTAAGACACTTCTATTAATTTTTTCTATAATATGCCTCATAAACTGGTTCTTACAGTGCCCGAGGTGATTCTGGTGGCCAACTAGGTATGGGAAGCACTGATAGTCCCATCAACAAGCAAACTATTTGGAGCCAGAATATATATAAACATCAAAATGAAAGCATTTGGCTTACGTACTTAAAAGAAAAATGGGAAATCACATCAGCGTAAGTTAGTATTTTTCTTGAAACCCATCACCATGTCAAAAATCCTAAACCAAAAATTACTCATTTCAAAAAATGATCAATGGAAACTTTGTTGTGCCAGCACAGAAAAAAAAAAAAGATTCATTTTAATCTCCGTTGATTGACTGCTAATAGGTTTCTCCATTTTAACTGACATGAATTTTTTACAATATGGCACGATGATGTGAATAAAAATTTACCCAATGTTCATTCGTACACTGTTTTCTGGAAACCTTCCATAGCCATCCTTTGCACACTCCCTGCCTTCAATCCACTCAAACCAAGCTATGTTAAACCCAACTTACCAGGCTGTGGTAGATTACACACTCTGTGCTCCCAAGATACACTATCTCTATCAATATTTTTGGACTTAATTTCAGGATTTATTCTCAGCCTAATATATATTTCAAACAAGAAGACAGCTTAACTCCTCTTTCTCAAAATTTTATAACGTTTCTTCTTTGTAGAAATACTTAGGCACATTTTTCTAACGTTCTTACATTGGACGACTGTTTATAATAGCTGATGTTAAATCGGAGATTCCAGTACACAAGGCACCATTCTAAGAGTTTTTCAAGTTGATCCTGTGATGCCATTACTATTATTATTGCCAGTTTATAGATGAGGAAACAAAATCACAAGGAGGTGAAGTAACTTGCCCAGAAAGTGGCAGAGTGTCTTCAGATTCCATACTGTTAATCACTACTCTACTTCCTCCATGGGCAGCAATAATATTACCTTCATATTTACTTTTAATGTATGTAACTCAAATATTGCAGTATATTCACTGTAAATAATGAAATGAGTTTTGTATTAGGACATATAACAATGTAAATAAGACATGAATAAGTCAGACTTAAAGAAAAATCTATTATCTGTCTGTTACCACAGCACCTAACAAACTAACTGGTATACATTGATTACCTGTTTCGAGGTTAAATGAAAAGAAAGAGGCAAATCTTAGAAATATTGTTAAGGAAACTCTGGAAGGAGGTGATGACAATGAATGAAAGCTGTAAGAGACAGAAAAATAAGTGTATCTCCCATGTCAGGAATTTGTGATTATAAGAGAAAGGGTAACCACAGAAAATAAAAATTGAGATACAGAACTGGCTTAGGAAAAAGTGTTCAATTCTTTTTGACACATCACTTGAGTACTGGTGTTATCTTACAAATGACACATAGACTAAAAAAACTGACAGTGAAATACAGCATGTTACCAGTGCCTTTCAATTGTTGAATTTGAATGAAGTCCAGACATCTTATCTGAAAAGCTAAGATCTTTCCTTAATTGTGAAGAAATCACAGATGCTCTGGTACCAAAAATACAATTTACAACTTAGAAATGCCAAGTAACACTACTTCCATTATAATAGAAATTATATGCTTAACACTTTCAGTTTATAAAATTTTTTACATATATTATTAGATCGTGTGTTCCAATTGAAATCTACACTGTAAAAAAAAGAAAAAAAAAGTCTACTTATGTGCCTGTCTGCCCAACAAGACTTGAGCATATCGACTATAATGAATGGCTATGACTCATCTCAGTACCTTCAGTACCTTGTATAGGTATAACATAAATGAGGCTCACAATGAATTGAATTGCACCTCCTTAGAGTGTTAGAGCTGTAAGGGACCTCCATTTACAGATAGATGAACTTAGGAAGGTGAAAGGAGAACCCAAGTTAAAGGCAGTCAAGATTAGGACCAAGTCTCCTGATTCCATTACTTCACCATATTCATATAAAAATATTACTACAAAGAAGCTACAAAATATTTTGAGTTATCCACTATTTTACATTGCCTCTGACCACACTTCTGACTGGAAGTATATATAAAAGCAGAAATGGAGCAACAATCAAGAAACGTATAAATATTCAGACCAGAGAGAGGCATAATAGGTCAGAAGTTCAGTGTTTCAGATTTTTTGGATAAAACTAGGCTTCTTTTGTTTCCACAGGAAAGATCACATGATCCCCATATTTAAAATAATTCTTTAAGCATTAAAAGTTTTCCATTGCCACTGAAATACTATTCATCTCAAGATGAGTAAATTATCACTGTCACTTTCAATACAAAGCTTCTTGCACTTCAGCTGTCATTTTACAGATTCATAACTGAAAATAAATTTTAAGCAGAGTTACATTGCTGTGTAATGAGTAATAATTTTATCAAATTAGTAGCATTCAGCTTCTAGTGAGATTTATTTTAGTCATAGAATATTTAGTAAAAAGAGCATACAAACAGAACCATTTACCTTTTAAGACTTTTCTAAAATGGGGCATACTACTAGGAAACAATCAGCTATTACTCTCTATTTCAATCTAAATAACTGTAGTAACTTCCAGGTGTTTGATAAAAGGCAATTCCATCACTGTATAGGTCCACATAGTTTCTATAAGCCTTCCTGGCATTTAAACTTATTCAAAGGTATAAACATTTTCCTCAAAAATGATGGATATTAACTTGTAATTAAGGTTATTATGTTAGCATAGAGGAGGATTTGACTTAATGGAAGACTCTCTGTGATGGAAATTAACAAGATTGCTACATAATTACATAACAGAATTAATTGTGAGCAACATTTGTGCTATTTACACACTTGTTAAGATTTAAGGAAGCAAAGGCTGGATGATTAATACATCTCGTAGTATTTACAATGAAGTGAAATAAAAACGAAGTACTAGAAATTATCTGTTTAACGTTATCAGAGAATGAGATATCTCAGACTTCTTTTGCTTTTTTTTTTACATTGAACATAATAACTTTTTATTGGAAAAGGTAAGAAAACTTTAAATACAATGAAATTCAACCCTCCTAAAAATACAGGTTATGGAACTGAAGCATTTGATAACTTTTAAGTATACAAAAAAATGGTGTTTCTCACAATTCATGAATCAGTTCCAAAGTAGAGCTTCTGCCATAACCAGAATCTTGAAATAGGCAAAACATACTAGACTAGCAAAGCAATATCTAATATGAGCAAGGCTGTAGAAATGTCCCGTGTTATTACATTAATTCTATTATTAACATAGCAATATCTTCAGGTTCACTAATATCTTTCTAAAATTATTCCTTGGAAAACTTTTCTTGGAACTATCTTACATTTCACTGTTTTTCACTTTCTAGCCCACTATTTGGTAATTTAAATTAGTTTCAACTGTACTAGAGGAACCCAGAGATCCAAATATTTAATGTTTTAAAAATCTTAATCTTTAGGTGGTCTTTTAAAAAACTGTACTTTTCCAAAACTGCTAGGCAAATAGCCAAAGATAAAAAGAAAAATGTCCAAAAATGTGATAGATGAATCATACTATGGGTAAATTAAAAGCAGGAACAGCTAAAAGTGTTGCCTCTAAAAAAGGAATGCAGAGAAGATGGAGAGAGCTGCAGAGAAGTCAGTGTTGTCGGAGCTGGACCCAGCTCCAGCGGGTACTGGAGAGCCTACAGTTAACATTTTTTCCCAACTTCATGTTTTTGGGGTGTAAAACCTGCTGTGGAGGATGTATCTACCCCCTGGTAATCAGCAAACACTACAAATCATGGCTTCCCTGCTCCCCGTCCCCCTTTCTCCACTCCCAATCAGTAGTTTACCAGCCTATCACTGGGAGGAATAATAAAGAGCACCACTGATTTCCTTAAAAGCTTTTCTTTATTTTTTATTTTTATTTTGTCCATTTGTTACACTAATTAAATTACATTTAAAGATGCCTTTATGGGCTTCCCTGGTGGCGCAGTGGTTGAGAGTCCGCCTGCCGGTGCAGGGGACGCGGGTTCGTGCCCCGGTCCGGGAGGATCCCACGTGCTGCGGAGCGGCTGGGCCCGTGGGCCATGGCTGCTGAGCCTGCGCGTCCGGAGCCTGTGCTCCGAGACGGGGGAGGCCACGGCAGTGAGAGGCCCACGTACCACCAAAAAAAAAAAAAAAAAAAAAAAAAAAAAGATGCCTTTATTAAAACAATGGGATAATTCAGAGATTATTCCACAGGATTCACTGGGCAGCAAGGTAATCATAACATTTCAGTGACAGTACCTTAATAACATGGAAAGAACTCAAAGTTCCATATTAATCCAAAGTAGTTCCCATGGATATTAAAAGGCACTGGTGAGCTTGAGTAATAGCATGAGCATTTGCATAACTAGTCAATGTAATTTAATATCCCCAGAAAAGTTGACTCAAAGAATAAAAGTTATCAAACCCAAAGGTTGTATTTTTAAACCATAGGTGAATATGGAGGTATACTATTTTAAAATTGAGAAATGAAATATTTACATAGACTCCTGATTTATTTCATTTTCAGATTAACTGAGAACTAGACAAATTGCTTTGTTTTGAACATTGTAGAGCAAATTACAATTACACAATATGCAACTCTTAAGTATTTGCCATTGTAGCATAATTAATTCAAAATTGTATTAGTACTAAAGATGCAAAAGAGACAATGGTTAGGCTTATATAAATTAACCACAGATCATAGCCTTGTAATGATTTTTTTCTAATTCTCAAATATGAACTGATTGTCTTGACAGTGGCATCATCACTGTTATAAAGTAGAATTTGAAGAATAATGTCCTTCAGTCAAGGGATCCAGTGAATGTTTTATAACAAATGTCTAAATGTATAGAAACTAAAGAAAAAAATATATATATATACATATAGAATCCCAAAGCCAATTCCAGTTCTGCAGTCCATTTTGCCTATTTTTCCTAATTTCTCCAACAATTAAAGACTGTGTCCTGTCAGAGATCAACATAGCCTGGCAAAGGGCAAAACTGGTCAGTTGACACCATGTTGAGAAGTGATTGATGAAACCTCATCAGCTCCCCTCCACTGCAACCATCTGGCCTGCGGATTAGAAGCCATTCATACCTTGTTTCATTTACACATGTGAAGGACTCCTTGAAGAACTGAATATAAAACATCTTATTGAGAAATTTTGTGAATGCATACAGTGGGAAAAAATGAGGTAACGTTTGAAGGACTTCCCACTCCTGTACTTCTTTTACTCCTCATTTTCATGTCATGTATTTTAATGTCTGAATAAAGAGCAATGTAAAACTGGGCTCATATTCATAGATTTTAGTTTCCAGTTCACTACTGACTTTAGTCGAACCATTTAACCTTTCTATGCCCTTGGTTTTATCATTTCTGAAACTAATATATCTTTGTAAGGCTGGAAACATGTTTTTAAGTAAGGCAGGGAGGAAAAAAGTGCTGTGAGTACACAGACCCACATTCACCCTTCTTAACTCTAACACTGCAAGCTCCTGTACTTACACCTGTCTTACACTTGACCCATTTAAGCCAGGAGAGCCCTCCTCTACCTGTCCCTAGAAACAGACACCTAACTCATTTTTGGCCCCTGAATTACAGGAGATTGGAGTGAAGGTGGGAGAAGATTATAACACAACTTACATGTATCTCTTTATTATCATTTAATAAAATGAAAATAGTGTAAAGCTAAATCACCAAGCTGCATGAATGTGGATTTATAACATGCATACTTTAATTCTAACACCATAATTCTGAACCATCACACCCAAGCACTCTTCACCTTCTGTCCTAATTTATACTTATTTGTCAATTTGCTTCAAATTCCATTCTGATGTCATAAGCTCATTGAAGGGAGACGCATTTATCTTTTTAGCCAGTTCCCACATGGTACTTAATGTAGAGCTTAGGATATAGCAGATACTTAACAATTACTTATAAAACTGAATGAAGGTATATACCTTGTTGGTAACTTTAGCTTTGGAAAAATACATATTTAATTTTTAGTGTAGATTTTAGAATGTATCTACTTGGTTCTTTATCATATTTGATAATAAACATATTTTCCCCTCATACAACGACTGTACATGTCTGTAAGTTAAAGAACTTCGTGATAATATCAGCTTCCAGATGCATTTGTTCTTCATTCATTTGTTCCAATCAATAATAGTATGAGGCAGACAGGACAATGACCATGATCTCCATTTTATAGATACAGAAATTAGCTTAATTTGACAAATCTATACAGTGGCAGAACTAGGACTTTAACAGCATATTTAGGGTTCTCTAAAATATATTATGATATTTAACCCTAATTACTTCCTTAAGCTATGGATGTGAATTTAATAAAGATCTTCTCTTTTACAAACTTTAGCTATCTCTACTTCCAAAATCTCATCCTTCCTTCCCTTGCTTCCTTCCACAAATATCCCAGCTTTTTTGCAATTCATATTAAAATCTGTATTCATTTGCTAGGGTTGCCATTAAAAAATACCACAAACTGGGTGGCTTAAAACAACAGGCTCACAGTTCTAAGGCCTATAAGTCTGAAATTAAAGTGTCAACTGGCCATATTTCCTCTGAAACCTGTAGGTTGTCTCTTGGACACTCTGGTGTTTGCATACAATCCTCTGCATTCCTAGGCTTGTAGATGCATCACTCCAATCCCGGCCTCCGTAGTCATATGGCCATCTTTCCTCATGTATCTTCACATCATCTTTCCTCTGATTCTCCTCCTTATAACTCTGCATTCCTGTCATCTACCAACCCCTTGGTCACCACACCACCCTCTGCCCAAATTCAGTGAAAATTTAACATCGAGTTTTCTTTCCATACCCTCCATTCTTTTCAGCAGTCCAGTGACTTCAACAGCCACTTAGATCATCCAGCATCTGCCTCTTACTCAACAGTCTCACCAACAATTTTTTTTTTCTTCCACATCACTTCAGCCACCATCTCCCTTAGCCTTGTTATTAATTATTGCACCACCTCCAAAAGCTTTATTTCAAACACACCACTCTAATCTTCACCTCTTATACTCTTCCCTCTTACAAAAATTCTTTGACCTTACTGAGACTGCCAATCCATTGACTGCACCCCTGGTATTCTGACTTCCCTCATCTTCAAAACACCCTTAACTCCCTTCCCCTCTCTCACATCAACTTCATTGCCCAGGCAAATCTGAACCCAATTAAGCCCTTTAACTACTTTCTCTAGCTACCCAAGCAGCTAAAAGTGGCTGGAGAATTCCCAATTATGTTCACTGTTCTCATGTTAAATTTTTGACAAATTTCAAATGGAAAACAAACACTGCGTAACAATTCTACTCTACTTTCTTATTGTTTTCATTCTCCCACTTTGCAGAAAATCTATTCATAGTTTCGTCTGTTCTTCAAATCTATATTCCATTTTCCTCTTAGCCTCAGTTAACGATATTGCCTCATACGCTTACTGAGAAAATAAAAACCATCAGATGGGAACTCCCTCAATTTCCCACCACCCAATATACCACCTCTCTACTTTTTCTACTCTAATGCTTATATTATCAATCCTATTCCCTCTCACCAAAAGAATCCTTTCATACATGTAATTATCCCTCCTATGTATTCAACACTGGTGTCTCTTTCCACTGGATCTCTTCCATTAACACGTGTATATGCTCTTTTATCCCCTTCCAGCTACTTCCCTATTTCCATGTTCCTCTTTACAGCAGAATTTTTCCCCAGAGTTATCACTTGTCATACTATCACTTCCTTATATTCTGTTCTCTTCTCAGTCCACTCTTATTGGCTCCTTTCTCCAAGCTAGCTATTGTCAAGCTCACGATTTCTCCATGTTAACAAACTAAAGAATCTTTATGCCCTCATCTTACCCTCTCAACAGCAATAAAGACAGCTGACTTTAACACATCCTTCCTCTTTCCCTGGTCTCTGTGATACCAGACTCCTCAGCCCCTTGTCTAGCTCCACTGTCTCTAAGTGGTTTTAGCCCCATAATTCTCCAATATCCATCTTCACTAGGACTGCTTCACTGATCTTCAGATGCTTATTTCCAGCTGCCTATCTGGTATCTTCACTTTGATATCAAATAGGGATTTCAAACTTAATGCCATTACATACAACACCTGTATCTCCCTCACACCGGTTACTTCTTTTTGCTCTTCAAACTAAGTTCTAGCCTACCTCTTTGATTTGCTTTCTTCTTTAACTCAAAAGCCATGGCAGACTTCTGGTCTTTCAGGTTTGAGTTCAAAAGTCACCTCCATAAGGAAGCCTGCTCTGACTGCTACATATAAAGAAGGCTCTACTAGTCATTCTGCATCATTTTACTCTGGTTTACTTTTACCAAAACTCGTCATACTGTCTAAAACTAACTGCACATTTTAAAGTTTTTTTACTGTCTATTACTCGCCTACTGTAGTGCAATTTTATTGAAAGCAGAAATCTTTTTGGTCTTGTTTGCGGATGTGTTTCTGAAATCTAGACCAGTGCCTAGCACACAGTAAGAAATTTATAAATATTTTTAAATGGACAAAACAAAAAAGTAGATTTCTGTGTTTTTAAAATATCAAAACACCATATTTTCAGAGATACAATGTCCACTGGAGTCAAAACAATAATTAGTAGCCATTATTAATATTTTAACAGCTGACATTAATTACACAGTTGCTATGCGTTAGAACTATTAAAAATATGTAGTATTGAATATGCACTATTTCCTTCAACCATACAACAATCTTATGATATAGGTACTATTACTGCCCCGATTTTTCAGGCAAGGAAACAAACAAAAAAAGTTATTTGCTAAGGTCAAAAACTAGTAAGTGGCAGAGCTAGGATACAAACACTAGCGCTCTCATTCCAGAGCCTATACTCTTAATCACTAATCCATGCTACCCTTTCATTACAATTAAAATAAATAATAATGATCCATTACATATTACCAATAAATATTTTAATAGGTTAAGTCTACTGATCTATTGCCATTTCTGAATTTATCTGAGGGTAGTTTTAGTGGATGGTATGTTTCCAAAATAGCATTAGTTTTGTTCTGATTTTGTAATTCATTAGCACTTAATTTTCTTAAAATCGGTGATATTTCTACTGTTCTTATTTGTATTTATTTTCTCTTATTATTACATTAAAATTCTGTTAACATAATTTGTTTAAAAGAAAATGCAAACTATTTTAAAATGTGGAAAAATGTTCAAACTTACAATATTCAAATAAATGCAAATTGAACTAATCAGACAGTTTTCATCAAATTGTTTATTTAAAAATTAAAAATCAATATTAACCTTCAAGGGTATCATTTCATACACATTCATACACTGATAGCAGCCATATGAATTTGTACAACTCAAAAATATTTCAAATCCTTAAAACAGTCATACCTGCAGTGGATAATTTCTCTTCTAGAATCCTTTCATGATAATGTGATCTTAAACATGTATAAAAATATTTTAAAGTTTTGTTTATTACTGTCTAGTTTTGGCGTGAAGGGGTGATGGGCAGTAATATTCATGAACATATGAGAATTTTCTTCTACAAATGTTTTTATCTCTTTCAAACAATATAGAGGCTTAAGCATACCAATGTTCAGAGTTCAGGTTGCAAGTAAATTTTAGCTTTAAAATGAAGCATGAATCAAAGTTATTTTGGGTCTTCCCTAGCGGTCCAGTGGTTAAGACTCCATGCTTCCAACGCAGGGGGTACAGGCTGGATCTCTGGTCGGGGAATTAAGATCCCATATGCCACGAGGCACAGCCAAGAGATTAAAATTTGAAAAATAAAGAAAAGAAAATGTTTTTTTTTAAGTTATTTTGGTTAACACATCTAAGACAAAAAAAAGTTTTGCTTTATTAAATTTGTCATGTGAGAAAACTGTGTTGAGGCAAAAGTAGTTACACTAACTGCCCCTTTTCTCTTCCTAAGTACTATGAGGAAAAGAAAAAGGAAAAAATTGCAAACATACATGTGCTTGTGTGTACACACAAACACACACACACAACTCATTCTTCTGATATAAAGACCTAAGGTGAAAGAATCCTTTGAGAATCTGGCCTGACAGAGTGATTTTAAAGGTGGGGCTACAATGTAAAAGTTACCATCCTTGGTCACATGTTGGGACATCTGCAGTTGGTGTTACATTTATTCATTTGCAATCACATCCTGAGATTTATTCATTCAAGATAACAACTTGAATCCCAACCTTACTCATCCTGTTCTCCCAGGGCAGAAAAAATAAGGAACCATCATCAGGCAGTAAAGTCACAATCTAGAAATAAGCATCAGATCAGGACTGAATGCAAATCAAGTCATATCCACATCAAAGGAAAGGACATCCAGATGCCTGAGTGTTCCATAGCCTTGTGTCAGTGGTGGGAGGATGAGGCAAATGGGTGATTGGTTCCAATTCCATTTTGTCCTTTCTTTGTACCCAATAATGAGACATTTTTCCATTTAAAAAATACTTTTTAAAAATGCTTAATTCAGTTGAATCATTGTAGGTTAGAAGGGCAGAACTGACATGCACTACAAATCATTAAAGCCACCCTCTCAAGTATATTTACATTTTAAGAATTTTGTTGAAGCATTATTTTTAATAACCACACTAAAAACAAATGTCTGTTAATAAATGTTTTCAATAAACTTTGGTATCTCCACTCCCAGAGAATCATGCTGCCTTTTAAATAGTAAGAATGTAGGGAAATACTTCTGACAGGATAAAAAAGCAAGTATAAAATTATATATGATTCCTTCTCTTTTTTTTGCATGTATGTATTATAGATTTTTGGTCTGTGGTTGATATGAGGTTTATATATAACTATATATATATACATATATATATATGTATATATATATGTTTTAAGTTGCTGATTTCTTAATTTCAAATGCATTTTAACGACCCTGCATTTTTACTCCCCACCCCCTCACTACTACTGTTTTTGACATCATATTTTACATCTTTTTGTTTTGTGTATCCTATTGCAGATATAGATGATTTTACTACTTTTGTCTTTTAACCTTCTTACTAGCTTTGTATGTGGTGGACTTGCCTTCCCCAATGAGCTTTTTCCTTTCATAATTTTCATGTTTCTAATTTTGGCCTTTTCTTATTCCCTTAGAGAACTCTCTTTTACGTTTCTTGTAAAGCTGGTTTGGTGGTGCTGAACTCTTTTTCCTTTGCTTGTCTGTAAAAACTTTTGATTTCTCCATCAAATCTGAATGAAAGCCTTGCTGGGTAGAGTATTCTTGGTTGTAGGTTTTCCCCTTCATCACTTTAAATACATTATGCCTGCAGAGTTTCTGCAGAAAAGTTAGTTGATAGCCTATGGGAGTTCCCTTCTACATAACTCATTGCTTTTCCCTCATTGCTTTTAATATTCTCTATCTTTAATTTTTGCCATTTTAATTACAGTGTGTCTTCGTGTGGTCCTCTTTGGGTTGATCCAATTTGGGACTCTCTGTGATTCCTGGACCTGGATGTCTGTTTACTTTCCCAGGCTAGGGAAGTTTTCACCTATGATACCTTCAAACATGTTCTCTTCCCTTTCTCTCTTCTTCCGGGACCACTATAATGGGAATATCAGTGAGCTTGATGTTGTCCTAGAGGTCTCTTAAACTGTCCTCATTTCTTTTCATTCTTTTTTCCTTTTTCTGTTCAGCTTCAGTGATTTCCACTGTCTTCCAGCTCACTGATTTGTTCCTCTGTATCATTTCATTTACTGTTGATTCCTTCTAGTGTATTTTTCATTTCAATTATTGTATTCTTCACCTCTATTTTGTTCCTCTTTATATTTTCTAACTCTTTGTTATAAACTTCTGACTTCTCACTTTGTCCATCCATTCTTCTCTCAAGTTCTTTGATCATCTTCACAATCATTACTTTGAACTCTTTATCTGGAAGACTGTCTATCTCTTCACTTAGTTTTTCTTCTGGGGTTTTACGTTGCTCCTTTGTTTGGAACATGTTCCTCTGTCGCTTCACTTTGCCTAAGTTGCTGTATTTATTTCTATGTATCTGGTAGGTTGGTTATGTTTCCTAACCTGGGAAAAGTGGCCTTCTGTAGGAGATGCCTTATGCATCCCAGCAGTATACTCCCCTCTGATCACCAGAGCTATATGCATTAGTGGTGCCTCTATGAAGGCTGCATGGGTACTTCTGTTGTGGCAGGCTGACTACTGTGGATGGCCTGGCAGGCGTGGCCAGCCCTTCGTCCAGTTGGTTGCCAGGCCTTGCCTTGTGCAGAGGCTGCTGGCTACTGGTTGGCAGCACTGGGTCACAAGATAGCTGGCTGTGGAACCCCTGGGGGTCCTGGGACTAGTACTGGCTCGGTAGGCAGAGCTGGGCTCTGGAGTGGGTGGACGAAGCACTAAGGTTCCTGGATCTAGTGTTGGTCTGCTAGTTTGTGGTGCCAGTTCTGACACAGCAGGCTGTGGGTTTCTGGGTGTCCCAGACCTGGTGCTGGTGTGCTGGTGAGTGAAGCTGGAAATCAGGGCAGCTGGCTGAGGAAACATCTCAGAACTGATATTGGCCTGCTGGTGGGTGGGGCCAGGGTTGGCAGGGCCTGAGGCTTGTGCTGGACACTGGCAGGTGGGTCCAGGGGTCCCAGGGCTAGTGCCAGCTCACTGCTGGGCAGAGCCAAGTCCCAGGGTCTCTGACTGCAGGGCCCCAGGGTGTCCCAAGGCTTGTGTTAACCCACTGGTGAGTGGCCAGCCCTGGGGTGGCTGGCTGAGGGGCCCAAGGTTTCTCGGAGCTGGTGTTAGCCTGCTGGTAGGAGGGCTCAGGGCCCACTGGGTCCCAGTGCTGGTGGTAGCCCGCTGGTAAGTGAGCTGGGTCCTGCCACGGCAGGCTGCCAGGTGCAACTGACCTGGGACTGGTGTCCACATACTGGTGTCCACATACTGGGACCCAGGGGGTTCTGGAACTAGTACGTGTCCAGTAAAGAGCTGGGAAACAGCTGATTCCTTGAGTCTCTGGTTGAAGGGCGCTGGGGTGTCCCACTTCTAGTGCCTGCTCCCTGGTGTGTGGCATCAAGTCTTAGGCCCTCTGATGGACAGGGCCATGCCCAGGAGAGGCTGTGGGTTCAGGGGGTCTTAAGGCAGCCTGCTTGCTGGTGGGTGGGGCCATGCGCGCACGTGTGTGTGTGTGTTCGTGCGTGCATGTGTATAATGGAATATTACTCAGCCAAAACAGAGAATGAAATTTTGCCAATTTTTCCATTTGCAATGACACGGATGGACCTTGAGGGTATCATGCTTAGTGAAATAAGTCAGAGAAAAACAAGTACTGTATGTTATCACTTACATGTGGAATCAAAAAATAAAATAAAACACAGCAAATGAATGAAAATAACAAAAAAAGAAACATACTCACTGATACAGAGAACTAGTGGTTACCAGTAGGGAGAAGGAATCAGAAAGGGGCAAGATAAGGGTAGGGGATTAAGAGATACAAAATACTATGTGTAAAATAAATAAGCTACAAGGTTATATTGTACAGCACAGGGAATATAGCCAACATTTTATAATAACTTTAAATGGAGTATAATCTATAAAAATTTTGAATCACTACGTTATACACCTGAAACTAATACAATATTGTAAATCAACTATACCTAAATGAATATTATACATGATTAAACTATTTAGGGAAAAAAACCTCATGTATAGGAAAATACTAAATTACTATCAGCATGACTGTTTCATGTGGTATGACTGTATGTTTGGGATCTTCTTTTCACTTTTTTTTGCATCTTTTAAATCTTCTGTAATGATCATGAAAAATAATTAATTTAGAGAAATTTTTAAAAATTATTGAAAGTTAACCCCCAATAAAGAGTATTTTGCTGTGAATGTTGTTATGCTTTAATCCTAGGGATCTGTGAAGAGAACTGAATGACTTTTTCTTCTTTGAATTACCAAGGATTTCAAACTTTTCACCAGCACTTCCCAAAATCTGTCATGGAAGAACATTTGGAAGAAGATTCCCAAAGCTTTGAGGACACTGTGGTGCAAAGAGTCAGAGAAAGGTAACTTGAATTTCTGTGGGGCTGGGAATCCACTATCTGTACTCTAGTTTCCGTTGACAGTTATCAATCAAAAAGCACACTGGAGAAACTGATTCCTTTCTGGAATCTCTGGTCTTAATTCCTAGTTAAATACAGCATCACTCTACAGACACACAAAAATATGAATTTATTAATTCCAGATCACCCTCACAGAACTCCAGCCATATAAAGAAGGATCGGACTTTTTCTGTGTGCTCAGGAGAGATTTAGACTTAACTCATTCATTTGATTAAAAAAGAAAAGGAAGCAAGCAAGCATGAAGAAAGTTTAAAAATCAGGTGAATAAGTATATCAAATCCTTATAGCTGGTATAAATGGTGCACTTAATCCTACCTAGCATGTAAAATACAGTAGCTCCACACCACTACCTTGCATTTCCTTAATATGATCACCCAGCAGGTCACGTTTCCAAACGATTTCACCATTGCCATATTGTATCACAAACCATCCGTAAAAGACTGATCAATAGCAAACTCATTGAGGAATCAGCAAACTCTTCACAGTGGTTGAATGATTTCCACAAGGTCAGACAGCAAGGGATCTCACTTATGGAGCAAAAATATCCCCAGGCTTGGCCCCTATCCCAGGATACTTCTTTTAATTAACATATAGTAAATACACATTATCTTCTATTGTTTTGCTGAAGATTTCCTCATGGTCTTTAATTAAACATACTAACATTTCTAAAGTTTTAACATGCTACTATGGTCAATTTTTAATATCATTCAAAGGATTTCACAAAGACTAAACAAACAGATCTACTTAGATGAGACAATCTTGAGTAGGTAAAACAAGTTGAAAACTGGAGGATGAAGTTTTGGGAGAGAGGTGAAGGTGGGGAAGGGCATGGGGAGGATCAGCAGAGAGTGGTAGGTAATAAAATATTGGGGGAGGGAGAAGTACAGTCAGGCTCCATCCTTGAGCACCATCTGTATAAATCAGGCCTGGAGTTGACATGTAATTTTGTGTGGGTCCCCTGAGAAGTGGCCCTCAGGGCTTCATTATTGATGAAGAGATTTTTCTTCAAAGTGGCCTAGCCAGGAGTACCTCAAGGGGACATTCATAAGCACTCATAATATCAATTTCCAAGCACCTGGGAGGTAGGGACACGGATTGTCTCTTTAATTATTATGATAGAGGTAGAAGATAGTGAGAATGCTATTACACAACCAAGCTGAAATCCTCAAAGAAATTAAATTACCATAACCTAGTATACAAAGTTTATTATCTGAGTCATCCTTTAGAAAGGGCACACTTTACCTTTTCCTGGTGCAAAATAGGTTATCTCCAATTCCCTCCTTCCTAGGAATTCAAAAAGTTATAAATACAGTGTGTGCAGGGATGCTTAGAAGTCCGGAAAGAAACTCTCTTTGAAGCTAATATGCTCACTTAGAGAAACTATAAGTTTAGTCCAGTTTACACAAAGAGATATGGAGTTGGACACTTTTTCTTAAAATAATTGTATAGGGATTTCTTTTCAGAAAAGGATAACACCAATCCCTTCTACATATCATTGAGAATGCCAAGAAACCATTTTCACCAATGCTTGCGCCTGATCTCGTCACAAAAACACTCAGAAAAACACCAAAAATATCAATCCATATGTACACTGCAGTAAAACAGCAAGGGTTAGGAGGTAGGAGAACAGTCAATGCTGAATCTGAATCTTATTCCCCAGAGATTTAGATGTGGATAATCCTATATAGACAAAGCCTGTGCCACATACTTCCTTTGAATCTCCTGCAGCTTACACTAGAGGGTTGGTAATACAGTGGGTATTAAAAATATTTTTTAAATAGAAATAAAACTCAACATGAAGAAGGTCTCTTTAATTTGACCTGAATTTTAAAAACTCCCCCATCTCACTGGTAATACTGACCAAAAGAATTCAGGAATTTTCTCATAAGTCATGTCTGCAAAATTTTTTCATCTGTAATAAGCCTCACTCATAATTCTTTTAACTTCATTAACTCTCCCTTTCTTCACGTATTTTAACAGCTTTTGATACCACTAGTTAATTCTTGGAGTTGAACAACATTCTAGCCAAATGACATTTACATAACACAGATGATATATGCAATAATAATATTTACAATTACTACCATTCAAAAAGCACATATTTTAAGTGACAGATGCTGTCTAAGGCATTATATGTACATGACTCCAATTAATCCTTATTTATTAAATAAAATTAAATTAAATTAAAGTTAATAAATTAAATCCTTAATTTATTGCATGAAATAAATTAAGATTAAAACCAACTGACAGAGGAAGAAATGACTGATAGTCCAGGAAACAACTTGACCACAATCACACAAATAGAAAAATAACAGTGTCAGGATTTGAACTCAGGACCGTTTTAACACAATTTTTGTTTGTTTGTTTGTTTTGGTTTATTTTTCAAACTAACCATGAAATGAAGCTTGATTTTGTGAAATACAAAATAAAAATTTTTATACAAAAATAATGAGTTCCTAACATCAATATATAGATAAGTGTGGTGAAGAGTCTGAAAGAAGTTATATGTTGAGTTAAATACAGCTGTTTCCTATCTACTAGTATAACATTTTAATTAAAAGCAATGGAAGCAGTAATAATTATAAACCACAGGAAAGACATAATCCTATTAAGAGTTATCAGTAGTATAATTGGCTCCAGGATATCTGTGAACACCCACATTATTGATGTTTGAGGCCAAAAAATACCTCTGTCTTAACATGGAGGATTAAGAGCAAATGAAGTCCAGAAGGCAAACACGTCACATTTGAATATCAAAATCCTGATTACAGATAAATTTATAACCTTAGAATGCCTTATTAAATATTTTTTTAATTAAGGCAGGATATGAATGACACAGAACTTTCCTTACAGTTTTAAGGACTGAAGATTTCTTCCTCCTATATATCATTGTGTCCATTTAGCTAAGAGGCAGAAAAGCAAATTGGCCAATTCTACTTTTCAATCTCTTTGGCCACACTGAAGCCTAGACTATATCAAATCTCTTACAGTTCCTTTGTCACATTATTTCATGACGATTTTTTTTTAGTCTCATTGTCTTCAATTTTAGTGTTTCTAATTTTCTGACTTAACTTTATGCTAATTACTAGAATTCACCCACAGTGACCACACATGTTTACCTTATTGGAAGGTCTATTTTTCAGCTCTTGTGTTGTTGCTTGTTTATATACAGAGTTTGGTAAAATGCTGTATTCCAACAGTTTAGGAAAGATATGATTGCTTAATGATCATCCAGTTATCTCAGCATTCTGACTAGAGATCTTCTTGGTATTCTTACTAATTCCTTACTGTAAATGTAGAGCTTTCCAAAACTGGGTTTTCCTTCTAGAATGTAAGAAAGGAGACTATTGAATTTTAGCACATTTTAACAATTAAGCAATCAGTCAACACTATCTGCTATGATTAAGATTAAGCAGATCCAATCTAAAAATCTCCCTAGTGATAGATTCATCATTAGTCATTAATCTCACAGTTTTTAATTAAACCACTGAAACTAGCCATCTACTTCACATGTAGGAGGTAAAATTCTTTTTAAAACTGTAATGGAATACATACATAACCATCCTTAACTACAGGAATGTGTAGTACCTTAAAACTACAAGGAGCTATCATTGGAATAACTCTCCAAATTTGGAGTAACTTTCCAAATCACATAATCAGACACATTTCTACCAACCAGCTAAATTCGTTAGAAAGGAGAAATACTTTAAAATAAAATTAAGTATTGTCCACGGGACAGCTTAAAATAAGGAGAACAAGCACATTTTTAACAACTCAAACTCACAAAACAAATTAAAAAAAAATTTTTTTTAATGCTTTAAAAGCCTTGGCAAGTCAAGATAGCATTCCCAGAGATTTGTGGTGCCCAATCAATAAAAGGAAGGAGACAAAAATGGATGCAGTAAAAAACATTTAAGTTTAAATAAATAAATAAATAACCCATAACTTCTGCAAAGTTGAATCCTTATTCTCTCCTTTGGATCTATGCACCTCCTCCCTCCCCAGGGGCAAAAGTAGTTATGATAAAGGGCATTCTGAAATATCTTTTGCCATCTCTACCAATTCATAAGCCTGTTTTTAAAATTCTCCTGAAAATTTACTTTCTCCAAGTTGTTTCCATTATACTGCCATTTCCCAAAGCCATCGTTTTATTATCTTATTTTCTTAATTAACAAACACAGAAAATTCTAGATTATCTTCTCAAATGAATAGAAGTCACAGTATCGGTAATTCAGAAACCATTTCTACTTAACTCTAAAAGCATTATGATTTTGTGGACATTGGACTAAAATCATTTTCTTATTCAACATAAATTTGAAATGAGTTTATAACTCCTTATGAATCATTAACTGATAATTCTAAGAATAGACCTTGATTTGGGATTATGGAAACAGTAAAGGGGTGGACAGCAATTTAGTTCAGCTATAAATACTTACCAAAATTACTAATATCCAAAGAATTAATTAAAAGCTCACTGTACCTGCATACATTTTCACTCTGCTATACTTTTACAGTAAATTCTCAATTACCCATGTCAGTGGAGGGGAACAAGACATTGAACAAAAGTGAACTCTTCCAAAATCATTCTTACTTGCTTTTAAAAGTGCAGATATTGACAACAGACCAGTTGTCAGTTCAAACTAAATGAATTATTGTGAAGGTATTGCTGAGGTCAGGGAACGTGATCAATGTCTGATATTCACCTTTCTTAAAACCTTCGCAGGAGAATTTGTATTCAAAAGTCAGTCTTGACAAAATTTAGCTAAATCCAAAAAGTAAGCCCACAAAGCAAAATATCTTTTTAAAGTATATAGCTACCATTAATGAACTTTAAAATAGTAGTTATTTCACAGGCAGTGATTTTCCTAAGATATTTGTTCTATATTTTTATTTTTTAACATGTTTTGTCCTTTTCCTAACAAGATGTGAAGTTGTGACATTTATTTACTAATTTTACATCTTGTCTATGTTTATATCTTGTCTATTTTATATCTTGTTTATTATCTTGTCTATGATTATTTTCCTTACTTAGCAGATTATGCAGATGTGACACAGAGAAGCTAGGTAACCTAAACAACGTCACCTATCTAAAAAGGGGTAGACATAGACCTCAACCACAGGCAGTTTGCTCCAGATCCCAGGCCCTGAACCACATTAATAGGTCTGGAGAAATGTCTGACTTCTCATACATCTGCTACCATTACTACAATTACAATAATTTTTTAGTATATGAGCTAGATTCTATTGCCTAGTATCTATTACCTACTAATGCATCCTTGCTATGCCTATCTTCCGGCCCAGGGATATTTCAGTTTTGGAGTCTGGTGACCTTCTGACTGTTTTTTATGCTCCCAACCCTTCAAACCCTGATGCACTATTGGATTGAGGCTAGAAATATGGAGTGAGCACACAAAACAACTTTGTAAGCCTCAGTAACTTTTTTCCCCAGAAACAAAAATATTTCTTGGCTGCTTCACTGAAACCTGAGGTTCTATAGGTAGCTTAAGGAGAAAATTTAGTCACTATTAAAGCGGGTTGTCACCATCACCTTCTGTTCTTTTCACATTCATCAACTGAACACTTACTGTTTTACACTGATAATTTTTTTTAAAGATTACGTGCTTCTCCACATATTTGAGACAAGGCAATGGTCACAAGCAGATCAACCTCTAGACAATGATTTTAAAGAATTCATTCAAAAAAGGCAAATCCAATGTATACATTCAAATTTGATAGAAAATTGAACCTTCATAATTCATTTTGACTCTTCCAAAAAAAAAAAAATGAGCTTTGGTGAGTCAATAGGATCACCTGAGACATCTATGCTTGGATGTATTCCTCTAGATTTAATGTATTTTTCCTCACTGCATTATATTTTAATGATTAATTTCACACCCTTTCATGGTACTCTAGCTCCTGAATCGTGCATATTACTTTGAGGGAAAAGAAAATTCCCATGCATGATGAAAGATGTTACTGATTAAAGTGTGGTGCATATATGAACTACATAAAAGCTGAAAAAGCTTGAATGCCACTATTCTATATCAAGTAATATTGGGCCAACTAAGCTTAGATTAAGGGGAGTAAATGTGAGGGCCTGACCTTCTTAAATGGTCTTAGTTGAAACAATTCATGAAATTAAGCTGGTCGTTAATGTTTCACTGGCATCTTTTTCCTTAGTGTAATATGGTTATGAACTGATTTCATGGACAACTGCGAAATAGATAAATTCAAAAGCCAAAAGCCATCTGCCCTCTGACATTCTTATCTCTGAAATCGGTACATCACTACTACCTAATACTGTCAGAAACGTACTATTTGACTTAGCTTCAAAAGGGGGGGGGCGGGGCAGAGGGGGCATTTGGTGAAGTCAAAGTAACAAGGACCAAAAAGGACAATGACATAAATCAAGTATCTTTTACCCTGTGCATGAATAAACATTGGGTTAAATATATCATATTGATCAATATAAAAAAGTAAACTATCCACAAGAGAAACTACAAGTAAATTAAGTAGACATGTCCACATAATATACTTTGGCTCTTATTACCACAGTGGATTTTTCAACCCAAGGTATGGAATCTGGAGAAAACACTACTATCATCCCCCAAACAGAACACAAAGTTCCTTCAATCACTGACAGAGAGAACACGGAGGCAACACAATGGCAAGAAGCAGCTCTTCTGCAAACAGGTGGTTTTAAAATTTTACTTAAGCCACTGAAAGGACTGAGGAAAGGAAAATTTTTTCATTCTAAGGAAAACATAGGCGTGCACATACACACGTTTTACCAGCATAGGAGACTCAAATCTTAAAAAGCCCCAAACAAAACACAACAAAAAACTACAAAGCAGTTTATTTTAGCTCAAAAGTGCTGACATTGGGTTAGTACGTCTAAAATCACTGTTTGTTATTATATCTGTCTCATCGCATACATAAAGGTCTTAGGGAGAAGTCAAAGGAAATGGTCATGTATTTCAGGGAGGACTTTATTCACAGGAAGAAAGATGACATTTTTACAGAAACAGTGCAAGAGAGAATCAAAAACTGTTGACGAGAGGAAAATACAGTTTATTTTGTATTTCTGAAGGCACTGTATTTTTCATATTTTCAATACCTTATCCCATTCTTCTCTATGTTATTTTCATAAGCAATACTAAGGCTAGCAGGGGCTGCTATAGCTGACACACAGATCTTTATTTCTATACTTTGCAAATATGCATTATTCCGCGACTGGAGGTGGGGCAGCAGACTGGAGGTGTCCGGAAACGCGAACGCTTACAGGGGCAAAGGGGAAGGTGCGGGATAGACTGCGTGAGAAATGAGCGCTCCTTTGAGAAAATCCATCTCTCTCGAACACTCGTGGTTCTTCAGTCACTGCCACTCAAAGACTTCTTTAACCCCCACTCCGAAGTAAACAGCCAGGTCCCAAGCCAAAGAACACCCCTACCGTCGCGGACCCCCCACTTCCCTCCCTGCCAGCCCACACGGGTCTCTGGCTCCTCGCTCCTCCGCCTCCCCGCAAGGCCTCCCGCGAAGGCAAAGTTTCCCGCCTCTCCCACTTTCCCCGGCCCTGCTGTGGCCGCGGCGGCCTTCTGGGCACCCGCCAGCTGCGTCCCCCTCCCTCCCTAGACGAGCCCGCGCGCAGTCGGTACCTCGATGTCCACCACGTCCTTGCTTAGCACAGAGGCCATGGCGTTGCCCACAGCCTGGAGTCTCCTACAGACGAATCCACCCCGCGTCCTCAGGCTCCAGCCGGAGAGCAAAGCAACAGCTTGCCCGAGCGCCTGTGGAAATGGAAAACAGAAGGCAGTCGGCGCGGGGGCGGGGCGGGCGCCGGGCGGTGACGCCCCCGGGGCGGGGCTGCGCGCTCGGCCCCGCGGTTCCCCGCGCGCCGCACCGTGGGCCGAGTGGCGGGAAGGAGCCCGCCCCCTGTTTCCCGCCTCCGCCCCACAGCCTAGCAGCTTGTTTTCCTTCTGTTCTCGGAAAGAAGGGAGGGAGAGAGCGGTAGCTCTGGGGACTGGCCTTTGCTCTGTAAACTGTTAAAGGCTGAGCTAGGTACGTAGGGGCAAGATGTGATTCAAGGTAAAAACGGTCGGCGCTCTAAGTAACTAATTACTCCTTTTCTCTCCTTCCGCAGGAGCCCTGCAAGGTGCAGAAACATTGTCTCACGGGCAGCTGCATCCTCAGAATTCCTCAGGGATAAGATAGTAGTAAATGTACCTCAGGCCATCCAACAAATAGGCGGGAGCAGGCAAGGTCAGTGATCTTCTGAGAATTGACAATCCCTGGGGGCAGGGGCGAAGAGAAAGGGGGCCCGGGATGAAAGTGAGCAAAAATTTCTACAGACAGAAGCTGCAAGTAGCAAGTCCTGTAGGTGGTACAAAATCAAGGTTGTGTTTTTGCAGTGCAGTACGTTCTAATGTCTATTTTAAAAAATTGTTCTAAAATGTGAAGCTCTTTTGAAGAATTGTTCTTTATGTTTTGTTCTAGAGCTTGCTGGGGAGAGGGGAACGACTTCATTTAGAGACAGTCTCAATCCAGAAAATATTCTCCTCATCTTTGAGTGTATCTGTACTCCAGGCGTCCCTCCTTTCTCCCTCCATCGTCCTCTCTTCTCCTGTAACTCGTCCTGCTTACTTCTGTTAAGGCTTTTATCACACTTCTTAGTCCTCTTGGCTAGATAGTGAGCACCTTGGATTCTAGTATTTCCTCTTAATCATTATTCTTTCAACAAATATTTATTAAACATTTTCATTCATTCAACAGATATTTAGTAAACATTTTCAGTTACCAAACACTGTGTTAGGTGCTCTGCCCATAGGCTTCAAGAAGACACATCAGTCTCATGGAAATTTTACTCAGAGTAAGGAAGTGAGCAAACTAATAGGAGACTGAGATGCCAGCTTGGAAGATTAGAGGACTAGAACAGAATGACTGGGGTGTGAGTGTTCACCATCTTGAGTGGTTGGGAAGACTACTTTAAACAAACCATCAGATTACCGTCCAGAACCTGGATAGAGGCTGGATACATTTTTCTTAAATCTAATAGTATATTAAGAGAAAGTAGAAAGTTACATAGAAACCTTGGACTATTCTTTTTTTTTTTTTTTTTTTTGCGGTACTCGGGCCTCTCACCGCTGCAGCCCCCACCTCCGCGGAGCACAGGCTCCGGACGCGCAGGCCCAGCGGCCATGGCCCACGGGCCCAGCAGCTCCGCGGCATGTGGGATCCTCCTGGACCGGGGCACAAACCCGCGTGCCCCGCATCAGCAGGCCGACTCCCAACCACTGCGCCACCAGGGAAGCCCACCCTGAACTATTCTTGACTCCCCTTTTCTCCCACATTTAATGCATCCCAAGCTCTCAGGATTCAACCTCCTAAATACATCTTGGAACATTTCTTCATTTCTCTTTCTTCACTGCATCCACCAAGATCCAAGCTGCTGGTATTGCAGCTTCTACTCTTACCCCTCTTCCCTCCAGATTGAGCTTTAAAAAGTATCGATTGGCTCATCACACACACACACACACACACACACACACACACACAGCATAAATCTTTCAGTGGTTCCCACTGTATTCAGAATAAAATACAAACCCAGGGCTTCCCTGGTGGCGCAGTGGTTGAGAGTCCGCCTGCCGATGCAGGGGACGCGGGTTCGTGCCCCGGTCCGGGAGGATCCCACGTGCCGTGGAGCGGCTGGGCCCGTGAGCCATGGCCACTGAGCCTGCGCGTCCGGAGCCTGTGCTCCGCAATGGGAGGGGCCACAACAGTGAGAGGCCCGCATACCACAAAAAAAAAAAAAAAAAAATACAAACCCATAGTGACCTCTGAATAACCTGCTCTTCCCCTCTTCTCCAACCTCACCTAGGGCTACTCTTGCCATGAGTCATTATGTTCCAGCCACAAAGTAATCTTCCCATTCTCCAACCACTTTTCTCCTTTTACACATGTCCTCCATTCTACTTGTATTTCAGGTTTCAGAGAAACCTTCCCTGACCTATCCCCACCACCAACAAAATTAGACCCACCCTGTCTCTGTTGTTCTCTTTCAGGACACCTTATTTTTGTCTCCATAGCCCTGTCAGATTTTATTTGCATATTTATTTGAGTGTGATTTGTTTAATATCTGTCTTCTATTTAGAATGTAAGCACCAGGAAGGGAGGGTCCACATCTGGCTTGGTAGCCTACTGAATATTAAGTGTCTAGACCGGGACTGAAACATGGGACCAGGAATACTAGGTGACTGAATGAACTCAGTAAATCCTAAAGTTAGTTTATGCAGTAAGCAATTCATTTTAGAAACTTTAGTTTTACTTTACAGTTTCACTTTACCATATATTCTTCTCAATGTTCCACTTATTCCTGGGAAGTAAAATCATAGTATCTATCAATGATTTTCTAGTTAAAATGTGTCAAACTAACTACTTTTCTTTTCATGGAGTAAAATTCCAAAGTCTGATTTCCTTCATCGTCCTACGACCATACCTTACTCACCACCAAAGTCATCTATATCCTCTTTCTTGGAGATATTTTTTATATATGCATACATATATCATACATACATATACACATATTTAGAAGGCTAGAAAGAGATATACACATGTGTGCATTTATCCACATATAATATGTATATAATATGATATATGTAATTTTAATATGTATGATTCCTTCTCCAGTTTAACCAGAAAGTTTCAATAGTCAATTTCCTGACCACCAGAGATATGGATTTATGTGTTGTTTTAGGTTGCACACTAATACAAATCTTATCAGTTTGCAATCCATACTTTAGTTGTCCAAGTTATCCTTAAGAGTTAGACACTATATTTCCATTTTGATTTTATGTGATTATTATTCTCCTAAACCACCATAGAGGATAAAAGCCCAAAATATGCTGTCTTTCCAAAGGTGAGAGCTTCTTCAGTGATACTCAATAATCAAATAGAAAATTTAAATGTTATTTTACCATCCTCTCAATCTCACCAAACAGATGTATCCTATTCTGAGATATTTAATTAAGGCATATAATCACATTGCTCACATGCCACACCTATACTCCATGATCAGTGATGGAATCTAGTAATATTTTAAATCCATTAAAATTCCACATTAAACACAGTTGTACCTGTAAATAATCCAAGCTGTTTAAAGCTTACTGCAAATGCATTCACACTACACTTTTTTAAAGTTGTAAGTTATGATGGCACTTGTCAAGCTGTCCCTCCGTCTGGAAGCACAGCCAAATATCAGGTGTTCCATTAATTGTTTGTAGGCTTTAGAGGGACAGCATATCAAATAGTGTACAGATTTACCAAAATGCATCTCAGCCTAATAATTTACATTACACAAGTGAATATTATTACCATAATCAGAAGGAAGGCTTATGAGTCATCTTTCATTTCTGGAAAGTTATTCAGTACCATGATTTTGGAAACACAATAAAAATTTAGATTTCCATATGCTTTTATTTCCCCTCTTTAGTCTAGAATTAAGCAATTTTTAAAACATTCTTTGGAAGATGATTTTCTTCCAAAAAGTCAGAGCGTTTGATTTAGCATAAAACCTTTTTTCCCCCATCTGATTTTCTAAGGCCAGATTAACTCCTATCCAAACTGACAAAGAGGATAATGACTAAAAATCAATTGGGCTCAAATGTATCAAGTATTCCTGCTCAAAAAGATAATAACGTATATATTTGTCCTATTTTATGGAATAAACATGGTATAATTTATTCAGCTGTGTATGCCATGTATCCTATATAAGCCTGCATGTGCACATGCATACACACATGTGGGTGCTACATGTATGCATATATATTATGTAATGCCATAAAAATCACAGATAACAAAGAGAAAATATAAATTTCTGTCACAAATTTATTCAATGATTACTTACTGAATGCTATTGTTTCAGGCCCTGAGATAGGCATTAGTGATACCTCAGTGTATAGTAAAGACAATGTCCTTGTCATCACAAAAATTAAGCCACTAGTTCAAAAACTCACACTGTCACATAGTGATTTTGAGTAAGTGATGAATGGGGTTATTATGAGAGTTAAATGGCAAAATATGTGATAGTATTTTGTACATTGCAAAACACCATGCAGTGTTACACATTAAATGTTTAAAGATATGTTCTCCAATGCTCATATTCCAGAAATACACCATTGGGGTATGGTTGACTAGAATGATTTGGGGTAAAATGCAGTGTGAGTTGGAGGTTTATAGACTTAGCCGACTTAAACTAGGGGAAAAATATCCTCTGGAATGAATAGTCCCTGAATTTCTGTCATTACCTCGAGGCCTTTTTCTCAGGCTTGTTGCTTCTCTCTCACAATCAAAACTTACCATAATCCCAGCAGCTGGCAGTTAATAGCTGTCTCTTGGTTTTCTTGCTGAGATTTTACTCTTTCATAGTTTCAAGTGTGTTTATATTTGCGATTGAGACAGAACCTTACTGAAATTATTCAGTGTTTCTTTTGGTCAACTGCAGTGGATGTCTGATGTGCCTCACAGGTTCCCACACTTCCCTGCAAGTTAAGACTAAGGTACTCATTCTCACAGCTGCTGGGCGTGTTGGCAGAAGAGTGACTGCTGAGTCACTCTTCGGAAATTGCCCCTGGCTAAAGAGAGCTATTCACTTAAGGGTCATTCCTCTTCCTCAGGTAATGCACATCCAATAACTGATTGATGTGGGACCATAAAGGTTTGGCACTTGCCTAAATTCAAGATATCTTTGAGGGGCCATCCCAACTTCAGAGGTCCCTGGAGGGATCATCTGAGACATTTGTTGGAATTGCCAAGAGTTCAACTTCTCCCTCTGTCCATCCTGCTTCATTCTCCACTCCCACAGGTCCTCATCCAGATAGCAATTCCCAATAAATAAGCTTCCTGCATGCACATTTCTATCTTAGGTCCACTTCCCAGGGGACCTAAGCTGCATTATCACCACTGTATATTGTTTCACTGATAAAATATATTGCATGTAAAATGTACTTAATTATCCACGTGTCTGGACATAAAAAAAATTGACTCATATAATAAAGTCTCATCATTTCTTTCAGTATTCTGAGATATTCCTATATTTGTTCATATATTTATTTATACCACAAATAACTATATGCCTAATACATACTAGGTATAGTAAATAACATTAGAGGTACCATGGTAAGCAAAAAAGAAATGAAGTCTCTGCTTATGCAGCTTGCAGATGAGTTAGAGAGATAAACATTTGTCAAGTAATCACACAAAAATATAGTACTTACTATGAATAACAATATCAAGGAAAATATAGAGAACTATTATGTCAGAAGGACTGGGAAATCAGTGAAGGACACCTTGAGTAAATGACTTTGCTGCTAATTTCTGAAGGACAGTAGAAGTTAAGAAGGCAAAAAAGAAGAGATCAACAGCATTCCAGGCAAGGAAATAATCTCTGCAAAGACTCCAAGAACAGTGGTATCCTAATGGAAGGGAAAGAAGGCTCTGATATCTGGAGGTCAGGAAGCTAGGTGGAAAGTGTCGCAGAGCGAGGCAGTAGAAACAAGAATGGACTGTGGTGTTTTAGTCTTAGTTTAAGATTTTGAATATTATCCTATAAGAAGTGAGAAGTAATGGAAGTTTTTTAAAGCAGTGGAATGACATGATCAAATATGTATTTTGAAGTATCACTCTGATTGCAGTGTATGTGTAATTGCATATTCATATACTCACTTGGGTAAATATGTGAAAATCAACCAAGGCAAGTGATTTCTGGGGATGGGCTCAGTCATTTCCTCCACATGTTAGCCTGGCTGATAGTCACCATGGTCATAGAAACCAAAATAGTGAGTTTCCTACCATATATTAATGTCATTGTCATTTATTATTTTCTAATAATTAAAAAGCAGATTTTTTTTCTTAATTTTTTAAACTTTTTCTTTTTTAAAATTAATTAATTTATTTTTTGGCTGTGTTGGGTCTTCATTGCTGTGCACAGGCATTCTCTAGTTGCAGTGAGTAGGGGCTGCTCTTTGTTGCGGTGCACGGGCTTCTCATTGCAGTGGCTTCTCTTGTTGTGGAGCACGAGCTCTAAGTGCACAGGCTTCAGTAGTTGTGGCTCACGGGCTTAGTTGCTCCATGGCATGTGGGATCTTCCCGGACCAGGAATCAAACCCGTGTCCCCTGCATTAGCAGGTGGATTCTTAACCACTGCCCCACTAGGGAAGGCCCTCTATTTTCTTTTTAATTGAGTTGTAGATGATTTATAATATTATATTAGTTTCAGATGTACAACACAGTGATTCAAAATTTTTAGAGACTATACTCCATTTGAAGTTATTATAAAATATTGGCTATATTCCATATGCTATATAATATATCTTTGTAGCTTATTTATTTTATACATACTAGTTTGTACTACTTAATCTTCTAACTCTATTTTTCCCCTCCACCTTTCCCTCTCTGCACTGGTAACTACTAGTTTGTTCTCTATATCTGTGAGTCTTTTTCTGTTTTGTTACATTGACTCTGCCCCAGGATCCAGCCCCACTCACCAGCAGGCAAGCATCAGCTTTGGGACACCACAGAACCCATAGCCAGTGATGTCAGGATCCAGCCCCACCCACCAGCAGGCCAACACTAGCTCTGGGAACCCTAACCCTGCAACCACCCACCCCAGAACCTGGTTCTGCTCACCGGTGAGCCAGCACTAGCCCTGGGAACCTGGCCCCCTCCCCGGGCTTCCACAACTTGGCCCCACCAAAGAGTGGCCATCAGCTTCCACACAAAGCAGGGCCTAGCAACCAACCAGACTGACAGCAGCCACCCACAGCCAACCACAACAGACGTACCCATGCAGCCAACAGAAGGGGTACCCCTAGAACACATAGCTGTAGTGACCAGAGAGAAGGGAGTGCTCTGCTGGGACTTAGAGAACATCTTCATAAAAGGCCACTTTTCCCAGGTCAGGAAGCATAACCAAGCTATCAGATACATAGAGATAAAAACAGCAACTTAGGAAAAATGAAGTGACAAAGGAACAAGATAAAACTCCAGAAGAACTAAGTGAAGTGGAGCTAGATAGGCAGTATACCAGATAAAGAGTTCAAAATAATGATTGTGAAAATGGTCAAAGATCTCAGAAGAAGAATGGATGAACAAAGTGAGAAGTCAGAGGTTTATAGCAAAGAGTTAGAAAATATAAAGAAGAACCAAACAGAGGTGAAGAATATAATAATTGAAGTGAAAAATACACTACAAGGAATCAACAGTAGATGAAATGATACAGAGGAATGGATCAGTGAGCTGGAGGACAAGAGTAGTGGAAATCACTGAAGCTGAACAAAAAAAAGAAAAAAGAATGAAAAGAAATAAGGACAGTTTACAAGACCTCTAGGGCAACATAAAACATAGAAATGTTCACCTTATAGTGGTGCCAGGAGAAGAGAGAGAGAGAAAGGGGCAGAGAACGTATTTGAAGGTATAATAGCTGAAAACTTCCCTAGCCTGGGAATGTAAACAGACATCCAGGTCCAGGAAGCACAGAGAGTCCCAAACAAGATCAACCTAAAGAGGACCACACCAAAGTACATTGTAATTAAAATGGCAAAGCAAAAATTAAAGCCAGAGACTAGATTATTAAAAAGCATCAAGGGAAAAGCAATGAGTTATGTACAAGGAACTCTCAGAAGGCTATCAGCTGACTTTTCAGCAGAAACTCTGCAGGCCAGAAGGAAGTGGCATGATATATTTAAAGTGATAAAGGGGAAAACCTACAACTAAGAATACTGTACCTGGCAAGGCTTTCTTTCAGATTTGATGGAGAAATCAAAAGTTTTACAGACAAGCAAAAGGAGAAAGAGTTCAGCACCAGCTTTACAAGAAACAGTAAAGAGGGGCTTCCCTGGTGGCACAGTGGTTGAGAGTCCGCCTGCCGATTCAGGGGACATGGGCTTGTGCCCCGGTCTAGGAAGATCCCACATGCCGTGGAGCAGCTGGGCCTGTGAGCCATAGCCGCTGAGCCTGAGCGTCTGGAGCCTGTGCTCTGCAACAGGAGAGGCCACGACAGTGAGAGGCCCACGTACCACAAAAAAAAAAGAAACAGTAAAGAGACTTCTCTAAGGGAAAAGGAAAAGGCCACAGCTAGAAACATGAAAATTACAAAAGGAAAAAGCTCATTAGTAAAGGTAAATATCTGGTAAAGGTAGTAAATCCACCACATACAAAGCTAGTAAGAAGATTAAAAGACAAAAGTAATAAAATCATCTATATCTGCAATAGGAATTTAAGGGATACACAAAACAAAAAGATGTAAAATATGATGTCAAAAACAGTAGTAGTGAGGGGGCGAGGAGTAAAAATGCAGGGTTGTTAAAATGTATTTAAAATGAAGAGATCAGCAACTTAAAACAATTATATATATATATATATATATATATATATATATATATATATACCTGTAATACATACACACTGAGAAAAGAGAAATGAATTCAAACATCGTTAAAGATAGTAATCAAGACACAAGGGAAAAGAAAAAAATAAGAAGAAAGGAACAATAAAGAACTATAAAAACAACCCTCAAACAATTAGCAAAATGGCAATAAATACATACCTATCAATAATTACTTTAAATGTAAATAAACTGAATACTCCAATCAAAGAAATAGAGGGGCTGAATGGAGACCAAAAAAAAAAAAAAAAAACATGTAATATGCTGCCTACAAGGGACTCACTTCAGATCTAAAGACACATACAGACTAAAAATGAGAGGAGGGGGAAAAAGTATTCCATTCAAATGTAAATCAAAAGAAAGCTGGGGTAGCCATCCTTATATCAGACTAAATAGACTTTAAAATAAAGACTGTAATAGAGACAAAGAAGGACATTATGTAATGGATTAAGGAATCAATCCAAGAACATGTAACAATTTTGAACATATATGCACCGAACATAACAGCACCTAAATACATAAAGCAAATATTAACAGACATTAAGGGAGAAATTGACAGTAACACAATAATAGTAGGGGAATTTAACTCCCCACTTGCCTCAATGGACAGATCATCCATACAGAAAACCAATAAGGAAACACTGGCCTTAAATAACACATTAGAGCAGGTGAACTTAATAGATATATAAAGCAGCATAATATGCGTTCTTTTCAAGTGCACATGGAACATTCTCCAGGACAGAACACAGGTTAGGCCACAATACAAGCCTCAGTAAATTTAAGAAAATTGAAATCATATCAAGCATGTTTTCCAGCCACAATTCCATGAGACTTGAAATCAATGACAAGAAAAAAAACTGCAAAAAAAGACAAACATGTGGAAGCTAAACAATATGCTACTGAAAGATTAATGGATTACTGAGGAAATCAAAGAAGAAATTTTTAAAAACCTGGAGGCAAATGAAAACAAAAACACAACAATGGATCATCTATGGGATGCAGTAAAAGCACTTTTAAGAGGGAAGTTTATAGTGATACAAGCCTACCCAAGGAAATACAAAAAACCTCAAGTAAACAACCTAATCTTACACCTAAGGAACTAGAAGAACAAACAAAATCCAAAGATAGTAGAAGGAAAGAAATCATAAACATCAGAGCAGAAATAAAGGAAATAGGGACTAAAAATACAGTAGAAAAGATCAGTGAAACTAAGCTTGTTCTTTAAAAAGGTAAACAATATTGATAAACCTTGAGCCAGACTCACCAAGAAAAAAGAGAGAAGGCCCAAATCAATAAATCAGAAATGAAAAAGGAGAAGTTACAACAGACACCACAGAAATACAAAGGATCATAAGAGATTACTACGAAAAATTATACTCCAATTTGAACAACCTAGAAGAAATGAACAAATTCCTAGAAATGTACCATCTTCCAACACTGAACAAGAAAGAAATAGGAAATACGAACAGAACAATTATGGTAATGAAATTGAATCAATAATTTAAAAAACTTCCCCAAAACAAAAGTCCAGGGCCAGATGGCTTCACAGGTTAATTCTACCAAACACGTACAGAAGACTTAACACCTATCCTTCTCAAATTATTCCAAAATATTACAGAGGAAGGAATACTTCTAAACTCATTCTGCAAGGCCAGCATTACTCTGATACCAAAACCAGACAAAAATATCACACACACAAAAAAAAATTACAGGTCAACATCACTGATGAACATAGATGCAAAAATCCTCAACAAAATATTAGCAAACCAAGTCCAACAATATGTTAAAAGGTTCTTACTCCATGATAAAGTGGGATTTATCCCAGGGATGCAAGGATGTTTCAGTATCTTCAGATCAATCAGTGTGATACACCACATTAACAAACTGAAGAATAAAAACTATACAGTCATTTCAATAGATGCAGAAAAAGCTTTTCACAAAATTAAATATCCATTTATGATAAAAAAAAAAAACTTCACAAAGTCTGTGTAAAGGAAACATACCTTGGCATAATAAAGACCATATATGATAAGCTTACAGCTAATGTCATACCCCGCGGTGAAAAGCTGAAAGCATTTCCTCTAAGATCAAGAATATGACAGGTATGCCCAGTCTCACTACTTTTACTCAACATAACAGTAGAAGTCCTAGCCACAACACTCAAACAAGAGAAAGAAATAAAACTAGTCCAAATTGGAAAGGAAGAAGTAAGACTGTCACTGTGTGCGCATGAGATGATACCATAGAAAATTCTAAAGATGCCACCAAAAAACTACTAGAGCTCATCAGTGAATTTGGTACAGTTGCATGATATAAAATTAATAAGCAGAAATCTGTTGCATTTCTATACACTAAAAACAAACTATCAGAAAGAAAAATTAAGGAAACAGTCCTATTTATAATTGCTTCATAAAGAATAAAATGCCTAGGAATAAGTCTAACAAAGGAGATAAAAGACCTGTACTCATTAAACTATAAGACACTGATGAAAGAAATTGTAGACAACACAAATAGATTGAAAGATATACTGTGTTCATGTGTTGAAAGAATTAACATTGTTAAAATATTTATACTACCCAAAACAATCTACAGATTCAGTGCAATCCCTATCAAAATACCAATGGCATTTTTCACAGAGCTAGAACAAATAATTTTAAAATTTGTATGGAAACACTGAAGATTCCAAATAGCAAAAACAATCTTGAGAAAGATGAACAGAGCAAGAGGTATCACACTCCTTGACTTTAGACTATACTACAAAGCTACAGTAATCAAAGCAGTATGGTAATGGCACAAAAACAAACACATAGATTAGTGGAACAGAATAGAGAGCCCGGAAATAACCCCACTCATTTATGGTCAGTTTATCTACAATAAAGGAGGGAAAAAGATATAATGGTGAAAATACAGTCTCTTCAATGCAATGTGCTGGGAAAACTGGGGAGCATATGTAAAAGAATGAAATTAGAACATTGTCTCACATCATAGACAAAAATAAAATCAAAATATATTAAAGACCTAAATGTAAGACAGGAAACCATAAAACTCGTAGAGGAAAACATAGGCAGAACACTCTTTGACATAAATCAATATTTTTTTGGATCTGTCTCCTAAGACAAAGGAAACAAAAGCAAATATAAACACCTGGAACCTAATTAAACTTAAAAACTTTTGCACAGCTAGGGAAACTATCAACAAAATGAAAAGAAAACTTACTTACTGGGAGAAAATATTTGCAAATGATATGACTGATGAGGGGTTAATATCCAAAAAACATAAGCAGCTCATACAACTCAATATCAAACAAACAAACAAACAACTTGATTTTAAAATGGGCAGAAGGTCTGAATAGGCATTTTTTTTCAAAGAAAACATACAGATTGCCAACAGGCACATGAAAAGATGCTCAACATCACTAATAATCAAAGAAATGCAAATCAAAATCACAATGAGATATCACCTCACACCTGTCAGAATGGTTATCATCAAAAAAACCACAAATAACATATGTTGGTGAGGATATGGAGAAAAGGGAAATCTTGTACAGCGTTGGTGGGAATGTAAATTGGTAGAGCCATTATGGAGTACAGTATGGAGGTTCCTCAAAAACTTAAAAATAGCACTACCATATGGTCCAACAATTCCACTTCTGGATATATATCTGAAGAGAATGAAAACACAAAGTCAAAAACATATATGTACCCCAAGGTTCACAGCAGCATTATTTACAGTAGCCAGGTATGGAAGTGGCCTAAGTGTCCATCATCATATGAATGAATAAAGAAGATGTGATATATATATATACACACACACAATGGAATACTGCTCAGCCATAAAAAAAGGAATGAAATTTTGCCATTTGCAGTAACATGGAGAGATTTGGAGGGCATTATGCTTAATGAAATGTCAGACAGAGAAAAACAAATACTGTATGTTATCACTTATATATGGAATCAAAAAAATAAAACAGATCTCTATGGTTTTAATCAAAGTCTAGAAAGAAAAACCTAAACCCCAGAAGGAATTCTGTCTCTCAATCAGTGGCTACCTTCCTATTTTCCAACATGAAACTATAAAGATCCATTTTTAATCTTCTGAATAATGAATGACAGGCTATTCTTGTTTCTTGGTTTGTTTTCATGATCACCGCCTCCTCTATATTGTGAGGTCCTTCTTAGTATTGAGTGTGTCATATCTTTTCATTCTCCATGCCTAACACAGTACCTAGTAATAGTACATACATAAATATGTTGGAATTAATATTATTACTCTCTCTAAACTTGACAGCATACAGAAAGCCTGAGAGGAAAAGATTTCTAGTAATAAATGAATAAATAAAGGGCATTAATGGGCCATTCACAAAAAAACAAAGAATACAAGTGGATGATAAAGAAGTGAAATTGTATCAACCAAACTAGTAATCAAATGCCATTTAAATGATAATGAGATATGATTTTTCACCTATCAGACTGGCAAAGAAAATTTAAGGAGTGATCAAGGCATAGGAAAATTAATGGATTCATAAGACTCTATAATAAGTAAAATTTTCTTATGGTGTATAGTTACAGCAGTTTAGCAGTACATACCCAAATTTTAAACATGTTCATTATCTTTGTCCCAGCAACTTCATTTCTTATATTTTTATCTTAAAAAAAAGTTATGCTTCCATGCAAAATTTACCTAAAAATATGGTTCATTCCAATGTTGTTTATGCAAAAACAAAAAGGTAACAACATAAATGTCCTACAAAAGGTGACTGATTAATAACTGTATTGAATGGATACAGTTAAATCTTATGCAGTCTTTAGAACTGGGGTTGTAGAATTTTACCCACAGTGAAAGATACTGACAATATATCAAAGAACATATGAGATTATATGGTCTGAATATACATGGATAAGTAACAAACACATATTAGTTAATTATAGGAAAAAGTAAAAGTTATTTTAAAAACTATTGCATCATGAGCAAATACACAAGCACATATACCTTTTATAAATTTGTATATGTGCATGCAAGGAAGACCTTCCTTACTCCTACCATGGTGCTTGACACATGTTAGGCACTCTGTAATTTTCATATGAAGTATTTTATATGAAAAACTGAATACCAAAAGTGTTGATAATATTCTACAGTCCATTCTATGAAAATAATTATTCATATTGTATTTCTGGATGAACATTTTTTAAGAGTTATAGAAACTGGCACGTAGAATTATTAATATCATAGTCCTGGCTACAATTTTTTAAGTTATAGAAACTGGCAAATAGTGAACACTACTTGAGCCTCATCTAACTAGACAAAATAATCTGAATATTTGAATAATGTCCTATTACAAAATGATTGAATGTATTGATTTATTTAATCTATAAAGTAATAATTACATCAGTCCTTTGCTCCAAACCCTTCACGGCTTCCCAATTTACTCAGTAAAATTTACAGTGCCCTATAAGGCATGCATGATCTAGCTGTCTGATTCCTCTCTCCCCCTAATTCCTACTGTTCTTGTTCACTCCAACTCTATCCAGATAGGCCTTTCCATTTGCTGTTCCCTCTGCCTGCAGTGATATTCTACCAGATATTCTAACAACTAGCCCCTCATCAGCTTCAAGGATCTATGTAAAATTCACCTTTTTGGTAAGGTCTATTCTGACTACCTAATTAAAACTGCAGCTCCCATTTCTCACATTCACCATACCCCTCTCCTGCATTACTGCAAACTAGCATTCTATTTGTTTTAATTATGTGTCCATTCATCATCTACCTTAAGTTCTGTAAGGTTGTTTTGTTCACTGTTATACTCTCAGTATCTGGACTACTACCTAGCACACTGTATATGCTTAACAAATATTTTGCCTGAATGCATGATACAGCTAGTACATTATAGTCCCCTTTCACCTTTTCATACTTCTGTATTAGCATTTAACGTTGAATATTATACATTTATGAGTCTGTCTCACCCACCAGAGAGAATTGTTCAAGGGCAAGGACTATGTCTTGTTAATCTTTGAATCCTTAGCTTACATAGTGTCTAGAAATAAGTAAATTCACTCAGATATGTGTTGATTGAACAAACAAATGGATTAAAAATCAGCATACTTGTATATTCTCCCAGTAGCACTTGCCCCAGTGCATCCTTAGACATTTAAAAGTTGAAATTTATCATGTATGGCAATCAGAGAAACTCCTGGCTAGAAGCTTACTCTGAAACATGTTTCCTGTTCTCATTCTTGTCTTAGCAACTTACTTGGCAATATTTGATAAATATAATCACCTGTATAAAGTAAATAAATTTGAAAATATTTCCATTTTCTTATTTCATGTCTTAAACACATTCAAAGAGTTTCATTAGTTTTGTTTTTTCAAGTGTCCTGAGCAGTCCCTTCTCCATCTATTGAAAATATTATCAAATTATGCTTTAAAAAAAATTGCATCTAATTTGCAGAATGCTAGAGAACAATTGTTTGATAGTGTTGGGGAGCAGCATTTGACAGCCCCAAATATGTCTCTTTGGCATATTAATTGTTTTAAATTGGTTATTTTCTGAGAAACAGCAGACATGAAAGGGCTCTGAAAGCCACGTAGAAGTTGCCCTTTTGGAAGAAACATAATTTGTAAGAGGAATCTCCATTTTAAGTGTATCTTTCTGTGCCTGAGAGGTGGATGACTAAATATCTAGAAACTCTTATCAGTAGAGAAAGCAGTGACTTGAACCTGCATCGCAATCACCCTTGTTTACTATGCTTTTCCTGATACCTCCCCAAACTGATTCTCCCACTCTCAATATCCTCTTTTTTCTTAAATTTTTATTGAGGTATAATTGACTTACAATATTGTGTTAGTTTCAGGTGTACAGCAAAGTGAATCTATTATACAAATACATATATCCACTCTTTTTCAGATTCTTTTCCCATATAGACCATTACAGAGTACTGAGTAGAGTTCCCTGTGCTATTCAGCAGGTCCTTATTAGTTATCAATTTTATATATAGTAGTGTGTATGTGTCAATCCCAATCTTCCAATTTATCCCTCTTTTGTCTTTAGCTGAAGATGGTGTTTATGGTGAGGGCTTCAGCCATTTTGGTGAGTTATTCAGTTTTTCTGGGTCTCTCCCATGTATACATGTTATTAAATTTTTGTTTGATTTTCTCTTGTTAATCTGTCTCATGTCAATTTAATTCTTAGACCAGCCAGAAGAACCTAGAAGCGTAGAGGAAAATTTCTTCCTACCCAGCAACAGTTTGTATCATAGGCAGGATAAACGTTCCTAAAGTATTTTAACACTCTTTTAGAAGCACTAATAATTACATGTTTGTGCCATTGTATGTGACATGTTTGTGTGTATATAGATATATTTTATCACTCAGTATACTGTTTAGATTTATTGCTTAAGGTTAGTCATCACTGAATTCATAAATTCAACTATCTTGTTTTAAACTTTAATTGAAAGAAATTCTTTTAAATATCGTCTTATTCTTTTTTTTTTCAATCAGAGAAGTGGGAAGGTGAGGGATACTGATTAGCATGACTCTTCCAAGTAGCACAAATACATTTCACAATGTGATCTTTGATAAATGTCCAAATGGATTTTAAAACTAAGTAAATTGAACTGCTTTTTATTGAGTCCCATAATTTATTCCAACCATCTGTGTTACACACACACAAAAGTTTGTTTTTTAAGGGTTTTAGATTATTTTTTTTGTCCTCCTCAGCACCATCATTAGGATATAAAAACATTAACATATTTCAGGATTGACTTTTGTCCCCTAAAGAATATATCTTTCAGTCGAGAAACATTTTTCAACACCACTATTTGCAATTTGGAGATTAAAAAATATGAACCCAAAAGCATCCTTTTGGCATCATACTTTCTATTTAAAGGCCACCAAATGTTTCTTTCTGAGAAATTGTATTGAACAGTTAGGATCTTGGCATGCACTGTTGTTCTAGGGAGAGATATTCCTGGCCCACACTTGTTGCTGGGTAATGAATGACTAGAATGTGTGGACAGAGCAACCTTCCCATCTGTACTAGCCTTAGCTACCACTGATTGCTGTGTGGTGTCCTCTGTTGAACCATGCATGCTTAGTCATTAATTTTACTTAGGACTAATAAAAATACCTGCCTTTATTGATCAGCTACTGTATGCCTAGGACATTACATATAATTTCCGATTTAATCATCACAGCAATCAGAACTTAAAGATAGAGAAACTGATGCTTATGTATTTTATGGGAATTTCTGATAACTACTTTTTTTGTGTGTGTGTACAAGTTATTATTGATAAAACAATGTTAGAAATGTGTGGATTTTGTTTGTTTGTTGTAAATGCACTGGAATTTAAAAAGTGCATTTTTAGTTTTCTTCAAGGAGAATGGTACTAACTTTTAAAGTGTCTACTATGCTAAACTTCATATTAATTATCACAGTGAAAAGAAAAGAGGCTTAGTAAGATTAACTGTGTATCTTCTCAAGACTGAATCCAGGCATATCCTGGATTCTTGCCTAGGACTCCTTCATTCAGTATGTGTTTCAACTTGAAATAGTGTACTGGTAGCCTATATTCTCCTACAGAATCCACCTATCTTCCTAACTATGTATCTATCTATTCTAGTCTAGTCTAGCCTAGTCTACCTGTGACCTATAATAATCCTAATGTTTGGGGAATGATGTTATCTAAATGGTGACTTTTCTGTGCTACAGTAAGAGTCAAACATATAAGTTACATGTGTAACTATATGTATCAACCACATCCTATGTAAATACATGTATTTGTGGTTGATTCATACAATAAATCCATGCCTAGGTGATAAGCTCTATTGTCATCTTTCTCCCATCATTTGCACTAAGCTGAATTACTAAGCATGCAACGCAAATCTCAAAACAACTCATATGATGCAATGATACAAAAAGCAATTCACAGTTTAAAATAGATGGTTCTGAGAATAAGAAAAAAATTGGCTAAAGCAATAAAAGTAGAGAAAGATGAAGGAATTTGAGATCATTTAGCCTAGAGAAGATAAAACTTGCTGAGTTTGAAAAAATGATTCATTTAAATAGGTTTTTTATAAGAATAATGAACAGTTTTCTATTCTGACATCAGGTCAAGAAATGAATTAATAAATTATCAAAGAGTTTAATTGGCTATAAGGAAAATAACCTCTATGCCAAAGTGTTGAAATATTAGAACGAATTACTAAGGAAGATATACTGGAAATACTGGAAATCTGCACAAAGAACATAAACAAACATCCTGCCCCCAAAAGTAATCTACTGGACAACAAGATCTCAAGTAGTTTTTTTCTAAATTTTTGTTTTATAGACATCATAGCTCTTTCCTTACTTTTCTTCCATCTCTCCCTGCCATTCATAACAATATCCTAAACAATAACAATTTCTGCCTTTTTTTAACATCTTTATTAGAGTATAATTGCATTACAATGGTGTGTCAGTTTCTGCTTTATAACAAAGTGAATCAGTTATACATATACATATGTTCTCATATCTCTTCCCTCTTGCATCTCCCTCCCTCACACCCTCCCTATCCCACCCCTCTAGGTGGTCACAAAGCACAGAGCTGATCTCCCTGTGCTATGCGGCTGCTTCCCACTAGCTATTTTACGTTTGGTAGTGTATATATGTCCATGCCACTCTCTCACTTTGTCCCAGCTTACCCTTCCCCCTCCCCATATCCTCAAGTCCATCCTCTAGTAGGTCGGCATCTTTATTCCCGTCTTGCCCCTAGGGTCTTCTGACCATTTTCTTTTTTTTTTTTTTAGATTCCATATATATGTGTTAGCATATGGTATTTGTTTTTCTCTTTCTGACTTACTTCACTGTGTATGACAGTCCCTAGGTCCATCCACCTCACCACAAATAACTCAGTTTCGTTCCTTTTTATGGCTGAGTAATATTCCACTGCATATATGTGCCACATCTTCTTTATCTATTCATCTGTTGATGGACACTTAGGTTGCTTCCATGTCCTGGCTATTATAAATAGAGCTGCAATGAACATTGTGGTACATGACTCTTTTTGAATTATGGTTTTCTCAAGGCATATGCCCAGTAGTGGGATTGCTGGGTCATATGGTAGTTCTATTTTTAGTTTTTTAAGGAACCTCCATACTGTTCTCCATAGTGGCCGTATCAATTTACATTCCCACCAATGGTGCAAGAGGGTTCCCTTTTCTCCACACCCTCCCTAGCATTTATTGTTTGTAGATATTTTGATGATAGCCATTCTGACTGGTGTGAGATGATATCTCATTGTAGTTTTGATTTGCATTTCTCTAATGATTAATGATGTTGAGCATTCTTTGGTGTGTTTGTTGGCAATCTGTATATCTTCTTTGGAGAAATGTCTATTTAGGTCTTCTGTCCATTTCTGCCTTTTATTTATTTATTTATTTATTTTTGGCTGTGTTGGGTCTTTGCTGCTGCTCACGGGCTTTCTCTAGTTGCGGCGAGCGGGGGCTACTCTTCGTCGTGGTGCGCGGGCTTCTCATTGCAGTGGCTTCTTTTATTGCAGAGCATGGGCTCTAGGTGAGCAGGCTCAGTAGTTGTGGCTCACAGGCTCTAGATCACAGGCTCAGTAGTTGTGGCACATGGGCTTAGTTGCTCTGCGGCATGTGGGATCTCCCCGGACCAGGGCTCGAACCCATGTCCCCTGCCTTGGCAGGCAGATTCTTAACCTCTGTGCCACCAGGGAAGTCCCTGCCTTTTCTTTTTAAGCACATCTGATTATAAGACTATTACCTGCAGTTTGTCTTTTACATTCCATTGTCAAGAAGTGAAAATAGTTATATATGAGCCAGTTTTTCAAGAAAAATGCAGATTGCAAGGGAGAGCACACTTAAAATGTATTCCTTACATACATGTAGGGACTAGATCGATGTTTGAAAAATATTGTTAAATCATAACACTCCCCTGTTCAAAACCTATCAATGGCTTCTCATTAAACTAAAGTAAAATCCAAATTCTGTAGTGTGGTCTACAAGGCCTTTCAGGATCTGAACATTCTGTATCTCTGTTCTCTTCTCCTCCCATTCTTCTCCAGCTCACACCACTTCAGCCACTCTGGTCTTATTACTTACCCAACACACCAGCTTCTTAGCTCTTCCTAGTCTTTTTCCTTGGAGTAATACCAAAATGATACTGAACAGGTGACCACTCAACAATGTTGTATGAGGATATTCCACACTCAGGGAACAGCAAGTACAAAGCTCTGAATGCTCTCTTTCTGTCATTTTCCCCTGAACATGCATAGGTAGACATACACATCAACATCCATATCTTTCTACTGAACATTTTTCTTTGCTGCACATCCACTGACATTATATCTGTTTTGTATACCCATTTAGTGTCAGTTTCTCCTTCTATGTCATGAGTACTATGATCAAAGACTGCTTTCTTTCTTATTCTCTGTTATATTGCCTACACCTAGTATAGTATCTGGCACATGCTAGACATTTAATAAATCAGCCTTTCATTCCACTTTCAATTTAAACGTAGACATTATTTCCACAATGCCAAAATCTGATGGAAAAAAAATATTGTTTATAGTTGTGACTATAGCCAAAGTCAGTATATTTGTGACTGAATATTAAACTTTTCATCTGTATGGTTTGTCATAATGGAAAGAGAGATATAGTCTGAAGGTGAACTGGGAAGTACAATTTGAAGAAATTATATCATTTATTCTTTCTAAAATGAATCAAGGCTTATTGTCTTTGGGTAAAAATGTATTATTAAAAAAAATCTTACAGTGAACTTCTTTTCTCCATGTAAGAAAACATTTGCTATTTAAAAAATGTGATTCTCTCTCTGATGTGAGAAGAATTTATTCCATTCCCTATCCTAGAATTTCATTGCCATTTGCATGTTGCCTGGAATACAAATTGTACTTAGTAATCAATCAGTGTTTAATTGCTGCTCAAGTAAACCCTCGTAATCAGACTTGCTGTAAAAATGTTAAGGTGTGCAAAAAGCATAAGGTGGCATTTTCCCCTCCTTCTTATTATGCCTGTGTAAGTTCCATTAATACTAATAGGAGGCACAGCTGGTCGTCAACAGGAGATTACAGGTTGCTGTTTAAATCATATTTTATTTTTATACCTTGACAAGATTTATGTATTGAAATCAGTTGGCCAGATTTTTGCTGTTGTTAAGAAAGCTTTTCTCTGAAAGAATGAGATTGGGGAAGGGAAATGGAGTCTCATATTTTTTATTTTAGGAAGATAAAGACTCGAAATCCAAGCAGCAGCTTGTCCTTATACAGCAAGTCTGTCTTATGCTTTAGCACCAGCTGGAGTCCCATTTCTAATTTGCTGTGAAGAATTAAGTGATTTGAGACACATACCCTGGAGTATTTGACCTCCAGTGTCAACCAGCTAGCTTGCAATTCCCTTGGCTGGAAAGTTTCTCCAGAATTGATTTGAACTAACATCAGTTAAAATACTCTGCAATATAGTAGTAAATATCATTGAAAATCTGAGGATGACTTTATAGCCATGAAAATAAGCACACTGTAGAATATTAAGGAAAGGAGTTTAAAAAACATGGGAAGCTTGGTGATCAGAAATGTTGTGACAATAGAACTTTTCACCTCAAGGTCATCGGTTTGAGTCTGGCACAGGTGGGTAGCTTCACTGGCTGAAGGTGATTGTGAACTGTGTCAGAGCTCTCAAGCTTATTTGTCATAAAACAGCTATTCCTGTTATTGTCAATTGCCACAGTGCTGACAATTCTTGAGATTAAAAGGACTAATAAGGACAAAGTTAGGGCAGTATCCTCATTACCCCAATGCAAACCAGCCTCCATTTAGTTCAGTCTTCCTTTTCCCATGTTGTTGCCCTCTTCTGGATTGTTGTCCATTTTTTCTCTGTACCTAATCTAGTTCTTCAAGTCATTCAACTCATTCCTTCTCCCTCTCCATGATACTTCTCCCAATAATCCTAAGGATTATTATTTTCTCATTCCTGACCTTGCTTGGTATCCAGTTACCTGATGATAAATATACCAGTATGAGTAACGCTATTATAGGTGGGGGAATAAATGTCACCATTCCCATATTTCTTGAACTTCTCTATCCCTCTATTTTCTCTTTCCCCAGATTCCACTACAGTTAATTAGCCACATCCCATGGAGCCATATCCTAATTCTCACTCCAAAATCTCACCTGGATCCTCACCCTAGTTCTGGTGCCCCTAGTTGACACTGCCTACCCTAACTTGCTGTACTATCCACTCTAAATCATGAAGGATACAATGAAAGCTTATAACCAGGGACATCCCCATCCCCTTAACATGATAAAGTAGATAAAGGAGAAAGTAGATGGAAAGTGTCAGTCATGAGGTGAGATCAAAAGGTAGGGATAGCTTCTGAGAATCCCTAGTTGGAAAACTACATAGTGATTACCTTTCATAGCCTATTTTCCCGTATTTATTAGAGTCATATGTTTGTTGGGATACTTAGTGCATTTAATACTACATTTCAAGTATAGTGTGAGTTCACATAGCCTTATGACTTTACATAATCCCCTAATTCTTTAACTTCTATGTTTATTCCCAGAGTAAAACTACATGGTGGGATGGAGTAATAAAAATATCTACCTTTTATTGAGAGATTACTCTATGCCAGGTACTGCCTTGAGTGCATTATGTATATTATCTCATTCAATACTTAAATCTATCTCAGGAGATATTATTATGCTTGTTTTATAGTAAAGGAAATTGAGCCTTCAAGAGTTTAAGTACATGACCAAAGTCACACTACCAGAAATATCAAAGTTTCAGGATGAACATAGATATTTCCAAATTCATAGCCCATTTTCTTAACCGGTATTGCCCACGATGTCTTCAAATTCTAATATTTTGTGATTTGATCCACCTATTTAAGCACCTAAGGTCTAGCCTGAGATTTAGCATAATACATCAAGTTTGCTTCAAGGAACACTATGCATATGCATTCAACTCAGTGCTTTATTTAATATATTTGGTAGAATGAAGTAGAGTTAGCTTATGTGCCATTGTGTACCAATTCTTGGTTAAGTCTTTGTCACCCAGTAAGATTTTGAGTGTAATAATGCAGCAACTGACATATATTTTCTTTTTGTCTTAGAAAACATATGGCACATTATTGGGCACTGAATAAATGCTCAGCAAATGCTTATAGCTTTGAATTGATGTTCTAATAAAATTATCAGTTTATGGAAATTCAGAAGTTTGTGCCCTGCAAATTTTGATTTTAATTTGAAAGAAAAATTATCCTACTTGCTATTATGGTACCTAAGACTATATACAATCCACTAGTGAGGTTTTGAGGAATATGTGATCATTTTGTATTCATAATTTATTTTTTCTGAATATGTGATAATAAAAATGTAAAAAAAAATAAGGGAGAAAATATGTAACACTCATAATTCCACCATCAATGCTTTAATCTATGTCAATTTATACAACTGTTTTACACAGTTGGAATTATTTTAATAACCTTGATTTGTAACCTGATTTTTTTCACTTAACACAAAATATGATATTTAGTAGATTCATGTTATTCTAAATTTTGAGTGTTATTAAGTATAGGTTAGGTTATGCTGCAATAACAAATGATGGCAGAAATTTCAGAGGCTTAATACCACAAGGTTTATGTCTTACTCATGATACATTTCCCATGTGGGTCGACCCAGACCCTCTGCTCCATACAGTCATCCTGGGACCTAGTTGCCAGAGCTTTCACTTTCTTTTGGTTGTACCTTCTGGAACATGTGGCCTCCTCAGTCACTGCAGCACATTAAAAAGATGCAGGAAGTTTTCATCTTAACAATTAAATACTTAAACTAGAAATGACACGTGTCATTTCCACTCATAGTCCAATAGCCAAAACAAGTTATATTACCCTCCTAATTGCAAGGGGGCTGAAAACTGTAAGGAAACATACGGAATATTTTATATAACTAATCTTCCTCACTTTTTTCCTTCAATATAATTCCTTCAGTTTTATATTTAACAGAGATTTCTCAAAGTTATGATTATCAAGAAAGGCATTCTTCCCATTTTTCAAGTGTTGATATAAAGGTAGCAGTTACTAACCTTAGAGTTCAGACTCAGTTAGGTTCACCAGAAATGTAACTTAAATTACTCTCTAACAGAACTTAATTTTTATTCTGAATCCTTAATCAGTCAAATGGCAAAACCAAAATCTCGTTCATTGTAAGGCTTCTTTTCCCTTTCACACAGAGTTGCTTCTTCTAAATTCTAGGCAGTTGACAAAGTGCCGGCGTCTTAGTAAGGAGGGTGGGCACCTGGTCCTCGGTCATTTTCATGTTTCTCTGTGATAGAAGATGAGATGACCATCATCCATTCTGTTCACTGTCCACACATGTAAGTACAGTTTGCTTTTCTTTCCTGAAGACAAGGCCTCCAAATCATCCTGTTCTCTCTCAGTTACTGCTGTGCGCCTATGGAACAGAGGGAACACATTATTTTGCTACTGTAGCTACATTGGGAATGTGTTAGGGATGGGATGAGTGTGAGGGGAAGCAAAACAGGCAGAGCTCAAGTTCTTTTCTGAGAAACCCACAAGTGACTAATCTTTCATTCTTGATAGGAAAAATGAGGAATATAGAGATTGACCACATATTCTTCCCAAATATTATGATGTAGCATAACCTTGTTCCTGGATCTCAAGTTTTAAAATGAAAAAGAAAATCTGACTCATTTTACTCGTGTTTTACAACCCTCATTTCAGGCTATAATCTGACTGAATAAATAGAGGAAACACAAAAAATGAGGAAAGGAAAAAGAAAAATACATAGCAAATTATCAAGATATTATTCTGTAATCTGCTAACCAAGTACTCATAGCTGGTTTCTTCTGTGTAAGGTGGCCATATTCTGCACCATGCAGCTATGTTATCTAATAAATTCTGACTGTCTAGTGTTTATTTGGGATCCCGGAGCCAAACTTCTCCTGTAGTAATGTGTGGCTCAATCATATTCTCAACCTTAGAATTTTGCTTAGAGACTCTGGTGTTCCTAGGAATAAAATTTTATTATATACCTTTAGAAGTGGTGGTAGTGAAATGGGGGATTATTGCTGTTTGTTCATTTGTTGGTTGGTTGTTGCTTTAGAAGAAGCATTTTGTCTATCACTGTGGGTAGGTGATTCATTAGTTGTGAATGTTAATTCATTAATTGTGAATGGCTTGTGAATTCCCTCTCTCCCTTCATCTGGCTCCTGGGAAGGAATCTCTCTTGTTTCTAAGGAATTATTTTCCAATCCTCCTGCCCATCAAGCAAAGTTAGAAAAATAGATTATTTTGTCATTCTGGTGGAGGGATTTTTGGCTGAAGAAGCCCTTTTTGAGATATGAATTCATATTCTGAGAAAGAAAAGGACAGGGATAGTAGAGGCCTTATGTTTTGGGAGTGGGCTGAGAATGAGAGTTGACCCTCAGTGCTGAGTGGAAATGGGAAGGAGTGTGAAAAAACAAAAGTGAGTGCAGCTTCCACAGAGTAGAAGCCCTCTGAACAGGTAGGGTCTTAGAAGCTGAAGGCTCGTTTTTGCAAAGACCCAGTGCTAAGTTTCACACTTTTGAGGATCATGGCAAGTGTCCGCCATAACTTAGCCAGATAAAGTGGAAGTTGACCTTCCTTTGGAGCAACAGTCCTCAAAGGCACTGTGTTGTCTAGGCAGGAATTCTGATAAAAAATATGAAAGAGCACATAGTGAAAGATCAAAGTCTAGTATTACATGACATTACGTAGACCCTAGATGGTCTCTTTATTTTTTTATAAACCTTTTACTTTAGAAAAATTTTAGATTTACAGAAAAGTTGCAAAGGTAGTACAGAGAGTTCCCATGTATCTCACATCCAGTTTTCATTATTATTTCCATCTTAGATTAGTATGGTACATAGGTCAGGTTAATGAACCAATATCGGTCCACTATTACTAACTAAAGTTCAAACTTTATTCATATTTCTTTATTTTTTACCTAATTTTTTTTTTATTGTTGCAAGATCCCATCCTCTATACCATGTTATATTTAGTTGGCATGTCTCCTGAGATTCTTCTTGGCTCTGGTAGTTTCTCAGAAATCCTTTTTTTTAATGATATTAACAGTTTTGAGGAGTGCTGGTTAGGTATTTTGTAGAATGACCCTTAATGAAGATTTGTCTGATGTTTTTCTCATGATTACACTGGGCTAAGGATTTGGGGGAGGAAGACCACAGAAGTAAAATGCCATTCTCATTGCATAATATCAAAAGTATATGCTATCAGTCTGACATCACTTTTGATGTTAAACTTGATCATTTGGCTGAAATAGTATTTGTCAGGTTTCTCCACTGTGAAGTTACACTTTTTCCCTCTCTCTTTTTCCATACTGTATTTGCGGGGGGCGGGGGGCGGGAACGGAGTGATGAAGTCACTATAAAAGCTCATATTTAATGTTTAGAAAAAAGAAGATCAGTGGTTGGTGGGGAAGAGTGAATAGGTAGAGAAGTATGTAAAGGAGATAGAGTCTGATCTGTGCTTCGAAACAGAGGTAGGTTTGGATAGGCAGAAAGAACAGAGGATGGGGGTCATGCTCCCCTTCCTTGAGGACTGAGAATCTATATAAATTACCTGTAATTCTTCTGCATGGAAGCTTTTAAAATTCTCTCCCATGTATTTACTTATTCAATAATTAATTTATATTAGTGTAGATTCATGGATTTTTAAAAATAGTTTAGGTTATAATACAGTACCACTTTATTTTGTTACTCAAATTGTTCCAGCTGTAAACATTGAGAGCTCCTTAAGTTGGCTTCTGTGTTGCTTTAAGATTCCATTTATGTGTGTGTGTGTGTGTGTGTGTGTGTGTGTGTGTGTGTGTGTGTGTGAGTGCGAGTATTAGTCGACTCAGGAGGCTGCTATAACAGAATACCATAGACTGTGTTGCTTAAACAACAAGAATTTATTTCTTACAGTTCTGGAGGCTGGGAAATCCAAGAACAAGATGCCAGCTCATTCAGTTCCTCAGTGAGGGCCCTCTTCCTGGTTTGCAGATGATTGCCTTTTAATTTTATCCTCACATGGTGGGGAGAGAGAGAGAAAGAGAGAATGAGAGAGAAAGAAAGAACAAGCTCTGATTTTAATGCCGTCATGGGGGCCCCACCTTCATCTAAACCTAATTATCTCTCAAAGCCTCCATCTCCAAATTGGGGATTGGGGCTTCAACATATGAATTTGGAGGAGATACAAACATTCAGCTCATAACTGTGTGTGTGTGTGTGTGTGTGTGTGTGTGTGTTTTACCACTTTCTTTCTGGCACTACAATATGCTGCAGGCTCATCGTGTGTACTTCCTGAACAGTCTGGAAGCAACGATTTCTCCAAGGAGCCCTGGTTCATTTTATTGGAGAATGGTATTAGAAACCAAGATCTGGGCACTAGGTATGCTTACTGCTACTGGAGTGTCATTGCTTCTAGGCCTTCTCAGCAGACAGAGCAAGGAAATATGTGTATGTATACTCACCCTCGTGTAGATAAATATCTATAAATATTTCCTATGTATCCATCTGTGACTATATTAAACTAAATGTGAGTTTATACTGATGTCTTCAACTCTAATCCATTACTACGTAGATCATCTAACCTTCTCCCCTTGCTTTTCTGTAACCTCTTATTCCAACGGTGAGAGAACTGACTCCCATCATCCACCATCCGTCATCCACCATCCATTTACTTAATTGTTCAGTTTCAGTGCACATGTATAGCAGTACCAGAACTGTTAACCCATGATCCAGTGGGAAGCAACAATATATTGCTTTTGTAGTTATTTTGCCTAGTTTTACAGACTCTGCTAATTTCCAAAGTTGCTTTGGTTAACACCTGTTCCCCCACTTCTTTCAGTGAGGTTATTTTGTGCATTTGTAATACAGTTAGATCCTTTTGTCACAGTCTGCATTCTATCTCGGGATCACTTGATTTCCTAAATAATTTCTTTTTAATTTGCGTACATTAAAGTTTGCTGTTGGTGTTGTGAAGTTCTATGGGTATTGATTGACAAATGCATTATGTCATATATTCTCTATTAGCATCATGCAGAATAGTTTAATTGTCCTAAAATATCTCCTTTATTTCATCTATTCAAACCTTCCCTCTTCTGGAACCCTTGGCAACTATTAGCCTGTTTACCCATTCTACAATTTTACCTTTTCCAGAATTTCGTTTAGATGGACTCACACAGTATGTAGCCTTTCAGACTGACGTCTTTCACTTAGTAATATGCATTTAAGATTCATGCATATTTTTGTATGCCTTGCTAGCTCATTACTTTTATCACTGACTAGTATTCTGTTATTTGGATATACCACAGTTTGTTTAACAAAAAGAAAGACATCCTGGTTGCTTCCAACTTTTAGTGACTATGAATAAAGTTTCTGTAAACATGCATATGTAATATTGATTTTTATCTTACTTTAAAAAATTTTTTGACATAATTTACATACCATAAAATTCATCCTTTAAAGATGTATATTTAAGTATTTTTAGTACATTTACAATGTTATATAATCATCACCACTAATTCCAGAATAATCTCAGCACCCCAAAATGAAAACTTGTATCCATTAGAAATTACTCCACAGTGTCCCTTGCCCCCAGTCCCTGGCAATCACTAATCTACTTTTTGTCTCTATGGCTTTGTCTATCTGGGGACGTTTCATATAAATGGAACCATACAGTATGTTGTGTTTTGTTTCTGACTTCTTTAACTTATCATAATGTTTTCAAAGTTCATCCATGTTGTACCATGTAACAACACTAATTGCTCTTTATGTCTGAATAATAGTCCATTTTATGGATATAGCATACTTTGTTTATCCTTTCTTTAGTTGATGGACGTTTGGGTTGTTTGTACTTTTTGGCTATTAAGAATAACACTGCTCGGGCTTCCCTGGGGGCGCAGTGGTTGGGAGTCCGCCTACCGATGCAGGGAACGCAGGTTCGTGCCCCGGTCCGGGAGGATCCCATATGCCGCGGAGCCGCTGGGCCTGCGCGTCCGGGGCCTGTGCTCCGCAGCGGGAGGGGCCACAGCAGTGAGAGGCCCGCGTACCGCAAACATAAATAAATAAATAAAATAAAATTTAAAAAAAAGAATAATACTGCTATAAATATTTATGTACAATCTTTATATGAGCATATGTTTTCATTTCTCTTGGGTCTATACCTAGGAGTTGAATTGCTGAGTCATATGCTAACTCTATGTCTTACTCTTTGTGGAACTGCCAAAATGTTTTCCAAAGCAGTTTTACTATTTTAAATTCCCACCAGCAATGTATGAAAGTTTCAATTTCTCTCCGTCCTCACCAATACTTGTCATTGTCCATTATTTTTATTATAGCCATCTAAGGGATATGAAGCAGTATCTTCCTAGAGTTTTGATTTCCATTTCTCTAATGACTAATGATGTTGAGCATATTTTCTTGTGCTTCATGTGCAGATTTTTGTATGAGCGCAGTTTTCAAATCAATTTGGCAAGTACCTAGAAGCATTATTGTTGGATTACGTGTTAAGACTATGGTCTCTTTATTTTTATTCAATCGAATAAATATGATATGAATTGCAACCAACATTTGTGGAAAAACTCCTACCTGTTACAAACTATGACAGCCAGCCATTTGTTAGCCAGAGAGGAGGCAGAAAGCTCCTATTACCCCGTGTCATTCTTCCCTGAGTGGGGAGGAGACATTTCACCCTCTAGGGAAGCTTGGAGAAGCGTTGGGATACTTTTGGTTTAACAACGACCTGTGTGCTACAGGCATTTATTGTCTGAGGCCCAGTCAATACTGTGCAGTGTGTGAAAGCGTCTTGCACAATCAAGAAAAGCCCTATCTCAAATGTCATTGAGCGTCCCGGATGAAAATAACAGCCAGACGTATGAGTCAGCAGAAACCAAAAGGTAGAAAAAAGTGAGGGGTAGAATTCAAAATTTGCAAGTGATGGAAAGAAAATAGTGGTTAAGGACAAATTCCTGGGACTGAGAGGTGATACGATCTTCCTAGAGCTGTCTTGAGTCATGTCATCTCTGGGAACTCTATATGTTATGGTCTCTATTTAACGACCCCTGGGTCACTTGAGAATCTTGTTTTCCTTATTTATAATTTGTATCTTCAACCTGACCACCTAACATTATGTAGATTACCTAAGTGAGTGTCAGGTTTTGCAATCAGGAGATGCTAACTAGCATACCTTTTTTCCCCCATAAAGATATGGAGAGGGTGGAATTTGAAGAGGGAGGTCCACTTTACTCTGAAGTTATTCATTATAAGCTGTTAGGACTAATATTTGCATGTGGTTAAAATGTTACAAGTAATGGTGGTATCTTTAAATATTAACCTGGCAAACTCATTATTTGGGATACTTTGATTTGTTGTTTTTTTTCTATGTGATTCTAGTAAATTGGTTTCTGAGAAAACTCCACATTATGAAATGGAAGCAAATTTCATACCAAATATTTGCGGAGGAGAAAAAAAAGCCAGTACTTTGCAAGTTTACTCACACTGTGTGGTTTGTTGTTTCAGAAAGCTTAGTATTTCACAAATGTATTCAACATTATAAATCATGAATTAACATAGAAAAAAGTGAAAACTTCTCAATAACACCCATAGGTAGGAATTATAGCTTAAGTTGTGGTTAAAGTAGGACTTTGTCAAACGTATAACCAAGTTACATTCTGTATACACTAAAGCATTTACTTTCCATATACTTGAATTTTGCATGTTACCAAAATGCTGAAGTCATTTTTTCCCTAGTGATTAGAACCTGGAATACATTGTTCTGTATTATCAAGCTGCCAAGGCAATAAGTAGTGGTTAAGCCATGTGGTAGTCTATTACATTGGTGGCCCCGGATGAATTAGTCTCCTGGTATTTGTCCCCTCGTGCAGTCCTTTCCCTGTGAATCTGGACTGGACTAACAATGTGCTTAACTAAAAGAATAGGTCTAAGGTGACTGTGCTAGTTCCAGGCCTAAGCCTTAAAAAGTCTGGCAGCTTCCACTTTTGCACTCATAGGAGGCCTTGACCCTCTAGACAAGAAATTCAGCTATGCTTTTGGAAAGGCCATAAGAAGCAGCGAGGAGAGTGAGAGGCCCTGAGACTACATGAAAGAGAGATGCCTAGCCCTCAGAGAGATGCCTAGCCCTCTCAACCTCCCTGTTGCCCACAGCTGACTTGCCCGCTGAATTTACCTACAAAAGTGACCAGCAATAGGACCATCAGAAGAATCAGAAGCTGAGCCCAGCCCAGACTACAAATGTGTAAGCAAATAAAACAGTTGTTTCAAGCCAGTAAGTTTTGGCTATGAATGACCAGAAAAAGCACTTACAGAATATCTGACACTGCATAGTTTGCCAAGGAGGTACAAAGAATAGATGATGGAGTGATGCATGTTTGACTTCCAGGTTTATTTTATTTTATTTTGTCTTATTTAAATTTTATTTTATTGAGGTAAGAACACTTAACCTGAGATGTACTCCCTTAACAGTTGTTAAGTGTAGAATACCATATTGTTGACTATAGGTATGACGTTGTACAGCAGATCTCTGGAACTTGTTCATATTGCTTAACTAAAACTTTATGCTTACTGGTTAGTAACTCCTCTACCCTCTCCCCTCAGCCACTGGCTACCACCTTTCCACTCTGATTCTATGAATTTGGATATTTTAAATACCTCATATAATTGACTTCCAGGTCTTGAGCTTCCAGTCTTGAGTATACTATACATCTTTTCACTGAAAGTTTTAGAAACTACATTTTTTATTAGTAATATATTTTAACTACATTTTAGATTATCCAAAATATAGCATGGAATATTAATTATATTTAGCATTTTTGTGAGTGAATAAGTTTTCATCTTCTAATAAGTAGCTTATAAATGAACTTTTGGAAGGCATTAGTTTACTGAGTGTTGTCTGTATCATCACATATAGTACCTCAAGGTATAATTTTCAATTATTGCAGTAATTCAGGCAAGGGAGAAATTTGGACCTGCCTGAGCAATTCAAGAAAGGTGCAAGCCACTTTGGTACCCGGAACTGATAGGAAGGAAAGAGTTGGAGTGAGCCAGGTGTAGAAGAACAAGACAGACCTTCTGAATGAGGTGTGACATGCTAAATGAGGCACAGTGGCCTGGGGGAAGCTGCCATCTTAGAAGGGTACTTAAAGACTTGGTTTAGATTCACACTGGATGGGTTAAGAGGATTTTAAAGGAATTACCCAAAGGTAACTTAGCAAGGAAATTACATGATTAGGCCATGTTTTAGACTTATGAATCTGGCAGCAATTCTGAGGACAGAGTAGAAGAGGGAGAGGTTTAACAAAATCATGAAAAATCTTACTGACATCCAGTGTTTTCAGAAACTTTCGCTAGTATTCAAAAGAGATTTTTTAAAACAGAAGTATAAAATAATTGCAGTAAATAGTAATAAGTACTTTTGCTGTTTAGTCAAATACTTTCATATAATGTCATAATAACAACAAATTAGAAAAACTACCATATCTTCTTGATCAAAAAGTTAATTCTTTGGTCATGTAACTTTAATGATCATCCTGGGCTGTTCCATGATACTGTAAATAAAGAGATGTATACTTTTTGCAACCATAACCTTTGTCATCCTCGAGCAATTTTGTTAATGTTGACTTTCCTTAGAAACTTTAGAGTGCTTGTATACGTATATATGTATTTTTCTTTCGGTCTCTTATGCTGGACATGATTTTTCATATTTTGACAAATGTTAAACAGCAGAGCATTTTCTTACACATTTAAATGTCACTAAATAAATGTGAATGTGTCTTCCTGTAATGAAAAAAGATGTTCAAGACAAAGAAATTCAGGCGGACTCTAAAGGAATAATTGAGTCAGGATGAAAAATAAAACGAAAAATGTTCTCCCTATCTCTCAGCTTAGTCCAAAGTATCTCTTAGAATATCTTAAAGGTATCCTCTATGAACGTATACCTATACTTCATATTATTATTTGTAATTGCATAGGGAGTATCACAAGAACTGAGAAAAATATCTTGTTAAAATGTATTACCTTTATAAAATTTGTAACCAAAGATTTATTTATGCACAAATACTCTTCAAAGGGCAGGCCTCGTGTTCAATACCCAGTTATGGCTAGAGTTAGTGCTAGAAAGGCAGGTCCATAAGGTCTGTCCAATTTATATTCCTAGGAGGATGAGCTGTGTTAGGATTATTTCTAACACACAACCTGAATATTCTATTCTATACAACTTTGTAGAATTTGGTGGAAGCCTTTCCAAGTTAGGTAAAGCTTTTTAGAGGGCTTAGTATTTAGCTAAATTTCCTGGATTGGTCTCGGAGCTAATTTAGGCTTTAGTGACATGTAATAACAACTTGAGACATTTCCTTGGCCAGAATTTATGTGATATGTGCTTCTGTGATTTAGAGTGTTATGTTGTATCACTGGATTACAGATAATCCATTTCCCATTGAAATATGTAGCCACAAACTTTAAATGAATAAAGAATGAGTCGAATAAGAAGCATAGCAAATGTTGCTAAAATGCAAAGTCTGCATATATTTTTAGATTTGTCTACATTAGGACCTATACTATAAAATATGGAAATTCTTTTAAAATCTGGAGATACTGCATGGTTTTGGAAGGCATTCCTCTAAATGGATCTAATTTAGGTTTTAAGTATTGTTTGGGATAAAATATTAAAGGTAGCTTTTGATTTGAGATGTTTAAATTAGAGTTGCCTGTAGATTAACTTCAAAGATTAAAACTCATAATCAGCTGTTAATTCTAATTCTTTTTACTGTCATATAAGTGTAAAATTGTATTTTTATCTCTAAGGTAACATAATGAACCATGAATCTACAATTTGAAAAACTGTATACTAATGAACTTATAATTCCCTTGTGCATATGTTGGAAGGCTTTTTTTCAAAGCATATCTGAAAGTATAAAGAATCTCTTTTTAGTGTTTGATTAGCAGCAAAATTAGTGAGTTAGAAACATTATTCATACTACAATAGAGACGTAGGCAAGTTGGAAACTCTCCAATTGGATATTTGGAAACAGGGACAACTTAATTGTTCTGAGGTTGAGAGACAAATTATTGATTACATTTTCCCACTAAAGTATTCCCTTTAAAATTAAACTGAAATTTGCGGGGTGGGTGGTGGTGGTGGTGGGATGAACTGGGAGATTGGGATTGACATATATACACTAATATGTACAAAATATATAACTAATAAGAACCTGCTGTGTAAAAAATAAATAAATTAAATTAAATTTTAAAAAATTAAATTAAACTTATATTGTTGGTACCTTTTGCTAAGGAAACACTCATCCTCTACTGGAAAGTGCTTGGCAAATGGTAGGTGCTCAATAAATATTTTCAAAATGAATGCTAAATGCAAACATGTCCACTAATTATGAATCTTCTGCTGCTTATTTGAATTGAATAAAAATTGTGTTTTATTTTTTTTATTGTACAGATTAGACACAGTAAAGAGATATGAATGTTGATGCCATTTTTGGTGACTTTATGAAGCAAATATGTGATTTTCAAATTTTGACTCAATATTTATATTTCTAGTGTACAAATAACTGATTTCTGGAAAATATTAAAGGCAATTTTTTGTGTATCAAATGTTTTGATCTTTTCAATAATGCCTCTTGAACATGAATTTTTAAAATATAAACCCAAGCAATGAAAGAAAGAGTACAAGTGTCTAGATATTAAATGAAATGTTTAGAGGTGTATATCTTAAGCTATATCCACTCAAACTGAAAATAAGAATTTTCTGTGCAGCATAAGAAATTATGGTAGAATGAGTTGCCTCTGTGTGTGTGAGTATGTACGTACTTGGGTTAGTGTTCTGTTTGTTTTACAGTAAATGGAAAAATAAATGATTCTTCTTGTGGCTGAGTGAGAATTTTAGTGTCCTAAGTTGTGTATGTGTTAGATAAGAAAAAGTCCTTAAATATTCAAAATTGGTATTATTGGTATATACATTAAAGAAGTTCTTTCACTGAATAGGAGAAGCAATGCTTACAGCAAGCTTGGAGTTGGGTGAGGAGAAAGAGGGTCAAAGCTGAACAGGGATAGAAGTAAGGATAACCATGAACTAAACAAAAGTGTGAAAAATACTTTTATTACTCATTGGACAAGAAAATTACAGAATCAGGGATGCAGACAATCCACACATTTTGATGTGCGTAATTTAGTTTCAGTTTAAAAGATGCTGCTAAATAGAAGAGAAACAAATTCAGATATTTCCAATTGAGGCTTGTGTCCAGAAGAAGGGATTTCAGGCTTTACTCAGGTCTATCACTAAATGTATCTGATACCATCATTAAGTATGTATTAATAACCTAACACTTATGTATGTACAATACTATGTTAGATGATGAGAAGACAGAGAATCGTTAGACATAGTTAAGAATCTTAAGTTTTCCAATCTTATTGGAAATCCAAGAGACACCTATAGAAAGAAGATAAGATCTGGTATCATCTGCTATGTTCCAAATATGTGTACAAATAATAAGTGTTATATTCAACTATGATAGAAGGTGGAATGTGATAAGTGTTAAAGCCAAGTAACATGGGAGCACAAAAGGTGGAGAGATTAAAATTGGGGAAGAGGAAATGGGATTTTAATACACTAAGTTTTCATGTAGAGGGAACAGTATAGCAAAGGTACTAACGTAAGAAAGATGGAGCAAGATTGTGGAGTTGCCCTGACTGAGCACACATACAGGGTGTACAGTGGTGTAAAAGCCTTAAAAAAGTAAGTTGACTGTAGTAATGGAGAATTTAAAATGTTGGAATATGAGGTATTAATTGTATTAAATAGACCTGTAAAACTGTTCACAGTCTTTCAAGACTCAAATCCTGGTGTAACATGATGAGATTTTGGTTTAAGATGAAAACTCTGGTAGTGGGTAATGAGAAGAATAAAGTGAAGGTGTGGAGACAAGTAAGGAAGTTACTATAATAATCCAGGTGATAGGGATTAAGAATCTGAACTAGGACAATAACAGAATGAATGGAAGCAAGAGGTAGATGATGTTGCAGAGATGAAATAAATATACTGTGCAAGCAAATAGTTGTTAGGACAGATAAATGAAATAAAAATGTTAGTAACTACTATTTGTTACACATTTTTACATCCATATTTATTGTCTAAAATTGTCTTTCTGAAATTCTTGGAAAGGTACAATTTTCCAAGACTGAACCAGGAAGAATTAGAAAATATAAACAGACCTATCACAAGTGATGATATTGAAACCGTAATTTAAAATCTTCCAACAAACAGAACTCTAGGACCAGAGGGCTTCACAGGCGAATTCTATCAAACATTTAGAAAAGAGCTAACACCGATCCTTCTCAAACTCTTCCAAAAAATTGCAGAGGGAGAAACACTCCCAAATTCATTCTACAAAGCCACCATCACCCTGATACCAAAACCAGGCAAAAATATCACAAAAAAATAAAATTATAGACCAATATCACTGATGAACATAAATGCAAAAATCCTGAACAAAATACTAGCAAACAGAATCCAATAGCACATTAAAAGGATCATACACCATGGTCAAGTGGGATTTATTCCAGGGATGCAAGGTTTCTTCAATATATGCAAATCAATCAATATGATATACTACACTAACAAATTAAGGAATAAAAACCATATGCTCACTTCAGTAGATGCAGAAAAGCTTTTGACAAAATTCAACACCAATTTATGATAAAAACTCTCCAGAAAGTAGGGATAGAGGGAATCTACCTCAACATAATAAAGGCCATATATGACAAACCCATAGCAAGCATCATACTCAATGGTGAAAAACTGAAAGCATTTCCACTAAGATCAGGAACAAGACAAGGATGTCCACTCTTGCAACTCTTATTCAACATAGTTTTGGAAGTCCTAGCCACAGCAATCAGAGAAGAAAAAGAAATAAAAGGAATACAAATTGGAAAAGAAGAAGTAAAACTGTCACTGTTTGCCAATGACATGATACTATACATAGAAAGTCCTAAAGATGCCACGAGAAAACTACTAGAACTAATCAATGAATTTGGCAAGGTTGCAGGATACAAAATAATGCACAGAAATCTCTGCTATTCCTATACACCAACAACGAAAAATCAGAGAGAGAAATTAAGAAAACACTCCCATTTACCATTGCAACAGAAAGAATAAATAAAATACCTAGGAATAAACCTGCCTAAGGAGGCAAAAGACTTGTACTCAGAAAACTATAAAACACTGATGAAAGAAATCAAAGATGACATAAACAGATGGAGAAATATACCATGTTCTTGTATTGGAAGATTCAATATTGTGAAAATGACTATACTACCCAACGCAATCTACATATTCAGTGCAATCCCTATCAAACTACCAATGGCATTCTTCACAGAATTAGAACAAAAAATTTCACAATTCATATGGACACACAAAAGACCCCGAATAGCCAAAGCAATCTTGAGAAAGAAAAATGGAGTTGGAGGAATCAGGCTCCGTGACTTCAAACTAAACCACAAAGCTACAGTAATCAAGAAAGTATGGTACAGGCACAAAAACAGAAATATAGATCAATGGTGCAGGATAGAATGCCCAGAGATAAACTCACACACATATGGGCACCTAATTTACAGCAAAGGAGGCAAGAACATACAATGGAGAAAAGACAGCCTCTTCAGTAAGTGGTGCTGGGAAAATTGGACAGCTACATATAAAAGAATGAAATTAGAACACTCCCTAACACTATACACAAAAATAAAATCCAAATGGATTAAAGACTTATATGTAAGACCAGACACTATAAAACTCTTAGAGGAAAACATAGGAAAAACACTCTTTGACATAAACCACAGCAAGATCTTTTTTGACCCACCTCCTAAAGTAATGGAAATAAAAACAAAAATAAACAAATGGGACCTAATAAAACTTAAAAGCTTTTGCACATCAAAGGAAACTATAAACTAGACAAAAAGATAACCCTCAGAATGGAAGAAAATATTTGCAAATGAAACAAGAGACAAATGATTAATCTCTAAAATATACAAACAGCTCATGGAGATCAATATCAAAAAACAAACAATCCAGTTTAAAAATGGGCAGAAGACCTAAATAGACATTTCACCGAGGAAGACATACAGATGGCCAAGAGACACATGAAAATATGCTCAACACCACTAATTATTAGAGAAATGCAAATCAACACTACAATGAGGTATCACCTCACACCAGTCAGAATAGCCATTATCAAAAAATCTAGAAACAATAAATGCTGGAAAGGGTGTGGTGAAAAGGGAACCCTCTTGCACTGTTAGCGGGAATGTAAATTGATACAGCCACTATGGAGAACAGTATGGAGGTTCCTTAAAAAACTAAAAATAGAGGCTTCCCTGGTGGTAGAGTGGTTGAGAGTCCGCCTGCCAATGCAGGGGACATGGGTTCGTGCCCCAGTCTGGGAAGATCCCACATGCCACGGAGCGGCTAGGCCTGTGAGCCATGGCCGCTGCACGTCCGGAGCCTGTGCTCTGCAACGGGAGAGGCCACAACAGTAAGAGGCCCGCGTACCACAAAAACAAAAACAAAAAATCTAAAAATAGAACTACCATAAGACCCAGCAATTCCACTACTGGGCATATACCCTGAGAAAACCATAATTCAAAAAGAGTCATGTACCACAATGTTCATCGCAGCTCTATTTACAATAGCCAGGACATGGAAGCAACCTAAGCGTCCATCAACAGATGAATGGATAAAGAAGATGTGGCACATATATACAATGGAATATTACCCAGCCATAAAAAGAAACAACATTATTTGTAGTGAGATGGATGGAGCTAGAGTCTGTCATATAGAGTGAAGTAAGTCAGAAAGAGAAAAACAAATATGTATGCTAACACATATATATGGAATCTAAAAAAAAAAAATGGTACTGATGAACCTAGTTGCAGGGCAGGAATAAAGAGACAGACATAGAAAATGGACTTGAGGACATGGAGTGGGAGGGTGAAGCTGGGGTGAAGGGAGAGTAGCATCAACATACATATACTAATGAATGTAAAATATTTGGCTGGTGGGAAGCAGCAGCATAGCACATGGAGATTGGTTCCATGTTCTGTGATGACCTAGAGGAGTGGGATAGAGAGGATGGGAGTGAGGCTCAAGAGGGAAGGGATATGGGCACATATGTATGCAAATGGCTGATTTGCTTTGTTGGGCAACAGAAACTAACACAGTACTGTGAAGTAATTATACTCCAATAAAGATCTATTAAAAAATAAAAAATAAAGTTGTCTTTCTTATAATGTAATTGTCCGGTGTGTGTGTGTCAGAGCAATGCCAACCTAATAAACTGAGTTACTTCAAATATATTTTATGCAAAGATATTTGCATTATTTTGAAGTAGCAGAGCATCAATTTGGGGTATAGAAAGGTTCTCTCAAATGAAGAAGGGATAATAGGCAAAATCTGATAGAAATTCACATTTCATGTGAAATGTATGGAGTATATGTATGTGTGTGTGTGTATATATATATATGGAAATATATATATATATATATATATAATACTCCCCATCAGCTTTATATCTGAAAAGATATAAAAGAGAATCATTGTTGGAAAATGTGTTGGAATAAGGAAGTTTATTCACCACCTAAACCAATTCATTTGAAGTGGGATTAGATATCATCTGTTTAATAATGAGAAAAACCAAAAAAAATAAAGGCCATACCTGAATATGTTAAATAACAATACAAGACAATGGAAAAGAAGCATCTGCTTGACCTGGTGAAAGGACTTTTTTCTGAAAGTGATTTGCTGCAGGAACCAGAAGGAAATATTAGAAAACAATCAGCGTTCAAAAAAGTATGCAAGAAATCATTGTTTTTTACAAAACAATAGAAGAAAGTCATTAGAGAAACAATGTTCAAGTGAAATGATAAAGGAATGACTTAAAATAAGAAAGAATTGTAAAGAAATTAAAAATTATATTAAAAGAATAACAATCCATTGATATCTCAAAAAGCTTAATGATGATGTAGAGGATAAGCTTGAATCAAACAAGAAAGAGAAGAACAATAAAACAGTAGGAAATGACTTTTGCTATTTTAGTCTCTGATGTTTTAATTAAACATAAAATGCATTATGGAGAAATTTGAGAATAAGATAAACTCCGTGGATCTTTTCCCCAGAAACAGGTACACATGCATATACACCTAAAACTCGTCAATTTTAAAAGGTTCGCAGACCTCCCAAATTGCACACATGTACCCTATGTTAAGGTGAAGAATTCCCATTATGCAGTGAATCTGAATAATCTAGTTCAATATTTCCAAAACCAGTATTCCATGGAATACATTTTTTCCCCAACTGGCTAAGACCTAAGTGTCCCATACTCAAGTTTGGGAACTGATAGAATAAGCAATATTAAGCAGATTCCACTACTTCATTACTTCTCAGAGCCTTATATATGCAATGTATCAATACCTAACTGTTTTTAAAAATGCTTACTCTCTGCCAGACAATAAGTGTTCAGTATAATATATATTCATCTTACAGTCCTCAGAACAGTCCTATAAGTACTGTACTGTTATTTTTCCTCTTTTAATGACATGGAAAGTGAGGTTAAATAACTTGTGAAAATTCACACAGCCTGTCAACTGGGAGAGCTAGGATTCAAACAATCTAGTTTAGACTCTGTGTTATTAACCACTACAATAAAGACAGGAAGCAGGGCATATAGGGACTATTAAACTTTTGTATTTTGAGGCGAACCTATTAATATTCCACAGAAGTATTTTATAGAGCATATATGGAAAGTGTTAATATGATTAAGTAGTTGAATAAAATATAAACATAATGCGAAATTTACACACACACACAGTTACATAGCTTTGAAAACTAACAAAATACAGAACATGTTTACAAAACGTGATCATTTTATTAGGCAACCAAAAATATCTCAACATATTCTGGGCAGAAATTATGCTTTCTATATTCCTTGTTAACAATGCAAAGAAACTAAAAATTATTAACTGTATTAGTTATGCTATAATTATAGCTGTTGATACAGAGCCTCAAAATAACAGCTCTTAAATGAGTTAGAAGTTTATTTTTGTCACACAAAGAATTCTATCATAAACCATCAGGGTGGATAGGGCAGCTCCTGGTATCAGGGACCCAAGCATCTTCTACTTTCTTATTCTACACACCTCAACCTTTTGCTTCCACATCGTGGTCTAAGTTAGCTGCTTCAGCACCTCTCTCCTTCATGTCTGCATTTCAGACATTGAGAAGAAGGGAGCACACTCTTTCATTTTCAGAGTAAGCATTTATATCACTTCATCATTCCATCACTTTCACTCAGGTCTCCTTGTGGAACTATTACATGGCAACACCTAGCTTCAAGAGCAACTAGGAAGTAGTAGTCTTCAGGATGGTGACCATGTGCTCAGCTAAAAAACATATCACCACATAAGAAGGGGATAACAGATATTGGGATGTTGGGGCAACCTATAGATTTGGCCAATCTAGAAGAAAATATTCTCTTTACTCAGATACACAATGAAATCAAAACTATAGTTACAGCAGGTTTAAAACTGGTGGGATGCTGCCAAACTTACACTCAGGAAAAAATTGAATGCTTAAATGATCTTGTATTAAACAAGAAAGAATGAAAATGAATTAATCACTCAAGTGAAGAAGTTAGAAATAATTCTTTATAATGAGTAGAAGAAAAGCAGGGAAAAATTAATAAAGATAAAATTGCAGGTTAATAATTTATAAATGAGAAAAAACAGCAGAATGGTAAATAAATGTAAATGCTGGCTCTGCAAAAGACCATTAAAAGAGACAAACTGCAGAAAACGCAAGTCAATAAAAAGGGAAGATGCAAGCTCTTTACATTATGTATGAAAGAGCGAATATAATCACAAACACAAAGGAAGATTTACAATCATAGGCATATATTATCACCTAGTGCAGTGCCTACCAGAACACCTAACACAAGTAACAGGAGCTTAGTTTTAATTAGTTAATAGGCCCTAGCCTACAAAAAGCTCTTTCTATAAAGTAATTAATATATAAATCTGTTATAGTAAAAAAATCAATTTAAGATGTTGGAAATATGAAGCAGAGAAGAAGGAAAGAAATCAATATTTTTGTAGCACATTCTGTATGCCAGGTACTTTACATACTTTTTCTCATTTATTTAAGCTTCACAACCCTGTAAGGAAAGATTACTACATTTCAAAGCTGAGGAAACAGATTCAAAGAGGTGAGTAGTTTGTTCAATCTCAGGATCTAAATGATTGAAATAGTGTCTGTTCAGGTTAGTCTGCCTAACCTGAAAGCTGATGTTCTTTCCACTGCTTTGTACACTTTTGCTCATTCTCAGACTTCTCTTTGCCAAGAAAATCTTTTCGAGTTCCTTATATCTAAGCAGGCCCATTTAATCTAGTTTATTTTTTCAAATAGCAGGAATTTGTATACAACTTCTTTTGAAAAAGCAGTTTACTGCTCAAAAAAAAATTTTTTTTTTCTTTTTAGTTATTGCATCTAGGTGGGAGGGAACTTGCCTAAGGCAGAAGTTTCTCTCAGATCTCAGGACAAATCATATTGCTTCTAATCAACCGGTATACTTTTTATCTTTCAGACACTGGTCTCATAACTGACTGCTTCTTTCCTCTTTGGCTTGTGAGAAGCTCAAAAAACAGGCAGGCTTTTTCCAAAACCCTGCAAAACCCATGCGTGTTTTTTGTACTAACCTTATCTCTGATTTTATTTTCTCTAAGCTTTTTAATTTTTGTTTGATTTTAATATGTTTATTATATCCATGATGTTCCAAATACTTTTGCAAGCCATTTAAAATAGTATATGTACTAAAATGTTGATTGGATAAGACATATATATAGGGCTTCCCTGGTGGCACAGTGGTTGAGAGTACGCCTGCCGATGCAGGGGACACGGGTTCGTGCCCCGGTCCGGGAAGATCCGACATGCCGCGGAGCGGCTGGGCCCGTGAGCCATGGCCGCTGAGCCTGCGCGTCCGGAGCCTGTGCTCCACAACGGGAGAGGCCACAACAGTGAGAGGCCCGCGTACCGAAAAAAAAAAGAAAGGAAAAGGTAAGTATAGGAGTAAATATAAATGAATATTGATATTAAGGAACAATACTAATGTCTTGAGCACTTTACAATGTTATATAATTAAGTGCATCATAATAATAAAAATTATCTCAACGAGGATAATATTTTCATAATGTATACATAAATCATAACATTGCACACTTTAAAAATCTTAAAATTTTATTTTTACCTCAACTATACCTTAATAAAGCAGAGAAGAAGATAACACAAAAGGGGAGAGGGGAATAAATTGAGGCAAATCATTCCAAGATCTCAGCAATGAAAAAGCAATAATTTATAGACAAGGATGCATATTTTAGTAACTATGGCAATCACAGAAGAAAAAAGAACATAGAACTAACAAATAGTAGGGAAATAGAATGGCAAAATATAATTAACCCCAAAGAAGTTAAGAAAGGACATAAAACTATAAAACAGATGGGTTTTATAGAAAACAAATTATATAATACCTATCAACCCCCTCAGTAACTCTACTAAATAAAAAGGCATTAAATATTCTGACTAAAAGACAAAAAATAAAGCTTAACTATGCTACTTATTAGAAGTATGTCTTAAGTATAAGGGCACAAAAAGAGTGACTGTAAAAGGATATGAAAAGATATATAAGAATGTATTCAAAAGGAAGTTGGGTATTACATTAATATAAGACAAACTCGATTTTAAGATTAGAAGAATTTGTACAGAAAAAAGAACTATTTCATACTAATAGTAGGTCAAAGCAACAACAGAATATACAATTGTAAATTTGTATACACCTATTAACATAGCAAATATATATTATGATAGATAGATAGATATAAGCAAAAGTTGACACAAGTAAAAAGAGAAATAAACAAGTCCAAAGCATATGAGAGAGTTTAAGTCACCATTATTCATAGCTGATAGAACAAACAGACAAAAACATTGTAAGAATATAGATCTGAACAACACAGGAAATTATTTATTGGCATAAATTGAACAGTGCATACAATCATGATAGAATATACATTATTTAAATGCATATTGAATATGTACCAAAATCTAAACTTGGCAAGTTCCATAAAAATAAGAAGAATTCCAAAAAAAAGTTTCAAATATTTGAATAATACAGAGTATAGGCTTCTGGTCACTGCTGAATTAAGCTATAAAGTAATAACAGAGATAATTAGAGAATCTCCAACTTTTGGAAATTAAGCAATTTAGTTTGCATGATTGAAAGACAAAACCACAGTGGAAATCAGAAAATCTTAGGAACTAAATAATAATACAGCACATGAAATCTTAGTTACAGCAATGTTCTCTAGAGACAATTTATAGCTTTAACATCTTATATTGGAAAAGAAAGGGCTAATAATGAATATCAAAGTTTCCATCTCAAAAAGCTAGAAAAAGGAACAGCATATTAAACACAGAATAGTAGTTTGAATGAAATAAAAGTAGAAAAAGATGAAATAGAAAGCAAACACACAACAGAAAAATTCAACAAAGTGCAAAGTTGTCTTTTGTTTTTGAATAATAAAATTGATTATCACTTGGAGACAGGAGACAGGCCTGACCAAGTTTTTTAAAAAAAAAAAGGAGAGAGAGAAAATCATTTTTATGAAAATCAGGAACAAAAATGAGATGTCATTATAGGTTCTATCGATATTAGAAAGATAATAAAGGATGTTTTGAATAACTTTACACAAATACGTTTGACAGTTTAGATGAAAGGAATAGATACCTTAAAAAACAAAATTTGCCAAAGACATCAGGAAAAGTAATAGAAAATTAAATAATTCTGTGTCTATTTTAATAATGGAACCCATTATTGAAAATTTTACACAAAAATATCCCGTCAAGTTGATTTCACTAGTGACTTCTTCAAAATATTTATGAAGAAACAACACCAATTCTATAGAATCACTTCCAGAGGATTTAAACAAACAAACAAACAAAAAAAAACAGAAGAAGAACTTCCCATTCCTTTTATGAGGCTGTATAATTCCAGAAAATCTGGAAATATTTTAAAAAATTAAAATCACACAAATTTTTTTACATGAACACAGATGAAAAAAATCCTGCGCCAAGAAGTGCAGTGTGTTAAAATGAGTCAGTTTTATTCCATGAATTGTAATGGTGTTTTAGCAACAAAAAATAAATCAATATAATTGACCTTAATGGAAAAAAAAGGAGAAAATAGATACAATCATATCAATAGATAAAGAAAAATAAAATACAATTCATGAAAAGAAAAGAATTGTGTAAGCTGGGAACAGTTGGGATCTTCCATTATATTGAAAGCTTTCCTCAGAGTTTGGGAATGGGACAAGAGTGTCTGAAGGTTTCAGTCTGTGCAAAAATATCTGAAAAAATGAAATGAAAATAATATTACAGGAAGAAATAAACTGTCATTATTTATAAACAATATAATTACATATGTGGTAAATCCAAAAAAATGTGGAAAAATTACTAAAATTTATAAGTGAATTCATCAAGATTACTGAATACAAGGTCAATATACCAAAAATCAACTGTATAGCTATATATCAGCTACAGAAAATATAACATAGAAATGGTAAAGATAACTTTTACAATAGCATAAAATATAAACTATCTAGATATAAATCTAACAGAATATGTAAATTCTGTATCCTAGAAACTACAAACATTGTTGAGAGAAATTAAAAACCTAAATAAATGAATGGATATAATATGCTCATGAATTGGAAGATATAATAGTGTATAACTATTTTCCCCCTTATAAGTGATCTATAGATTCAATGCATTCCAACTAAAACCCCAGAAGAGTTTTTTTTCTGGTGGAAATTGATTAGCTGATTCTAAAATTTATATAGAAATACAAAGGTCCAAAAATAGTCAAGAAAATCTTTAGAAGAATAAAGTGGAAGAATTTCCAGTGCCAGTTACCATGGCTTATTATCAAGCTGCAGTAATGAAGATGGTATGGTACTGACAAAATAATAGGTGAAAGAAATAGATGAGAATTCAGAAACAGACACACATTCGCCTGGTCCCTTTATGTATGACAAAGATGACACTGCAGGGCAGTGGAGAATAAGGGGTACTGGTTCCATTGAATATCCATATGAAAAAATGATAGTTGTTCCCCCAGCTTTATTAAGATATAATTGACACATAATTCTGTGTGAGTTTAAGGTGTACAATGTGGTGATTTGATACACTTATATATTGCAAAATGATTACTGCCATAGTGTTAGCTAACACTTCCATCACGTCACATAATTACCATTTCTTTTTTATGGTGAGAACATTTACAATCTATGCTCCTAGCAACTTTCAAGTGTATAATACAGTATTATTAACTGTAATCACAATGCTGCAATTAGGTTCCCCAGAACTTATTCATCTTATTTTAAAAGTTTACCTTTTTAGAATCCACATATAAGTGATATCATACAGTATTTGTCTTTCTTTTCTGACTTATTTCAGTTATCATAATGCCCTCAAGTTTCATCCATGTTGTCACAAATGGCAGTATATCCTTCTTTCTCATGGCTGAATAATGTTCCATTGTGTATGTGATATATAGATAGATGATAGATAGATAGATAGATAGATAGATAGATAGACAGATAGATAGATGATAGATAGAGATATATCACATCTTTATTCATTCATCATTCACATTGTTGTTTCCATATCTTGGCTATTATGAATAATGGTGCGTTGAACACAGGAGTGCAGATATCTCTTCAAGGATCTGTTTTCATATCCTTTAGATATATACCCAGAAGTGGGATTGCTGGATAATATGGTACTTCTGTTTTTAATTTTTTGAACAACATCCATACTGTTTTCCATAGTGGCTATACCAATTTACATTCCCATCAGCAGTGCACAAGGGTTCCAATTTCTCCACATCCTTAACAGTACTTGTTATCTCTTGTCTTTTTGATGAAAGCCATTCTAACATGTGTAGTGATATGTCTTGTGTTTTGATTTGCATTTCTCTGATGATTAGTGATGTTGAGTACATTTTCATGTAACTGTTGGTCATTTGTATGTCTTCTTTGGAAAAATGAATATTCAGTTCCTCTGCCCATTTTTAATTGATTATTTTTTGCTATTGTGTGAATTTTTTATATATTTTGAATATTAAATCTTTATCAGATATATAATTTGGAAATACTTTCTCCCATTCCATGGGTTGTCTTTTCACTTTGTTGATCATCTCTTTTGCTGTGCAGAAGCTTTTTAGCTTGAAGTAGTCTGACTGATTAATTTTTGCTTTTTTGTTGCTTGTGCCTTTGATGTCATATCTATGAAATCATTACAAGACTAATGTCATGGAGCTTTTTTCCTATGCTTTCTTCTAGGAACTTTACAGTTTCAGGTCTTAGGTTTAAATCAACCATTTTGAGTTAATTTTTTGTCAGTGGTGTAAGATATGGGTCCAATTTCATTCTTCTGAATATGGTTATCCAGTTTTCCCAACACCATTTATTGAAGAGACTATCCTTTCCCCACTTAGTATTCCTTAAGGGCTTTTGATTCTGTTCTGTTGATCAGTGTGTTTATTTTTAATGCCAGTACCATACTTTTTGATTACTATAGCTTTGTAGTATAGTTTGAAATCAGGAAGTGTGATGCCTCCAGGATTGTTCTTCTTTATCAGTATTGCTTTGTATATTTGAGGCCTTTTGTTGTTCCATACAAATTTTAGAAGTTTTTGCTGTTATTGTGAAAAATGCCACTGGAGTTTTGATAGGGATTGCATTGAATCTATAGATGCCTTTGGGTAGTATGAACATTATAAAGTTATTAATTCCTAATCCATGAACATGGGTATCTTTCCATTTTTTGCTTCTTCTTCAATTTGTTTCACCAAAGTTTTGTAGTTTTCCGTGTATGGATCTTTCACCTCCTTGGTTAAATTTATTCCTAAGTATTTTATTGTTTTTGATGCTACTGTGAATGGAATTTTTTTCCTTGTTTTGTTTTAGATGCTTCATTGTTATTGTGTAGAAATGCAACAACTACCTCATGCCATACAGAAAAGTAAATTTCAGAAGGATTGTAGATCAAATTATTAAAGTTAAAACAATAAAGATTAAGAAAAAGCATAACGGATTTTTTGTTTGGTTTTGGAGGAAGCAAAGATTTATTCATCAGGACACAGCATTAAGTTTACATAAAGGAAAGAATGATTAACTGGATAATATTTAAGTTAAGTATGTAAGTTTTACTGCATAGAATTAAGAATGTTCAGCGATCAAAAACACCATTAATAGAATCAAAACCAAGACACAGGGCTTCCCTGGTGGTGCAGTGGTTGGGAGTCCGCCTGCCAAGGCAGGGGACATGGGTTCGAGCCCCGGTCCAGGAGGATCCCACATGCCGTGGAGTGGCTGGGCCCGTGAGCCATGGCCAATGAGCCTGCATCTCCAGAGCCTGTGCTCCACAATGGGAGAGGCCACAACAGTGAGAAGCCCGCGTACCACAAAAAACAAACAAACAAACAAAAAAACCAAGACACAATGGTAAAGATATAGATATATGATAGATAGATAGATAGATAGATAGATAGATGGATATCTGACAAAAGACTTTTATCTAGAATATATTAAGAATATCTTCAAATCAATAAGAAAAAAGCATACAGTCCAGGAGAAAAAATAGGCAAATGATTTGAATAGACAGTTCACATAGGAGGACATCCAAATGGCCAGTGAATAGGATAAAACATGCTTAATATCATTGATAATCAAGTTAGTGCAAACTAAGATGAGACTGGGATAACATTACTCACCCACCAGAATGAGTAAAATGAAAAATACAGGTAGACACCAAGAGGTGCATCATTTCTTGATGGTTCCCATCCCAAATGGTTCCCATCTGCCCAGCTGTTGGACTCACTAAAATGTAGAGGACAGCACTGATGAGGATGTACCTTTAAACAGCCCAGGATAAGAAGGAAGCTCACTGTCTTCAGACCTTATGAAGCTTTGTGGTGAAGTGAAACCTAAAAACAAGCCATGTGGCTGACACGGTCTTGGTGTTCCAGCCGGGTGTCAGGCCTGTGCCTCTATGGTGGGAGAGCCAAGTTCAGGACATTGGTCCACCAGAGACCTCCCTGCTCCACATAATATCAAATGGTGAAAGCTCTCCCAGAGATCTCCATCTCAATGCTAAGACCCAGCTCCACTCAATGACTAACAAGATACAGTGCTGGACACCCTGGACCAAAAAACAAGCAAGACAGGAACACAACCCCACCCATTAGCAGAGAGGCTGCCTAAAATCATAAGGTCACAGACACCCCAAAACACACCACCAGATGTGGACCTGCCCATCAGAAAGACAAGATCCAGCCTCATCTACCAGAACACAGGCACCAGTCTGCTCCACCAGCAAGCCTACACAACTCACTGAACAAACCTTAGCCACTGGGGGAAGACACAAAAACAATGGGAACTACGAACCTGCAGGCTGCAAGAAGGAGACCCCAAACACAGTAAGTTAAGCAAAATGAGGAGACAGAGAAACACACAGCAGATGAAGGAGCAAGATAAAAACCCACCAGACCAAACAAATGAAGAGTAAATAGGGAGTCTACCTGAAAAAGAATTCAGAGTAATGATAGTAAAGATGATTCAAAATCTTGGAAATACAATGGGGAAAATACAAGAAATGCTTAACAAGGACCTCGAAGAACTAAAGAGCAAACAATGATGGACAATACTATAAGTGAAATTGAAAATTCTCTAGAAGGAATCAATAGCAAAATAACTAAAGCAGAAGAACAGAGAAGTGACCCAGAACATAAAATAGTGGAAATAACTATTGCAGAGCAGAATAAAGAAAAAAGAATGAAAAGAATTGAGGACAGTCTTAGAGACATCTGGGACAACATTAGACACACCAACATTCAAATTATAGGGGTCCCAGAAGAAGAAGAGAAAAAGAAAGGGACTGAGAAAATATTTGAAGAGATTATAGTTGAAAACTTCCCTAACATGGGAACGGAAATAGTCAATCAAGTCCAGGAGGCACAGAGAGTCCCATACAGGATAAAAGCAATGAGAAACACTCCAAGACACATATTAATCAAACTATCAAAAATTAAATAAAAAGAAAAAATATTAAAACCAGCAAGGGAAAAACAACAAATAACATACAAGGAAGTCCCCTAAGGTTAAGAACGGATCTTTCAGCAGAAACTCTGCAAGCCAGAAGGGAGTGGCAGGACATATTTAAAGAGAGGAAAGAGAAAAACCTTCAACCAAGATTACTCTACTCAGCAAGGATCTCATTCAGATTCAATGGAGAAATTAAAGCCTTTATAGGCAAGCAAAAGCTAAGAGAATTCAGCACCACCAAACCAGCTTTACAACAAATGTTAAACGGACTTCTCTAGGCAGGAAACAAAAGAGAAGGAAAAGGTCTACAATAACAAACCCAAAACAATTAAGCAAATAGTAATAAGAACATACATATCAATATTTACCTTAAATGTAAATGGATTAAATGCTCGAACCAAAAGACAAAGACTGGCTGAATGGATTCAAAAACAAGACCTGTATATATGGTGTCTACAAGAGACCCACTTCAGACCTAGGGACACATACAGACTGAAAGTGAGGGGATGGAAAAAGCTATTCCATGCAAATGGAAATCAAAAGAAAGCTGGAGTCGCAATTCTCAAATCAGACAAAATAGACTTCAACATAAAAACTATTACAAGAGACAAAGAAGGACACTACATAATGATAAAGGGATCAATCCAAGAAGAAGATATAAAGATTGTAAATATTTATGTACCCAACATAGGAGCACCTCAATACATAAGGCAAATGCTAACAGCAATAAAAGGGGAAATTGACAATAACACAATCATAGTAGGGGACTTTAACACCCCACTTTCACCAATGGACAGATATTCCAAAATGAAAATATATAAGGAAACACAAGCTTTAAATGATACATTAAACAAGATGGACTTAATTGATATTTATAGGACATTCCATCGAAAAACAACAGAATACACATTTTTCTCAAGTGCTCATGGAATATTCTCCAGGATAGATCATATCTTGGGTCACAAATCAAGCCTTGGTAAATTTAAGAAAATTGAAATTGTACCAAGTATCTTTTCCAACCACAACACTATGAGACTAGATATCAATTACAGGAAAAAATCTGCAAAAAATATGGAGGCTAAACACATGAAGTCTAAACAATACACTACTAAATATCCAAGAGATCACTCTAGAAATCAAAGAGGAAATCAAAAAATACCTAGAAACAAATGACAATGAAAACACGACAACACAAAACGTATAGGATGCAGCAAAAGCAGTTCGAAGCGGGAAGTTTATAGCAATATAAACCTTCCTCAAGAGACAAGAAACATCTCAAATAAACAACCTAACCTTACACCTAAAGCAATTAGAGAAAGAAGAACAAAAAAAAACCCAAAGTGAGCAGAAGGAAAGAAATCATAAAGATCAGATCAGAAATAAATTAAAAAGAAATGAAGGAAACAATAGCAAACATCAATAAAGCTAAAAACTGGTTCTTTGAGAAGATAAGCAAAATTGATAAACCATTAGCCAGACTCATCAAGAAAAAAACGGAGAAGACAAACCAATAGAATTAGAAATGAAAAAGGAGAAGTAACAAGTTACACTGCAGAAATACAACGGATCATGAAAGATTTCTACAAGCAACTATATGCCAATAAAATGGACAACCTGGAAGAAATGGACAAATTCTTAGAAAAGCACAACCTTCCAAGATTGAACCAGGAAGAAATAGAAAATATAAACAGACCAATCACAAGCACTACAATTGAGACTGATTAAAAATCTTCCAAAAAACAAAAGCCCAAGACCAGATGGCTTCACAGGCAAATTCTATCAAACATTTAGTGAAGAGCTAACATGTATCCTTCTCAAACTCTCCCAAAATATAGCAGAGGGAGGAACACTCCCAAACTCATTTTACAAGGCCACCATCACCCTGATAGCAAAAGCAGAAAAAGATGTCATAACGAAAGAAAACTACAGGGCAATATCACTGATGAACATAGATGCAAAAATCCTCAACAAAATACTAGCAAACAGAATCCAACAGCACATTAAAAGTATCATACACCATGATCAAGTGGGGTTTATCCCAGGAATGCAAGGATTCTTCAATTTATGCAAATCAATCAATGTGATAAACTATATTAACAAATTGAAGGAGGAAACCATATGATCATCTCTATAGATGCAGAAAAGGCTTTTGACAAAATTCAACACCTATTTATGATAAAAACCCTGCAGAAAGTAGGCATAGAGGGAACTTACCTCAACATATAAAGACCATGTATGACAAACCCACAGCCAACATCTTTCTCAACGGTGAAAAATTCAAACCGTTTCCTCTAAGATCAGGAAAAAGACAAGGTTGTCCACTGTCACCAGTATTATTCAACATAATTTTGAAAGTTTTAGCCACAGCAATCAGAGAAGAAAAACAAAAGGAACCAAAATCAGAAAAGAAGTAAAGCTGTCACTGTTTGCAGATGACATGATACTATACATAGAGAATCCTAAGGATGCTACCAGAAAACTACAAGAGCTAATCAATGAATTTGGTAAAGTAGCAGGATACAAAATTAATGCACAGAAATCTCTTCCATTCCTATTCACCAATGATGAAAAATCTGAAAGAGAAATTAAGGAAACACTCCCATTTACCATTGCAACAAAAAGAATAAAATACCTACAAATAAACCTACCTAAGGAGATAGAAGACCTGTATGCAGAAAACTATAAGACACTGATGAAAGATATTAAAGATGATACAAACAGTTGGAGAAATATACCATTTTGTTGGACTGGAAGAAACAACACTGAAGGTGACTATACTACCCAAAGCAATCTACAGATTCAATGCAATCCCTATCAAACTACCACTGGCATTTTTCACAGAACTAGAACAAAAAATCTCACAATTTGTATGGAAACACAAAAAACCCCAAATAGCCAGAGCAATTATGAGAAAGAAAAACAGAGCTGGAGGAATCAGACTACCTGACTTCAGACTATACTACAAAGCCACAGTAAACAAGACAGTACGGTACTGGCAGAGAAACAGAAATATAGATCAATGGTACAGGATAGAAAGCCCAGAGATAGACCCACGCACATGTAGTCACCTTATTTTTGATAAAGGAGGCAAAAATATACAATGGAGAAAAGACAGCCTCTTCAATAAGTGGTGTTGGGAAAATTGGACAGCTACATGAAAAAGAATGAAATTAGAACACTCCCTAACACCACACACAAAAATAAACTCAAAATGGATTAAAGACCTAAATGTAAGGCCAGACACTATCAAACTCTTAGAGGAAAACATAGGCAGAACACTCTATGACATAAATCACAGCAAGATCCTTTTTGACCCACCTCCTAGAGAAATGGAAATAAAAACAAAAATAAACAAATGGGACCTATTAAAACTTAAAAGCTTTTGCACAGCAAACGAAACCATAAACAAGACCAAAGGAAAACCCTCAGAATGGGAGAAAATATTTGCAAACGAAGCAACTGACAAAGGATTAATCTCCAAAATTTACAAGCAGCTCATGCAGCTCAATATCAAAAAAAACCAAACAACCAATCCAAAAATGGGTAGAAGACCTAAATAGACATTTCTCCAAAGATATACAGATAGCCAACAAACACATGAAAGAATGTTCAACATCACTAATTATTAGAGAAATGCAAGTCAAAGCTACAATGAGGTATCACCTCACACCAGTCAGAATGGCCATCATCAAAAAAATCTACAAACAATAAATGCTGAGAGGGTGTGGAGAAAAAGGAACCCTCTTGCACTGTTGGTGGGAATGTAAATTGATATAGCCACTATGGAGAACAGTATGGAAGTTCCTTAAAAAACTAAAAATAGAACTACCATATGACCCAGCCATTGCACTACTGGGCATATACCCTGAGAAAACCATAATTCAAAAAGAGTCATGTACCACAATGTTCATTGCAGCTCTATTTACAATAGCCAGGACATGGAAACAACTTAAGTGTCTATCAACTGATAAATGGATAAAGAAGATGTGACACATGTATACAATGGAATATTACTCAGCCATAAAAGGAAACGAAATTGAGTTATTTGTAGTGAGGTGGATGGACCTAGTGTCCGTCATACTGAGTGAAGTAAGTCAGAAAGAGAAAAACAAGCACCATATGCTAACACACATATATGGAATCTAGAAATAAAAATTGGTTCTGAAGAACGCAGGGGCAGGACAGGAATAAAGACGTGATGTAGAGAATGGACTTGAGGACATGGGGAGGGGGAAGGGTAAGCTAGGACCAAGTGAGGAGTGGCATGGACTTATACATACTACCAAATGTAAAATAGATAGCTAATGGGAAGCAGCCGCATAGCACAGGGAGATCAGCTCAGCGCTCTGTGACCACCTAGATGGGTGGGATAGGGAGGGTGGGATGGAGACGCAAGAGGGAGGAGATATGGAGATATATGTATATGTATAGCTAATTCACTTTGTTATAAAGCAGAAACTAACACACCATTGTAAAGCAATTATACTCTAATAAAGATGTTAAAAATAATGAAAAATTCAGATAATGCTAGTGTTGGTGAGATGATGCTACAACTGAAACCTCATATAGTGCTAGTATTAATGTAAACTAGTACAACTACTTTGGAAAATGGTTGGACAATATCTACTAAAGCTGCATATATGAGCTACCAGCAATTCCACTTTTAGGTATATGACCAATACAATAGAGTATATATGTTCACCAAATCATTGGAACAACATTTTGCAATGAGAAAAGAGGAAAAGAATAAAATCCTAAAATAAATCTAATTTGAGTTGGGTGATGTTTGAAGCAGCTACTACCTGTAGGGCTAAGTTAAATTCTCCCAGCTCAGTGATTCTAGAAATGTTCTCAAAAACCCCTTTAGCTGGGCACAGGTTCCTGGTCTGTTGACTTGGTCCCAGTTTCAACATCTCACCCCATCTTTCTCAGACAGAGGTGTTAATATAGTGTTTTGCCTGATCCCAGGCTTGCCCTTGGATCTTGACTTTCTAATGTTTCTCTACTCCATATTCTACAGTCTGTGAAGGAATTTCACCCTATTCCTATGATCAGGCCTATCTCACAGAACTCCATCTCAGGAATTGCCCTCAGAGCCCCTCTTTAGCTGGGATGGGAAACTATAAGGTGTCAGTGAAACAGGCAGAAGACTAGCAAACATAGAAGAGTCATATTGATTAGATGGCCATTATTTTTCTAATTGTCCTGTCACTTTTGTGTCACCAATTGGTTTTTCCACGTTGATGAAAATTAATTATAAATTTTCTAACACACTGATTTCATGGCATCCTTCTGGGCATATACTTATTATCAATGTAATTAATATGTTTTCAGATACTCTGCTTTGGGAGAAAGTTCAGGTAGTTGAACTCCCTCTTTAGCAAACACTGTGTCTTGCCTTCATGATAGCCTTGTCTTGTTTATCAGGAGAGTGTCATGGGAATTTTTTTTCTTTTTTAAAAATTTTTTTAAATTGAAGTATAGTTGCTGTACAATATTATGTAAGTTATGTGTGTACAATATAGGGATTCATAATTAAAGGCTATATTCCATTTATAGTGATTATAAAATATTGGCTATATTCCCGTGTTCTGCAATATATCCTTATAATTTATTTTATACCTAGTAGTTTGTACCTCTTACTCCTCTATCCCTGAATTGCCCCTCCCCCCCTTCCCTCTTCCCACTGGTAACTGCTCGTTTGTTCTCTATATCTGTGAGTCTGCTTCTTTTTGTTATATTCACTAATTTGTTCTAATTTTTAGGTTCCATATACAAGTGATATCATACAGTATTTGTCTTTCTCTGTCTGACTTATTTCACTTAGCATAATGCCCTCCAAGTCCATCTATGTTGCTGCAAATGGCAAAATTTCATTCACTTTTATGGCTGAGTAGTATTTCATTCTTTATCCATTCATCTGCTGATGGACACATAAGTTGCTTCCATATCTTGGTAATTGTAAATAATGCTGCTATGAACATTGGGGTGCATGTATCTTTTTGAATTAAAAAGTGTTTTTGTTTTTTTGGCTATATACTCAGGAGGGGAATTTTTTCTTTTTATTTTTTTGCAGTACGCAGGCTTCCCACTGTTGTGGCCTCTCCCTTTGCGGAGCACAGGCTCCGGATGCGCAGGCTCAGCGGCCATGGCTCACGGGCCTAGCCACTCCACGGCATGTGGGATCTTCCCGGACCGGGGCATGAACCCGTGTCCCCTGCATTGGCAGGCGGACTCTCAACCACTGCGCCACCAGGGAAGCCCCACTCGGGAATTCTTTACAGAATTCTCCAATCGTTTCACTCCTTTTGTCCCATTCCCTTGTTTCCTTATTCCCTCTGTTCCTTCCAAAGTTTGCAAATTTCTGCATAGGTGTGGAATATCTTCTTGTCATAAAATGTTATGTTCCTCCACCTTCCACTAAGCTTGTTAAAATATATTTACCCTTCTTTTCTGTCTTCCAATATTGAGTTATATCCCATCAAGTTGTACCTAGGAAACTTTTTGGTTAACATTTCAAATAACTTTTGCATTATATAAATACATACTCTATATAGGGTCTAGAACAATCAGCTTTACGTTTTGTTCTTATATTTTTTACAGTGGCTTAACTTCATAGCCTCATTCAAAGAATCACGTAGGATAGTGAGAAACTTCGTTATCTAATTGACATATTGCTGCATGATGGACCACTCAAAAGTAGAATCAATTTTAGAATTTACACAACAAATCCATTCTCACTGCATTTAGGAGAAGTTAAAAAATGTATTTTTCATTCTAAAAGTATTCATAAAGGGGTAAATGTTAAGAAGATCAATTCCATAATAAGTGAAACATGTTTGACATGTGGTTAGTGGGAGGGGGGATGAAAATAAGAAAAAAACTAAAGATGATATAATTTCTGAATCCTTACAAGTTTTAAATATTCTAAACCTAGCATAATGCCATCTTCTTTCTCTCTGCATTTCTGTTACTCTCTGCACTTTTTATTCCTTAAATCCTTTAATTATAGCACTGGACCAGCTGCAGCAATGAGGACTGTAACTATGATTTGCTAAAACTCTGTAAGCTTTTCAGTTTCTTACAATTCACTACCTCCTAAACAGATTGGACTTGCACCTCGGCTTTCAGAGAAAAAAGTGTGGGCTCTTGTACTCACATGAGATTGACTGCAAGCTGATCCAAGTGGTGCCAGGGATGGACCATACGGGGCTTGGTTTATGCACTACCTGAGATCTGCTTGAGACCATCTACATCTCCAGACCTCAGACACTTCCCTCACTAGTGATGGGGTAGAGGAAGTGACACGCTAGCAAATAGTCACACCTTCCACAGTTATGAAGCTCCGGACACTGCCAGTGCCACTGCCACCTTCATTGCCACAAATTTAGAAGCCTTCACATGTTGTACCAACTGACATAAAGACATTACATCTGCCCGTTGGCTGTACTGCATGCCTGGAGGCTCTGGATTCCCCAGCATATACCTGGAGGGGCCAACTAACACAACCCAGAAACTGGGGAGCTATTATTGCATGGGACATATAGAAAACAGAGGATACTGCAAATAAATTGTTTGCTTTTCCTTTCCCTCACTGGACTGTTCCAAGTTGCAATTAGTTACATATAACCCTTCTGGGATATCCTGCAACAATTAACAACCAACTGTGATGCAAAGCTGTGACCAGCTCAAAAATATACTCCTTATTATCCTCAGTTTTTCCTTCACTCCTGCTTCTCTGGGATTGCATACCCAAGAAAGTCATAGCACATAAGCTTTTGCCTCAAGGTCCATTTTCTAGGGAAGTTTATTTAAGACATGGACTAAACATCAACTAAAAAGACAATTTTAGAGTCCCTCTTCTAAATGGCCACCACTAAAACATAAGGACATGAAAAAGTTGAAAGAAGTATAGAAAAATATATAGCAGGCAAATGTTAATTTTAAAAACCCACTGTAGTTTTATTAAAGACTGATAAATAAACTTCAATGAATAAAACAGGATAATTAGGAATAAAGTGGCCAAATACATGTCAAAAATTCATCAGAAATATTAAATAATTAAATTGTGTGCACCTAATAAAACATCTCTAAAATATATACAGGAAAAATGGTTGAAACAAGAGCAAAGTGATAAATCTCCAATCATAGAGACTTCCAGTCGCCCTTTCAATCGTTAACACATTAAGAAGAAAGAAATTTAAAGATAGAGATAATTTGAGCACACAATAAACATATTTTAATAGAAATTTTAAAAACTGGAAAAAACCCAAAATATTCTTTGTTAAGTGACTGAATTAAGAGACTGTTATATAGGCACTCAGTGGAAAATTATGTAGCCATGAAAATGAACAAATTATAGCTACATGCAACACAGTGAATCTAAGAAACATAGCCTTGGGTGAGACAAGCAAGTTGCAAACCACGAAGTTAATAATACCATGTTATATACGTCAAAATCTAGAAATAGATACATCTACAACAGAAACTATTTGAAAAAGCAGAGGAACAATAAACCCAACATTCAAGGTATTGGTTACCTTTTGGGATTGGCAGGGAGATGGGGTTTGGAGGAAAGCATATGTACAGCCTCGGTGACATGGGTAATATTCTACTTCCTGAGCTGGCTGCAGGGTTCATGACTGTTATATTTTCATGCTTCATGATTTTTATATATAAAATATTTTTACTTATATATATCAATTTTATATAACAAATATTATATTATAAAATAATATGTAAAATTTTAAAATTAGTCTTAAAGATCATGTCTATTGAGTAAAATATTGATATATCATTAGTTAGTGATAAAATTGTTTAAGAAAATTAATTTTGACAATTTCAATACCAAATTTTAGTCACTGTAGATCTTGAATTGTGGTCTACTCAGAAAAAAAATCATACTTTATATCCTGAGTCTCCTAGATTCTCAAAGTCAATAAAAAAGTAATTTTTAAAATGATAAACTCTGATTCAACTTAATGGTCTGCTTTCCAATTCAATTCAGTATTTTTTTCAATATAGAAGGGGTATAAAGTATGTCCAGGGAAATATGGCATGTTTTTCTAATGGTGTTCAGAGGTGTGTCTATCTATAACTTTGAAACTATCAGTGAACGTGTATACTTTACTTAATGTAGAGAAATATTAGTGTTGCTACATGTCATTTAAATATTCTTCCTTGAATTACACATGCTATACATACAGTGCTATATCCTCCCACTCCCATACCTGTAAATTGTTAGTTCAGTCTGTGCACAGAGCTATGAGTGATAAGCTTAGAGAGCACCAAGATGATGTGCTAGTCTGTTCATTTTATTCCTAAATGCTGCCAAAAACCCATATATACCCCATATCTTAAATACACATATTCATTAAGAGATAGCATAATGATAACTAGCTGATTCCAATCAAACCTTCAGTTTATTCACTTATTAGCTGTGGGTTACTTATTATCTTGCTGCCACATTTTCTGCATTTTAAAAATAGAGATAATGTTATTCCCCAATTTAGACGTTTGTTGTGAATATAAAATAATATAGGTGAAGTTCGTAGCACAATGTCCTTTTTATTCATTGAAAGTGCTCAATAATTGTAAACTACTGTCATTATTATTATGTAGTTGAGGTAGTGCTTACACCTGTGACCAGTGTTTTTCTCAAAGGAAATAGTACTGGTGTGCTATTTTACTCTTATGTAAGATTTCAGACTACATAGGCTCTATAAGAATATCATGTTTATATGTATGGAGATTGGAAATAAAGGAACGAGTGTATCAGTTTTAGCTGCAAGATACAGAAGACCCAACTAAAAGTGGCTTAAACAATAAGGAAAATTTATTATGTCATGTGTCAAAAATCCTTTTTTAGATGTAGGGTGGTACTACACAGTTGGTTCAGAATCTCTCTTTTCTGCCATCCTCTGCATGTGTGTTACTTTCTTCAGCCTTACAAGAAGGCTACAATAGCTTCAGATAGCTTCTCAAAAGACTATTCAAAGATTGAATGAAAAGGCATCCCTCCCCTTTGTCTGAAGAGTATGAAAAAAATCTTGCAAGATGATGTAGTCTTGTGTCTCATTGGCCACAACAGCTTCACATGTCCCTAGAAGAAGCAGGGGTGGAAGGTTGTGAAGGTAGGTAGTGACAGTATTTGTCACATTGAGGATGGGAAGGAAGTGTTGGAAGCAGCATTTAAAATGTTAATCAATCAACAATCAACAAATATTTACTGTACAACACCTAGTATAGAGAATTATTCTATAAATATTTGGGGTAAATACAAAAAAAGATGGCAGTATGTCATTAAGAAGAAAAATCAATAATAAATTTTTTATTAAAAAAGAAAAATACTAGCAGGGACATAGATTCAATTAAAATAAGAAAAATGTACAGAATTATAAAGTAGAAGTATCACATTATTTGTGTATAAGCAAATGTTCTTATCTATATATATATATCTCCTCTTTATCCTTAACTACATTTCCCTCATGGGAAATAACACTCATTTTATTTTCAGTGTTAGCATACCACATGGTTTGGAGAAGTTCCTTTTTTTTCTGATTGTTACCTGGACACTAACATTTAAAAAATAAATGGAGAAACTCTAGAAAAGTTATGCAATTTGCAATTCAAGATGCAAATTATAATGATAAACTAAGCACTTAGCATGTATAAATATTATACTTAGATTCTAGGGCTTACTGACAAATGATAAGCATGAAAACACTTACACAAACAAGGAAGTATATCATATTTTAGTTCAAAGCCATCACAGAAGCCATAAAATTCCTTAGTGCACATTTTTGAATTTTGGAAATATTGATGATTTCTACATGCATATTGAATCAAAATGGTCATCAAGAGAGTAAGCAGTAAATATTTAATGGATTTGTGAACATTAGGCCAATTATTTTTAACTTGTTTCCATTATAGATAAAAGGAATATTGAAAAAAAATTCTCAGTGCTGTTTTTTTTGAAGATGCCAAGTTTTTAAAGGCTCTGAACTCATAAAAATTTTAAAGCTAATAGAAACCTTATAAATTATTTCATCCTTTCTCCTAATTTTACTAATGAGATTCAGGTAGAGAAGAGGTTAAGTGACTTTTCCCAGTTCGTGCAGCTGGCTAACTGCTTTCTGGGACTGGCTTGCACCCTTTTCAGGCTGCATTTGAACCTTTTTCACAGATTCTTTCCTTTTCTTCTCTAATGTATTTGTGTCCTTCATTTCTTCTCTGGCATGCTTGGAATACACAGAAACTATAAAACCTGGATCTTAAAGCAGGCAAATAATATATTTTACTTAAATTTTAAACAATTCTGTTAAAAACATAATCTGGAGAGATGGATTATGTTTTAAGTCAGTTGTGTTTCCTCCCCACCCCTCCACCCCAGATTTACTGAGGTATAATTGAGAAACCAAAATTGTATATATTTAAGATGTAATGATTTGCTACACATTGTGAAATGATTACCACAATCAAGCTAATTAACAAATCGCTCATCTCACATAGTTATCGTTTTTGTTTCGTTTCTTTGTAGTGAGAACACTTAAGATCTACTCTATTAGCAAATTTCAGGTATACAATCACACTATTATTAACTATATTCACCATGCTGTACATTAGGTTCCTCAGGATTTATTCAACTTATAACTTACAGTGTGTACCCTTTGGCCAACATCTCCCCATTTCCCCCTCCACCCAGCCTCTGGCAACCACCATTCCACTCTGTTTCTGTGAGTTTGAATTTTTTAGAATCCACATTTCAGTTGTCTGTTTCTTTGCTCAAGATTGGATTCTAATATCTGGGATGATTACTTCTCTGACAGTTGGGAAATCTAACCAACAGCTCCATTCCTCACAAGCTCACCATCCTCAAGCTTACCCAAAAGACTACTTGATAACACTGAAGAATAACCACTGTAATTATAGAATAACAGAACAGAAAATCAAACTGGTTCAAAGTCTCTACCCCAACTGTAAGAGACCCCAAGGAGTCTCTTACCGTTCTCCCTGTAAGAACTGCGTAGTTCTTACAGGGAGATTGTTCTTATGAATAAGGATTTTTATCTCCAATCCTTGCCCATGCACTAAAATCTACCCCTTCTCCAAACAGGAATGTCCTCAAGGCCACATGGCTCAACGTTATCTTCTGAAAATACCTCTGCCATGTCTATGTTGCTTAAGTCATTATCTGTTTGATAGAAGCACACCCTTTAGGCAATTTCCACCTGGTCTCATTACAGTTCACGTCCGTTTCCTATGTTGGTAAAATCAACCAGCTATTTTCCATTCAGAGATTCATTCCTTCAATAAATAATGGTTAAGCACTTGGCTTATTCCTGGCATCCTAATAAGCTCTGGGGATACTTTGGTGCGCAAGAAAGAGACAATTTCTTCCCTTAAAGAGCATTTAGTCCACTAGGGAAGACATGCAGCTAGACAACTAAACTCAACGTGATTCTTGCTCTGATCCAGCAATTATGGAGTATAATGAAGGCACGTGACAGAGAGGCCTGATGTAACTTCCAACGATGGTTACTTTTAAACTGAACACTGAGTAGGAAGCTCACAGGCAAAATAGGTCAATTTCCTTTTTACTCTTGTGTTTGGTAATTAGTTTCCTCACTAGTTTTTCAACAGAATTGTTCCTCATTAGTTTTTCAACAAAATTGTTCGTGAAAGAATATTTAAAAACTAGAAGCTTTTCTTCTGGAAATCTTAATTCTTTTTCTCCACACTATTTGCGACATCTACATTTCTCCACTTCCTGGAACTGACTCTTAATATGTGAATTTAATTTCTGTCATGGCTGTGGTTTCCAAAGAAGAGTCACTGACCCCCTATCTCAGAATCACTTAGGGTAATATTTAAATATGGAGATTATAGGTAAGCCTCCTAGTCCTACTGAAACATAATCTCTGGGAATGTGAGGAGAGGAAGAGAGAGAACTAAAATTTGCATGCTTAACTGTTCCCCTCATACACACTAAGGTTTGAGACTTATTGACTGCCATCATTGAGTGTATATTCAGAATGTAACTAAAATCCTCTTCCCCAGTTTTCTTCTCATTGCCTCCAAATGGAGTATATGTGTCTTTTCAAGAAGAACTATTCCTAGCTGTCCAAGTACCAAAAAACTCACCTTGATTATTTCCCATTATATTACCTAAGGCACTATGTTGGTATATAAGCATTTCTTGGGACTAAAATGACACATGCCTAGGGCAATCACCAGTTGTTGTGGCTCTCTTACTTGGTAGAAATAGGAATTAGTAAGGTCAGTTTTCAAAATTCCTGCTTAGCCTATCTGGAGTTGTATATTTTTATCTAGGGAAACAAAATCACAGTTCCTGTAAGTGACTAACCTCTAGCCAATTCAGAAAATTAGGGCAAAATTTATCAAAGTACCCTAGAGTTTTTGACCCAAGATCCAACATTCTACTAACTAAATCATTTGGGTACCAAAATATATTGCACAAAACTATTGTATTAGTTAGGATAAGATTAGTCTGCTGCCAAAAAGACTCTTAAGGAGAATTCAGTGGCCTAAGGAAGATTCAAGTTTATTTCTCTCTCATGTTAATAGTCCAACATTAACTCGTGGTCCAAGTTGGGGGGTATGGCACTGCTCCACATGGTTTTTAAGTGACTAAAATTCCTTTCATTGTATCTCCTCCATTCTCTAGAGCATTCTACCTGTCTGCATGGTAAATCAGATTTCTGTACATTCCAGTTAGGGGAATGGAAGGGGAAGGGGAAGGGGAGCATGGAGAAAGCACAGTAAATGCATACATCATTTCCGTTCATAGTCCAGAAGTGAAAACTTTGTCCTGTGGTCACACACAACTGAGAATCAGGCTCATAGTTGTAATCTCTGACTGAGTGGCTATAAGCCTGGTGCCAAATGTATTACTATGGAAAAGATATTGGTGTACAGCTAGCAGTCCCCATAACTGTACTTTAGACATGCAAACTGAAATGGTATTATTTTTCCCATAAAAGAGATTATTGACGCTGAAAAAAATGCATGTATTTTGTTCATGAGCATAGGACTTTATTAGCTTAATAAGAAATGAGATATACTCCCTTTTTTGGAAAATAAGTCTGTGTCATTTTTCTATTGCTACTTAACAAACCACCCCGAAACTTAGTGGCTTAAAACAGAGATCAGCAATTTTTTTTTCTGTAATGGGAAGATAGTAAATATTTAAGGCGTTGAAGCCTATATAGTCTTTGTTACAACTATTCAACTCTGCCATTGCAGTATGAAAGGAACAATAAACAATACATAAACAAATGACTATGGCTGTGTTCCAATAAAACTTTATTTTCAAAAACATGTCATGTTCTACATTTGGCTCATGGGCTGTATAGATTGGCTGACCCCTGGCTTCAAACAACAACTATTCTATTTTTGCTTATTATTCTGTGGGATGATAAGTTGATTGTCCAGTTAGCAGACAGGTCATCTAAGGCTAAATAATCTAGAATGGGCTTGCTCATGTACCTGGTGTTTAGCAGGTTGGTTGATATTGGGGACCTTAAATGGTATGTCCCATCTCCACCCCATGTGGTCTCTCATCCTCCAGGAAGCTAGCTCAAGCTTCTTCGCATGTCAGTCTCAGGGCAGCAAAGACAGCAAGCCCAGATGTGCAAGTGCTTGTCAAATCTCTACTTTCAACATGTTTCCTGATGTTTTATTGGCCAAAGCAAGCCACCTGATAAAGCCCAGATTGAAGGTACAGAGAAACTAGCTCTTGATGAGAGGAACAGCAAAGTCATAATGCAAAAGGTGTGTGCAGACAGGGATAGGAGGGATTGTTTTAGTCATTTTTGTAAACAATCTACCATGAAATCTTTGAAGTACTAAAGGACATTACAATTCAACTTGATATTTTTAACAATAAGATGATCTTCATACTTTGTGAACTATAGTGGAAAGTGGGTAGGTATAACTTATCTTAAAATATAACAAAGAATTATATTCCAAGGCCAGAGAAATGAAACAAGGATCTTAAGAATAAATCCATATTGAAGACTACCTAGATGAGAGAGTTGTTAAGTAAGCAACTAAGCGGGGTTATCTCTAGACTGTTTAATCTTTTCTTAAATTCCTTATTTCCTGCAGTTGCTACCTTCAAAGTTTCAAGGTATACATACAGCCTGTCATCTTGATAGACATAGTGGCCTCTGGCTCAGAATTTTCTGTTTGAGTTTTCCATACAGTGGGGTATACAGCCAACATCAGTCCTTGAATTAACTTATCAAGAAGTTTTGAAGAACTAAAGCCATTTACAATCGAATTTAGTGGATGGTGGGTTAAAAGCCCAAAGGATGCCCTTGAGCTTCTATATGAGTCACTGTAGAAAGCAGAAGTTTTTCTAAACTAATGTACAGAAGAAATATACTATACAAGTATTAGCAATTGTCTTCTTTACAAAATCTAAAAATATATAGGAGAAATCATTCCATCTGTAAAGCCAGTGAAATAAGTTTTACAAATCCTCCTCTCCTGGAATTTTGATTAACTAATTGAAATGTTTTCTAGTGTGTTAGAAAAGCAAAATGGTTCAGTGTTTTATGTAATAGGATGAATTAAATTACTAGAGTGCTACCATTATTGATGTTTATACTACATACCAGGCATCATGTGAAATATATCATCCATGGAAAGGTATGCAGAACATTATGAGGACCTGTCGTATTTGTTTTTTCTTCTCAGATGAAAAAAACTAAAAGCCCAGAAAGATTAGGGAATTTCCCAAGGTCCAGGGGTATGCTGGTAAGCTGACACATGGGGGTAAAAGCCCTGATTTATATGGTTTGCCAATTTTTGCCATGTAACTGATCTCACCCTGGCTGATTTCAAATTATCAGTGTGATGTCAGTGAACACGATGTTGGGAAGAGCTGCACGTAATCAGCTATCATGATCCAGTAGGAGGTGGCTCTGATACTCCACTGTCAAGATCATAAGCATAATAGGAAGTTGGAGAGCCAGGATTTGAGCTCCTGGCTGTCTACAAAGTCCATCCTTTAAACCATCATACAATAATGCCTTCTGACATAATAAACTATTCACCTGAAAAATCACAAAAGATCATGAAGGTCTACAATATCTTTAATCCCAGAAACATAGATACTTCTTTATTCTCTATTTTATTGAAACTAATACAGGAAATAGTCTCTTAGAATTATTCAATAACCATATGTTAGAGGCCAAGAAAAACGGTGTACTTCGTCCATCACCATTTCTATTATTCTTCCCTTTCCATTATCTTAAGCTTTCACAGATTTTGCTAGTGTTGCTTCTTATTCATATTTCATTGCCACTTTTCATCTTAATATCCATTGTTGGTCCCCAACAATTTTTTTTTGCTGTTTCAGAATGTTGGCTGCTTTTTTTCATTTTCATAGTTTATTAAATTTTTTCTTACCTTATAGTGTAACTTTCTCACTTATGCTCTTTAGTTCTTCAACATTCTGGCATTCCTTGTTTGAACAAGTAAGTAGATGGATAGAAGTCTAACTACTAAAATAAGATGGGTTCACATTTTAAGAATTATTTAACCTTTTTTAATACCAGAGTATCCTCATCTGTAAATGAGGATAATAAGAGTACTTACCTTGTGATGTGTGAGTGATTGATCATTTAAAAAACAAACAAACCAGGAACTATAGCAGGAACAAAAATGGAGGGTATGAGATGGTGGTACGGATGATACTTTGAGAATGTATGAGATCCAACATCATTTTATGCTGATGAAAAACATCATTTGATGTTTGGTGGGAACATATCTCAAAGATTTGTAAACAAAAAAACTCTTGAAAATGATAGCATTTTTTTCATAGCATGAAATAAAATTGCACTAGATTATTTTCTTTGCATAACAGATTTTATACTAAGAATTTCATCCTTTGCTAAAATAATTAAGATACTCATGAATACCATTTACTGTTATGAATTGAAAGAATGACAGATGAGAAAATGAATTTTTCCCAAATATTCTCATATGTGTTAAGCTTTAAGAAAAATAAAGAAAACAATTTTGCAAATTGGTATGAATTTTTATCTGATTGGTAAGAGGAAATTTATGAAAGCATACCTGTGATGATAGACCAATACATGTTTATACTATGCTGGAGAAAATGAGAATTTTAAAACTCATCAGAATTTTCATAATTTCTTCAAATAGCTGAATTGAAGTGAGTGGATACCCAGCAAAATTTTTTTTCATATACTTCTGTAGAAAAATAAAAGTACAAATTGAGGTGATTTCTCTTTTTATAAAATGAGCCCCATTATATATTTTCTTCCCATATAAAGATAGAACATATACTGCAAAAGAACAAACTTAAAATGGAGAATTCTCACTGTCTAGTAGTAAAACAAAATCTTACCTTCTGTTTGATGTATTATTCTTGTTACTCATAACAAAATTCAGTGATATCACGATTTTCTGTTGAAATTATTATTTTATCATGTAGCATACCCTAGAGTTTTGAAGAGTTGTACAGAATGGTGAATAAGAATTTTTTTGGACCTGATGCATTTTCAAGTACATCCAGGCAAATGAAAATAAATAGACAGGAAACAGAGCTAATTAAGAAGATTGAGTTTCAAATGAAATAAAACCGGCAATAGGAACAACATTGAACTCTGAATCAGGAAATGAAGCCATGAGTGAATTCGATTTTAAGTAGTGGTTAATTACAATTAAGCTTCAAACATAACTTGTAAATCATATATCAGAGCATTATATAGAAAATATAACGTAGTTTGTGTTTAATATATTTTAATTTACTTTCCTTCCTTAACTCCTACTCTAACATTGTTGTTATACTATGGAAAGCCAAGTTTCATATGACCAATAGAAGGTAGTTTAATAATGTAATAATGTCAAGGGCTAGACGGAAATTCTGGAGAGAAAAATCATTGACTTAGAATTTAACCAATATCCTTCCAATAAATGGAAAGTACTGATGAGGGCATAAATGCTGCATCAACATAAAGAAAAGAAATCTATTGAATATAATACCTCTGTTCTTTCCAAAGCCAAATGATTCTCTTTACTATTCCAATGGCTTCACTTGTTAAATTTCATCGCTTAGCAGACAAAATGTGCAACTTGGTAATAATATAGTCATATTGGCATTTTTTTCTTCCTACAATTAAATAACTTGAACTTTCCCTCTATATAGCATATTACACTATAGACATATATTGTTTCTCTTCAAATTTTGGTGTTACCATAAGGTGTGAGCTTCACTTATTAAAACAAGATAATTGAAAGCTTATTTTATTCAGGGGAAAATATGGGGGTTAGTTTTTTGGGTTTTTTTTTTTTGCGGTACGCGGGCCTCTCACTCTTGTGGCCTCTCCCGTTGCGGAGCACAGGCTCCGGACGCGCAGGCTCAGCGGCCATGGCTCATGGGCCCAAGCGCTCCGCAGCATGTGGGATCCTCCCAGACCAGGGCACGAACCTGTGTCCCCTGCATTGGCAGGCGGACTCTCAACCACTGTGCCACCAGGGAGGCCCGGGGGGTCAGTTTTTGCATAACACTTTAGACTGTAGTAAATCTCATTTTTCTCAGTATTCTGGGTTAGATTTTTATTGACTAGTAAAAGCATGATGTTTAAAACATTTACAATAATTTATTTTATATGTAAAACTGTATCACTGATGAATATTGAATCTAAACATACTCTAGTTTAAACAGATTGTAAAGCAGAAGTAGTGAGAAAGCTAAATAAATGATAGATAAATTAAAGAGGAGTCAGGATTAGTCACAAAGTGAAAACGAAAGCTCTAATAATGACAAGGTTGTGAACTAAACATTTAAAGAAAATGCAAGGCATATCTTGGATTTCTAAATTTCTATTTCCTCATAGTTTTTCTGGGCTTCATTTTATTATCAGGTTATGAAATCTAGCCTAATGGAATAATAAGCATGCTGAACTTACAAAGAATGCTACCGAAATTATCTTGCAACATAAATATGGATTTTATATTATCCTGAATATAATCACCATATTGTCAAGATGTTATATCTAATAGTTTTTATCCTGCAATGTAGACTACTATAATTCCTCAAACCTTTATTTATTTTTATAGACAAGCCATTTTATTATTAGAGTTTGCTTTTTGTCTTGAACACTTTATTTTTATATTAATTCTACCTTCTAGAGAACAGTGGAGAATGTTTAAATTGACCATTTTTATGGAGTACGTGATTTGTCATGAGCAATATAAATAAATACATTAATTGCCTTATCATACTTGTATCTGACAGATGGGTCCCCAGGCATAGAGCCTAACCTTTTATTTTGACACCTGCCACATTTTGCCAGCCCTGACCCTTTTTCTTTGCCAGAGTGTCGCTGTGCTGTTCACCATGGTTGCACTAATCCCCAGCTTTTAAAAGGCATAATATTGGAACCCTTCTGAGAATCGCTGCTATCAATCAGCTGATACCACAACATAAAGCATTTTACAGATCCATCCAACATCCTTTCTTTCCTGTGATTCAAACACATTTTCTCTTATTTCTGTATCCTACTGGCTCAATAAGATTACATGGAGTTTGTTTTAATCTATTACCCCATATTGTTACCTTCTGATATAAACCATTTAGTTTAGCAGTAATTTAAAATTTAGAATTTATTGGAGAATAATAAAAGAAGTTATGTTTCCATTTTTAAACTAAAAGGTACTTCTTTACTACAAAGCAAGTATGCTACTTTAATGTAGCTAAGGAGTTAAAAATAATCTGAACACGTTAATTTGAAAAAAAAAAAGAAGCATCGGGACAATAAAACATGTTTTGAGAATTACTGTGCACTCAATCTCAAACCTGCACCTTTGATTTCTGGGGAGATTCCAAAGCCACTAACACATGATATGTGTCTGGATTCATACAAACTAAAAGCACATGCCTGGTCCATTAGACAGAGGTCTGGTTCTAAAGAGTTCTGCAACTCAGAGGACAGACACAAGGCAGGTAACCTGTGGAGGCGCATCCGTTACTGAAATAATTTAATATAAATTTTAAAGGATTCCCTCTTTGAGAAAAATCAGACTATAATTAATTATGGAAAATGTTGTAAGCAATCTTTTGGAGGGAATATGTTGGAAACAAAGAATGTTAAAAGTAGATAAGTAGGTGGGAGACAGATATTTGATAGCAAACATAAAGTTCCACCAGACCAACCCAGTTTGGCTTACAATCTCATTGCGGACTGGAAGCCAATTAGAGACGGGTACACTAACAGCATGCCTTTCAAATACGGCATCTATTGCTTCTGAAGTAAGCTTATTTGGAATAAGGGAAAGAGCCTTGGACTATGTCTTAAGCTAACTTTCTTCTATAATTTAGACTCATTTATGCCAGCTAGGATATATATGTACATTGCAAGAAGTATGGGATCTGTATCTTAGGACATTCAAAGAAAATGCTGTTTCATGCCTGGGGCTAAGAGATATTAGAGTTAAAAGGCAATTCTAGAGTTATGGCAGCTTTTTGTACCTCGGCATCAGCGTTTTTGAATCTTTAGTGAGCCACCATTAATATGCTCAGCTGTATTTCACTTCTTCCTCTTTTTTCTCTGCCCCAATCCAAATTTCACAGTTTACTCAGAGTTTCTGATAGCTCATATTTTAAGCAGGTACAAAACCTTGGGCTATCATAGAAAATCATTTTTTCACTTATTAGATCTAAATCCAGAGACAAAAAGACTGAAGGGCCCGTCATCTTTTCAAGCCTGGCCACAGTTCATAGGTTGCTAGCCAGCCTATTCTTTGGTCCCAATTCAATCAGCTCTAAATGGTGGGAAGCAGAGATTACTTGTGAGTAAACATCTCCACTTAGGTGGCAGATGTTCTGGATGAAAATGATTCTCTTAGAAGGAATATGTCATGACTGACATAGACAATATTCAAAGCATAGTCCAGAGACTGGAGCTGGTCCCTGTGCTATTTGTTACCCAACCAGAATGATAAGCACATTGAGGATAACCATGTCAGAACTTTTACAGCTATTTGTTAAAGTTATTTGATGGCTGTTGAATCCAACAACAAAAAGTTTAGATTTGTGTTTTGTATACATTTTTGGGTTTTTTTTCCTAGTAATTCATTTATATTATTAAAAAATAATGGTGACATTGAAAGTGGGTGGTAAACTCATCTATCACTACAGATATTTTGATAGGCACTGGTTTAGAAGACTCCTAGAGTTCTAATTGTGGTGCTCGCCTAGCTAATTAAGTAATAATGATCAAATCTTTGCAGTCATATTATAATCCTCTAAATATCAGTTTCCTCTGTAAGGAAACTCACCTTCCCAAGTTATTATCAGTCATAAGGCAATACATGAGAATAAATTTGAAAAGTTGCAATAGGTTAATCAGAATTAACTTATATTTAATTGTTATTAAAGTCTCTACATACATATATCTATATATATCTTTCCCATATAAATATAAGATATAGCTGCAGTGGAGATTTTATTGCTTGTTTATCTTGTATTTGCTATTTTTTGCAAAAGGCAATCAGAGATCAAATTGATAAAGATCTACTCAGGAAACAACCTGTTCTCAATAATTTTACAATTTAGTTGATTGTAAATAAAAGTTAAGTAAAAATATTTTAGCAGTGTAACATTCCAAGAACTGCGAGGAAGAAGTATATGTGTAATAAATTAGTCATATAAATATTAAAGACTAAAGATATTCAAAGGAAGGAGAGAGAATTTCATGCTATGGTGATTAAGGAAAATTTTTAGAACAGGTAGGATTTGTACAGGATCTTGAAGAATGAATGAAATTTGGAAAGGTGGGAAGGACAAACTAGGTTATTCTAGGCATAACACAACTTTCAAGCAGAAGCATTGAGTCAGAACATCTATGTATATGTGTGTGAAATGTGTGGGTATTCCAATAGATAGACAGATAGATAGAAAATAAATAAAATTAGAAACAAAATAAATAAAATTAAAAATTCTAAAAATTAAATTACAATAGGCAGTCTTAAGTTTTTTGTAGTTTTCCTCACCTAAAGCATGACCTTAAATTATTAAAACTGAAACACTTGAAATAGAATTGCTTTTACATTCATATCATTTACTGTCACATGTTAAATGCAAACAATGGAAGTGCAAAATAATAAATCATTTTCTTCAAGTAAAACAATAATTTAAATGATAATTTTTAAAAATCTCATAAACAATTCAAAGAATAAAAACACAGTTATTAAAGTATTAGTATTCTTTCTTGTGGATATCTGACGTTTCAGTCTAATGTAAAGAACAAAACCGAATGGCAAGAGAATTGCTTCCCCTAATAAGCAACTTATTACCTTAGCAATTTTATTACTTTACACTAGGATCATAATAATTAAATTACAGAATATCATAGAGCATCATGTAAATTTGAACCACTGAACATATAGTGCCTCACTTATAAAAGTCCACCAAGTATGAATGCCGTTATTTTAAGGCATAAGAACTAAGATATTATTAGCAAAGCAGTGATTTCAATACAGGTTTTTGGTATTTCACATTCAACTCTATGACACCAATTTGAAGTACCAAGATACCAGTAATTTTGTTTGTATAATATTTTTATTTTTATTCTGAAAATTTTATATGATAAGATTAAATCAACAATTTATTTGTTCAATTTGTACAAAAATGACAAACCAAAAAATAATCTACAACTCTAAAGTGGTCACTGCCTAATATAATAAGCAAACATATCATGCTGCTGCAAACATATATTGCAAGAATCATCCTACTCTGATGGCATATAAATAAGACAGTATTGAAAGTGAAAGAGTAACTCTGTGTAGGAATCTCCAAGTACATAAAATACAATTAAAGATGGTAAAGACAAACTGAAAATGTTTAAACAAAAAAAATCAAAACCACAGTTCTGCCTTAATTTTAAAAACTGCAGTTCCTGGAAAGAAAAAAGGTAATAAAAAAGATCTTAAGCTTAGGAAACAATAGGTGGAATTATATGAAAATGAAAGAATTAGAGGAAAATGTGTAGAAACAGTTAATAACTTCCTCGGCAGCATTTCCCAGACCACGTAGATGTGACAAGAGCTTATCAATCAGTTAGAAAAATACAACAAAATGGATTGAATGAAGCTTTTCCACTTAAGATCACAAATTTATAAAGCCAAAGAATTTTATTTTGGTTTCAATTTGTCTTAAATAATTAAATTTTCTCTACATTTCTAGTATTTTAATAATACTTTTATTAATTGACTCTATGAATAATTTATACTAAAATTTGTTTAATATTCACATGTTATAAATTCTTGCATTTTGCTTTGTAATGTGTTTGTAAATGTTTATCTTTGAACTGTATGAACTCTTTAATTTTGCTTTCTTTCATTAATTTTTAGCAATATTCAAACTACCTAGCATCAGGCTTATCATTTTATCTTACTATTAATTGCCTGTCCAATTGAAGTTCAGTATTAATCAAGCCATACTAGTTGATCTCAGCTGAGGACTCTTTTAAGAAAAAGACGTGATGAGAAGATCGTGGTTGTCAAATGATGTTTAGTCAGTGAGCTGGCTGCTCCTTTTACTCTGTTTCTTTCCACTTATTCTAATCCCTTCTTTCCATAAACTCCTCTGCAATGTAGCAATTAGACTTATTCCTTCAATTAAATATGATATCCGTATAACATATACTATTAAAAAGTTATCTTTTTCTTTTAAAGATTATGATTCTTCAAAGAACGGTCAATATTCACCGCTTTGTTGTTTACCACACATTTCGCCCCTCAGCTATTTTTCAGATTGGCATCCTGTACCCCAGCTGTAGATAGCAAGAATCTTTAGTTAGCAAACTCATGGCCTTTCCTCAGAACTAATTCTGAGTCACCTTTTGCTATTTTTTTTTTTTTTTTTGCGGTACGCGGGCCTCTCACTCTTGTGGTCTCTCCCATTGCAGAGCACAGGCTCCGGACGCGCAGGCTCAGCGGCCATGGCTCACGGGCCCAGCCGCTCCGCGGCATGTGGGATCTTCCCGGACCGGGGGAGGAACCCGTGTCGCCTGCATCGGCAGGCGGACTCTCAACCACTGCGCCACCAGGGAAGCCCTGCTTTTTTATATTACTTATCACTCTTATCCTAAAATGTATTTCTTTTGGCTTCCTTGACTTCTTGTAACTCGGACGATTTGTTTGCCTCCTGCCCTTTTTTGCCCTGGAATGCAGGTATTTCCTAAGGATCCGCTTTCTTTTTTTCCTTTAGTTTTCTAATCATCTGTGGAATGTAGCTCTTGTCTCTCCCTACTTTAATCTCTGTGAGGATTTTCCTGAAATCACTCTCTCTCACTCCACACCACCCACTGGATCAACCTGACATACCACCAGCACCTCAAACTCAACGCGTCCAAAAGCTTTTCTCTCCTCTCTCCACACACTTTCCTATTCCTTGGGTAGCAGGACCATAATCCTAGAAAACCAGACAGGAATACTGCACTGGGGTCTCACTCCCCACCCCACCATCCTCACCACATGTCTTGAGTTTAGAAATTGTGTGGATTTTGCCTTCACAATATTCCTAACATCTGCTTCCCCATCCGGATTCTCATTTTTACTGTTAGTCTCTCATTTAACTTTGATCTAAAATATCAAAATAATTATATAACTTGATTCTCTATATTCACTTTCTTCCTGTAAAACATAACTCTGATCATGTTCAGAAACCTCCAATGATTTTTTATGAGAATTCTAAATTACTTGTTTTTAAATTTCAATAACCTCTACTATTTGGCCACATATACTTGTCTAGTCTTATTTTTAAATTCTGTAACTTTTAAGATACATTTCCCCTGTCTTTTCTCCCTTACAATACACTGTAAGTTTCTTAAGAATTAGGGCTTGGTTATTATTTGTCTGCGTGTTCCTTAGACCTTCACACAACATTTTATTCTAGGATCTCATTATACATGTTTTCATAGTGAATGAATAAATGAATGAAGTAGCTTTTACCCACCACCTCTTCATCCTGGAAATTCTAACATTCCAGACTAGCAATAGAATTCTCTTAAGATAAAACCTAATAAAAAAAAAAACCAGAGTGATGGGTCACAGCCCTGGATGCACCCTGGAATCACTGGGAAGATTATGAGAAACAGTAATGCTCCACCTCCAGAGACTCATTTAATCGTCCTGGGTGGGATTCAGTAAAACGGTATTTTTAAACGTTCTCCAGGTAATTTGAAGTACGCCCAAAGTTAAAAACTTTTGAGCTAGAGAGAAAGTGTGGGCTGGGGAAATTGGAATTTTGAATTTAGTTCAAGATTAATTTTCACATACTATATTTACCCCAACAATAAAATCCACCCAAATGAATATTTTCACTGTCTCTAGCATCAGAATTTGATACTTAATAGATCTACGGCTAATGGAAAATATACATAGAAAAAAGAATTAGTTTTAATAGAATATTAGACTTTTAAAATCTATAGGTAATTATCTGAGATTAAACTATTCAAAAAGAATATTAGACCTGAAAGTAAACCATCGTAATTTATGCCTGGTTCTTTTATTCTATTTATGCAGTGATCTGTTTATTCAACCAACATTAATATTCAGTTATGTTTTGGTTGTTTATAATTGCAATTTTAATTTATACAGAAGTAATTTCATATCGGATTGTTTTAAATTCTAGAGTTTATTGATCCTTAATACATCCTATGTAATCATTAACAGTATTGAGTTATTGGACCTTGGTAAGATCTTCAAGCTCACTAAGTGTTTTGAATCCTTTACGCTTTAAAGAGGGAAAGGGTACAAATGATGTAATCATTTCTGAGTTTTTAATATTCCATTATTTTGTCTTGCTCTCTCTTTAAATACAGATATAACACATAGTTGGAAATATGTTTTACATTTTAGATACCACCAAGCAGCCAAGTGGTATTGTTTATCTAACCCTTATTTTTTTAGAAAGTAATTGGTTTTAACACCACCATTTGTGACTCAGTAATTCATTAACTAGTTCTGAAACGCTAACCAATTTTTTTTCTTAATAAGTCCCTCCTGTGTCACTTCCCTACCTCCTCTACCCCAACTCTGCTCCAAAACTGTCAATATTTCAGAATAATATAGAGATAAATGCAGAAAAAAAATTTTTTTTAAATTCTGAAACTGGTTTCAAAAAACCTGAAGCCCTTGGAGTTATGGAGAGGACTCAGAGTATAGATATACTTATGAGAGGGCAATTTGTGAAAAACTAAAAATGTGTCACCCCCAGCCCCCATCTAGGCTTGCTGGGCATGGAGCAGGTGGAGGAGAAGTGATATAAAGAGATTATCTATCACTAGAAATATAGAAGGGATGAAATAAAGTGAGCCACCTGAAAGAGTAAAGCAGGCAGGAATAAGGAATGTGTAATAGATTATTACAAGCGTGGACTCAAGCCAGACTGCCTGTGTTCAAATCCCAACTCAGGCATTCACTAACTGTGTGACCCCAGGCAAGATATTGGCAATTATGTTGCCTAATTTTTTCTATAGTCTAAAAAATGAGGATAAATAAAATATCTACCTCATAAAGCTGGGGCAGGAATTAACTGAGTTGGGGATGCTGGAGAGGATGTGGTCTCACTCAGACCTCCCAGCTCCCCACGTACTTCACAACATCTTTTTCCTCCCTTGGCTCTGTGATGATGCTTCATCCTCATTCCCTCCTATTATCTTGACTATTCTCTCAAACTCAGTTCATGTAAGACCACTGTCTTTAAGCGTTGTCTTCTAGCCAACACTCTAGGTCACAGGCATCCTAGAAAGACCCTGACACCTGCTTAAGACACTTCTCCAAGCTTTGCCTCCTACCACCTAAGCTGAATTTCTTCATTTTTCTTTGCTCAAACCCTTTACGTGGACCTTGCATTTAGATGGCATACCAGGCTTTTGATTTGGCATCTTCCCCCCTGCTTCATCCTCTCAGCACCTAATGTGCTTCTGATAAGAGGAGGACACACTGCCCCTGCACTGGACCAGACTTCCAAGATTCTTCCCAGACCCCAGGTCCGGAAGCCTCACCTCCCTTTTCTCCTTGGGATGATCACACAGCCTCCACAGTAGACTTCTGTCTATCCAACTACCCCTTAAAGGATCAAGGATCCTCTCAATTTCTCATTCCCCACATTAACCCAATCTCCTTTTCCTCCACGATTCCAACATTCATTGATAGGCTAATAAAAATAATGACTTAACATCGATTGAATGCTACTATATACCAAACACTTTTTGGAGATAGGTAGTATTACCTTCATTTTGCAAATGAAAAAATTGAGGCACAGAATGAGTAGGTAACATAACCAAGGTCACACAGCTCATAGATGGGAAAGGAAAGAAAAGAATGAAAATCTGAATCTCCACACCGGATTTGTACTAAGTGTGTTTTTTAGAAGCAGACTGTCTGGGTTTGAATCCTACTTGGCTGGGCGCTGTGTGACCTGAGGTAAACTGTTTAATAGATCTGGGCCTCAGTTTCTAATTTATAAAATTGGGATCGTTATGCCTGTCTCCCAGGATTTATGGGAGTGTTAAGTGGGATAATAAATGTAAGGCACTTAGAACAATACCAGCACTTAGAAAGTGCTTTAATGGTTACTTATTGTTATTACTCTTTATTGCCTCTTCCTGATGGCTAAATCTTTGTTCCCAGTTTTTTGAGCACTGACCCATGTATCTGACTCTGCTAGATGTCTGGATGTTCCACAGATGTCTCAACTCCTTATTATCTCCCCAATTTATCCTTCTAGTAGAGCTTACCTTGGCGAATGCTATTATACAAAACACAGGAGTCATCCTGGACTGCTCGTTATTAGTCAGTTAATCCCAACAATGAATTTCCCCATATTTTTCCAGCCTTAAAAGTTATCCCATCTTCCCTCCTCTCACTCCTACCTATAGCAGACTCATTTCTCATAATAGTGAAATACTTAATGATAGTTTACTATTAAAAAACAAAAAAACAGGAACACTGCTATGTGCCAGCGAGTCAATGACAATCATAAAATGAATAGTATCTAATCTCTTCTCTCAAGGATCTCACAGTCTAATTAGGAAAAGAACACATTAATAATTGAACACCAAGTGGTGAGCGCTTTAACAAGGCATATGTCAGGTATTAATGGAAGTTGGAAATGGGGATTATGGATGGTGTGGTGAAGAAGGCAATAGCAAAGGTCAGTCTTATTCAACAAGCCAATGATACAAGGCTCTGTGCTAGGTGTTGGGTTATTTCTTCTGACCTGGAGAATATCATCATCTATGGGAGAAACTATAAATATACATTTCAGTATAAAATAGCAAATGCTAAGACAGAGGGAGACACAGTGAGTTCTGAGAGCATAATCGAGGTCTGCAGTATAAGAATAAGACATTTTAGAAATGTCAGGATCTAAACTAACTGCCTCTGCCTTATTTGACTTGTCTTACTGGAAAAACCTATTTTTAAGGCTCTCTTCAGATGTTGCCTTCAGTTTGAGGCTGATCCTGGCTTCCTTCCAAGTGGGTTTGGTTCACAGTGTCTGTTTTACCCCACTCTCATCACTCCACCCTCAGCCTTTTACCTCTCCTTGACCACTCCTCTGTGAGAGCAAATATAATTTCTTTTCTAAATAATTATTTGCATGGTACTCTTTCTCCCAACCTATTATCAAGTGAGACGTCTCAATATGTGGGGAGTTTGCCACCATAAAAGCCTCATTTTCTTATAGTAATCCACTCAATTATCAAATGCTCTACCCAGTTAATAGCAAACTGTACTTGGTGACTTCGGAAATTTACCATGATTGAAAATGAGAGTTAAGGATGCAGTTTACATTTAATCTAGGTGTTCCTTAATACAAATAGTACAAATGGGTATAATATATCTTCAAAGCTTTAATTTTCTTTATCATTATAGCAGTCAGATTACATTTAAGATGTGTTTATATTCAGCGGAGTTTTAAAAAATTAAAACATTAGTCACAATGAAATACCTACGTATTACGTATAATACTATATGTAAGAACTCAGTAAAGTTTAGTTATTGTTCAATCTCTTGTACTCAAATTATCTTCATTGATAGCCAAGATATGGAAGTAACCTAAGTATCTATCAACAGATGAATGGAAAAGGAGCTGTTGTGCATAAATATATATACAATGGAATGTTAGCCATAAAAAAAGAAAGAAATTTTGCCGTTTGCAACAACATGGACAGACCTGGAGGGGATTATGCTTAGTGAAATAAGTCAGTCAGAGAAAGACAAATATTACATGTTTTCAATTATATGTGGCATCTAAAAAATACAACAAACTAGTGAACATAATAAAACAGAAACAGACTCCCAGGTACAGAGAACAAACTAGTGGTTACCAGTGGGGAGAGGGGTGGGGGGAGGAGGGAGGTAGGGGATTAGGAGATACAAGCTACTAGGTATAAAATAAATAAGATACAAGGGTGTAATGTACAGCACAGGGAATATTTTATAATAACTTTAAATGGAGTATAATCTACAAAAATATCTAATCACTATGTTGTAAACCTGAAACTAACAAAATATTGTATAAATTTAAAAAATTATCTTCATTGAACATACGAGCACTTCCCCAGTATTTCCTATGTGCCAGGCACTGAACAATCTGACCTAACAGGGCTGCCAGCCACTAATTCATATGGCATCGTTGTACAATTTGGAAAAGACACTCTTCCTCAAGACATTTTTGTGTCCATGTTGAGGAATTTGTCATAATAAACTAATTTTATTAGAACAAGCCACCATACTGCCATCTGCAGAAGAGTGTTGTAATAAATACGTAAATTGGCAAGGCATACAATGTGAATGGCTCCTCTAGGATTGTGCAGTAAGCAACCTACACAACCATTCACCGAGGTCCAGCTTAGTCTATCCTTGTCCTCAAAAAGAATGTTACATTTGGTAAGAAAAATAAATGCTTCAATAATGCACTAAATCAGAAATCATAAGTTTATATAAGTAAGCAATTTGCTATAAAATTATTAAAAAGAAATACCATCTTAATAAGTAATGAGTATCATACATGGTTTCAATTTGGCAAAATGCTATGCTGACTGTGAGACTCTGAGAAGTCACACTGTAAACAGTGATGAACTTTTGACTATGGTCATTATTTAGAAAATCTGTTTTTTAATAAAAGCAGCTGAGAATCTGTCAGACACACAATTATTGGGTTGAAATTGACCTAAATAAGTCCACATGTTCAAAATCCTGTTTCCAGAAAAGAAAAAAATCCTTAAACCACCTAAAATAAATATCTATCTTTTTAAAAAAATATTAACGACTCATAAGAAAATCCTCCTTATAGTTAAATCCACAGTGCTTAGAATTTAATGTCTTTTATTCTCTCAATCTGAGAATAAATGATACAACAAATGTATAGTGCCTGGATAGGGTAGGTACTCTATAGGTGATGAAATCCTTCTTATTAATGCATTTAGAATACTTTTCAGGTTTCCTGTATTATGACAAGTTACAGTATTAACTTCCTGCAAGCAAATATAAATGAATAATCAACTAGTTGATTACAGTACCTGAAATTTTCTTTATAGAATGTGGATATGGCAGTCTGTAATCTCAGGTTCACGTTAGAGCATATGTTGCACAAGTACAAGATTTAACCAGGAGATAGTAACATTGTAAACATTATTCCAAATCTGAAGAAAATGGCTTTTTAATATTTATATCTATCACTAACTTTTAAAAATTGGGAATGCCCAGGTTTGATGAATTGAGACAATGGTAACTAACTAATTAACTAAATAACTAACTAACTAAATAAATAAAACTAAGCAATGCCTTTTCCTTACCATGGAATCCCTTTACCTGTTCTCTTTTTCTTAACGATTTCTTTATGTTCTCTTTTTCCCAACATTTCTCAATTCTTCTTCCATTCAGCTTCTTACTGCCACATATAACATATTAAAATTTCCCACAATTTCTTTTCTTTCTTTCCTTATATTCTTTTTTTTAAATCATAGGTTACCTAAGATATATTAGAATACGAATGTGTTTGGATTACTGCAAGAAGGATTCCATATGATCCCAATATCTATATTGAGCTGTTTTCTTCAGTTTTATGTAGCCCAATTAGCAGCAGATGTTTTTTGTTTGTTTTTGAACATTTTATGTGTAGAATGTTTGTATTTTTCATAGTAATTTTTCTTCTAATTGTGTTGGCACTTTTAGTGTATTTCTAACCTTTTTATTGTACAGAAAAAAAAATCCTCTAATGCTGCATCATGAAAGATAAAAGGGACACTTCTATCTTCGTGCTTCATAATTACAACCTGCAGCCAGGAATGGAAGTCATGGTGGCACAACTAGAGAGTTGCTTATCAGGGACATGAGATTAAGGAGTCTGAAAGAAGAATGCACCCATTAATTGTGGAAAAAGAAATAAGGGGATCATTTTCTTAATTACATGGAAATGTAGGAAGAAAAAAATCTAGGAAAAAAGGCTAACAATTGCATTTCTGTAACAATTAGTAGAGAAAAGAAAACTTTAATCAATTTATTTTCACAGTTTCTACACAAATAGATTCAAAAAGAATTATCCACACCAAAATGATTCAATTACTTATTTTTTCAGTGAATTTAGTAACTATTTTTTTCCTGATTGAGTGAACCAACCAAATGTTTGATAACTTCTAGTGGATGCTGACAGTGTATTGATGTCAGTCATGCCAACAGTTTTTTTTTTAATAAATACTAAACTGAGACTATCCTTTGAATTTCTCATTAAATATGAAAGTCCATATTATTTCCTTGTTGTACTCTTGAAAAAACTCTTACAAACAGGGCCAAACATCTCTTAGAGAGGAAAAAAGGAATTTACCTCCTTGACTTTACCAAGAACTGTTACTCAAAATTTGTTGTTATTGTTTAATTCAGGGGAAAATGCTATATTAAGCAGTGAAAAAATTAAGAGAACATGTGATTTTTAAAAAATATAGCTACGATATAAATGAGAGTAATTGATCTGTAGCACATCAACCCAACTTCATAAGAAACCTTCTAAATTATATAATAAATTGCCCTTTTTTCTACCACATAGGCCACTGCTTTTTGTTGATACTATTTACTATAATAGTACTAATGTCTATGACTTGAAAAAGCAGACTCTCTCTGATAAGAAGAAAGATTTTTAAGACAAGGGCCTTCATTCTTTGTGAAGAGCTAATTATTCAACAATTACATGTGTGACATATTTTACACGTTAAAAACTATGTAACAGAACTGATTGTTGCTTAAAACAAAACAATCTTTTTAGGGAAAACTAGTAACAGTAAAATCTGTTTTTAAATCCATAGAGTTTAAGTTGCTATATAAATGATGATATAAAGGAAAATAAACTGATTTTTGATTATACATTTAATGTTAATTCAAGTGCCTCTTGATATCACCTTAAATTAATTTTAGCTATAAAATTGCCTGTTGACAATCTGTTTTTATAAATCTCTTAAGAAAGATTTGCATTATCTATCATTTAGTTCTAGTTTATATTTAAACAATAAAACTTAGTGTTTGTAATATTACTGTCATTTCTACCTAAAACTTAGTTAGATTTAGCAATATACTTTACCCACTTATTTGCACAGTGGCTCCCTAATTTATACTTTATAAATTATTTATTTATAAATAAATAAATCTCTATGGATTTATTTATTTATTAATGAAATATGTCCGTTAGTATTTCTTTCAAGTGACACACTTTGTGTGTCATTGTATGTCTTTAAACTTTTTTATTCTACCCTCTTTTGTAAATGTTAACTTTACTTTGAATGTTATTTCCTCAGCACTTTGAAATTATTACTCCATTCTCTTCTAGCCTCTCCTAATGATGATGAGGTCTGTTATCAGTCTGATTGTTCCTTTGTAAATAAGGAACTTATTTCTCCTTTATCTCTATTTGATTCCAAGATTTTCTCTTTGTCCCTGATGTTCTGCAATTCATGACAAAAAGTGACTAAGTATAATTTGTTTTATTTTTTATCTAACTTTTTGATATGAGGGCTCATTTCTGTCTTCAGTTCAAGATATTTTTCAGCCATCATTTCAACGATTTCCCCCTCCCTATGCACACTATTATTTCTTACTTGGATTATTATTAGACATATGTCAGAGCTTCTTGATTGTTTTTTTGTCTCCACGTCTTTTAAATTCTCTTTAATGCCTTTTTTTTTCTTTCCATCTCTCTCTTTGTGCTGCATTTTGCACGCTTCAATCTTCCTATTCACTCATTTTCTCTCCATCTATGTCTAGTCTACTTTATATACTTTTCATTATTGTTTTATTCCAATGACTTTATTGTTTTATTTGATTGAAAACTTTTTTTGGTTTATACTCGTGGAAGCTGGGAACTCAGGATTCTATACTAAGTCTTGAATAAATAATGCCAAAATATTGAGGTTGTAATTCCAGAGAGGAAAATCCTATGATTAAGCTACAAGATGCATGCAAGAAAGGATGAATCATTATCTTAGTAGCCCTAGCATCTAGTAAACAGCCTGGCAAATTGTATATCTCAATAAGTGTTTACAGTATAGATTAAATATAAACCAACTAAGTGATAAACTTAGCAATAGTATATGCTAAGCATTGATAGGTTGTCTTTTCTAATTGTCAGTGGTTCAAGTACAATGATTCTCAAACCAGAGATATTAAAAAAAACACTTCAGGAGAACTTTAAAATGAAGATTTACAGGCCTCACCACAGAGTTTCTGATTCAGCAGGTTTGGAAAATGTCTAGAAGTCTGTATTTTCACATGTTTGATTTTGATTCTGGGAGTACAGAAAGTATTTAGAGAAATATTACCTGAGTCTAATCAGATTTTGAAATGATAGTAGAGGTAGGTAAACCAAAGATTCCTCTACATGATTTAGTCAGTAGAGAGGACAGTTGAAACTGACGGGAGAGAAGACCTTTGGAATAAAGCTGAATAGCAGGAGAAAAATTTGAGAAAGGCTGATCCTGCCCTTATCAAGTATTATATCAAAGCTAGATCCTTTAAAAAATTTGTAAACAATAAATGTTTGGTCATTTGCTCTAGTAAAAAGCAACATTTTTCAGCATACATTTTTAAAATTCTTTACATTGTTTCCTTAGTTAAAACCATTTGAAAATCTGTAGAAAAAGTTAATATTGAGTCTTTTTTTCTTGTGGATTTATTTTTTTAAAAAAAGCTTTGCATTGAATTTTGTAGCATCACAGAATGATAATGTAATGTAATTTAGCTTAATAGCTATTTTGTGTTAGATGACAGTTTTTTTTTTGTTTTTTTGTTTTTTTTTTGCGGTACGTGGGCCTCTCACTGTTGTGGCCTCTCCCGTTGCAGAGCACAGGCTCCGGACGCGCAGGCTCAGTGGCCATGGCTCACGGGCCCAGCCGCTCTGCGGCATGTGGGATCTTCCCAGACCGGGGCACGAACCCGTGTCCCCCGCATCGGCAGGTGGACTCTCAACCACTGCGCCACCAGGGAAGCCCTAGATGACAGTTTTATTAAGCAGAACCAATAATCATCTTTATTCAGAGTCATAACGACCCATTATAAATGGTCTTATTTTCCCTAAATTTAATTTTACCTCTTAGAGTATGCCTTTCTAGAATTGCTAAAATGGTTACACTTGGTTTCTTTCATAAATATAATTTTAACAATCACTGTAGAAACATGAGTCATCTGGTAGGTAGTACCACTATTCTATATATTTGATACAAAACTATTTTAGTGTCTTGGTTTTTTATTAAATTATTATCGGTTTGTTATTAAATTAAACTTTCAGACAAGGAAATTTCAGGAAATTAAATTACCATCCTTTATGTGTTGGAGGCTTAAACTGAGATGAATATTCTTTTCTTTCTAGGATGCCACCTTTCAGACCCCTGTATGTATTAGGGTAGGGATTAGCAATCAGATTAGACAAAAGTGGGTCTTGTCCCCAGCAGCCTCTAGAATAACTGGATTCACATTCGCCTCTTTAAAAGTATCAACAAGCTAGGGTGGTTTTATGTTTATCAGGTATTTTAGGTTAAAGTGAAAAAATTTAGACACAATCAGATTATTTTTTGTCCCAACAATTGCACTGATAGATGAGGGGAGAGAATGAAGTTATTTAGGTCATAGATACTTCAGAGCAGAGAGGACATCAGAAGTTCTCCAATTTTAAGGTTGTTTTATATAATATTAAATATCTATTCAATGTCATCTAGTTTACAGAGCATTCTCACTTGCATCCTTTTATATAGGCCTACACCTTTTCTTCCAGAGGAACATTATTATTATTCTAAATTTACACTGAAGGGACTAAGTGTCAGAGAAATTAACTCACGCCCAAGACGGTTACGTAGTTCAAGTGGAGGCAAAGCTTATGCTCTTTCTCCACAACATCAGAGTGTTGAGAGTCAGAGCACATCCCAAAGGCTCTGGATGCCTGGGAACAGAGGCAAAAGGTCAAAGAAGTTCAAAAAATGGAGGGTGAAGGTCACCTCAACTACAAACTTTACCAGCTTTATATTATTGTCCTGGGACCAGCATGCAACAATTGCTTAGAATTCAAGGAAAGTCAACTCCTTTCAGCTTCTGTCATGGGCACTATAGGTGGCTCCTGTTGCTTTTGAGTAATAATTCTATTTCATCTATACATGATTAAATATAACTTTCTTCTATAAAATTTGTTCCTAAGTGAACTAAAGATGTATTTCCAAGAATTCAAGGGTACTATGAATCAAGGGGATGCAAATATGAATTAACCTATGATGCCATTATGTAATTTGATATTTTACTTTATATTATATATTTATTTATTCAATAAGTAAATAGTGAATGCTGGAACTGCATTATACACTGTGATCATAGAGAAAAAGACACAGTCTCTGACCTTATAAAGCTCATACTCTGGTTATGGAGAAAGGCATTGACAATACAACATGGTAAGTAATATAGTAGAATTCATAGGAGGTCCTGAGAATGCAGAGGGACAACCTTTAAACCAACCTTCCAATTGTTTTTGAAATTATTGTTTTGCTGTGATTCACTTACATACATGCATATCAATTATTTGAAAGTTTGCACATATGTGTATATACATATAGCATGTAGCTTTACTCTTTCTCAGTTGCTACCTACCTAATCTGTAAATAAAATAATGTTCCCGAGTTTGTTCAAACAGAAAAAATTCATGGAGAATGGTAAATTAGAATTGCTTTGATTGCACTTGGAGCATGTAGTTAATACAATGAATACTGGGCTATCTATTTTTATAGGGGTCTTAATAAGCCATGCTGATAGTGGCATTTTAAAAAGTCTTGGGTAAATTAACAAAAGAAATGCTTTTATTTTTAGCCTAACAGATGTTTAGTTTCTGGTTTATAACTATCTCTTAAAACATTAGAATCACTGGAATGCTGCAACTACCCAGGAATTCTGCCAGTCTAGCAAAGTCTCTAAGATAAATCTAGAATAACTAAGAAAATAGGATATCTCTGTCAATTATGTCCCATATCTATAAAACTCTTGGTCACAAATTATGGTTCTCCAAAAATCCGTGTTCTCCACTTGGGTTTTTAGGTCAATAGTTATATCCATTTGTTAGTATGAACAATACAAATTATCTGAATTCTATCAAGTTTTTTGGTTATGTTTATATTATTTTTATTTTAAATAAAAATGATCATGGTATTTGGAGTAAGTCTTTCTGGCCAGATTCTGAAGCTTTCTCTATCTTTGGCTCTAGACAAGTTTTTTACTCCAAGATTTAGTTTCTTACCTTGAAAATGAAGATGATTCTTACCACATAGTTCTATTGTCAGCATCAAGCACAATGTATTATATAAGGAACGTGTATAGCACAAGGCATAGGGCAGTTTCTGGGTCAGTGATAGTTTTTATTTTTGCTTGGCTATAAAACCTGTGCTGGATAATACTTTAACATTTAAACACACCTTACAACATTCCGATGGTGGCATTTAGTTAAAAAATGTAATGATTCCTATTCATTTATTTTGTGGGGACATCAAACTCACCTGTCAGTGATTGGCCTGGCCCATATAATCCGACCACTCAAAATATTACTTGGGTTGTGTTTCCTCACCAAAAACGGGTGAGACATACAAAGTATTTTCCTTTTATTTTCTCATAGTTGTAGCATTAAGTGATGCCTGACATTCTATTTTGAATGCACAGGCTGAAGGCTGTACAATAAAAAGGAACTGGGGATGCTTTGTGAAATTCATCAAGGTATAATGACACCAGTTTATTTTTAAAACTGGATTAAATGTAGTTGTATTATTTGACACCATATGGATATTTGAGCTTAGTTGGTCAGAACTTGGTACTAGTATGTCAGGTTAGGGTATTCAATCTCCCTCATGTACCAATTACAATATGATTGATTTTTCACTCACCAGATTTTTGTTTTGTTTTTTTCTAGGCTCTCCGACTGCAGCTGTAACTTCAACTTGCCAATGTACACCATTGCTCACAAGAGGACCAGATAAGAGAGCGTGAATGAGTTTATTGCCAACCCTTTCCTATCCCAAAACAAAACAATTTTGTAGATTTGTTATTGATGGGTCATAGCACCATCTTCATATACAAATGACAACATTTCATATGGCATTATTTTCAGTATAAATGATAATAGAGATCACGGGGAGACTGTACAAATTATCTTGGGCTCTTGTCTTATTTATAGATTAAAGTACAGTTATGTTTTCCACTGAGTTACATTCTGACATCTTAGCTGATTATGTTATTTGCTTCTTTTATGCTCGTCCTCCCCTTAGATCTTGCATAACTATACTTTTCTTTACTATTCTCTCCCTTGTTAGATTGTGTATTTTCTCTGAGCGGCAAAATACGTTTTTTATTATTATTATAAGAATGCTAATTATTTACCTAATTACCCTTCAGAGAACACTAGAAGAAAATGCAGTTGAACAAATGGATGAATACTGGAAAGGGATTACTGAATACTTATATTATTTCTGGAAGTCAGCAGCTGTTTTCTCTTACTTTCAAATAGTTTTATTCTAGGTTTCTATTTTTTTATGACAGTTTTTCAAGCTTAGAGCTGGTAATTTTTTCTTCCTGTTTGAAAAAATATTCCAGTAGTGTGCAAGTACTCAGATAAATATTTTCTATTAAATATTCATGAATTTCAGAACTGATTAATACATTTGTTCATTTTTAGAATGAAAAAATAATATAGTATTTATTTTTATATCATGGATTTCAGTTCACATATAAGTTCAAAGAATTTCAAATTAAATTTTATGCCAATCCAAAAATTGAATAACTGATATAAGTAAAAGGGCATAAGCCCAATACAAATAGTCAGAGAGAGAAGAATCTCATTAATTTATTTTAGGCAGTCAATCAGTCACCATCATACAATATCAAGAGCATAACTTTGTGCCAGGGATTTCTGTAGATACAAAGTTGAAAAGACATAGTACGACTCCTCCAAAATTACATATTCTATTAAGAAAGGTAGATGATGTGGATGTGAAAACAAATTAACATCAATACAGTGCAGTCAGATGTATCATAGAAATACGTAGAGTCACTGAGAGACTACCTAGCCCAATGGATAATCCAATCTGGCAGACAACGTATACTATTTCTGTTTCAATTTGGAATGCATTCTGATTGTGGCCAAGCAAGTTTGTTTTATTAACTTTTGTGCTGGATTGGCTAATCTTTCAATTGTTTTAATTGCTTACATACATATTATTTAGGAGTAGGACAAATGATAAAATATGATGAATGATAGGATAAAGGATCATGTGAGATTAAACATTAGTAAAAAATAATTCAAAAGGTGGAATTCATTCCTAAAATGGAGAAGTAATTGCAAAATTAGGAACATGTTTGTGGAAATTCAATAGCATAGCTTGGCACTGACAATCTGATTCACAGCTCTCTTGCTATCTATTCACATTTTTCCTTTAGGGGAAGTTTGACAATGATGTCTTGCAAATGGGTTGCCACTTTCAAAGCATCTTGCTAGCATTTTAGCAAGGGGAAAGCAGTTCTGGCATTTTAAATAAATGTTCTCCAAATCTTCCCTGCCAGACATCTCATTAAGTAGGAAGCCTCAATAGAGTAATATGGAAAAGCAATTTTAAATAGAAGTTTGATCCAAAACATGGTGATTTTTGTAAATAATATTCTGGGAAGTCTTCTGTGCTTTTTATAGATTTAATTTTACTGTTGGAGTTGTATGCCTCTCGCTGTTTATTATGACCAGAAATATCACCCTGCCACCCACCACTCCTTTTCAAGGAGAATGGATTGTAAATAAATGTATGAAACCATTCCATAATTTACAGAAGACTATTCAAGAAATGACAATTTCTGAAAGGATCGTTTATTCAATATGTTCCCACATAAATATTCTCTAAGATATTAAATGCATCCCCTTCTTTAATATGATGATATTTTTAATAATATCATTAGAGACCTTCTTTTAAATACTATATTATGATAATTGTCCCTGCCTCATTGTGATTCTCTTGCTAAAAGTGGACCCCTGAAAGCAGGGTTTGTGTCATATGTACTGTATACACATTTATATCTCCAACCTGACCACAAACATATAAGTACTTGATTAATTTTTTTTTTTTTTTTTGCGGTACGCGGGCCTCTCACTGCCGTGGCCTCTCCCGCTACGGAGCACAGGCTCCGGACGCACAGGCTCAGCGGCCATGGCTCACGGGACCAGCCGCTCCGCGGCATGTGGGATCCTCCTTGACCAGGGCACGAACCCGCGTCCCCTGCATCGGCAGGCAGACTCCCAACCACTGCACCACCAGGGAAGCCCTGATTAATATTTTTGAAGCAATGACTACTAGCATGACTTATCAATGTTAGGTACTTGCTGATATCTATTTATTTCTTTTATAAATATGACTTTCAATGTGATTGATAATCTTAGTCTAATATTCTTGTTTGCTGAAATTGGTTGGAAACAATCCTGTGCCATTCTGTCTGGATTGCCTTCATTCCAGTGCATGTTCTCATCCTCTCTTGGTTGGATCACAGAAATAACCTTCTTAGCACTTACCTGGCATAAGTCAAATGTCCCCACCCACTCTATGTCTGACTTCACTCCCAAAGTGATATTTCCAACATTCAAATCTGATTATGTCACACTCATGCTCAGAACTCAGAACTCAGAACTCTTCAATGCCTGCCTTTCACTCCACAATGAATCAAGGCTCCAGGGTTATTTTACCTGGACTTAGTTCTAGGAGTATATGAAAAATCCTGTCTTTTCACTTTTCTCCCTGAAGTGCTCCACTTAGGAGGTTCATTAAATATTGTTGAATAAACCCTGCAGAACTGAATAAATATAGATGTCTATTGTAGCCCACTTATACCAAAATTTGGGCAGTCAAGTTTGTTCATGGAAGTTTTTTAATAGAGATGTTTGTTTGAAAATGCAGATGGGTGCTTTAGGAAAGCATTTCACACACTGGGCCTGTTGATAAAAATCATCCAAGGTGGAGGTGTGTGTGTGTGTGTGTTTTGCTTTTTTTTTTAGTTTTTATTTTATATTAGAGTATAGTTGATTTACAATGTTGTGTTAGTTTCAGGTGTACATCATAGTGATTCAGTTATACATATACATATATCTATTCTTATTCAGATTCTTTTCCATATAGGTTATTACAGGATATTGAGTAGAGTTCCCTGTGCTATACAGTAGGTCCTTGTTGATTATCTATTTTATATATAGTAGTGTGTATATGTTAATCCCAAATTCCCTGGAGGGATAAATGAGGTATATTTTTTAAATGAATATTTCTGGAATTAGAATTTGCTAAGGAAAACTTGAGAATCTTTAATTTTTTAAAAATAATTGCTCTAATTGATTCTCTTGTCCAGGCAGGTTTGGGAAAGATCTCTTGGAGTTATAGTTAATATCTGGAGACTAGATGCCTGCTCAGTGTGGAAAGCTGGGATATGTGACCCTAAAGTCATTCCCTTCCATGAATTTTGAGGAACTGGGATTCTAGTGGAGGTCACAGTTTACACATGTGTAGATGCAGATAATTGACTTGAGATTTAACTGAATGCAGATAGGAGGAGTTTGGGAACAAATGACTGGGTCCAGGGTCACCAGATCTGGAGAGTTCTGACCAATTGTCAAGGATTCTAAGGGAAATCATTCTCTAACCCCACATTTGTTTATTAATTTAACAACTATTTGTTGAACACCTATTATGTGCCAGGTATAGTTTTAGGTGTTGGGATACAGCAATAACTCACATAATCTCAGCATTCTTTTAGGTGATCTGTCCCAACTCACCATGCTTGACTCTAGAACTCTCCAGTTAAGAGTAATTTTCATAGCCACTTGGCTCTTATGCAAATTGAAAACAATCTTCCCCAAAGAGCCATCACCAAAATAAGTGTTGAGGTTTTTGGTCTGACTGAAAACTGAAAGTATAACAGTTGGATCCAGGTTATCAGGCACAACTTCTCACCCTATGAAACCTGTTTATATCCTACATGAACTCTTATGAAGAGTTTATTCTAGGCCTAGCCCGGAATCTCTGACTATTAAATGCCCTATCATTTTAGGTGAAAATACATTGTATTTCTTATTTTTATCTTTTGAACCTGGCATTTTTCTGCTCACATTGATAATCCTATAAATATTTCAAGCTGTAGAGGCAGGATGGTGAAGTGTGGAGAATTGTTCTTACCTCACAAGCTGTGAAATTAAATGAGTTATAAAATGGTGTTATATTGACTAGCATTTAACATCTATACATTAAAATTACTGTGTTAATTTGTCTGCATTTTACAGGATGTTAAACTGAAATTTGAGGTGGCTACAATGACTTGTAAATATTTATTTATGATAACAAAAGTGTCTTCAAACATTGTCAACTTTTTAGTACACCTAATGTTTCTATGAAGTATGGTGAGTTAAAATGATGGCCTTGAGACAATGTTTTCTACTCTATTTTTAAAATCCTGTGCGGTAGTCAAGGCTTATGTTTCTTGGTATTTCATTTCTCTGTGGTAACATTAAAATTTAATTACTACATTTTTACAAGGAAATTATTCTAAAGGCAAAGTCTACTAAATTAAATCTAAAGACAATAAAAGACCATAGTGAAATAAGAATAGAACTGCAAATACAAAAACTAAAAACAAAATAATAAGCATGGGGGTTTTTTGTTTTGGTTTTTAACCAACAGTTTTATAGATGTGGATGCTTTGGAAAATGGAAGAATTTTCAACAAGAGCCAAGAACGTCATGGTGATTTCTGTGAGTGTATTTCCAAAGACCAGAAGAAATATATCGGCCACTAAATGGGAATTATATAGACTCTTACATAGATAATACACCCACCAAAAAGCAAAAGAACTACCTTACTTTTGGAATTTCCCTAAAATTCCACTTGTAGTTGCAAAAATAAAACAAGAAAATGGTGTTTATTAGCAGTGGTCTTAAAGTCTATGGAATGGTGCACTTGACTTATGAACGTAGAAAGCCAGGGTATCCAAATAAATATCCTTTTTGTCTTGTTTATTCGAGTGAGAGGGAGTTTTACTAATTACTATGCTGTAAATATAAGAAAGTTAAAGCATTTAATAGTTTCCTTTACTGTTCACGTTTTTCTGGGATGTTTTGAAGATGACTGCATCAAACACAAACTATTTTAAAAACTAGTAGATTAAAAAGAAAAGTTACCTCTTTTCCTTCCAGGGGTTTTATGAGCCCACATTTAAGTATTTATCATTGAAATTAGGATAATTCCCAACACTACCACCGACATCAACATCTACCATGTATATTGTACAACAGGGTTTCTTAAATTCTTCCACATCATAGCACTCGTTGAAAGTAGCATTTGTATAGCACACTGGGGTGAATAAAACCAAAAAGAAGGCTTCTTCCTGCAGAGTCTGAAAGCTGGGGAAGGTCTGGGCCCCAGGCCCAACCCAGAAGCCCTGAGGGCTGCAGGCATCCCTATTCTGGCACACTCCTAGTCCGTTTGCATACATCAGGGTGTATTGGCATAGCTGTTGGGGAGCTCTGTGTTTGCTTTTAAAGAGATGGTAATGCTAAAAAGACTACGTGTTCCTTTTTTTCAGTTTCCTTGAGCCAAAATTTTAGCAGGAAATATTTCTGTATTTTATATCTCAGCTTTCTATTGGAATAGATTGCTTCCAATGTCCCCAGTGAGGAAGATGATGAGAAGTAAGTACTTGAGTTTTGTCTCAAATAAATGCAATTAGCATAAGCGAATCTGTTTGTAGTGACTCAGGTTTTTCTTTTTTCCTGAAATTTTCAATAAAAAATTGGGGGTTCAAAGTAGCGAATTGGATTGCTTAGCAATTTTTTTCTAAGGTAATTATTAATGGTTTGGAAGAAAAGAATAAGGTGGCATATCCAGGTAACTTGATTTATTTTATTTTAAATATCTTTTTTTTTCTAGTTTAAGATATAGTGTTTTTCATCTAACTCGTGTATAACAATGACAATCTCTAAAACAGAATTAAGCATACCAGCCAGTTTAACTTCAGAAAGAAATGTCTTTAAAGCAATTAGAGAGGTGAGAGTGGGTGGGGGAGAGAGGACTGATTTATCAGCTTCCCTTAGTGTGTTCAAAATTTAACAATTCTTCCTGTCTAGAAACTGTTATATGTAGCTTTAATCTCTTCTACTACAATGCAACTTCATTTTCTTTTTTTATGTCTTGTAAGGCAGAGGGCCCCAAGAGTGTAAGAGAAGTTAAAGAATAACCAGCTCTACAACTGTGATTGGGTAGCGTTGCCACAACTATAAAATGAAAGCTATTTCACTTGTTCTATAGCCCTTAAACTTTGGAAATAGTGTCCAATAGTGGAAAATTAAAAGAAAAAAAAGTCTTCCTTGTTGTCCAAAGGAAAAGAATCATGAGTCTGTACACATGATAGATTAAGTCAATTGTATTTCTTTCAAAAGCTTTTAAAAGCACAAGTGAAGTCTAAAAGAGGTTGTATGTCACCATGAAGATGTCAGTAACCTATGACACTTAAGCAATTGATTCCTATGTTCATTCTGCTTTATTAATAATCTTTTGTATATTTCCCAACACATTAACCTGCTCGTACTTCCATAATAATCTCTTCAATTTTGAAGATAGTCTCATTGCAACATGTACTCTTAAGCACTAGTCTCATCTGTTGGAGACTGAGATCATATACCAGGAATACCCTTTGAGCATTTATGACCTTAAAACCAGTGTGAAATTGGATCACAATTACAGAAAAATACCCAGTCTGCAACTATTTGTCTCAGACATCTTAATGGCAGCTCTTGTACTTGAAATGACTTAAGAAGACTATTCAACATCAAATCTTTTCTAAGGAACTTATTGAAGTACATTTGAACTTTATCATACTCCTAGAAAGTTTTGGAGAAACTGTTGGTTTCAACATATATGTCCCTTGATTGTGCCTTTTGTATTGTGCTTCAAATGGATAAACAATGGGATTTTTCCCATTTTTAAAGGGCACGATGGATCCATTTCCTCAACATTTTGAAATGCAGAGGACATGAAACTATATACCAACTATCCCTAACATATTTATAACATTTCTGATGATCTTCAATAATTTTACATATAATGTATTAAATTTACACAGTATATCAACTATTTATTAGAGTTTTATTACAAACATTGAATTGACACACAGTAAAAATGCCGCAAAATTATTAAACACATAGGGAGTACACACTATTGTTATTCTATAGCATTTAGAGAAACAAATAAGGTGAGTTGGTGCCATCTCACGTATTATCTAGAAATTGTTACTCTCATATTTTTCCAGATTGATAATTAATCCTGGGCACCAATAGATTGCGGGGGTGGGGGGAGGTCTTTCTGTACATGTGTAACTTCTGAAGTTCTGGTTAGAGAAACACATTCCACATGCCCACACAAAAAAACTTTCACTCGTGAATAAATTTATATGATGGTTAAATTTATTTCCAGAACATTTTAAACTAATGTTTCCTATTAAGCCATTTTACAATTTTGAATTGATATAAATTATGCCATTTCTGAGTTATGATTCTTCTGTAACAGTTTTTTACCAAGTACTAACTGAACATATTTCCTAACTCTGTCAAATGAACTTTGCTATTTTTTGTAGATTCTTGATTTGAACTATCAGCTAATTACAATACTGTCTTTTCTATGAACTTGGTAGGTCTAAGGTTTTCTCTATTCAGTAACCAATTTGAATGAATTTATTTTGGCAACATATGGAATTAGTCTAAATGATCTTTTGTTAAGGTGAGTTCAGTTTAGATAATAAAATTTAATTTCAGAAATGTAGCTCCATTCACCATTTTATTAACTGATGCCAGTAGCTGAATATATGGACTAATAAGTGAAATGTTATTCATGAGAAAGTAGAAAAGTCAAAATAATTTCCTGATTTTTAAAATCTGATTATTAGTGATACTGTTATATACTTTTACCAGTTCCTGTAGTTAAAACTGTATAAAGCAAAGTAGAGTTACAGATGAAGCTTTGTGTTTTTAAAGACAGTCACATGAGGTTCTTTCCAAATCATTCAGCAGCTACTTAGAAAACTGCTATTTTGAATGATATCATTTTGCAAAGATAATTATCACTAAATTATTACTACAGCATAAATGGATAGGTTTTCTCTTGTTATCTACCAAAGAATCTCCTTCATCTATAAATTTACGAGTACATTTTAATGTGAAGTTCATATTTTAAAGACACGAAGACAAAAGGGGTGCATCCTGGTCTATGGATTTGGGAAATTCTTTTCTTTCTACCTCAAAAGAGGCTATTTGTTTGGAGGTCAAGTCCAACACATGTGCAGTGTAAAATTACAGAGTTGTCTGGCCCTGAGCTTCACCTGGAAGTCTAGTTACACGTTTATTAGTGAGAAATTCTAGCCAGGCTAGATCACTTGTGGGACCCCACCATCTGCTGTGAGCCTATATCTTCATGCAGTCTGGCCTCCTCTTTAGATGATGGGGGATACACTTTTAAACAACATGTGATACCACTTCCGCTATCAATTTAGCAACATTTTACTGAAATTGGAACTTACAAACAATATAAGGACAGTGGGATCAACGTTTTAAAACATGGATAGTGGGAATGAATTGATAATTGTAAAAATCAATTTGGCAAAAATGCATCAGGAACCTTAAAATATTTGTATCATTTGAGGTAGTAAATTCTATTTCTGGGGATCTGTCATAAGGAAAAACTAGAATATTGACTAAAAGTTGTATTGAAAGGTTTTTATGACAGTGACATTTGTAATATGGGAATAATTTAAACATCCAACACAATGTTACTGGGTAAATAAATTATAATACACTCTGAGGAAAAGAGATTACAAATAATTAAACTTGTTCATAATATGGGAAATGCTGTAAAATAAATAAAAAATGACAATTGAAAAACAAACTTTAAGAAAGGAATACATAAATTCATGAGGAATTGTATCTGCATGTATGTGCATAACTATATTTTGTACCTATTTCTGCATTTTTCTAACTATATTTAAAATGCATAATGAAATGTCCCTAAGGAGATAATGAAATGTCCTTTGTGTTCTTTTAAATTTCTTTACACTTTTACACATTTTCAAACTTGCATAAAATTAGATATTATTGTTATAATCACAAGAATCTTATTTTAAAAAATAGACTCAGCCCCTAATAATGGAGAAAGAGTGCCCTTCATCAGCTGATGTGTCCGTCTGACAGCACAAAAAATACACTATCAGACCGTCCCCATATACTGAAACATTCCATCACTTACTCATAGGTGACAAATTGGGATATATTTGATAACATGGTTTGTATAATTATTACTAATAATTGAGGCACTTGGCTTCATGTATAGTAAAATTTCCAATACTTCCCCTTATCAAGTGTAAGACAACAAGGGTGAGTTGAGAGTTTTTCTAAAATCCCAAAGAAGGTGTGAAAATAATGAGAAATAATTTAAAAATCATACAGAACAAGACCTTTTTAACTCATAAAATATACTATAAAATTATTTCCTGAGGAGATTATTTCAATGTATACTTTAAGTGCCTTTTTTTTTTTTTTTTTTTTTTTGCGGTACTCGGGCCTCTCACTGTTGTGGCCTCTCCCGTTGCGGAGCACAGGCTCCGGACGCGCAGGCTCAGCGGCCATGGCTCACGGGCCCAGCCGCTCCGCGGCATGTGGGATCTTCCCGGACCGGGGAACGAACCAATGTCCCCTGCATCGGAAGGCGGACTCTCAACCACTGCGCCACCAGGGAAGCCCTAAGTGCCTTTTTATAAACAGTATTGACTGGAGAACTTGAGTCTGAAATGTTTGGAAACTAATAGGAGTTTATTAATTTCATTTAGGGTATTTCAAAGCCAAGTCTTATTAGAGTTGTTAAAGGACCTTTGCCATAGTACTAATGATTATTGTGTCTTATTATATTGCCACCAAACTGGGAACTACAGATATGGAAGAATGGTCTTAGGACAAGAATAAATTGGAAATGGTACAATAGCTCAATTTTGTCCTGGTAACAGAGGTCTGAGGAGGAACAATTTTGCTATGAGATGATTTTTGTTCATGGTAAACACCACAGTTAACACCTTTATTTCAACATTTTTTCACTGAATAAATACAGGCAGGGAAAATGTTTATGAATGAAATGCATTAAGTTAACGTGTATGAAATTTACGGGCACCAGGCACGCTGTGGCACAGCATTCTGTTCACAATAGGAACAAGTTGAAAAGAAAGTAGAATGAATGAATAAATGATAGGCATTTAATGAACCCTGATTTCCTTCTCCTTCATCACTGTTTCTTCCTTAATTGATAGGTGAGTCAAAAATTCAGGTCTGCAGTGTGGCCTGGAAGATTTCATGCTAAAAACAATACAAAACAAACAAACACAAATATATTTATCAGTGTACAACCCAATGGTATTAAATTTATTTTGAGTAACATAATTTTTTAAATCTCCAGAGTAAATTCAAATAGTAGACAAAATGCCATGGTTTTTAGTTAAAATCTCAGGAAAGTGGACATTTTTATATGTGCCTATTAATAATCCTATAATATATGTTTTCATGAGTAAAATAAAATTACTAATAGACCCCTATAGTTACACTGCTGAGAGCTGCATATCAGGATGAATTTGCATGAAGAATGTAAATTTCATTTTTTGTCATAGTGATCTGACTTTCATCACATGTGGCTATTACATTTTTAATGGCTGCTTAGCAACTGAATCTATAGCTTTTGTTTGGTAATGTATATTTTAGGGAAAAAATCACATTCAACAGGAGTTTAGAAAAAATTCTGGTTTTTATATTGATTGATGCACATTGTTTACCAGAATATTTAAACATCCCCCAAGCTCATCTTCTGAATAAATCACTCATAGGCAAATAGAGCATAATTGATGGGAGTAGCATTCAACAAATGCCTTGTGATTTGAATTTTATGTGTGTTTTATATATGTGGTTTTATGGATAGCAGAAACTGAATAATATATTTATCTTTGGGTAGAATTTTCCCCAGTAAGCTAACTAAGAAACTAAAATTTGATATCTCTGCTTGGGGTAATTTGAAACTGAAGTTGCATTTGTTTGAAAATAATTTTAAAGTTTTGAACTACCCAGTAATACTAAATATAAGTTTTATTGAAAACTACAAATGCAAAGCAATTGAAACATTGATCACTGAAAAAGAAAAAAAAAATAGGAGTGGGGGTAAAGGAAGGAAATGAGAAATGGTTTTATTTCTCAATAAACATGTCATTGCTGATTAAAGAAAGATATGAGATTTCATTGTATGCTACAACGGAGGATGACATCAAAGTGTCCTGTTGGTAGCAAACTAGCTATGTAAACCAAAAAATAGAGCTGCATTAAAAATACAATACATTGAAACAGTAATTTTTCAATGCTGGGTAAATACTGTGGACATTTTAAATTCAAAGATAAGCAGAATCAGCAGACAGTGACAGAGTTAAATTTGCTAAAAATCAATAGAAGAGCAGTAAAATGCAATTTTCTTAAACCAGGCTGTAACTTCAAGTGAGCTGAACCATTCCTGATTCAACTGAGAGATTTTTAAATAGGACTTAAGAAAAGTGGATTTAATATTGTTTCATTTTATTAGTGCTTGAGCAACATAAATGTGAAACGCTTTGAAGTAATCTACATTATATTTTTATTAGCTTCAGAGTTTCTATATACATATTTTATGTTCTTTTCATAAGCTTAAATAGTATTACATTCTAATTATTATTTGCAGATGGTATTTGTTTTTCTCATAATGACCAGTCAGAAATCAGTACTCTGAGTTCATGAAAAAGAATCATTTCATGTTGAGTAGCAGTTACTCTGTATGCATTCTAGCTCTTCCTCTCAGAGGGAAAGATTTAAATAATGTATGGCGGGTTCCTTTGTAATGAGGTGCTCTTTTTTTATGTTTTGTTGCGATTTTGTCACTTTAGAGGAAATGTCGTTAGTTAAAGGGTCACAAATCATATCAAGGATTTCATCGATGCCATATAATTGAGCTATATATCTTTTAATGGGTGGATGAATGTCATTCAAAGCTCTTGGGCATTTAATTCAAATACTAAATTTAAGAACCATGAGCATATTGATGAGTTAGGAAAAGATATAGAATTTTTTGCATGACACGAGACCTGGGTGAATATCTTTTTTTTTCCTTTCTTTCTCATTAAAGATTGATCTAAAGATTTTTTTGAGGGAGACTTATTTGATAGACGTAGCCACTTTTTTGATTCCCAGAGTGGCAATAAAAAAATCGCTCAATAAAACACCATTTCCCATTTCTCTTGTGTCCAGTACTCCCTTCCTCTTCAAATGCAGCTGTTTTCTTAAGGATTCTTTCAAAAGTGAAGGCCATGGGAAAAAAAAAAAAAACAAAGACAGTTTCTGAAGAGCCAAGTAGCTTCTTAAAGCACTGAATTGAAGTGTTGCTTCTAAGCATTGTGTGGCTTCTAACATAGGCTATCTTGAAGTAATAAAAATAAAAATAACAAATCTCACCAAATTTTATTTTAACAGAAGAGTAGCCTTCCTAAAGATATCTTTCATTATTTTGTCATCTCTTTTTTTTTTTTTTTTGCGGTACGCGGGCCTCTCACTGTTGTGGCCTCTCCCGTTGCGGAGCACAGGCTCCGGACGCTCAGGCTCAGCGGCCATGGCTCACGGGCCCAGCCGCTCCGCGGCATGTGGGATCTTCCCAGACCGGGGCAAGAACCCGTGTCCCCTGCATCAGCAGGCAGACTCTCAACCACTGCGCCACCAGGGAAGCCCTGTCATCTCTTTTCTTAAATGTTTCCTGCATGTGAAATCTCTTGTATCCTCTGGCACACATGACTTGTTAGGTATTGATATTTATTTTGTTCATTTATTTATTTTTAACATCTTTATTAGAGCATAATTGCTTTACAATGGTGTGTTCGTTTCTGCTTTCTAACAAAATGAATCAGCTATACATATACATATATCCCCATATCTCCTCCCTCTTGCATCTCCCTCCCACCCTCCCTATCCCAGCTTTCTAGGTGGTCACAAAGCACCGAGCTGATCTCCCTGTGCTATGCGGCTGCTTCCCACTAGCTATTTATTTTACATTTGGTAGTGTATATGCACATTTATTTTTATTGCCTACACATTTTGCTATTATGCCATGTCAGGCCCTTTGTCAACTGACAGTATGTGTAGCCCTGTATTTGGGATACATGTCTAGGAGGCATAATAGGTAGCAGCAACATAAAACACAAAATCAGCAACATCCTATGCCAGAGAAAATATTTTCTTTTTACAAAAGTTTTGTAATATTCTCTTAACTTAAAACACTAGCATGTTAATTGTACCTGTTTCCAAAGAGCATGCCATTATTATTGACATGCTGCTAGCTTTATGGTCTCAGGATGCACGAATTATTAGTGTTGCTTGACATTTTAAAATCCCTAACTCTATAGCCTATAGCTATATTCCCGTTAGCTATTACAGGCTTTAAGAGGTCATGCTAGTTCTTGATCAGTGATTGCTCAGTATTTCAGAGGTGTCAGATTCTCTTGTTGTTAAAAAAAAATCTTGGTTGTTACTTTCGGACTTTATAAAACATTGTCTAAATAAAATTGTAAAGCACTGTTATGTGTCTGATGCTTAGAGGACACCTACGCTGATTTTTGTAAAGAAACTACAATTACTTTTCTACCGCTATTTTTTAACACTAAAACAATACTATTCAAATGCAATTATTATTAGATTTCAGTGCCTTTCTCTCAAAGCATTCCAATGAAATATTAAAACAGCACTGTATCATACATAACTGAATATGTCTGAATACTTATTATCCAAAAAATCCATCTGATTAGGAGGAATAATGAAAATAGTTGAGTTACAGGAAGGTATAGCATATTTATGAGTCTTTAATTTTCCAGGAACAACATACTGATTCGTATCAGACTGAATGGCTATTTGCTTGTCATGGAAAGATACAAGCATTGGAAGCATGAAACACAAAAACAGAAATATCAAAGACATCTGATTTTGTTTTCAAAGACTTGTGATACTTTACTTTTGCATTCTCAGTTTGTTTTTCATTGTGAGAAGATGTTAACTGACAAATTCTTTGAAATATTTAGGCAAATCAATGAATTCCCAAATAATATGTCTGTGTTTGGGGGTTTTAATTATTAATGAATTACAATGAAAATATATTTTGTTTCATTTTTTTCCTTTAATACACACTTACCCTCTCCTATCAGCAGGAAACATTTTAAACTAGGACACCTGTAATGAAACTCAGCACAATTAATTGCCTGTTAGTCTCTTACACTAGATCTATACTACTAGTTATGTTGCTAAATTGAGGGTTTGGAAACTTGCTTTATACAGGTTGACTCCCAGCTCCTCAAAGGATGTATTCCAAAGTCCCAGTGAATTAGTTCCAGTGATCAGTTGACAATAGGAAACACATTTTTCAGTGTTCTCCCACTGTCATATTTAATGGCTGATTTTAAGTCCTTGTCCCAACTCATCTCTCTGAAGTACTTCAATCTGTGGGACAATTCTCTATATCTTGAAATATTCTTTTCCTTTGGCTTCCATTCTTCTCCTTCTCTTCTCATCATATCACTAACCGATCTTTCTCAATTTCCTTTCTGGGTCCCTTCCCTTTTCCCATTCCTTAGATTCTCCTTTTTGGTTCTCTTCTCATTTATCCAAAGAACGTTTGTGAAGCAATTACTATGGGTACTATAGTGTGAAATCTCTGAGGTATTCAAAAGCGCATACAATAAAGGCACTATCCTGAAGACCTTGACCTTTAATAGTGAAGAAAGCATGTAAACATAACTTTCTAACTGAATGATGTCAATGCTTCTCTTCTCTGTATGTTCTGCCCAGGTAATCTCACTGATCCTCAAGACCTCAACTACAGTGTGTGCTGCCTATCCCTGACACTTACCTGCAGCTGTATTTCCAGCTCCTTACCAGACCTCTCTCTTTGGATGTCCTCTAGACACTTAAAACTCAATGTGTCACAAATTAAATTTTTTCTGAACCAATGATACTTTAACTTCCAGAAAAAAAAATTCATAGTTCATCTACTTGATTCTTGGTCTTGAATGTTGTCACTTGTGTTAATACTTTCTCAGTCTTATAACCTCTAAATTATCCTTGACTAGTGCTTTCTATTTCCTTTCTTACACTGAATGTGTTTTTTTTTTAAAAAAAGAAAATGTCTACTTATTTTCCTTGGAATATAAGTCTGCTTATTTTCCTTGGCTTCTGAATATCAATTCCTCATTGCCACTTTCTTATTTCAGTCCTACCTCACCTCTCATCTGGATGAATGGCAATAATTTCATATCCTATTTCCCTACCATGTAGACTAGTGAAATATACAGGGCTTTGGAATCTTTCAAAATGATTAAAAGCACAGCTGCACCACTGACTATATATGTGATCTTGGATAGCGAACTACTTACTCCAAGCTTCAGTTTCTCATATATGACATGAAATAATAATATGAACATTTCAAATTTGTTGAGAAAATTATTGTATAATATAATTTCTGGCATATATTAAACACATACAAATATTAGTTACCTTTTCACTTCAATTCATCCCAGACAATACCATTAGAATGATCTTCCTTTACAATTCTGATCATATTTTCTGATCATATTTTACAATTGAATTCTGATCATATTTTCTGATCATTTACAATTCTGATCATATTTTCCTATTGAAAATCTTCACTGAATTCCCACTGCTTAGAAATTACACTCACCTGGATATTTTAACTCCAGTCCACTTCTCTAACCTCATTTCCTGTCTCTCCACTCCTGGCTTCTGTTGACTAAATTGTACCAACCTTCTCACCATTCACTGAGCTCTCCGATCCCTGTGAATACTCTATGTCTACCCAGGCTGTTCCTGCCCCCCCTTTGAAAAGGTCTTCTCCCAACTCTTCTCTTGGTAAAACTCCTTTTCATCTTCAAGACCCAGATCAAATGGCACATCTTCTGGAAGTCTGCACTGACTCATCCAAGAAGAAATAGTCATTCTGCCTTTTGTACTTCAGCATCACTTAGTTTACAAACAAGGGCATGTTAATGTCTTGTGACCTTTCCTATATGAGCTTCAGTTTGCTAAACAATAATAACAAGGAGAACAACAGTAATAACATTTATGGAATACTTCCTATATGTAAGGCATTGTACTGTGCCCTTTATGTTGCTTATCTCATCTGGACCTCACTGCAACACGGTGAGGTATCAATAGATGTTATTTCATCCCTAGTTTACTGATGAGCAAACTGAGGCTTAAAAATTTGCAATTAGTCCTAGATGAACCACTTAGGTAGATCTAACTTCAGAATCCATGCTTTTAAACACATATAATTATTTATTTTAAACATCATACGTTGATTTGCAAACTCCTATAAGAATATGATAAAAGTAATTTTTAAAATACCATTTGCAAATCCATTTCCATATCATGTAGCTCATGGATCTTCTGAGGAATCCACTGATCTGAAGATAAAACCCTTTTCCTTACAGATCAAATTTTTAATTCTATAATCTGATGAAGAAATATTATCAAACTTTTCATTTTTAAGTAAAATCCACATTTAAAATGACAACCTACAGTTATCTCAATGATGTGGCTTCTAAGGAAATTGAGATCCTTTAGGTTTCCTGAAACAATGTTTGAAAAACACTGGGTCAAGGTAGTGACATGTTCAACTCCTCAGAAAATGTTTATTTCTCTTCGTGTTGGAGAGTGAGCTTGTTATGAACAGTACAAAATTTATCCTTGCATCCCATCATGAGTTTTTTGAAGGGTTATTTACTCAATCAAGCTTTTATCTGAATATTTCAATGAGGTTGGGATTTAAAAGAAAAGTAAAACATGTTTCCACAGCCAAGGTAAGTTGGGCAAAGTACTTTTTATCATGAAAACTGAGCAGCATTGACAAATAGCTGACATGAATGGAAATGTGTTGATCCAGATTATTGAGATCACCCCCAGACGTATTTGGATCAATGCTCAAACATGTGAATTATAAGTTAATCAATGGGAACAAAGTTGTTCTTATATACGGATAGAAGAGATTGCAAATTGGCTGCCCGTGGACTGAATTTGGCCCATAAACATGTTGTTTGTTCTGCCTGATATTTTTTAAAAATTTAAAACAGTATTTAAACACCAGGGTATTTGGTTTTTACATGAATCTCTGGGTTTACAGCTTCTCTTGAAAATTTGGAAGCTCTGATAACACTGGGTCCATATTCTCACTTGGCAACAATTGGCTGGAACTGAACAGCAGCTGTTCCCTCTACATAGGACTTGTACTTTCCAGTGTAGCACAGCCTCCAGCAGACCCATTTCACCCATTTACCATACCTGCCTGTCCCTTGTTGGTAGTTGTAACCTTAGAAGACTGGTCTGGAAATTTGAAGAGTTTATAGGAAACTGTTACTTTTAATAATGCATCATGTGCTGCAATGCAAAATGAAATCACCTCTTCTAAAGTGTAGGTTAGAGGGCTTCCCTGGTGGCGCAGTGGTTGAGAGTCTGCCTGCCGATGCAGGGGACACAGGTTCGTGTCCCAGTCCAGGAAGATCCCACATTCTGCTGAGTGGCTAGGCCCGTGAGCCATGGCCGCTGAGCCTGCACGTCCGGAGCCTGTGCTCCACAACGGGAGAGGCCACAACAGTGAGAGGCCCGCGTACCGCAAAAAATAAATAAATAAATAAAGTGTATGTTAGAGATATACACTCCTAGATAGTCACTGAGGCTGCTGTGACTCACAAAAATAGTATAAATAGAAAAATCCCACGTTTAAATATTTGGAATCAAATACTTTTGACTATGGAGAAAGAAAAGACTTGAATCCTCACCTCCTGGTCAAATCTTCGCCTTCTTGAACCCAGGTACCCTATGATGAGTATGAAATCAAATCCAGAAGCCCAATAGTATTTCAATGAATAAGTCATCCACAGTTCAATGTAATTTTAATATTGATTATCTATAAGAAAGATGGGCGGAGGGGGTTGGAATGAAGATCTATTTTCTTTTTATTCTCTTCAGTTTGGTATTATTAAATTTGTATATCACCTTGTAATTAGAAACAACAATATAAACAAGCAAAACATAAATGGGCAAACACGTTATTTCATCATATTTTACAATTCTTTGTTTTCTAGTCTTTTCAATCTGGTGATGATGATGCTAGTATTATTAAAATGGTCTAGTAGGTTATAGTATTTCCAGTTATTCTAAATCCTTACAGTTCTATAGGACCTTGAAGGAAATTTCATCATGAGAAAAAAATTAACCATATCATGGTTTAATTGTTTGTGTTGGCTAATAAATGTAACACTAAATTTCTCTTCCTACTGCTTTGCTGAATCTTAGACTAGAGGATATATTAGAGGACTGATTTGATTTAGAAGGACTTTGAGTCCCTTAAATTATCATGAAAAAAAACAGCTCAAATTTCTTTGATGTGTCACTCATCTTTCAGCAGCCCTGGTAATGTTAGAGCACTTCATTTTTTTCCAAAGCACTTTCACATACTGCAAACTTGCCTTTAGGTACTGCAATTAAGTTAATTTAGGATATTTAGCCTAATGGAAGTATGAACAAGGATAGCTCAAAAAGGAGGGTGACTGATTGAAGACTTTTCTTTCTGGTTCAGCAGTCTTTAAGACTGAGAGAGATTTAATAATTCTGATAAGTAGGTAACAGGAGAACCAATACCTAGGAAGACTCCGGAAATGTGAACATTGTCATTTGTATTAGATTCTCACCATTTATGGATTTACCATTTGAAATTTGACTCTTCACAAACTGCCCCAAAGGTTTATGACATTTAAAAGCTGTGATCATTTTTTGAACCTTAAAATTTGAATTATTTTCTTTTCAACTCTGGTAATTTGAAGAAAATCACTTAGCTAGTATGTGAACCTAGTTACTCACTGGACATCAATGCTGCCTGTTGTTCTCTAACCATCTCTGCATACAAAGCATCTCACTTAGAATGGTTTAAAAAACACAACTATTTCTTTGTGGAAAGGAACTGGTCTTCAAAAGAGAAGAGGAGATTAGACAGTCAAAAACAAAAGTGATTAACTTCTGGTGAAAGAATTTCTCAACTGAAATAACCCAACACTGAAAGCAGTGTTTCTGTTTATAAATTTGGAAACTTCAGATTTCAAATATCGAAAATATCAGGAGTCTACTACCCTTCTGGTATATCCTTTAATACCAATTCTCTTACTTTCAACACTGGACACATTTAAGTTTGCTAAAAGGTCAATTTAATCTTCATTTAGTCAAACAAAAAAATACTCATTGAGTACCTATTTATGCAGATTATGGCATTAACAGAGATTAAAATAAAGCATTCTTACAAATAAGGTTCCTTCCAAAGATATTCCTCACCTTCTGGATTTAAAGACTTCTATTTCTGGTCATATGGTCCTCTGATTATTCACTTTCCTTTTCATTCTGCTGTATCTTTGCATATGCCTTTTATTCCCCCTTAAATGATGTCTATGCCTAAGTGCTGTATTTGTTCCAGATTCAGCTCAGGTGGTAATTTCTCCAGGAAACCTTGCCAAGGAGAGTGGAGCATCTTTGCTTGAGTCTACTCAGCACTCTATACTGACTTCTCATGACGTTTCCCATTGTAATGAGATTATCCATTCATGTGCTCCTCCCTACACTGGTATCTCCATCACTAGGACTTCAGCTTATTAAGGGGTAAGACCATGTTTCTTTTTCAATTAGTGGGTATCCCCAGTGCACATCAAAGTGCCTAGAAGAGTAAACATTCACTTAATTTCGATAAAGTTGGGAGAACCAGGTGGAGAAAAAGGCCCGTCTGGGAGAATGGGATGATGAGGTGAGGTGGATGCTGTCCTGGAAGGAAGAAAAAGCTGAAAGGCAGCAGTATTCAGTATATACAGAGCATCGATGTGCAGTTAATTGAGAGCTGACAGTACACTGCCAAATGAGAAAAGAGCAACCTCACTGGAGAATAAACTTGCATCAAATCCAAGAAATACAGTAGCCATTTGTTCAATGATCATATGATTGGGTTTGATTCTGAGCCTACCAGGCAGTACTTTGTCAAAATGATTCAAACAGATGTGTTTCATATCCAGAGGAAATAAAACATTTAGGATAATGCAGTAATGTTCTAAACTTAAAAAAAATGCGAATAAAATATCTTCTTGAAAGAGGCATAAATTATAAAACTCAACCATATATGTAATTTAGGTTGTATCTATGAATTCAAAAAGATAAATTATAAATGTATGCCACTAATTTATCTTTTAATATCTTCATGTTCTTACATGTTTTCTTATTATAATATTAAATAATATAGATACCAGATCTAGAAAAATTTTTCTTAGTTTGATAATTGTTCTAATTATGAAAATCTGATGAAGCAAGAATTCAATCTGGAATAGCTCTCTTCTTTTGATTCTCCTTTAAACATTTTATATTTATTCCATTTAGTGTGAGTTCTGTCTCTTGATACAGAGACAGAAAACAAATAGTCTTTAACATATTGTTTTATTCATATAAGATTCCCAGGAAAATGCTGATTTTTAAGATTAGGAATCTTTCATAATGACAATATGTCTAAAAAATAGGTCTAGTTATTTGTTTTTGCCTGAGGATATGACTTAAATCAAGGCTTTCCAATTACAATCCAAGGAAAGGAAAACAGGTTGTATAAATAATTTTATGACCAAATATTATTATCTTCCTACACTGAGGGCTGTGACATCCTGAGCACCATACTAGGCCCTGGGACAACCAAAATTAATTAGAGAAAGCTCCTGCTTCCGAAGAGTTAATAATCAAGTAGGAAGATAGACACAATAACAGAAAATGCAAATATTTGAAAAAGAATTAGCTAGAGCTTTGTGCCAGTGCTATAGGGGCAGAGAAGGGAGGGCATTTGCACCAGTTTGAAGGCTTTATAAAAATGCGGTGGAGATGATGCTGAGTCTTAAGGGTCAATAAAAGGAGGTGAAGGGAGTTCCAGGCAAGGGAGACAGCAGGTAGCAAGACATGGGGTTAGACAATAGAGTACCTGATGAATCAAGCAGGTTCCCATCTCAGGGCCCTTGCACTTGCTGTTTTTCCTTCTGGAATGCTTATCCCCCAGAAAGTTAAATGGTTTTATTTTCTCTCATTTCAATCAGTTCTCTGATCAAATGCCAGGTAGTACTCCCTAATCTGTACTCTCTGTCTCCTTACCGTACTTCATTTTTTTCTGAGGAGTTATTACCATATGCTTATTATTTATTGTCCACATTAAAGCTCACATGAAGGCATGAACTTTATATGTATCTGGATTCAAAGTCCCTAGAACAGGAAATTACTCTCCATAAATAACTTGCCAAATGAGTGAAACAATGACCCTAAAAGTATTAATAGCAAATGAGCATACCTGAGATTCAACTTTCCCTCTGTGACTATTTCGACACATAAAATGACTTAGGTCAGGAAACATGTTAAACAACCCTGAAGTTGAAGATAAAAGCATGAATCATGGAGAGGAATAAAGTTCTCCATACTCCATTCCTGTTCCTAAAACTGCTCCGTCAGTTTCGTAAAGCTTTTCTGAAGAAACCAGAAGCCTCATATATTTATAGGATCAAGAGTTAATCTCACATATTAAAGTTAAATTTCAAGCCCAAACTAAGTGATATTAGAGCATCTAGATCAACATATTTTTGAAAGAGCTTATGTCATAAATTATTCTTGCAATATAGTCATGACTATAATCTGAAGATTTTCTGGCCTAGAAACCCTACTCCCATAAAACTACACTTTTTCCAGGATTTCTCAATTCTCTAATAAATGAAAATATAAACTTCATTGTCAAAAACCAACACATTCATAACTTTTAATTTGGTGCAATTCTCCTTGAAGTTCTCAAGAAATGTGTATTTCTTTCCAAATATATAATATATTGTATAATTTATATTTGCACATGTCTACATGCTCTAGATATGCTGAATACAGATTGTGGGAAAATATTTGAATTATATTAATAGGAAAAGTGATCTAGTGGTTATAAATACGTCCTGCTAATTATTAATATCACTTACTATACATCTTACACTTGAATTTAATTACTTCAAGTTAATAAAAAAAAGGGCAGCTATTTTATTTGATTATAGAGTAAGTTAAAAGACCTATTTTCCTAATCCTTGTAATATAGGTCATGCACTTTTAAAATATTTGAGAACATAATTTGATTTTATATTATTTTACATGCTTGCCAAACTTCAAGCATGAATACAGAATTAGTGCTCTATAACTACAGGTTAAATTACATTTTGAAGAACATATATATTATGTACATGAGGAATATATATATGTTAATATATATATATGTTCAGAATATACATATATAGTTTGATGTAGTCCCACTTGTCTATTTTTGGTTTTGTTGCCTGTACTTTTTGTGGCATATCAGTGAAATCACGGCTAAGACCAATGTCATGAAGCTTTGGCTCTATGTTTTCTTCTAGGAATTTTACAGTTTCAGGTCTTACATTTAAGTCATTAGGCCCATTTTGAGGTGATCTTTTTTTTTTGCATGGTGTAAGATAAGGGTCCAATTTCATTCTTGTGCATATGGATATCCAGTTTTTCCAACACCATTACTGAAGAGATTATCCCATCATCATTATGTATTCTTTGTACCCTTGTGGAAGATCAGTTGACTATATATATATGGATTCATTTCTGAGCTCTCTATTCTGTTCCTTTGGTTGATATGTCAGTCTTTATGCCAGCACCATACAGTAGCTTTGTAATATATTTTGAAATCAGAAAATGTGATGTCTACAGCTTTGTTAATCTTTTTAAGATTGTTTTGGCTCTTTGAGGTCCTTTAAGGTTCCATATGAATTTTAGAATTGTTTTCTCTATTTCTACAAAAAAATTGCCATTGGGATTTTGATTGGGATTGCATTTAATCTGTAGATTTCTTTGAGTAGTATGGACATTTTAACAATATTAAACGTTTTAATCCATTAACACAGGATATTTCCCTATTTTTCTGTGATTCCATTCCTTAAGTTCTTTCATCAAAGTTTTGTAGTTTTTTAGTGTACTTCTTTAATTGCCTCAGTTAAGTTTATTTCTAAGTATTTTTATTCTTTTTGTAAATGAAACTATTTTCCCATTTTCCTTTTCGGATAGTTCACTGTTAGTGTATAGAAATGCAACTGATTTTTTATGTTGATTTTGTATCCTGCAGCTTTACTACAGTTGTTTTTAGTTTAACAGGTGTTTTCGTTGTTGTGGTTTCTTTTTTTTTTTGTCTTTATGGAATAATAATCAACAGAGTGAACATATGGAATGGGAGAAAATATTTACAAACTATATATCTGATAAGGGGTTAATTTCCAAAATACATAAGAAATTCCTATAATTCCATAGCAAAAAAATCTAATAATCCAATTTTTTAATAAAGGGTTAAGGACTTGAATAGACATTTCTCCAAAGAAGATATGCAAATGGCCAACAGGTATATTAAAATATGCTCAACATTGGTAATCATCAGGGAAATGAAGAACAAAGCCACAATGAGATATCACCTCACATCCGTTAAAATGGTTATGATCAAAAAATCAAAAGACAATGTTGGTGAAGATGTGGAGAAACTGAAACCCTTATACTGTTGGTGGGAATGTAAAAAGGTACAGCTGCTGTGGAAAACAGAAGGCAGTTCCTCAAAAAGTTAAAAATAGAACTGTCATATGATCCAGCAGTTCCACTTCTGGGTATTTATCCAGAAGAACTGAAATCAAGATCTCATCTCAAGGAGTTATTAGCACTTCTATGTTCATTATAGCACTATTCTCAACAGCCAAGATGTAGAAACAACCTAAATGTCCATTAAAAAATGAATGGATAAAGAAATATGGTATATACATACAATGGAATATTATTCAATCTTCAAAAGGAAGGTAATTCTGCAATATGTGACACCTTATGCTAAGTGAAATAAGTCAGTCACAGAAGGACAAGTACTGCATGATTCCACATATATAAGCTATCTAAAATAGTCAAACTCATAGAAGCCAAGAGTAGAATGGTGGTTGCCAGGGGATGGGAATAGGGAGAAAAGAAGAGTTGCTAATCCATGGATATAAAGTTTCAGTTATGTGAAATGAGTAAGTTCTAGCAATCTGCTGGACATTTTATGTATAGTTAACAATATTTTATTGTACATGTACAATTGTGTTAAGAGGGTAGATCTCATGTCAAGTCTTCTTACCACGATTTTAAAAAAGAATATATATATATATAC